>NC_073272.2:26001250-26692500 GCF_029289425.2 Pan paniscus | reverse complement strand
GTTGCATAGAGTGCTGGTTGGTCCCCAATACCCAGTCTACTCTTCCTTCTTTAGTAACAAAAAGAGCAATTATTTCCACATGACTAATTTCTAGCCCACGAAATGCAAGCAAGAGTATTGAATGGAACTTCTAGAAAGGCTGCATAAAGAACTGACAAGGCTGGGAAGCACATCCTTTGGATCCTTCAGCCTTTTCTCCATCTTGTACCCTTTGATGGCTTCAGAAGCGTGTGCAGTCTCCTGGGAACACATCATGACTTTGAGAATGACAGAAAAGAGCAGGAAGAGACTATGCCCTGATGACACTGTGGAGCCACAAGAGCAATCCTGGATAGCCCAAACCTGGATTTCTTTCACATGATAAGGAATGAATGTTTCTTAGAGAATTAAATGTCTGTTCTTTTGAAGCTACTGTTAGTTTTGGTCTCCATTACTTTTAGCTCAGTGCAATTCCTACCTGTAATGGGTTGAATTGTGTTCCTAAAAAGATACGTTCAAGTCCTAACCCCGAGTTCCTATGAATGTGGCCTTATTAGAAAATAGGGGCGGGGCTGGGCACAGTGGCTCATGCTTGTAATCTCAGCATTTTGGGAGGTCAAGGCAGGCAGATCGCTTGAGCCCAGGATTTCAAGACCTGCCTGGGCAACATGGCAAAGCCCAGTTTCTACAAAAAATATAAAAATTAGCCAGGTATGGTGGCACATGCCTGTAATCCCAGATACTTGGGAGGATCACTTAAGCCCAGGAGGTCGAGGCTTCAGTGAGCTGTGACTGTGCCACTACACTCTAGACTAGGTGATAGAGTCAGACTCTGTCTCACAAAAAAAAAAAAAAAAAAAAGAAAAGAAAAGAAAAGAAAGAAAATAGAGTATTGGTACAGGAAATCACATTAAGACGAAGTTACAGTGAATTAGGCTGGGCCTTAGTCCAATATGAGACTAGTGTCCTTATAAGAAAAAGAGAAAGAGACACACAGGGAAGAAGACTGCCATGTGACAACAGAAGTGGAGATTGAAGTGATGCATCTACAAGCCAAGGATTAGCAGATGCTAGAAAAGGCAAGGAAGGATTCCCCGTAAATTTCAGAGGGAAAATGGCCCCGCCAACACTTGGATTTCAGACATCTAGCCTCCAGAGCTGTAATACATTTCTATTACTTTAAGTCACCTAGTTTGTAGTACTTTGTTAATATACTACCTACTGAAGTCTTACACTTAGGTCTAAATAAGCCATTTGGGTCCAAAAAATCCATGATAAGACATGGCTTAGCAGATGCATGTACAAAAAAAATTGCTAGGCATTTTAATTTAGAGAATGCTCAAAACGAAAAACACTGCAAATATGGATGCCAAGAAAGTTAACACAACTCCGAACAGACTTAACAGAAATTTACTACCTAGAAAAGGTAGCAGTGACAGGTTTCCTCTGCTCCATACTAGTGCTAGTGAGAGCACCTAAAATACCGCATGCAGTTTTGGGCTCCTCAATTTATCAAGACACAAAGTCTTTACTAAGATCATTATTCTGAAAGCAGAGCTCTAGAGAAATGAAGACTCAGGAATATTGGGTCTAGAAGGGAACACTCAGGAAGACAGCTACTTTTATATGTCTAAGAGGCTCTCATAACGTGGGCATTGAATAGGTGCTGAATAAGTGCTTACTGAAGGCAGAGACAGAAAAAGGGATCAGTCTAGCTTTGTGTGGTACCATTCAGCTGAGGTAGGACCAATGAGTGAGCTACAGAAAAAAAAATTCAGGCCAAATGTAAGACCTGTCTACTTAATTAAAAATAAACTTTAAAAGTGTACTGACAAAGCAATCCAAATGTCCATCAATGGATGAATAAACACATTGTGGCATATCTATTCAATGGAATATTATTTGGCCATAAAAAAGAATGAAGTACTAATACATGCTACAACACAGATGAACTTCAAAAATGTTATGCGAGGTGAAAGATGCCAGACACAAAAGGTTACATATCGTATAATTTCATTTAAAGAAAATATTCAAAGTAGGTACAATCCATAGTGACAACAGGGGCTAGAAGGAGGGGGAAATGGGGAGGGACTGCTTAATAGATATGGAATTTTCTTTGGGGTGATGAAAATGTTTTGGAACTAGATACTGGTGGTAGCCACACAGCATTGTGAATGTACTAAATGCCACTGCATGGTTCACTTTAAAATACTTAATTTTATGTTATGTCAATTATACCCCAATTAAAAAAAAGTAAATTGAAAAAGGTTGCTAGCACCCGTGTGGCAGTAAGAGAAGCTGTAAATAGAATTTAGTAATCTCTTTGCATCAAATATGCATGTCAAAATAACAAAGGAGAGCTCCAAAAGACCCTTCATGGTAAACCACCATTTCCTACTAGAGAATAACCAATGACTAGGTTTAAGACTTTAGGTCATAGTTCTAAGGTTCTCTTCCTACATGGACTCATGCTTATTGCCTTAAGAGACCACAATTATTTTCATGTTTTCTTCTGAAAAAAGAAACTGTCCCAGGTAGCTTGGCAACATTCTCACTGTCCCTAACCTACTCATCAAATCAACAATTTGTTCAGCCATAGCCATTTTGAGATGGTAACATATAATGATTATAAGTTCATTATTTCTCCTCTCCCTTTAAGGACAGAAGTCCTACAATGGTACACATTATGTGTTCTGTTATAATAGACTTTAGCAATTTTACAAGTGAGGAAAATGTGAGAAACACTAGGGGGTTTCTCAAAGTAGGACTAGAAGTCATTTCACTGCTTTCCTTATAAGTGACCTTCAAGAAATTTAGTTGATTAAATAATTGAATAAAGGGCTCCACTATACTGCTCCTGCCCCAGGGACTATACAGTTTCGACAGATTATTTCTACCATGATCGTGAGAGTCACATACAGACATCTTCTCAGCTCTACATCAAGAATGAATATGTTAATGAGAAAAAGTTTAATTTGGTTTGAAATCCCAGTTCGATAATGAAAGATTAATAATAATAACAACAACAAAACCAGAAAGCTTTATTTTTGGTGAATTACTAATACAGAATCCTCTGTGGAGGGATTCCATACACATCCATACACATTTCACCATATTAAAAAGTCAAAACCACATTCTTAAAACAAAGAGATACTAAAATATTTATTGCCTAACTTGGGTAAGTCTCATCTCTATCACCAGTATGAAAGAGTTCGATTTTTAAAAATAACATCAACTTTTATTTTAGATTCAGAGGGTACATGTACATGTTTGTTACATGGGTATATTGTGTGACGCTGAGGTTTGGCACATGAATGATCCTGTCAAAGAGGGTTCTATTTACTTAGTAACTTAAACATGCATCAAAATTTTCACTCTCGTATTTAAATGCACCTCTTATATAGCAAAGAATACTCAGGGAATATATGTCTTAAGCAGCAACTTGTATACTGGGAATTTCCATGAGCCTAAAAAACTTAACTGTGAGATATATAGATATATAGATATATATATATGAATGAAATATCTGAGAAGAGAGAAGATACACGTGTAAAACCCTGAGAAAAAAACTGTCCCGGCTTTCTTCTTCTAACTCTGGCAATGCGAGCCAGCAGAAGAGCCAGCTTTCCTACTCCAAGTCAATTCTGGAAAGTACTCAAGTCAACTGCAACCCAGGACTAAGTGAGAATAGGTTTATTATGTGCAGATAAGACTGGCACAGTAAGAGGCCAGTGCTTTACCATCAAACTTGAACAACATATTTAAAGCTCCCACTAGTCTAGCACTAGGAATGTCTAGTGTTCTGTCCAAATGGGCATTTATAAATGCCTATTTTTGCCCACAGATATCAACTTTATAGAATTTTATATAATCTGTGTAATGTTAAAATAGTTTTATAAATAAAGAAATGTTCTGTTCATTAACATGTTTCTAGCACCTAGCAAAGTGCCTAGGATGTAGTTGCAGTTGTTTAATAAATAATTATTAAATGAAAGTAAGGTATGATTGAGACAGAGCAACTGAGAACTTGAGAACCAGATGAGTATAATCCTGCAGAATAGATACTTTGGAAAACCCTCTGGTGATTACAATAATTCTGTCCATTGCACAACTGTTTTTTGAACTTCTCTAGAACTATCTTTGGAAAAATGCATTTTTCCCTCCTACCAGAAAAGCCCAGGAACCTCACAAATAGAATTAAGAAATTCCTCGCCCATTATTAGCAACTCAAAATCGAGTACATAAGAGTGTTCTGAGTCCCACTGTCAAGGTCCCTGTCAGGAATGGCTAAGGAAAGTATCACCAACCAGCCTGCTCTGAAACTGAGTAACTCCATAGGGTCATGTCCTGAGCAGCACTGGAACCAGAGGAGCTAATCTATGAAAGCTTCTCCTTGGGAAGAGTAGCTGATAACCTTGAGAAACACATGTCTAAAACGCTGCAGTTTTGAGAAGGACAAGGATATGAAGAAAAAAACAAGTCACTTTGAAATCTAAAAAGATTAATAAATGTTAAAAGATAACCTGATATACTAAACCACTATCAACATCATCCTCGAAATGTATCGGTCTAATAGCTTAACGATCTAAGATTATAGACTAACCTTTTACCTTCTCTTACCAAGAATGCAATCATAAAACTGGTTGATTTTCTAAGAAGCAATTTGATTTTCATTGAACTTAACTTGATGAGTTAGATATTTAAAAAGTCTCAAAGGCAGCATCAGTTCATGAAGCAAGGTGATTCCCCTAAAGCCTACAACCGGATTGATGAGTCACACTAAATACATACACTTTTGTTCTCTCTCTGCACCTGCTGATGCAAGTCTTGAGACAAGAATGACGTAAAAATAATTCAATATGACAGCTAATTCTAACATTCCACATTTTTTAAAAAGTTGCTAATCATCAAAGGTATACCAAAAAAAGGGCAAGGAACTTTTTGTGCTGATTAAATTAGTTTTAAAAAATAAATGATAGTGTCCAAATGTTAGAAAGGCTATGGTAAAACTGGTATGTTCATAAAGTACTGGTATACAGTATAAGTTGGGAAAGCCCATTAGGAAAGCAATTTGGCAATATAAATCATGACCATATTGTATTTATGCAATGTATGTATGTATTGTTGATAAGAATTTATCCTAAATGTCAAATAAAGAAAAAATCATTTAAGCAGAAAAATATTCATCACAAAATTTCAAGTAGAGATATTGAAAAGTAGCCTAAAATGCCCAATGAAAGGTATAGTTAAATTTGTGTTTAAAATTTTTGGTACTGGAGGCCAGGTGTGGTGGCTCATGCCTGTAAATCCAGCACTTTGGGAGGCCGAGACAGGTGGATCACAAGGTCAGGAGTTCAAGACCAGTCTGGCCAACATGGTGAAACCCTATCTCTACTAAAAATACAAAAACTAGCCAGGCATGGTGGCACGCGCCTGTAGTCCCAGCTACTCGGGAGGCGAAGGCAGGAGAATTGCTTGAACCTGGGAGGCAGAGGTTGCAGTGAGCCAAGATCGCACCATTGCATTCCAGCCTGGGCAACAGAGTAAGACTCTGTCTCAAAAAAAAAAAAAAAAAAAAATCGTACTGAAAATGAAGTACAACACAGAAAAAATGCTTGACAAAAGATAAATGTGATACAAGTACATATCTTCATTGTGATGGCAACCATGTAAAAAAATACATATGGATATGCAAAAGAACAACTGAATACACAACGATGGTAGCTATTTGCAGTTCCTGACTAGTTGCCAAATTTTGTGAAATGATGTATTATCCTAAAATTAAGTCATTATTATTTTAAAATAAAATATTTTCAGCTGGGCACATGCCTGTAGTCCCAGCTACTCAGGAGGCTGAAGCAGGAGGATTACTTGAGCCTACAAATTCAAGGCTGTAGTGAGCCATGATTGCGCCTGTGAATAGCCATTGCATTCCAGCCTGGACAACATAGCAGGACTCCATTTCTAAAACTGTGTGTACATATTTTTCTAAAACTAGTCTGTGTATCAACCCTTTTCAGCAGGAAAATTTGAAGTCAAAACTTGATTATAGGCCTGCCTCTGCATTTAAGAAGTAAGTAAATAAACAACAGGTTCCCAAGTCTCACCTTCTTCTCACTAAAAACCTTACAAATCTTCAGGCTAGACAAATTTGGAAAGTGAGGCACATTATGGACCTGTCCTAGTGAGACAGATTGCACATTATCATATTATAGGTTCTGAAAAGATCTGCAATAAACTTGTTTAATTTTAGCTAGCCCAGCATCTGCTAGATATACTTGATCACGAAACCCTCTTTGCTCAAAGGACCTGCAAACTTCTCACTACAGTTTGGAAAATGCTGTTTGGGTCGAAGATGCTCAAAGGGGTCAACAGAGGGAAGGCATCTTAATTACCAGAGAAGTGTTTCCAGATGCCATGCTTTCTAGTTGGGAGTCATTAATGATAGTATGTCTTACACCTCAGGTGTGTATATTAAGGTAGAAAAATGGCTTGAGTGGCCGGGTGCGGTGGCTCACGTCTGTAATCCCAGCACTTTGGGAGGCTGAAGCAGGCAGATCACCTGAGGCCAGGACTCCGAGATGAGCCTGGCCAACATGGTAAAACCCTGTCTCTACTAAAAATACAAAAATTAGCCAGGTGTGGTGGCATACGCCTGTAGTCCCAGCTACTCGGGAGGCTGAGGCAGGAAAATCGCTTGAACATGGGAAGCGGAGATTGCAGTGAGCCGAGATCCTGCCACTGCACTCCAGCCTGGGCGACAGAGCTAGACTCCATCTCAAAAAGACAAAACAGGCTGGGTGCAGTGACTCATGCCTGTAATCCCAGCACTTTGGGAGACCAAGGTGGGCGGATCACAAGGTCAAGAGATCAAGACCATCCTGGCCAACATGGTGAAACTCCATCTCTACTAAAAATAGAAAAATTAGCTGGGCGCGGTGGCACGCGCCTGTAGTCCCAAGCTACTCGGTAGGCTGAGGTTGCAGTGAGCTGAGATCGTGCCACTGCACTCCAGCCTGGCAACAGAGCAAGACTCCGTCAAAAAAAAAAAAAAACAAAAACAAAAAAAAACAAGCAAACAAAAAACAAAGAAAAATGGCTTCAGAACTACTCATCTATGCAGCTACTTATAAACAATTAATCCAGCAGAGGGGACCAAAAACCCCACAAAATAAACCATTCAGGGTACAGAATTGGGAGGATTTCTGGCTCTTACAAATGGGATTCTGATCAAGCCCAAAGACGATAGCAGTTTCTAGAATGGAATGGCCATGTCTTCTTTTGTAATTATGTAGTGGCAACCAAAGAAATCTATAACTCATATGAGAATTAGTCAGTTTCCCTTTTAAATATAAATATAGTATTGCTCATGACATGTGAAAAAAAGAAAGCATGTATCTTTCTGAAATCTGTATTTTTTAAAAATAAGATTAGTATATGCATATGGTAGTAGGGCATCTTCATAGGGCAAATACTCAGTATCTACTTCTCAAAGCAAGCAGCCCTCTACCCTCTTCTACATGGTTCTTTAGCATTATGAGACTGTTACCTCTGGTTGAAGTGTAGCTTTCATGCAGGCTGGGCAAAGAGGCCCAGTTCGGGAGAATTGAAGGGGAAGGTGACGAGTTCGATTGCGACAGGTTGGCTCTTCACATATCAACCAGCCCTGGAGAGAAGGGAAAACTTCAGACTTATCACCATCGACAAATACAAGTAATAAACCTTTTTTTGGTTATCAAGATAGACTCATTTTATTTAATCTTTTCTCAGAAATTCTGACATAACTCTAGTTATCTCTCTCTCCTGACATGTTAATTAGATAGATCTATGCCCCAAACTTAGAAGTTAGGAAAACCATTAAGTTAAAAAAAAAAAAAAGAAAATCACATGAGATGTTATTTTTTTTTTCTTAAAAGAAACACCCTTCCTCACTCCAATACATCAAAACTTCCCAACAAAAACTTCTACTACAGGCAGAATGTAAACCAATGTGTTTTAGTTCATTAGTAAAGACCATTACCAAAGTAAAGAATGCACCACATACATGTATAACCTTCCCAATAGCTGAGTGACTACTGGCTAGTTACTTAATTACTGCGCTGTTTCCCTCTCTGTAAAATGGATACCACAGTACTTACCGTATACCGTTGTTGCAATGATGGAACACATTTAGAGTGTCTAGGATTATATTTGGCATAAAAGAAACACTTAATAATCAATTATTTCATGCAAACAAAAATAGATTCTCTTATATGTGCTTTCTAGAGACATAAAACTAGCTTCAATGTTTTCAAGGACAACTTCAACTGACCACTATTTTCCAGAGGTTTGAAATACTACAGCTATCGCTCACTTCTCTGTCTTTTAGAACCCTCTTCTCACCTTCCTTCTTCAGTTACTCTCCCTTGCTGATCTTGTTTGAATTTTCTCATAGTGATGTGATAAGAATATACCTAAGACCTTAAATCAGTCTTATGTTATAAAACGTTATCTGTTAAACAAAGGAGGTAAGACATCACAAATGGGGTCAAAGTTCATCTGTTCATACTAAGGCACCAAGGTCTGTGGGCTTTCGTGCTACATGCATTGCCACAGAGGCGTAAGTATAAGGCAAATGTTAGGGTGAGGTGCTGGGGTATAAAGGTGAACACGGTATGCTGCTGCTCCCTTGTCTTATGGTGTTCTCACCTGTGGAGCCCCCAGTAGGGACCTGACTATCTGTAGATCTTGGAGCATTTTGAGACATGGCAACTTCTGAACCGGTCTTGAAAAATGAGTGGAAGTTTGGTAAGTAGAGAAGGCAGAAAAGACAACTTACACAGAAAGAACAATGTATGTCAAAGAATGCAGGCCAGAAAGAGCTATGCTGAGTTATCATTAATAAAGGAATCAATAACATGCATAACCCCATATCCTATTTCTAGACTGAACAACTTGTTGGTCTTTTCCCCTTAGATAAGAGCAGTATATACATGAGTGTTCGTTCATTATGTCAGGTACTTTAGTCTGCCACTTAGTAATGTTTCCATGTGGTGTTAATCCAAAGCTGAGGGATGCCCTCACTTGCTGCTGTGCCGTTTGACCTCATTCCTCGGAATAGGCTTTTCTGGAAGTAGCTATAACAAAACTCAGGGGAAAGCACCAAGAATCAGTTCTTCTAGCTCCATTTAAGACTATCACAAAAAGGGAAAGTGTATTATAGATCTGTATGAATAAAAAAATTATGCTACCTTTAAAGAATGTAAAATTCATCTAGTCAATACACCCACAGTAAGCATTATTCCTACCTTCATTCAAGGCTAAACTATTTTAAAATTTAATATGAGCTTTTCAAGTACAGGGAGGGTCTCAATGAGCCCTTAATGAAACTTGTAATATATGCCCAGAATTACATTAAATATTGTGAAGAATAGGCAAAAGGGCCCCAGGTACAGTTTTAGGAAATTACAATCTAAACAGGAAAGCAAGGTCCACACACATAAAGACTATAAAAGCAATTCAGTATGGCTTGGCTTTAAGAACCAAGTTGTGTGGTACCAACTATAAATGCTAACAATACAGAGAAGGGACAGATTAGTGTCTGAGATGAACTACTACTACCACAGCAAAAGATCATGAACCAATCAGTGTTTTGGAGTCACAGGCAGCTGTTTAATTTTGAGGGTGTATTACAACATCTTCTTGATTTAGAGAGACATTTATATTCACGTTTTACTATTTCTGAAACTCAGATGCATTTATAATGGGCATGTACAGCTTAATAATGTACTTTAGTTTCCTTCAAAAAAGCTGTTAAGTCAAGAGTGCAGCTCACAATCAGCTCCTTAGAATTAAAGAAACAAGATACTGGCCGGGCGCAGTGGTTCACGCCTGTAATCCCAGCACTTTGGGAGGCCGAGGCGGGCAGATCACGAGGTCAGGAGATGGAGACCATCCTGGCTAACACGGTGAAACCCCGTCTCTACTAAAAATACAAAAAAATAGCCGAGTGTGGTGGCACACGCCTGTAGTTCCAGCTACTCGGGAGGCTGACTGCTTGAACCCGGGAGACGGAGGTTGCAGTGAGCCAAGATTGCACCACTGCACTCCTGCCTGGGTGACACAACAAGACTCCGTCTCAAAAAAAAAGAGAGAGGGAGGGAGACAGAGAAACAAGATACTTCAGTTTAGTCTGTTCTAGGCATGGGAGATACAGTGGGGAATAGTGGAGCTGACAGCAAGAACAGGTATTACATTTTAAATGTAGCCTATAAACACTAAAGGTAAGACTAGTTGTTTTCTTGAAGTACCCATTTAGGTATATTAATAAAGGAAACAAACCATACAGGACTGGACCACTCCTTTATCATTCATTGGGTTTGTTACTTTAAATTTGATATCTGAGGCTTTACATGCTTTGGAATATGTAGTTAGTTAACACTGCCAACCATAGTTGTAATTCATCCAATTCTAAACAAAACTAAAAAAATAAGCAGACAGGTAATAACTATCATGTTTTGAGATAAGAAATTATTCAGTTCCAAAATATAACCTGGATATTAAAATTATTTAATTTTTAAAATATAATGTTCAAAAACTATAGAGTTCTTTTCAGATGTTTTTGAAACTTGATTCTGTCAATTTACTACGACTTCACAACTCCCTGGGGGAGCTGCCAACCACGGACATGCTAAGTTATCATCTCACCTGTTTTTAAAGCAAGCACCTAACTCTAACTCTGACAGAGGTACTAACTAAATGTCCTTTCAAATCATATGGAAAACAGATAATATAATTTGTCTAGACTTCCTACCAGTTATAATTAACATTAAGGAGGTCTTTTTTCCTTTGTCACCTCTCTATTCAGTGCTTATTTGGGTTTGTTTGTACTTACTATCTGTTAATCTCCCTTTACAAATGACAACAATAACTAGTGCTATTATGCATGGAAATTAAACATGCTGATAACTGTGTGAAGGGAACTGGGGCTGAAAAAAATATTAGAAGCCTGTAACTCTTTATGCTTCTTGTTTTATTTTGATAATTAAGCTTTTGGTCATGGTGTATTTTAAACAAAACTCTTCTATGTAGGAAATAGGCCCTAATCATATTAAATATATGCTTTGCTTCAATTCAATTTTGTAAAGTACATTTTATTTAACCCTTTGTTCCCCCAACAAATGCCAACCGGCTAGCTAAATCTAACCTTCAAGGAACATTTGTGCTGTTAAAAAATAAATATAGGCTGGGCATGGTGACTTATGCCTGTAATCCCAGCACTTTGAGAGGCCGAGGCAGGTGGATTGCCTGAGCTCAGGAGTTCAAGACCAGCATCGGCAACATGGCAAAACCCTGTCTCTACCAAAAATACAAAAATTAGCTGGGAGTGGTGGCACGCACCTACGGTCACAGCTACTCGGGAGGCTGAGATGGGAAGATGGCTGGAGCCCAGGAAGTCAAGGCTGCAGTGAGCTGTAATTATGTCACAGCACTCCAGCCAGGGTGACAGAGTGAGATCCTGTCTCAAAAAAATTTTTTTAATAAAAATAAATAAATATAACAGGTATTTGAAAATATTCCATGATGATGCAAATCTTATAAGATCTCATACTGAATTCTGTTTCTTAAAAATGACAAAAACAAAGCAAATGAAAATAATAATATTGCATAAGTTCACTCTGATTGATCACTCACAAAGACAAAACTTAACTTACTTTCATTTCTCATTTTCAGAAATAACATATAGCCTGTACAGCCCAAGGCTACACTGACAAGTCAACAGAAGAGAACATTTTTAATAAAAGTGTAGTTCCTTGGAACTACTCAACCTATAAAAAGATTTGGATTTTAATAAAAACCTCTAGAATCACTTTAAGGATGTCTGCTATCCAAATATGTAATTTTATTATGTAATGCCGCACACAAATTATCATAACCAATAGCAATAAGGTCAATAAATTTTTAGTTGCCTGGCTTAGCCACATTTATAAATAGAAAGTTCAAAAGAGGTGAAGTCAGCCTGTCCAATAGCAAAACAAACCTTTACCAAAATATGCCAAGCTCTATGACTTGTTGCTTTAATCTCAGCATCACTAATTCCTTAAAATCATTGTGTATGAAATTGTGTCAAATGTTGATTGGTTCTGATTACTAAATTATATTTTTGAGGCCTCAACTAAAATGGCTTCTTCTGCACATGTTAAAAAGGGATCAATTTCCACTTGTAACTGAGGCGTTCCTAGTAGTTGCACCTTAAACATAAACTGTTATTCATTTGTGTACATTTGTATTTTTAGAAGGCTATACACACAGAAATCATCTAGATCTGAAACCGTAGAGCATAGGAGGTCCTCAAAAATATCTTTTGAAGAAACTATCAACAGAGTAAACAGACAACTCACAGAATGGGAGAAAATATTTGCAAACTATGCATCTGACAAAGGTCTAATGTCCAGAATCTATAAGGAACTTAAACAACTTAACATGTGAAAACCAAATAACCCCATTAAAAAGTGAGCAAAGGACATGAACAGATACTTCTCAAAAGACATATAAGCAGCCAACAAGCATACGAAAAAATGCTTATCACTAATCATCAGAGAGATGCAAATCAAAACCACAATAGGATACCATCTCACACTAGTCAGAATGGCTATTATTAAAAAGACAAAAAATAACAGATGCTGGCAAGGCTGCAGAGAAATGGGAACGCTTATACACTGTTGGTGGGAATGTAAATCAGTTCAGCCACTGTGGTAAGCAGTTTGGAGATTTCTCAAAGAACTTAAAAAAGAGCTACCATTCAACCCA
This sequence comes from Pan paniscus, assembly GCF_029289425.2. Classification (NCBI taxonomy): domain Eukaryota; kingdom Metazoa; phylum Chordata; class Mammalia; order Primates; family Hominidae; genus Pan; species Pan paniscus. The sequence goes on along the minus strand of NC_073272.2, from coordinate 26,679,732 downwards.
GGAACTGCATTACTGAGTATATACCCAAAGGAAGATAAACTGTTCTACAAAAAAGACACATGCACTCATATGTTCATTGCAGCACTATTCATGATAGACATGGAATCAACCTAGGTGCCCATCAACAATAGACTGGATAAAGAAAATGTGATACACACACACACACACACACACACACACACACACACACACACACCATGGAATATATAGTATGCAGCCATAAAAAAGAATGAGATCATGTTCTTTGCAGCAACACGGATGCAGCTGGAGGCCATCATGCTAAGCAAATTAATGCAGGAACAGAAAACCAAATACCACATGTTCTCACTTATAAGTGGGAGCTAAACATTGGGTACACATGAACATAAAGATGGGAACAGATTCTGGGACTACTAAAGCAGGGAGGGAAGCAAGGGCTGAAAAACTACCTCTTGGGTACTATGCTCACTACCTGGGTGACAGGATTATTTGTACCCCAAACCTCAGTGTCATGCAATATACCCATGTAACAAACCTGCACGTGTGCCCCCTAAATCTAAAAAAGTTGGAGTTATATTTTTAAAAGTCTTCTGAATAAATGAACAGAAGCAATCAAATAAAAATGTAGAGGAGCAAGTTTATAAAAAACAATAAGGAAAATAACAATGCATAGTAGTTTGCATACTTGAGTCAAATATATAGTGGGCCCTTCTCCTCTCATTTCCAATCAGTCACCAAGTTTGTCCACTGGTCTTTCCTTTATAGTCCCATTACCACCAACCTCATCAAAGCCAGACCTCAGACTGTTCTATTTCAGTAGCCTCCTCCCTGGTTTCCCTGACTCCGTTCTCTCTAATATCCAATGCAAAGGGCTCTCCACTCCCATCTCCCAATCACACACCTTCCACAGACAATTAAGAACAAATTCATTGGGCTGGCTTTCAAATCCTTACAACCTCATCCCACTCCCCTGCCCTTTCTCATCATTCTCTTACACAAACTTACTGCCCAATCAGATTGGTTTTCTCACTGTACTCACCATATTTTGCCTGTTTTCACCTCCTTATCATTATACAGGCTGGAGAACCTCTGCCTAAAAGGTCGATTCCTTGATCATCAGTTCCATTCGTCTTTTGTGAAATTTTCCCGATCCACAGGGATTTCTTCCTTATTCCACCTAACGCTGAACATACACTGCGGTGCACTGTCTCTTAACCATCTTATTTTACCATCTTGTTTTGCCTACCTACCTGGATGGTCGGTCCCCTGGGGAACAATTTGTTTTGGAGCTGGTACTGTCCTCCCCAGTCTCTACCACAAAGGTTCACAATCAACGAAGAATACAGAATTGAGGTTATGAAAAACTGCATGAGTAGGGTTTCTTTCCTCCCATTTACTAACAGATAATTTTGTGCAACTCACTGAACCTCTTTCTGAGCCTCAGTTTCCTCATCTATAAAACAGGAGGTAATATTTACTCTATTAGTGTTGTTCAGGGGATCAAATAAGAAAACTCACAAAAATGTTGAGTAAATGTAAAATATTGTTATTATCCTGTCTCTGGTATTGGGGAACATTATTGCTAAGCTATAGCTGACAGTGCACTATTAAAAATGCACCATTTTAACCAGGAAAGAGCCTGGTCAGTGTCCATCTGGTGTTATTACAAAACGTAGAACTAAAATAATGGATAAACAGTAAGATTAGGTGGTGCTGCTTCTCAATTTGAATGCAAAATATTACAACTATGTAGTCAACATAAGTGAAATTTTCGTATTTTTTTCCTGATCAAACTAAAATATAGTGAAGATATAGACGGCAAAACAGGCAGCAGGGGAAGAGGAGGCTGTCTTTGCTTTATTTCCGGATTCACGGATTTTCAAGAGACAGCATGGTTCTGCAGTGACGTACGATTTAGTTTAAATTGTAATGGCTCACCAGGAGTGCAGTGACAGGGTCACAGGACGGGGTCTGCCAGCATGCATGCTTTGAGTTCATCAGATTATTACTAGTTTTCAATAATGGCCATTAACCACCCCTATACCAAAACTAGATGTACTCTGAGAACATCAGACTCTCTTTTCACCCTAAACCATTTATAAATGTTCCGGGGTTCCCTTGCAGGCACATTTTTCTGCCACAGAATTATCCCCAGTGGCAAAAAATGGGTCTCCTTATAGATAGTGCACCGTATGGGCCCACAGCTGCTTTTGAAGAATGACATGTTGTGATTTGGAATTTCCAGAAATATCAAAAAACAAATTGCTTTCTGACCCACATTTGTACCCAAAACTGGGAGAAAATTTCCCTAAGATCTCCAGGGGAAGTTTTAACAGGAATATAATTTTGCTTTTAAAGTTAAATCTTCTACACTGCAGCATGCTGGCATGTCAAAGAGTGATTATTAAGTCCCAGAAAGGTACTAGAGTAGGAGATGAAAGAGTAAATCAGGAAAAATAAATACATAAACTAACTATTCACCGAAGTTAATACAAGAATATTTTGAACAAAATTATCAAAACAGAAGTAGAAAGTGCCTCATCGGTCAATGTAAGAATTTTAAATATTATTAAAATTGATTTTTTAAGTAAGACATCTCTTTAAATGAACAGTCATATGTCATTTCATCCAAGTTATTTGAAACTTATTGATCTTATCATTTGTACAAGGACCAGACTCTGCCATCAGTTTGCTGAAAGGATAATGGAGCACTCCCAAACTGTTACGATAGGTTGGATGCAAACAGTGGTCCTCATTTAAACACACAGAATAGCACTACAAGTGGACAAATTCCAACCTCAGCGATTGTATATTACATGATAAATTAGCGACTTGGTCTGCTTTGCCTCACATCAAATCCAATACAGAGCCTTGCTATTTTAATTTGCAATCAGAGCTTGAGCATCAGAAGATGTACCTGAGGTACATTAAAGAGCCCCCATGCAAGCCATCTTCTCTCGTTATACTGTGAGCACAGAAGGCCAACAATTACCAGCAATTGTATTTTACCCCTAGAGGACAATACCAGAACAGTTAAAATTGTCTCCATGCAAGCAACCAGGGAAAATATACTTAAAAGACTTTATACGGAAAATTACATTTTGGGGAAAAAAGTTCAATGGAGGACATGTATCTTTCTGTATGGGCAACTAAAAAACCTCTCTTAGTATATTCAAGTCTATTCTGTAAAATACTCTCCCTATTCATCCAACTCAAAAGCAAGCTACATTCCTAGGCTATAATAGGTCACAACTAAGTACACAGTACCTTGCTTCAGGAATAATTTTGCTTTGTCTGTCAACTGTCAACAAAACACAAAGAGCTCATGCAACCCAGTCATGTACTGTGGATGTTAGAGATCTAACAAAATACAAATAACAAGAATACAAGATTTTCTAGCCACCCTGCTTTCATTTTATATGAGAAACCGAAAGCATTTTCCTTTCCACATTCCATTAATCTCTATTATATTACAAATCTTTTCAGAAAATACTTTTTTCCCCCTATATGAAGCTACAAGTGACTTGGGGATGTAATATTCCAACTGTAATGAATGTCTGACTTTCTAACATGAATGATAATAAATGGATGTGTCAGGTAAGGCACATAGTCATTTCAACAAGGGAAAGGAGGAAAGACTCAAATACAATGAGATGGTAAAATGGTTACTCTGGTGCTTATATTAATATTTTAGTGATGAAACCTCTAAGAAAAATTGTTCATTACTTCCATCGCCATTCCTGCCTGTCAAGTCTTCACTTCTGAAAAAAACCACCACCTTAGCTATGTACACACAATAATGAATAAACTTCAAAAGTGAACTCAAGGTTTGGTTTCATCACTATATGCACAAAAAAAAGACTGGAAGGAAATACTCTACAATGCTATCACTAGTAATCTCTGTGGTTTCTTCTTCTATTTCTGTATTTTCAAAATTTTCTACAAGTGTATATTGTTCTTATAATCAGAAAGTTTATTAACGAGGAGACAGTTTTGCCAAGAGCTTGCAATATAATTAAATCACTAACACAGCTGAAAAATATTCTGAGCTATACCATGTGTATGCTTGCTGCCAAGATAAATTTTCAGGGAATGTGCTTATGGGGAAAGAAAGGGCACATGAAAAAAAATAGTCTGTTCTTAAAAAAAAATTTTTTTTTTTTTTTACTAAATCTAAAATTTCAAAAATAGGTCCATTTAATCACATAAGCAATTCTCAATGAGAAAGTGACAGGGTATGTATTAGTAGTATTAGTATCATTTGTTAAATTAAGCCATTCACTAAAATGCACCCAGTCTTTTATGGAATATGATTTGAATACCTTTCTTTATGATGGTGGATCTCTGAAGGTAGGTAATAAATCAGTTTTAAAGAGAGGTGCCTTGTTCCCCACGCCCTCTCCCCTGCCTTTATTCAGTGTGCACACAGATCAACTCAGATGTCCTGGGGTAAGAATCAAATAAAACAAAATTCAATTGGAATGGCATGCATGCTTAAAACCTTCTTACCAGAAGAGTTTTTCTTTGCTCAAGTCTAGCTAAAAGTAATTTTTATTGTTTGTTTGCTCAGAGACTAGTATTTATTGGTATGGTTTCAAGTGATATGCCTTTGGGTAGTGAACGACAAATGTTAAAACTGAACTATAGCTACTACTGCCTCAAAGGACATCTTAAAATCAGAATGGAGTTCAAACTATCACCAGGCAATGTTTGTTCATTTAACTTTAATTATTTTCTCCTTGAGAATGGTACTAATGAAACTGAATATCTTTCATGGTTTCGAAGGGCCGTTTGAATAGTCTGTAAACAGAACTAAGGGTAGACAAGAGATCTGGCTGAGTCAGGAGGTTGCTAGGTGATGTAGAATGTAAACCCACAAACTTGTTAAGGTTTGCTTTGCTTTCATGCCACTTTCACACACTCTCAAAAGTTTTGAGAATTGATTTTTCAGGTGGTCACTAAAAAAAAAAAAAAAAAACTCCCTCCCTCCAAAATTCACTCCCTGCAGATGTTCTGCCAGATTCAGAAGAGATGAAATCCATCTAACCTTTGGCTGCAACATGGGAAACTTTTGGTTTTACATGAATGTAGGATTATATATTTTCTGAATGGCCATAATTTAAGAAACAATTGCAAGGTAGATTTTAACATTTCAGAGACACTTCTAATCTCTTATCTAACTTAAAACTAAAATTTCTCTTCAGAAAAAAAGCATGATCACAGTTGGGAGATCTGGGGCACAAAAACCAAAACCCTGTGGCAAACGCCGTAGCACAAATCATCATGGTGACAAACCTTTCAGTTTAGCCACTTGTCTTTACTCTTCTGGCCTGCTCCAAGACTCACTGCCTGTGAGGCTTCTCCCTCAGGCCCCCTCCTCCAGCCTCCTTTTTAAGTAGCTGATCAGAGATTGTCCAGTAAGAGCACTTTATTAGATCATCAGCCAGAGGGGTTCACAAGTACTGAGAGCAATGGGCTCAAATGCGGCACATCAGTTTTAATAGACCAGGGGCTACTAGTAAACTGCAGATACTGCTGAGAACTTTCCATGCACTGAACTCTTGAAAAAGCACCGTCTCTCCAGCTTAAATGCAGCTGCCTCTTTCAATGCCGCAAATGGGTAAATTTGACAAAAAAGCCACCATTAAGACTACATGAAAGGCTCAAGACAACATCCTTTCAATGCTTTGTACTTCAGTAATCAGATGTACTTACTCACCCCCTCCCCCAAACCCGATCAAGAACTATTTCTGAATGGTAGGAAATAATTCCACTTTGTACATCTTTTAGTTAATCAAGACTTTCTATTCAGCAATTTGACCTTTTGTTCAAAACAGGATTATCAGTTTTTTCGCCAGTTACCAAGGGCGACTCGCATGGTGAACATAATTGCAATAATTTGCAAAACACCATGGCAACCCACATTACAACTAGGTAAATACTGGGCTTTTGTGCTACATTGTTATTTTCAGAGATGCTGAAGTCAAAGAACGAATGACAAATGAACACAAAATTTATATTTGCTTTGTCTCAAAAGAGAAGAAAATTGATAACAAGAACTGGGGGGAAACCGACTACAGCTGTAATTTCTAACTTGATTAATTAGGATGGTAACAGTCCTTAACAGTATATTCAACAAACAGCCCTGACTTCGTCTCTCCACCCACCTCTCTCCATACCACTACCACTATCCCCCCCGACCCCAGACAAATTTTTTCAGCTTAGAGAACAAACATCCCCCATTTGCTCTTTTCTTCAACTTAATGGAATCCTTAATTGCAGAATATTGTTCTCATGCTCTTCATGGCAATGAAAATGAGAGAAAGGAGGAGAGTGCCAGGGCAGACAGGGAGCTACAGTCATTTTTTTTTCCTGCCTCTTTTGGACACCCCAGGCCCAATGATGAGACGGCATTTTCCTGGAATCAGCAGCTGTTTCGTAGCAGACAATAAAGTAAAAACTATTTGGCTTTGCAGAAAAGCCACTTCTTTCCTCTTGGCAACACAAGGTAAGTCTACATGCCGAGATGAAGTTTCATAATTTAAATGCCAGAACATAAGATGAGAAAATAATGCCAACAATAAGAAAGCACACATTTGTCTTGTAAACAAATTATTAGCTGTAGTACTGTCCCGAAAGCTGTTGAAATGCATATGCTTGCTATTTGAGGAAGATGTTCAACAATATCACCAATGTGCTGAAAACCACTTTATACTCAGAGATCCCAATTCACAAAACAATCTAAAAATATAAACTGAGTATTCAGAAATTAATATAAAAATCAACATATTTTAGTAAACACAACCTCAAAAATAATATAATCTTTTCAATAATAAATATGATTAGAAAAGTTTTATCAGAATTTTTTACTCAGGTATAAAAGGTAGGTTCTATTTTATAGTAAAGGAGCAGTTTTTTTCTAAGAGGCACAAATTCTGTCATAATACTTAGCTTTTGGAAATTATCAAAGCTGACTTTCTCATGCAAGATGGAATATTTCAGGATGAGAAAAGAAAAATACACACAGAAAGGGCTTGCAGAAGTTATACTGCCGAGATCTCGAGAGAGAAGCAGCTCCAGATGCATTCTAAACACAGCCCAGTTTGCTTCCCTTCATCTGTCTTATAACAAGCAAGAGCAAAAAGAGAAGTCTCTGAAACGATCTGCATATTTCCCTTAACTTTTGAAAAATCAAATGGACCTGATACTATAATGGGTCCATTCTTATTTTGTCAGGGCTGAAGACTCCCTGACAGATCTCTAAGATTCAGCATAGAGAAATCACAATTTAACATTCTTCCGAATATGCCTCCGAAATTATAGATACTGTGATTTCTCTCAAAGAGTAGAAATCAAAAGGATATATGACACATTAACTCCTTCTCAGTCAGTGATAACCTCTTTACACTTTGAAAGTATATTTTATTTTCTGGCTTAGTTCACTCCAAATTTACCATACCTGTATTAAGTGCATTCCTATCAAAAGTCTGAATATTAAGAAGAAATATATCCCTTAATGCCAAATTAAAGGGCTGAACAAGCCTTTGGTACTTTTTGATCAGATAGAATTGATGATAGATCTTGAAATGGGCCTAAAATCCCCATCACACTTGAACTTAAGAAACCCTTACATATAAATATTTTATAATCTACCTGGAATTTCTTCACTTATAACATTTTACCTTGTATATTCCTCCCCCCTTCTTTTGTGGCTTCTGTTCCAATGTGATTTTTTTTCTTTTCTCCTGCTTTTCCTCCCTTTTTGCCTTTTTTCTTTGCCAACTGGCTGAGATGCTTCTTGACATATATTTGTTTAGAAAGGCTCATCTACGAGTGATTGCAACATCCAACCTTCTATAATGTTAATAAATTACCCAAATCACTAAATCAGGAATGGCAAACACTTAGCAGGTATATTGCAGTTCCGTTTCCAACTCTGTCCTCAAGACCACTATAGGATGGAAGCTGGCACTCAATATAAAACCCATGTGTTAACCCTGTTCCAAATACTTCTTGCTCCAGAATTCTTAACTCTGGTGGCACACTGGAATCACCAGGGCAGCGTTACAACACAGCGCCACCCCCAGAGTGTCTGATTCAGTAGGTCCTGGGTGGGGCCTGAGAATGTGCATCTCTAACAAGTTCCCAGGTGATACTGCCGCTGCTGGTTTGGGACCTCAGTTGGAGAACATCAGCCTGGGATACGAAATGAGCTTTGGGATGTTAAAAAGTTCCCCCAAGTGATTCTAATGTGCAGCTAAGGTTGAGAACCTTATTATTCTCATTCTCTCTCTTGTTCAAAAAGAACTACCGGTGATTATTTTCTGAACAATGAACTTCATAAACAGAATTGTACTTAAAAAATTATCTCTCAACTCTTTTTCTCTTTCTACATTTACTCTTTCTTTAGATATTATTTTGGTGGTTCACTCTTGCTCTTCCAAGTTTTCCATGCAGCACTAGAATTATCAAAGCCTCAAATCTGACTTAATTGTATTACAAGAACTAAATGGTTTACATCATGTACACAGCTTAATAACATTCTTCCTTTAAACAAACTAATAAACAACCTCAATCTGGCAATAAAATATAGTTCTTAAAATATGTGCTTTACTTAGAATCACAGAATTTTAGGAGTGCTGGTGAAAACAGTGTCTATGGAAAGCAACCACAATTACACCCTTGACTTTGACAAGTAATAAGAAATGATATATTTAAACCCTAAATTTTCAAATTGGAAGAGACTTTAGAGCTCTTGTCTAATCTTTTGTGTTGTATGTGAGGAAAATGAGGCCCAGAAGAAAGTACGTTTTTTGCACACTGTCACACAGCATGTAGACTGAACTTCTAGTCCAGTACTTTTTACACACTACATCTATGCTACTTAATATATGAGCCAGTCGCTGTATGTGGCTGTTGAGCACTTGAAATATGGCTAGACCAAATTGAGATGGGCTGCAAGTGTAAAATATACAGCAAATTTCAAAGACTTAGTTCAAAAAAGGAGACTATAAAATAGTTTAGTGGTATTTTTAACACTCATTACAGAATAAAATGCCATTTTGGATATATTGGGTTAATTTACAATTTTTTAAATTTTAAATATTATTAATACAGACAGGGTTTCACTATATTGCCCAGGCGATCCTCCTGCCTCAGCCTCACAGAGTGCTGGGATTACAGGTTTGAGCCGCCACACCCAAACAGGTTAATTAAAATGTATTATCATATTATGAATATCTCTAATTTTTTAAAAAATACAAATGAAAGTTTATCATATACACTGTTCTAAATCCTGCTTTTTTCACTGAAAAGTGGAGGAAATTATGTCCTGTCAGTACATATAGGTCTGCAGTGTTCTTGTTAACGGTTGCACAAAATTCTATTATATGATAGTAATAATCTAATGAATTCTCTCCTGATCAACAACAGGTTGTCTTCAGTCTCTTACTATTACTATTATAACGCTGCAAGCAATATCCTTGTATAGTACCTTTGATAATATCTGTAAGGACTGTACATGTGTAAGGAGAGATACCCAAATTAGAATTGCAAAGTAGAATGGTATGTTCATTTACAATCTTGATGATGTTGCCGAATTGTTGTCCAAAAGGTGTACCATTTTTCATGCCCACCAACAGTGTATGAGAGTGCTCCATTCCCTATACCCTTTCCTAGGCTATATATTACCTAAAAGTCTTCCAAAATAAGTGGAGCACAGAGGATTTTTAGGGCAGTGAAAGCATTCTGTAGGATACTGTGATGGTGGAGGTATGTTAGAAACATTTCTCCAAACTTATAAAATGCACAGCACCAAGAATGAACCTCAACATAAACTATGGACTCTGGTTGATGATGTATCAATATAGGTTCATCAGTTGTAACAAACATACTATGGCAGGGGATGTTGATAATGAGAGAAGACTATACGTGTGTGGGGCAGGGAGTATATGGGAAATCTCTGTACCTTACTCTGAAATTGTGCTGTGAACCTAAAACTGCTCTAAAAAATAAACTCAATTATTTAAAAAGTCTTCTCAATTCCACAATTATTAACAACATTACTTTTATAGTTCCATTTTCTAAGTTTAAGTTTTTGATCCTTCTGAAAGTTGTTTCAGTGTAAGGAACAAGGAAGAAATCAACTGTATTTTTTTCCAGATGATTATTCCTACTGACGTGAACTACCCCCTTTTAAAAAACAAAATGCAACTTTGGGTCTATTTATGGGCTTTCTATAGTTGCTCCACTGAAATCACCAAATATTTTTGCACCAAAATATTTTAAATATCCTAATTGTAAAAACCGGTAGGACTGGTGGGTCATTTTCTTTGTTAGAATTTTCCTGCGATTTTCTTTTAAAAATTGAGGAAGCTTTAAATTTATGGATAAACTTAGGGGAACTGACAATCCTAAAATGTTGAGTGGTCCTAGCCAAGAATATATGCTTTGCCATTTACCCAAGTCTTCTTTTAAGCCATTCAGAGTTCAAATATATCTAGCACATTTCTTGTTAAGTTTATTCCTAGGTATTTCATCTTTTTAACCTGTATTATAAATGAGATTTATAATCTCATTTATAAATGAGAGTTCTTTCATTATGTTTTCTAATCGGTTGTGTGTATACAGCTGAAAGCTACTGATTTTTAGCATTGATTTTATAACTAGTAACCTTATTAAAATTTTTTGTCTGTGATAGTTTCTTGGTTGATTTCATTGGATTTTCCATGTTAGAATGATCTGTAAATAATAATTTCCCCCTTCTTCCAATTTTTATATATTCCTTTTTTTGGTCTAATTACAACGGTTAATATTTTCAAAATGTGATATTTATCAACATTTCCACCGGGCTGCCTCTAGCAGATTTCCCAAGGATCTAAGTCCATGGACCTAAGAACTAAGCCACCCAGGAATCTCTGCAACTGAAAAAAAGTAACTTTATTAAAATCATTACAGATTCTGTAGAGACCTTTGTCTCACAGTGCCTAAAATCAACTTTGGGACTGAAACTTTAGCTAAAGGACATTGAATGGTTGACTAAATATTAAAATAGCTCCTTTTATATTTGGGGAATTAGTCCTCTTAAAAGATCCCTTCCCTAACATAAGTCTTATTTAAATTAAACTATAGTATTCAATCATTTCTCCTGGCTCTGCCTCTAAAAACCACAACTTGAAATGGGGCAGAGCTGAATTTTAAGGGCCTCAGTCCCTTCTTTCATAAAGATGGGTGTTGCATCAGGATAGATGACTGTAAGGTCTGTTTAAGTGTGAGAATTCTCTAATTCTACAACATAATTAAAAAAAAAAATAAGGTTCCCCATAAGCCTTCATGATTTATCCATAACTGAGGTTAGCAAAATATACACATTCCTAACACTGAAAGTATTTCCTCTTAACTAAATCTCATTACTCCACCATTAAGTTAGGATTTAGTGTTACTACTGTTTTCATTCAAGTGCTCCCGGCTGAGTAATATATGTCGGTGAATGTCTACAGCAGTGGTTCTCAAAATGTGGGCCTGAGATCAGCAACATCAGCATCATTTGGGAACTTGTTAGAGATGCACATTCTCTGGTCTTTACCCCAGACCAAGAATCAGACACTCTAAGGGTGGCACCCAGCAATCTGTGTTTCAGCAGGTCCTCACTGGTGTGACAGTGATAAATGGGCATGTATTTATACAAATAAGGTTTAATAAGTATAAATCATGAGACTAAATGGCATATTCTATCAAGTTGTGAAACATATAGAAGCCAGGTTGAGGCAGAGTGCTACAATGACAGATAAAAGGCTTAAAATATATATATGTATCAATCATTAGTTGTTAATCCTGACATCTGCCCATTATGCTACCCCTCTCAAAGCCCAAAATACCTTATTCCCCTCTGAATACTTTGGTTGCTAAGGATTTTAATACACATTCCCAGGGCCTACAATTTCTAAATTGCAAGAACCGTAAGGAAAAGATCTGCCATCTTAGGAGATGTTTTCATGTGTTATTGAAACAGGTTCAAAACAAAGTTCTTTAGATTAATCTCCAGAGCTCTCTTGACCTAGCTCTGAATCTTCTAACAAGCCCCTGAATCTACTTTCATGTCTCACTCATCTGTGGCAAGCCTAACATGCCTCCCATCGACACTAAGATGATTTTAGGAATGCCTGTCCATTTGCTAGTCCATTGCCTTACTTCTGATTCCATTCTAGGGCTTAGGAGATGCTGTTAGGAAAAGATTCTCTTTGGCTCCTCGTTTGATGTTTTATATAATAAAACTAAAGAATTTGACATGGCTGCATAAGCACTGTCACTGAGTGTTCCTCCAGGAAAGAAGAAAATGGGCCTGGAGTAGGTCATTAATTTACTAAGAACAGAGAAGTCTCTACCTAATCAACTCTTCTTCCCTGGGAACACTCTCAGAAGGCCTTGCACATTAGAAGCCAGCAGAGAGATTTACATTTTTACATGCTGGACTTCAAACTATTGTCAAGGAAAGAAAGCCACTCGTAACAGGATGAATTTTTTGAATTCCTTGGGGATGAGTGAAGGACTAAGATATTGCGCTAACTGGTCACAAACTGTACACAAGGTTACTGAGCATACAAAAGCCCGGAGCTTCAAGTGGTCACATACCCGGGGCATTTTACATACCAGTATGAAATGATGAAGACTCTCTACTCTATTGCTACATTTACAATGTCACTAAAACATTGAAGATCATAACACTATGTGGGTACAGTTATCTGGAGTGGGGATATAGCTATTCACATGTCCAGCAAACTGATTCCCTAAGCAGAGAGGATTCATCCTTCTTCTGGCCCAGCTTACATCCTCGCTGCCCATACCAGGAACATCACTATCAAAATAATATGTAAAGTGACTGTTAAAGTGAAAAACCTTCAAAAGGGCTGTACTTCGCACATATTTGTATGAATCACTTTCTTCAAATAATTAAAATGAATGCTAAGGGCAAGCAACATGCTGGGTCTATATTAAAACAGTTTCAACAGCATTGCTTGGGGAATGGCTCTTTTCACCTGGGACACCTGGAGCGCATGAAGGTAGGCATGACTTTAAGTGCAGGAAGAGGTCCAAACGTGCTAATATATAAGAGGACAAAAAGTTTGTGGATGGAGGAAAGAAGGAAAGAGGTAGAAGAAAGGGAGACAGAAGGCCACCACCTCAGTCCCCAAGAGCTCTGAGATGCTATCATTCAACTTTGAGCCTCTATAGTCTAGGATAGTGTCTGATGCATTGCAGCAGATGAAGAAATATTCTTTTAATTTTACACTGAGGGAACTAAACTCTCTGATATCGAGATTAATTCAGATGGCTGAACACTCTAGCCTCCCTCAGGCTAGGCTGCCTGTGAGAGTCCAAAAACCCATCCGAGCCTTCCTTCACTGTGCCCTCCTTGCAGGAGGTAGATAAAAAAGCCCTGTGGCAAAATGGAAGGGCAGGAGCCAACTCAAAGATCTCTTCTCACCTCACTGCTTCAGGAGCCATGTGCCTTGGGCAAGCCGTTCACCCTATCAGCCTTTGGGTGTGTTCCCGTGGATACTGCAAGTGTACCTACCCTGCCTCTTTCATGGGATGACACTGTGAGCAACATGTAAGACCAGTGTCCCAAACTGCCATAAAAGACTTGTGTGATCAAGAGTAATTCCTGGCCAGGCAGAGTGGCTCATGCCTGTAATCCCAGCACTTTGGGAGGCCAAGGCGGGAGGATCACTTGAGCTCAGAGTTTTGACACCAGCCTGGGCAACATGGTGAGACCCTGTCCCTACAAAAAATTTAAAAATTAGCTGGGCATGGTGGCGCACGCCTGTAGTCCCAGCTACTTGAGAGGCGGAGTTGGGAGGTTCGCTTGACCAGGAGGTCAAGGCTGCAGTGAGCTGTGTTCACACCACTGCACTCCAGCCTGGGTGACAGAGTGAGACCTGCCTTAAAAAGACAAAAGAATAATTCCCACATACAAGCACTCATATCTTCTCTCCCAGCAATATACAGGGCAGTATTTGTGGGTTTTTCTTCTTTCAGGAATGTTTAAAACATTTTTATCCGAATGCTGTGGAGCCACTGCCTAGTGATGGATTACTTACAGGTTATGATGTGACCCATATTACTTGGAAAAATGGAAAACAGTGCATCTTCTCTATGTCCCTTTACAGCAAACAACTCAATGATGATCGCATTAATTAAATATGTGACCAAAATATATGGTTTGTTGGTTAATGAGAGGCAAATCTCAAGTAAAATTACATTTTTAGAAAGATTATGCTTGAAGTTAAAAAAAATTCTCATCACCTACTTTTTGGTGGGTAACCAGGCTTCCTACTGGAAACAAGAGTTTTCAGAGAATTCATAGATACTGTTACTCTCTTGCCTCTTCTCAAGGCTTCTCAAAGTACATGACTTTGGGAAGTAATGTTATGCTTCACATTTCTTATCCCAGGATGATTTTTAGTGCTATTGCACAGTGATACAAGAATACTCTGGCTACCCGAGCAGTTTATGAAATATTTTAGATGTATGTAAGTCCTGTCTGAAAGCTCCAAAACAATCCAGGGCACCATCTATGCTGGCCAAAGAATGAAAATATGGGAACACAATCTTCTACCAAACAACCAAAATGACTCTTCCCGTTTGCTCACGAAGAAAAGCTCAGCATTATTTAACCTTTCCCCTAACGTGGACAACATTAAAAAACACTTCACTTATGAATTTAGCAAACTAAAAGTAAGCATGAACTGGAAATGCCACAGAGAACTGCCATTATGTTCATAATTCAACTTTGCATTACTCAATGCAACCTAAGGGGCAGCTTTCGTATAGCACAAAATACGAACTACACATTTCTGAAAGGTCATAGGAACACTAGGAGAAAATAATAAAGTGAATTAGTGAAAAATGAATCCAGGGCAGATTTTTACACTAGAAGTCAGTGTTAATAAAGTTTCTTACTAACAAGGTATCATCATTCTCAGAAATGGAAAAGCTGTAATATTAAAATAACTTGCTAAGTGTTTCATGTAATTGTTTAGATTTTTCCCTACACGAGGCAGGTGAAAAGTTCTCCTTTCCTTTCCCTCTGTGTGTACAATTTATTGTTTGCCTTAGAAAAGTAATTTCCTAAAAACGCATTTTTCTTTATTAGGAACTCCAGTGACTCAACAGCTAAAAATGGGGAATCTAAGAGGGCTGAAAAAGATTTAGCTTGATATTAAATTATATTTTCATTACCATTAAAATATTTTTTCAAGTTCACTATAAATATTGATGTAAATTAATGCTTTAAAAAAGAGCGTGTAAGTTATTTTTTGATAAAAATCCTTTGTAAAGGTTTCATGTATTTAAAAATACAAAAAGACGTTTCAAGTAGAAAACTAGCTTACATTCTTTCTGAAGAACAAACACATTAAATTAAATCCTCAAGGCTAAGGAGACTAAAAACGAAAAGACTAAGTCCTTATAATTGTATTAGGGAGCCAGAAAACATAGTACAAATGAGACTAGAACTTTCCAAGTAACTCTAGGTCAAAAAGATACACATTCCAAGATTATTTCCAAGCTAAAATCGTCACAAAATAAATAGAAACAAAGAATATAACACTATCATTCGCAGAAAACAGAAGATGTCCTACACATATTGAAAAAACCCACTAAATTGAGAAGGATAAAAAAAAGTCAATTTATTGGCTGACCTACTAAACATTTCAAGAAAATACTGAATTTTCAAAGATGCATGATAGACTAGAACAAAAATTATAAATGTCAAAACAATAAATCACTTATGCAAATTAAAAAAATAAAATCAAGTTTTATTGTGATATTGATACTATATAAAACAAATATAAAAAAAAATAAAAGTGATCAAAATATTTTCGTTAATTTTGCCTTCATATAACAATTAGCTTACAATCTATACTAATTTTTTTTACATCAAATGAAGAAATTACTTTGTCGTTAAAGTAGTACTTGTAGGCCTATCTAGTCTATTTTGCTAGTTTATTTTAAAATAATTTAAGAAATAAGAAGAATAAAGATAAAAATCTTAATAAGCAGTTTGGTAAAGTTCAAGTTGGTCTTTGAACAACACATTTATCTATCCAGTAAAGCTTGTCTTAATGCGACATAAGAGTTTGGCAAATTCAACTTTAATGGAGCATAAAAGTGCTTTTGCTTGAAAGTGAGATCATTTTTAAAAATTCAAAGCATGATCACTTTTTCTTTTTTCGTAGGAACAATCTGATACAAGCAGCAAAGCTTAAATAAACTAGAAACATTTCAAATGATCCATAAAGGATTAATAAGCACTGCAGGAAGTCCTATAGGCTCAGCATATACATTTTCCATCTTTTCCCCCCATGATGGGCATGATATGAAATTCTAAACAGAACTGAAGTTTCAAAGTCTCTGAATGTTAAAGGATTGTTGAGCTGAGGTGAGAAGTCAACCTTAGGGATCTCTAATTTGAAATGGATCAAGATTATAATGATATTAGGACAAGAATCATTCAAATTTGGACATTCAATTAAAAAGGTCTTCTTGCTGATGGGAATAGCCAGCAGTCAGAAGCAAAACTAAGGCAAAAGGAGTAGTGGTAAGCTACGGGCCACTAATGTAACAAAAACAAAATGACAGCTATTATTTTGGCAGAGATAATCTATGCTGAAACACAAAACACACATGCACACAATTTCTTTCAATACAATTTTCTTGTCTTCCCACTGACTTCTGTGATTACCACGGAAAGCAGGGTTCTAAACACATTTCTCAATTGAATCTTCAATCAATAATAGTAAAAAATTCAGATGGAAAATATGGGAAAATGCATTACGGCATTAGTAACTGTTTACAAAATAGGCTGAACTTATCAATATGCGTGGAAGTTGATAAGAAGAAACCCCAGATACCTAAAACATCATATTTTTGTCACCCCAAAGCTCAGTCACATTGCTTGTGCTCATCAAATCAAAGTTCTTTTCATTCTTAGGTTGGCAATCATCCTTCTTAATCCTTATAATCATTAATTCTTTGAGAATAAATACACCTCATAAAAATTCCTGTTTTAAATAAAAAATGTAAAAAGCCCCCAAAAAGTACATCAGCTGATTTTCTACTAAAGATAAAACACCAATTTCTCCTTATCTATAAACATAATTACAACTCAGCATTCCATCCTAAATTGAAGTCAGTAAGACCATAGCTTTTTAGTAAGTGCCCAGGTTTACTCCTGAATAAACACTCAGAGAGGAAATAAAAACTCCATTCCGTAGTTTTTATATGAAGTTTAGAATATGCATATTTAAAAATCTCTGTGTTTTAATAGTTCCTTGACAGAGGCATAAATTATTCATGCTACTATTATATAATGAAATTTACTCTCTTAAAATGAAATACAAATACTAAGTGAGAAAAGAGACATTTAGCAATATCAATGAATGTTGGAATCAACAAGAGAAAAGCTTAAAAACAGACAAACAAGTAAAAAAAACTTGTCTCAAGTAAACAGCCTTAATGTTGGAGTACAACTGTCAACCTTTCATGTACTACTAGCCTTTGGTGAGAATACAAAGGGCCCTTACTAAGGCTTTGGCTATTTTATTGCTGATTCATATTACCACTAGCTGATAGGTAAAAGAAATGAAGTCAAAGCAATTCAGATTTCCACAGTCATAAATTTAATCATTTACTGAACACCTATTCTGTTTTTTGAACTTTCTAGTAAATTGGCAGATTAGGAAGCAAATTGCCACTCTTTTATGGAGGAGGCTTTCTGAAAAGAGCATATAGGCTTTAAATCAGAGAGGCCCAAACTTAAATCTCAGCTCTACAATGTATTATTACCATTCTAACATTGGTTGTGTTTACTACAAGATTCAGCTTCCTTACCTGTAAAAATGGAAAAAATACCACCCACCTCACAGGGTTGCTGCAAGAATTAAATGATACCATTTAAAAACGTACATACGTAAAAAATATTTAGCAAGTGTTTGGCAGCTAAAAAAAATTAGTCTTTCTTCTTTCCCCTGTTCTCCAGAAGTCTACAACCTTATAGGGAACAAAATGATTTGCCAAATAAAAGAACAACTATAAGAGACTATATTAAAGAAAATGGGGGGAGAAAAGTTATACTTTTAAAGTTCTTTAGGGATTCAGAGGGAAAAAAAAAAACATTCCATAGCTGTGATGTCCACGAAAGGCTTCCTAGAAGTGAGATGGGTTTAGGTCTTAAAGGTGAAGGAGAATTGAAAAAGATAAAAATGGCAAGTGGGTGACGACAATCCCAGCAGTTGTGTGAAAACAAGGAGGTCTGTCTAGAGGAATGATAATTTGACAGTGTTGCTGGATGATAGAGTCTGTGGAAAGGGAAGGTTGGATTTATAATGTCTCAAATGCCAGAATAATGAGTTTGGCTATAATGCTACATAAATTTAATTAAACCACTACAGCACTCACAAATATGTATAAAGTGTACGTTATATTCTAGAGTGGTATACAAAATAGGATAGGATGCTAACTACAGAGTTAAGGTAAAAAATTTGCTCAAATTCATTTGGCTTACATACACTATAATCTAACCCACAAAGAGCAATCACGATTAAAAATAAAGAGTTCCAGCCGGGTGCGGTGGCTCACGCCTGTAATCCTAGTACTTTGGGAGGCCGAGGCGGGCGGATCACCTGAGGTCAGGAGCTCAAGACCAGCCTGGCCAACATGGCAAAACCCCATCTCTACTAAAAACACAAAAATTAGCCAGGCGTGGTGGTAGGCGCCTGTAATCCCAGCTGCTCGCGAGACTGAGGCAGGAGAATCACTTGAACCCGGGAAGTAGAGGTTGCAGTGAGCCGAGATTGTGCCACTTCACTCCAGCTTGGGTGACAGAGCGAGACTCCGTCTCAAATAAATAAATAAATAAATAAATAAATAAATAAATAAATAAATAAAGAGTTCCAGAAAAACGAAAATGATAGGGAGATGTGAGTGCTACTTAAAAATACTTGGGAAAAAACCATAAAGGAAGGTGGGTATACTCGTGTAACACTGAACATAGGTATGTAGTAAGAAGTGAAGCCTAGAACAGAGAGAATAATGTTTAGATTAACTATGAGGAAAAACTTCTCAATATGGAGCTTGTGAAGATGAGGAGAGAGCCCAGCAAGAGACTGCGGGAGCACCATTAATGCAAAATATTCAAAAGATTTTCAAAGCACAGTGGCAGAAAGATAGATTTCTCAAGATGCAGTGTTTTCGCCTGGGTGACCCGTAGACGACATGTTAGTTCTACAATTTATGACTTTTGGATTAAAGCTGGGAGAGGGGGGTGTCCTTCCAGACATGGAGAGCCCTTAATGATAGCACAGCTACACAACTGCACAGTGATCAAGAGTTACTGAACTAAGAAAAACCTTGGCAAGTATTCCCTCAATTATTTTGGCCCTTGGGCATTTCGATGGGAAACTACTCATTGATATTATTCTTTTTCCAACATTCATTTTATAGAATCTCAAGACAGAGTCAAATGTTGACTTACTATGGTAAATAGAGGGGAAAAAAGCCTGCTTTGATTTCCTTTCCTTTATTACCACCTTGGTTTTGTGTTGTAGAATGTCGATTAGGTTTGAAAAGAGGGTGGAAGATGGGGGGGGCATACTCTTCCCTTCAATGAAGACAAAAGATAGCAGCTATTTCATTCTGTTCTGTGAGTATGCTACCCCCCTTAATTCTTTCACCATCATATTAAACTATGATTTTCAACAGGGTCCTCAAAAATGTATTACATTTTACCTTTATTCTAAAAAAATTAGTAAGCAATTATAGAGAAAGGATAAAAGTAGGACAAAAATGTTTTTGTTTTTTTAGACCAGCTAAAATTTTCAGAGTTTAAAATGACTAGAAAGGCAAACTGTTAGGTATTCAGAAGGAAAATGTGAATGTTTTCCCAAAGGCATTATTAACAATTAATAATCATTACACTGGTGCCTTGTTTACCTGACCTTGTGTAAATTCAGCAGCCTGGTAATTAGACCCATATTTTGCACATTTGTATATTTCCATGCATAGATTTGACTCATTCATTCATCCATTAAAATTTGCTTGACAGACGTAGATGAATAATCAAGCTACAATTTGTATTTACTGGATTATAGAAAATTGCCCAAACTGTTAAGTTCAAGGAAAGCACATTCTTGTCTCTCTCTTGTGACTGATGTAAAGCAATTACACATCAGAGGATTGCCCCAAAGCTCTCAGAAGAAGTGGCACTGCTTTTGCAATCTGGGGTCTTCAACAGTATCTTTTTTCTTAATGCTAGAGATTGTTTAAAGATTAACTAACACAGGGAAGAAAATCTCCCTGTGCCTGTAAGTTTATTATTTAACTCATTACACTGCCGTTTTACAGTAAAAAGCAATGTTCTGATCAACCTTCTACATCCAAAATAAACAATGATGCAACCTTATTCTGCAAAGTCATTGAAAGGCTTAAGGAGGAGAAATAAGGCAACTTTTTTTGGATAGGTTTGTGAAAAATGCTTTTTCCCCACGTTTCTAGAAAACAAATTATCAACAAGACCTGACCAGACCTCTCCCTAATATTAATCAGTGAGAAAGGCACTGTAAGATTTCATATTAATGTATTTTCATGCAAAGAAGCAGAACACATCTTAGTACTAACTGCTCCCTAAATGCAGATGTTTAGTACTAGTCAAACATGCTGTCAGGTGAAACTGTATTTTATACTATGGTATTTATTTTGCTTTTGCAGTCACTAACCAAACCATCACTAATATACATTTTCTGGTCCAAGGTGCAGTATTTCTTTTACACAGCTGAAGATACAACAATTTTGCTGTCTTAAATCAATCTCTTCAAACTGCTTATTTTGATTGTCTACTTTAGAAGAAAAGGAACGATTCCTGACTTAAAAAAAAGTGTGCATATAGCCAGCATTATCAAATTTTTTAAACCTTAGATCATAAAACAAATTTTTAAAGAAATATACATAAAGATGCAAGTATATATTTATATACTTTTTACTACAGACATTTAGCACCACAACTGAAAAAGAAGAATTGCTTAGAACCCGTTTTCATAAACATGTTAACATTTATGCAGTTCAAAATTTGGCTTGAAGAAAATTCTCTGGTTAGGTAACGGTTAGACATCATGCATGTCTTACTTATAAATTCAACAAATAAAAAGGTTCCCTAAATTTCTGAAATATACAACTGATTCTCTTAGTATTACCAAAACCTAATTTGTTTCTTCCGAATAGCCCATCTTTTCTTCTCATAAGACAAACATCATGATGGATATCTAACTTCTGTGATGATGGCCTCAAATCACAAAAAAGATTACCAGAGAACCAGGTAAAGCATTAGTTTAGAAAATGAGTTGTTCCTATAATCTACATGCTTATAAATACAGAAATGGAATTCAGATCCTTCTAGAGAGTGTGACTTCACATAAAACTGAGTGTTGGCTGGGTGTGGTGGCTCACACCTGTAATCCCAGCACTTTGGGAAGCTGAGGCAGGCAGATCACTAGAGCCCAGGAGTTCAAGATCAGCTTGGGAAACATGGCGAAAGCCCATCTCTACAAAAATACAAAAATTAGCTGGGTATGGTGGCACCTGCCTGTAGCCCCAGCTACTTGGGGGGCTCAAGCGGGAGAATCGCTTGAGCTGGGGAGGCAGAAGTTACAGTGAGCTGAGATCACACCATTGCACTCCGGTCTGGGCAAAGGGAGTGGAAACCCTGTCTCAAAAAAAGACAAAACAAAACAAAAACAAAAAAATACAACAACTGAGTATCTGCTGAGTCTATGGCATTGTAATAGATGTTTCAGGGGTTTTACATCAAGAAGACATGGTCCTGGCAGTTTAACATGATAAAACAACTTTGATTTTAAAGCCAAACACAAAAGCTAGGTGTCTGACTCTTGCCCTCAACAGAAACACTGAGAGAGTGGTGGTGGGGACAGGGTGTTAGGATTCTGAAAGGGGAGGGACTGCTGTCCAAGGAGTCAGAGGCTGCTCAGAGAAAGCTTTATCCAGTGTGTGACTTAGGTGATTTCTTTTTGGTTTGTTATCTGTTTGGTTGGTTGTCTTTTACAAGGTTCCAAGTGTTGCAAATTATATTTCACTCTATCTGTTAAAGACAAAAGGAAAGTAACACAAAAGTACAGCTCTTCTATCAATGGCTAGTGATGGTCTGACAAAAAGAAAAGCCATCTAAACTCATGTTCACTCCTTTGCTCTAGCTTATTCCTACAGAGTTGCTTCTACTAGCAACCCCAGAACAGAAATGAAATACTGCATTACTATTATCCGAAAATGCTTAATTCTGTACCACATACTCAAATTATCTTCCAAAAATGGGAAATAGCCATTCTGAAGGTAGACAAAGGGGACAGGTTCCCTGAAATCGAGGCCATACAATTCTATAATGAGCCTTCTCTGCTGAACTATCTTCTTCTGTCAGACAATTAGGTGCTCCATAACTACCAGTCAAGTATGGAACAGGAAGGAAGTCCACTGGGCATATGACCAATAAATATAACAGCTCTCCAAAAGGAGGCAAAAGCCAACTAGGCTCTGTCATTCTTGTGCAAGAGTGCACTTGTGCATGCTAGGGCTAGGAAAAGAGCATGTAAAACCAGACAAATACACATGCATATACACATGGTGCTAAGGGCTTCTCAAAACTGTACTCTGGGTATTTAATTATGGTGTTAATAGGAAAAAGATATGACTGACTAGTTTTAAGAGAACCTAAACCAACAAGAATTTGAAAATCAGCCTTGGTGCTAAGAAGCCAGTTTCCTGGTCATGGTCTTGAGGGCAGGAAAGGTGCTATTAAGTAAAAGAAAAGATCAATACCACACCTGTGGTTCAAGAACAAGCTAGAAACACAGAAAATAATTTTAAGGTGAAAACCTGCAAAATATGTGTATGTGTATGATGCAAGACTAAGTTTAATTTCTTAGAGATTCCTAAGGTGATTGAAGTTTAGACAGCAAGAGATTAAAGATGACATTTTAGAAAATGCCATCCACTGGCTGTGAAGTCATTAACAATAAAAAGTAAGAATTGGGTATTCCATCAAACATAAATACTACACCCACAGCTTTTCTGAAGGTTCCAAAAATCACTCCCTTGCTCAAATAAGCAAATCCTGTGTCAGCCATGTCCCTGGCACTATGCTTTGCTCAGGTGACATGAAGCTAAATGCAACACAACACAGCACAGCTTGTGTTCACAAGGAGCTCAAGGCCTGTGAGGGAAAAAGAGCCAATCAACTTGGCAGTAGGTGCTGCCACAGAGGTGTGTACAAAAGGTTATGAGAGCATGCAGAAAACAGTAAGACATTTTGCCTGGACAGCTGAGTGAAGAAGGCTTTCCAGAGACTGTACCACTGAAGGCAGAAGAATTTCACAAAGTGGGATGTCACAAGTGGTGGGCTATGGTACTACGCAGAGGAAATGGCAGGAGTGAAAGTGTGGAGATAGTCAAGCATAAGGGATCCCTGAGGAATGCCAAGCTCTCCAGTGCGGCAGGCAGATGGTCTGCAAGGGATACTGAGGGTAGAGAAGGTGGAAAGGCTGGCTTGGGGCCTAATGCAGTGCTCCCAAATCTGAATTTTAATCGGTAAGAAATGAACAACCACAGGAGGTTTTTAAGCTGGAAGATGACATTAATCCTGTTTTGGAAAAATAATCCTCGAAATGATATAGAGAATGGACTGATACAAAGACAAGGGAGATCGATTAGCAAGCTAAGAACGAGATGACCAGGAATTGAATTAAAGCAGTGAGAATGGAAGAAAAGGCAATGTAAGTGGAATATAATACAACACCACGATATCCAATGTGGAAACTTGTGGGCTTTGGTCATCCTGGGCTGGGAAATACTGGAGGGTATTGCTCTGAATACCTCACAGGAATACTGTGAGGGCCAAACTAGGTACAGTATAAAAAATGCTTTGAAAACTGCAAGGTACTGTGCAAAATACAATGTATATTAACAATAATGGAATCCTCTCCTTTTAAAATCACTTTTTGAAGGCACTTTAAATACTTTTGGTGTGTGAGAGCAGGGAAAATGGTGTTTAGGGAGGAGGGTTCAGACAGCCTACTTCAGTACTGACATGCTTGTGTAGACAGGTAGCTAAGTAAAACAAGTTTGAAAAATTTTCAAAGTTCCCACAGGAACTGTGAAGAAGGCCAAAACATTTCAAAAGATGGGCAGTCCTGTATTTTCACTCAAGTTCCTATATGCTGAAGAAGTTGCAGAATCCCATTTCTGTTACCTGATTCCTACAAGGAATATTGAGAAATGCAGCCTAGGGATTGCTCCATTTTGACTTTCAGGCCCTGCTCATGGAGTGCTAGGCTGTGCAAAAAACTAGGCACTTCCTATAGATGGAAAGCTGAAGCTAGTCCAAAAGAGACTATGGTGAGTCACAGTCAAGGTCGAGAGGGTAGTGACAGAACTGAAGGTCTCAAAACTACTTTAAAAGCTTGGAAAGACCATAATTCCTCAGCATACTGGATCAGATGATGTCATGAAATCATTAGGCAGGTCCCCTAGAAGAGATACAGGAAAGATGACATTTCTATACACACTACTCCTCACCTAGGTTTATACAATCATATTCACAACAGAGAAGAGGCGAGGTTGAGCAATGCTAATGATCCACTATTTGTCAAGAGTCAGCAATAAATCTGAAGACTTAAGAAGCATGGTAAATTCCCACTAAAAATGTATAAATACGAAGAAGATACAATGGATATTTTTGCTTTCCAAAAATTATTTTGGGTCGCATGAGAACTCATTTTTGTGTTTTAGAAATTTAACTCCCTTCTTATTTATAAGTACACAATCAACTTGATACAGGCGTGAAAGTATATATACCTTTTACTTTCATATTCTCATATATAGCACATGGTAATTACATGTTAACTATTCAGTGGTACATTAGAATTCATTAACATGTATTTTTTAAGGGTTTTCAAACCCTTAAAAATCCTTTTAGAAATCTCTCTAGGCGTATATACACATACAGATATTTATGTAAATCTAAGAATTTTACAAAAGTAAAATTACAATACAAAAGCTGGTATTTTAAAAACTTGGCAGTATTATGTGGCTGAATATTTGAACTAATCAATAAAGATTTACAAAATAAAATTTAAAGGCTACATATTAACAATGCATTTATGTAGAATATTTTTAACATTTCATGGATCCTCAGTACTCTTTTGAGAACCAAAAGGTACTCCTTAGGTATATAAATCTAACAAAACATGTACAGGACCCATAAGCTGAAAACTATAAAATGTTAATGGAAGAAAACAAAGAAGATCCAAATAAATGAGACATAAAGTGTTCATATATTGGAAGACTTGACATAATAAAGATGTCGATTGTTCCCCAATTGATACGGATTTAACACAATTCCAATAAAAATTTTGTTAATAAGGACAAGCTGACTCTAAAATTTATATGGAAAGGCAAACAAACTAGAATTAAGACATTTTTGAAAAAAATAAAATGGAAGAATTGCACTATACAAGACTTACTATAAAGCTACAGTAATCAAGGTGTGTGGTATTGGCAAAAGAATAAACAGAGAGATCAATGGAAGAGAACAAAGAGTCCAGAAATAGACCCACACAAATATGCTCAAATGGTTTTTAACACGGGTGCAAAAGCAATTCAGTGGAAGAAGGATAGACTTTTCAGCAAATGGTGTTGGAACAACTGGACACACACAGACCAAAGAAAAAAATTGAACTCTGCTCTAACTTTATAAAAATTAATTCAAAATGGATCATAGACATAGATAATATTTGAGTTCTTAGTCATGAGATCAAAAGCACAATCAATAAAAGAAAAATATTGATATACTGGACTTGATAAAAATTAGAACTTTTTCTCTGTGAAAGACACTATCAAGAGAATGAAAAGACAAGCTACAGACTGGGACAACATATTTGCAAATCACATATCCAACAAAGGATCTGTATCTAGGATATATAAAGAACTTTCAAAACTTAGCAATAAAAAAAAAAAATCCAATTTTTTTTAAATGGGGGAAAACTTGGGACACTTCACCAAAGTGGATATAAGGATGACAAATAAGCAGATGAAAAGATGTTCAACATCATTAGTCATTAGGGAAATGTAAATTAGTATCATGATGAGCTACCATTCCATACATATTAAAATGTCTAAAATAAAAAATACAAGTGCCAGTGAGCATGCCCAGTAAATGGAACTCTCATACGCTGCTGACGGGAATGAAAAAAATACCGCCATTCTGAAAAATAGTTTGGCAATGTCTTAAATGGTGAAACACACACTTAGCATATGAGCCAGCAACCCTACCCCTGGATATTTATCCTAGAGAAATGAAAACTTACGCACTGACAAAATACCTGTAGGTGAATGTTTATAGCACCTGAACTCATAATTTCCCCAGACTGGAAACAATCCAAACATCCTTCAGTGAGTAAATGGATCAAACTGACAGATCCATATGATAGAATATATTCAGCAATAAAAGGAATGAACCAAGGGAAAGAAGATAGTCTCAAAGGCTGTATGAGTCTATTTATATGACATTCTCGAAAAGACAAATTTCTACTGATGAGAACATATCATAGTTGACAGAGTTAGGAGTGGGAAGGAGGGTGTGATTATAAAGGAATAGCAGGAGGGAGTTTTATAGGACTATTTTGGGAGTTTTTAGGGTTTTTGTAGGAACTGTTTTCTATCTTGATTGTGGTGGTGAATGTATGAATCTATATACATGCTCAATTTTGTAAAAGAACAAACTCAGCTATAGACTTGAGTAGGTTAAAATGGATGCATATTTGAATATAGGAAAGTTATCTTTTTACATGGCTTAATATCTAGGTTTAATTTCTAGAAAGCGATAGTAGTAAATATACAGCTGATCCTTGAAGAACACAAGTTTGAACTGTGTGGGTCAACTTATACATGGATTGTTTTAGACCAAACCACATGAAACCCACACATATGGTGAGCTGGCTTTTCCTATCCGAGGATTCTGCGGGGTCAAGTGTGGGACTTCAGTATGCACGGGTTTTGGTATACATGGAACACTGCCCCCCACCCCTAGTATACGTAGGGATGACTACTTGACTGTTGGAACCACTGATCATGGCGCTGAAGTTCTCTGTCTTCATGACCCATTGGAAGGACGAAATAAATTGAAGATATGATTTAGTTTTCTTTCCCAAATCCTCAGAGCTGAAATTTTCTTGTGACAAAGCTCCAATGGAAATGTTAGAATTTTCCTCCAATGTCCTTTGGGGGAATTGTCCTTCAAATTTCATTTTATATTCACAGATCATGTACCTACCCACTCCTTGCCAAGCAAAGAAACACACACCTTACAAAGTTTCATTCTGTGCATCTTTGGGATTGGCAGCATATTCAGTATGGTGGGTCCCAGATGGAAGATCATGCCAGAAAGTATGACCCTGTTCTGTATCTTGACTGTGGTAGTAGTTATATGATTCTATGCATTTGTCAACACTCACAGAACTGTAAACCAGAGTGAATTGTACTGAATATAAATTTAAAAATAAATTTGCAAAATGCAACCAACACCCCTCCCCCCAAAAGTAACACATGCTTATTGTACAACGCTTAGACTAACAGAAATATAAAGACACAAATTAAAACACCCATATCCCTACCACTCAAGATGATCACTATTAACATTCTTGTATTTATCTTTCCAATTATTTATTTACACTTGTCTATATGTACATAGTATCTTTATCACATAACTGAATCATTCCTTATATACTAATCTGTTTCCTCCTTTTCTCCCCCGTTAACATTTATCTCACATTTTCCTGTGTCTTTATTCTCATAAAATGTTGCTTCAATTGCTCAGATCATATACTTTTCCATTGATATAGCATAATGTATTTAATAAACATTTATTCTTAGATATATCCAATTTTTTTTACTACCAAAAAGAATAATTCATCAATGTATATTCTTGCACATAAATTTTGGGCTTTTTTTTTTTGAGATGGAGTCCCACTCTGTCGCCCAGGATGGACTGCAGTGGCACAATCTCAGCTCATTGCAACCTCTGCCTCCTGGGTTCAAGCGATTTTCCTGCCTCAGCCTCCCAAGTAGCTAGGATTACAGGCATGTGCCAAGACGCCAGGCTAATTTTTATATTTTTAGTAGAGACAGGTTTCGCCATGTTGGCCACACTGGTCTTCAACCCCTGACGTGAGGTGATCCGCCTGCTCAGCCTCCCAAAGTGCTAGGATTACAGGCGTGAGCCACCACACCCGGCCTGGGGTACATTTCTTTAGGATAAATTGCTACAGTCAAAGGTGAAGGTTCTGGAGTCCATAAAGTCAAAACACTTTTTATAATATTACGATGATATTATTGGTGTTTTTTCACTGTGTTGACATTTGCATTAATGGTGCAAAGTCAATGATGGGTAAAACTCCTGGCACATTAGCATCAATCAAAGTAGTGGCCCCCCGTGGCCGGGCGCGGTGGCTCACACCTATAATCCCAGCACTTTGGGAGGTTGAGGCGAGGCGGGTGAATCACCTGGGTCAGGAGTTCAAGACCAGCCTGGCCAACATGGTGAAACCCCGTCTCTACTAAAAATACAAAAATTAGCCGAGCGTGGTGGTGGGCACCTATAATCCCAGGTACTCAGGAGGCTGAGGCAGGAGAATCACTTGAACCCAGGAGGCAGAGGTTGCAGTGAGCCAAGATCGCGCCACTGCACTCCAGCCTGGGGGACAGAGTGAGACTCCGTCTCAAAACAACAACAACAACATAGTGGCCCCAAACTGTACTATTCATCATTGTATTTCTCATCATCACATGCTCAGAATCTAACAAATAGAAAATTAAGCCAGTTTCACTAAAGAAAGTCCTCAATGAAAGTAAAATTTTATTAAATTGCAACCTTTAAATATATATCCTTTTATTATCATGTGTTGAAGTACAGTATTTGTTTCCAGGAAAAGCACCTGTGTAACTGTCTGAGCTGCAAGCTGAACTAACCACTCTGTTCAAATAATACCATCTTTACTTGAAAGAATAACTGATAGATAACTATGGTTATCCAGACCTGGGTATCTGGCAGACATCTTCTCAAAAATTAACCAACTGATCCTGTAACCTCAAGAAAAACCAACTGACAGTATTTGTAACCAACGACAAATTTCTAGCTTTCAATTAGTTTTCAATGGAACATTTGTATCCACCACCATGAGCTCAACAGCTTCCCAATATTTAGACTTTTCTGATGAGACTGGTGATGATATGAACAAATGCGATTTCAAAAAACTATATAATGAATTGGAAATTCTTCATGTCAGTGAACCAGTATTTTCTAAGTGACCAAGGCATGATGTTACAAAATCATGCATGGGTAAATGATCTGCTCAAAGTGCAAGACAGAGCAATGGATTTTAATATACCAGAGCACAAAAAGTTTACCGATATGATTTCAGATTCCACATTGTAAATAACCTTTAAGAAACCATATCATTACCAGATTTGGTGTAGTGACAAAAAAAGAATATCCACATAAACTAAAACTCTTCATTTTCCTCAGTACTTTAAGAGTACACAGGGGTCCCACAAACCAAAAGGTTTGAGAACCACTGTGCTACACCACTTGCATACATTCGTCAGTAAGAGAATCTATTTTGCTGGAAAATTTTAAAGAGGTCTCTCTTGAATCTGGGCTTTCCTTTGATCTTTCTTTGCTGATCAATTTCTGGAAGAAGTGGCTCTTGAGGGAAAGCTGTAGTTGAGAGAAATCATCCTCAAAAGATTAGCCATAACTTTATCCACATGATTTATAAATCCTTAGTATACATAAAGATGTAAATCCTGGGCAGTTTTCTTTTTTTCTTGCCACTTGATGCCAAGATTCTTGAACATTCTTTGATGGTGGATGGAGACGGAAGCCCTGCTAGGCTGGGCTCCTGAGAGCTGGGCTGGCAAATCATCTAGGTTCCCAGAAGCATCAAGAGCTCCTCAAACAGCCAAGAAACCATGAGCACTTGAATGGTCTGAATGAGGCCAAGGATCTTCCGGGAAACAAGCTGGGTGATGGACCTCACAAAACTACCCACCCTGAGAGTTACACTATAGCACAGTAAAAACGAAAACAAAAACTTGGAAGAAGTGTCAAGAGTCAGATGAGTTTTGAACCAAGACAAAAAGTTATACACTGGTTTTCAAAAGCAAGCTGAGGTCAGCCGGGCATGGTGGCTCACGCCTGTAATCCCAGCACTTTGGGAGTTCAAGGCAGGTGGATCACCTGAGGTCGGGAGTTCGAGATCAGCCTGACCAACATGGAGAAACCCTATCTCTACTAAAAATACAAAATTAGCTGAGGGTGGTGGCACGTGCCTGTAATCCTAGCTACTCGGGAGGCTGAGACAGGAGAATCGCTTGAACCCAGGAGGCAGAAGTTACAGTGAGCCGAGATCATGCCATTGCACTCCAGCCTGGGCAACAAGAGCGAAACTCTGTCTCAAAGAAAAAAAAAAAAAAAGCAAGCTAAGGTCAACACGTGATTTATGCCAAGCTCAAAACAAACCAACACCCACCATTTGAAAAACACCAGTGCTCTAATTCTCATCAATAGTAGTATTTCTTGGAATCCAGGCTTAGAGAATTTTTCCATGGTACCTTGGAAAGGCAGCTGAATTAACCCACTCCTAAACAGAAATATGGTTATTCCATTAAGACAAGACTAAGGTAGACAGGATCATCTGGAAATTCCTATCTGTAACTATCTACAAAGGGCTGATTTCCATATGTGAACCAAAATGTACATTCTCTGGGCAAACCAAATATGAAAAACAGCCATCGCCTGGGGCGCTCTCCTCCCATCTCTTGTTGACGCATGCAGCAGAGAACTGATAGTCCCGTTTTGTTCCTTGAAGTCAAGAAGGTCAACTGTGTGAAAATCTCACTTTTGAAAGGTTAAATGAAATCTGTTCTGGTTCAATTTCTTACTCTACTACAAGACAGTAGCTCTAGATGACTGGAGTTAGACCTGAAGTTGAGTTTTTCCTAAATACACCAGGTTAGAGAAATCAAACTGAAGAAAGGAATTCTACTGCTTTGGCACAAGTAGTTTTCTGTTTTTACCCACTTGTTTTCAGATATCTGACAACTCCTATGGCATTTCCTCAGCATTTCAGAAAGCTTTCAATTTTCCCCGTCAGAGGAGGCAAACCATAACAGAAGTCGCTGAAACCCCAGGTTCAACACGTGCTTTCTTTCAATGGCTGTACTAGTCCAATCCTGGATGGCTATCATCAGCCTTCTGGACTCATGCCCCAGTCAGCCTTGTGACCTGGCCTAGCTTGTAATGCAAATAGCGAAGGCTCTTGATCAATCCTGCTCTAAGAGTGACTGCAAAGAAGATGCTAAGCAACTTGGTATCCATAACTGGCTGTCTTCCAAGTTATTATGGGCAGGATACCAGACTAGGGTCTCCAAGTATGGTCACAGTCTTGATGCTACTATGTGTGACCTGGGAGAGTCACTTGATAGCACCAACCTCTCAGGACATCGTGAACTCATTCAATAAAATTTACCGAGCACCTATCAGGTTAGGCACAATACTGGGTGCTGCAGTATTCTGTGCTATTGTAGTATTCTGTGCTATTGTACTATTCTGTGCTGTAGTATTCTGCAGTATTCTGTGCTATTGCCTTGAAGGAGTTATAGCTTAGTATCCATTTCCCAATGCTGACTTTGAGACTCTATTCACCAACACTGAAAAGGAAACTACTTTACTGGCAAACTGAAGGGAGGGCCAAGAGGAAACACAGCACAGTTTGGTATCCTTCTAAATGGATGTGAGAGGGAGAGCATAAGACAAAAG
This sequence comes from Pan paniscus, assembly GCF_029289425.2. Taxonomy (NCBI): domain Eukaryota; kingdom Metazoa; phylum Chordata; class Mammalia; order Primates; family Hominidae; genus Pan; species Pan paniscus. The sequence goes on along the minus strand of NC_073272.2, from coordinate 26,647,817 downwards.
CTTCCAGATGGATACCTTGGAGATACCTTGAAAAGACCTGGGCATCACGGCCCTGGCCCAGGTCTGAATCTCTGGTGTTTCTGAGCACACAAAAGGAACACAGCTGAGCCATGTTCATTCACTATGTCTCAGATTGAAACAGTGATAATTAATAATGAGCTCTCTCTAGGCACTTTCTCAGCACCTTAAGTGCATTATCCCATATAGTTCTCCATTCCCGACAAAAAACTTAGGAGGGTGGATATCCATATGTGGGAAATGATATGGGTAAGGGAGAGACTACGGCCCAAGCTCAGATCTCGTCAGTGGCTCTGGGGGTTAGTCTTCAATAGGCAACAATATTCTCTGCAGTTTCAGCACCTCAGAATTTGGTGATGGTTCCATGTTAGTCCCCCAAAATCATGCTCTAGATCTGAGCCTCCCCAAACTGGGTTCATGTCATAAGATTATGATTAAATGAAATAAAAGAGAAAGGGGTCTTCTGATAAATGTAGAAAATACAGGTAAATGTTAGTTATTCTACGAAGGATAAAAGTCAAGTGGCATAAATGGCTGCATCTGAACTTATTTGCTTATTAGAACTCCTTAACAACAATTAATACTATATACCATGATAAGCTGCTTGTATAGAATACATAGCTGGCATGTTTTAGGGAATTGGATTTGATCTGTTATTCACTTAGATTTGTACAAGGATAAATTACTTACAATGAGATTCTATTCCAATCACCACCAGTCCCTTGTTTCTTAATTTTTCTGTGAGAACATGCCATGGCATAGCAGCAAAATGTTACACCTGACTCAAAATGAGCTTGCTTGACAACAACGACAATAACAACAAAAATCAGCCATTCATGAATAAAAACATACCAACCCTCCATGAATGGACACTGGTGTTAGAATACCACATTTAAGGCCAGGCATGGTGGCTCACGCCTGTAATCTCAACACTTTGGGAGGCCAAGGAGGGAGGATTGCTGGAGACCAGGGGTTCAAGACCAGCCTGGGCAACATAGTGAGACCCTGTCTATACAAAACTTAAAAAAAAAAATTAGCTGGCCAGGTGTGGTGGCTCACGTCTGTAATCCCAGCACTTTGGGAGGCCGAGGCAGGCGAATCACGAGGTCAGGAGATTGAGACCATCCTGGCTAACACGGTGAAACCCCGTCTCTACTAAAAATACAAAAAATTAGCCAGGCTTGGTAGCAGGTGCCTGTAGTCCCAGCTACTCGGGAGGCTGAGGCAGGAGAATGGCGAGAACCCAGGAGGCAGAGCTTGCAGAGAGCTGAGATTGCACCACTGCACTCCAGCCTGGGCGAAGAGCAAGACTCCATCTCAAAAAAAAAAAAAAAAAATTAGCTGGGCATGGTAGTATGTGCCTGTAGTCCTGGCTACTTGGGAGGCTGAGGCAGGAGGATTGCTGGAGTTCAAGGCTGCAGTGAGCCATGATCGTACCACTGCACACCACCCTGGGTGACAGAATAAGACTCTATCTCTAAAAATTAAAAATAAAAAAGGAATAAACATAAAGAATATCACATTTTAAAAATGCAGTTGGTATCCCTGGCATTCATTTATGTTTGGCTTCCCAATCAAATACTATGAAGCGAAAATAAATACTAATTTTCAATATGTTCTTTTCATTTGGTTTTAACAAGATTTAGGATGAGTTCTATGGATTCCTAAAAAAATTATCCTTCTTCAAGCACTGCTGGGCAGCATGGATTGGGCTGCCTGTGATGTTGAATGGGTGGGATGGATATCTATTGCTTCTTTGTATGCCTTTGTACCACTTATAATTATGCTGTTAGAGTCTACAAAAAAGAAACCAAATTTATTCTTTTTAAATGTTCTAAATATAAATGCAGAAGCAAGGAAATAAACAATAATTCCAAAAGTGCTTAAACTTTTTGAACTAATATACCTGTGATTCTACTGCATATTGCAACCTATAACCTAAAAACTATCAAACCACATCACCACAGGTAAGAAATGAGAAATTTTGAGGGTTATTGAACACTGCATATTTGCAATGAAACTACAGTAGAGTTACTGAATGCCACTGCATGGCTCTAAAACTCACAGGTCCACCTGCACAAGATAGCTCTGTTGAGAAGTGAAAGACAATGGAAATGAGAAGCCCTGTTAGTGATTTACATGGGTGTGGGCAGGAGGGATAGAGTGGGAGGCTGCTTCATCTCTAATTTATCAGATTTATTTATTTAGTTTTGTGCATTCCTAACAAAATTACCCTTTTTCAAGTATTGTTGGGAGCCATGAATGGTGCTTACTTGTGATGCTAAATGGGTATTTTTGTGGAGCAAATATTTTAATCAATATTTTACCCTGCCCTCATTGCACTTTTGATAAAAGGCAGCTCTAATTCAATCCCTGGCTTAACAACATTATGCTTGGGGGTTGTTATTAATTTTGTCTTCAAGGAATGCATATCCACTTTAAAATTTTAAAGTTTTTTTGTTTAACTTGCAAAGATGAAAAACAAGCTTAATATGGAATCTTCATACACTACAAAACATCCTACTCTACTTCCTGGTGTGTGGCCTCGTCCAAAAGAACTCACAGCTACCATGCTAAGGCTCAGCATCATTGGTCAAATGCTCTCTTCTTCCCTAAGTGCTTAAACGTGTGCATAAGGAAGTTTTTGCACCATAAGGCGACATACACTGCACATTATTTTTTAAATTCCTCATAAATGTGGGTCCAAAAGAGATTTTAAAATGTGGCTTATGACACAATATACTAAGAAGTAAAAGAGAAAAATACAAGGAGAGAACAGAAAGAGAGTAACAAAGCTAGGCATCCACTTTCTTTGCCACGTTATATAGAGATAGATTCTTCTATCTGGACAATGAAAGTACATTTAGGCTAGGTGCTATTGTGCATCATGATGATATTTCTGGTTAATGCCTCTTTGCCTGGTATTTGGTTTGGGGAAAAAACAAATTAAAGCTATTGAGTTGGGGACAGGCATATACTGAAATGCAGAGTTGTCAGTGCCGTAAAAAATAGAAAAGTAACAAAGAGCTTTATTTGTCATGGCTTTCATGACCTTAAAATATTGTAGAATTTTGTGTTAACCCAAGAATCCTGTAGGCCACTAATAAGTCTTTCGCCAATCTGACAGCAATGTAAAAAAATTTAAGGAAAAAACAGCAAAATATAACCTTTACTTGTCAGTTCCTTGGCTACTAAACATCAAGATACATGTACTTCTGAGAGCAAGGGCTGTGGCAGAGATCACACATAAAACAGAAAAGAAAGCACAGCCCCTGTCCTCAAAAAGCTTAATTCAGGAAAATCCTGAGATTATAAAGCCTACGACAACTTTCTATGGAGTGAGACCACCAATTTCTGGCCCTAGCAACTATCAGAGGTTATCATATGCATGGTACCAACAAGCTGTTCATGTGTTCTTTGAGATGGAGGGCCAGCCCCATCTAGGGCCAGCAATATCGCAATGTTTAAAAATCATAGTAAAGTACTCATATAATGTACAAGTGGCTAGAAACACTAGAAGGCTGGTGGGGAACACACTTTACCCAATCAGAATACTCTAAAACCTGCATAAGCCATCAGTGAAAATTTAGGAACGTATTTGAGTTGACTATTACGATTGCATCTTCTAGAGGCTCCACCGTTAGAGGCAAATGGCTCTTTAAGTATTAAAATGAGAGTTTAATATACTTTAAAAAGAACAGTACTTGAGATGAATGTAAATGACCCAATATCCTCCTCCCAGGTACCAAGAGGGGTCACATTTCCCATTTATCAGCAAGTCATCAGGATAGGCCAGCTTCTCAATCTCAGACTCTATTCTGTGGCTGCTTCTTGGATGGCTGAGGGGAACACTTCAAAAATGAACCAGCTAAACAAACTTCCCAGCAGCACTTGACAGAGCTACACCTATTCTTCCCATTTCCAAAGCAGTGGAGAATTAATTACCAGTTCTATGGATCTATTGTAAGTATAATAGACTAAAGAGCTATCACAGACACATTTATTGTAAAAGCACAATCCCAAGAGTGTCTAGTGGAGGGCCAAAACGATTAACACAAATGCTTTGTCAGATCAAAGATAAAACCTGCACCGCCCAATTGAGGAATGAATTAGAACAGTGGGTTATCTTTCAAATTAACCAGGGCAGTTAGTGAGGAAAATTTCATGAAAGTGTAATTCTTAGCCTTTGTGAATCCACACAGCAGGCATTCTGCCAGCTGACAAGATGATGAAATTTTCATGCTTAAAAAAAGCCCTCTTCATTTCCCAATTTAGATTAGCTAGTGTTTCTCTCCCTTTTGTGTGTGTATGTCTATTTGCTCTTCTGGAGCAGAATTTAAGGGGAGGGGGAACACATATCAATTTTTCACTATAAAACGGAATCTTTCAAAAACAACCCTAAAAGCTTAGAGTTATTGTCTTTAAGCTGCCTTTTTATGATTTTCAAAAAATACCAGTTCAATTTTAACTTTATACAAAGGAACCAACAAGGACCAGGGCATGAAATCAACTTTGAAATAAGGCTTTCTGTGCTACCTCGAAGTCTTTCAACACTTCATCAAATCTCAAGACAAAGCACAGAGTTATCTTCTTCCTAAAGAAATTAATATATTACTTAAAATATCCTGGCTCAGTGCTTTCTGTATTTCTATGTATATCAAAGTTTAAATGTTATAGGAAACTAGAATTCAGGGAACACAATCATTGCTACAGATGAGGAGCAAAAAGCCTCTCCTCTCCCATAAAGGAGCCAATATTTATTAAAATATTATAATGTGATACAGATTGCTTCTCAGATAAACTTAAACAAATATTTGTTATATCATATTTAGTCAGTCCTGTTAATTCATGACAGAAGGTAACAGAATGTGATGTACTTTTCCAAAATTAAAGTGATTTAGAAGTATACTTTGTTACCCCAAACTTTTGTCCCTTTTTTCTTGACAATCTAATTTCTTAGTCATCTAGAACTATGTTTCTTGGCAGGTTATAGTGTTTGGTCAAGTACCATATTCCATTCATCTTCCTGGAGTCCCTTTCTCATGAAGATACCTTCCTTTCTCAGTGCAGGTTGACTTCTCCTGCAGTGCTTCTAAGACTAAAATCAAAACAATATTGAGATTCTTGCCTTCATTTCACAAACAACTTTTATGTCCAGTGGGTAGTATTTTTTAAGTTGCTAAATAGGAGAAAACCATTTTGGTAATTAGCTTCAGAGACAGTCACTTAACCTCAATACTTACTATCAATATCCTTACCTCAGTACACTTGCTATATTAGTCTCCAATTGGATTACCATCACCATGATATATCACACTGAACTAATAACTGTAATCAGTATCACTCAAGGCACAATAACAAAAGAAACTCAATGCCATGTCCCTCTAGGAGGAAACAGGATGGTCTACCAATAAAGTAGAACCTAAAGGTACAGGGGCTTTTTGTACAAAAGCTCTGATCTGGAAAATATTTGAAGTATTTGTTTAGCATGAGGCCATAAGAACGAATAATGGATTTCGTTCTCTGCCATCCAATCACATATAATTCAGATCAGAAAGTAGAGAAATAAGTTCCTAATTTTGAAGACAGTCATATCAATGTTTAACCCCAGGAGTGACATATGGCTATTTTGATCAGAAATCCCTTAGAAATGTCAATCAAGTGGGCAGTTAACTACAAAAACCTGTTACTTGATGTTAGTGAGATGGCTGGCAAAAAAACAATTAAAGCAAATGCTCTAGAAACCTTGTGTTAAATATCTGGATCCCAAAAGTAGGTTATTTAGCTTGAAAAATACTTATATAACCACCACAACATACACACACTTAGGTTAGAAATCAGTCTTTCAGTCAGGGCATATTTCTAGCTATACAGAAGATCATTTTTCAGAGTATTTGCAACTTAGTCAAAACAGACTATTCCCTCTTAAAGAAGGAAATAGATAAGTTTCTTCTAGTATTAACATTTCCATGGTGAAGATCTTGATAGACTAAACACAGAGAGAAAGCTCAGAATTCTTCCCAAGAGTCAAGCAAGGATCATACTCTGTTCAATGAGGCCTGTAAATGAGGAGCTGAATAGTTTTGATTTGGCCTAAATTTTCATGTGCTGCACATCTCACCTACTGAGGAATGTGACCCCACAGCCAACTTTTATTCCTATCCACTGTTCAGTAAGGGCAGCACAGGATTATTCACTAAAATGTTTCAGATTTTCCCAAAATGTAGTCATAATTATTATTTTTTAATAATCTTTAGGCAAACTGACTTGCTTTTCTGATAAATATATTCAACACCGAAATCATAATACTGGAACTCTATGTTTTTACTCTTCATCTTAATGATCTGATAGTTACTTTTCACATAATGAGTTCTATTTTAAAGAAGAAAATGCTATTATAACTAATACGAGTAAAAAGTACAGAACAATCTTTAGAAAAGTCATAGGTCTTAACTAAGACACGAGCTTTTTTTTTTTTTTTTTGAAATGTGTTGCCAATGTAGCTTTTAAAAAGAAGTTACAGTAAACTTTCAAGTAACAGAAAATTTGTTTAGATGACAAATGACATACTGAAACACTAAGAAAAATCACGTGGGAAATGTGAAATTTTTAATTTTTGAAGAGAAAAAAACTAATTCATGTGAAATGTGTTAAAAACAAAAACTCTGAATAAAAGCCTTCTTTCCAATGAAGACAAATCACTCACTGTTCTGGCATTTTTACTATAAATTTATAAAAATTAGATATTCTCTTTTGAATGCCAGAAAAACTGCATTTAAATTTAAAAGATATTTGATTTCCTCAAAAAACTAGGGTATGGAGTCGTTTAGAGTGCTACATAAACACAAAGTATTAGTTTTGTGTGGGCAGTCCACTAAGATCACTACACACGATCTTATGGCTCTACTTGCTGACAATAGCCAATAGTGATTTTTTTCTTCCTTTATCCAAAGATCTAAGCAATCATTTAATTAGTCTTATTTAGGTAACAATAAACTAAAACATTTCTTAATTATATTCTGGCTTTTTTTAAAAGAAGTAAAAATTTCATTATTTAAAATACTGCTCGTAAATGAAAGAGATGTAATGCCTGAGAGAAATTATCAAATAATTTGTCATGCTAATATGCCAAAATTACATACTTTATCATATTTGTATTAATAGTATTTCACTAGGAATTTTTCCCAAAAGCCTTTTCAAAATTTTACAGTTTCATGAAAACCAATAAACAAGTACCAAACCTCAATAAGTTGTGTATGTAAGAATATCATTATGGATACTTACATCATAGTACTTTTTAATGAAACGTCTAATGTCCATGATCAATTTGTTGCTCAGTTGTACTGTAAAGGTCAGAGGTGAAGCCTTACAATCGATGTTACTGCAACGATACAAGCTGGGCTCCATATCTGTTCCCTACATAAGTCAGGAGAAGTATACAAAAAATTACTGTGAGGCTATAAAAGGGTTTTTGTGCTTAAAAACTTACATGCTGTCCTAGTGTTGAATATTCTTAATTCGTTTTATTGGTGAGTTTTTAACCCTATCTTCTCAATTATTTTCCTCCCAAAGACCACTTTAGTCATACATACCTTCCATTCCTTGCCATCATCATAATGGAGTGCAAAGTCAAAGGGAAAACCCTGAAATCACTATTTTACATTCACTATATGAGGGACTCTATGGATAAAATAATTTTCCCTCTGTAAATACCAGTGAAGTCATGTTACTGGAAATAAACCTCTTTCTCAGAGATACTGATTAAAAACTTTAAATTTGTATTTATTCATTACAAACTTGAAGAAAAACAAGAGCCTTTATCACATTAGTTTGTTTTCATCTTGTCAAGTTAATTTTAAAAATAAAGTCTAAAAGTTAAAAGTGTAGTACCACAAAAACAGTATCACTTACTGTCTGCTTAGCAAATCTAAAATTTTGGCAATTTTTCCAAAAAATGAAGTGTATTGGGGGAGGGAGGCAGGAGAAGTAAAAATTTGAAATAAATAAATATTAATATTTGGAGAAAACATTTTGTTTTGTTGTGTTTTGTTTTAAACAAAGACAAGGCAAATGTAATATATAGCAAAACTGTTGGGATTTCTGAAGCATTTGTTTTCCTTTCTGACACTTAAACATCTTGGTTTCCTGCTCCAATCTGGTACATAACCCTACCCGCCACGCTAAGCAATTCCAGGTGGAAGAGATTTCAGAGCTTGACATCGGCTCTTCCACAGTTAGCCCATCTGCAAGTCGTCAAGCCTCCATGCAATTAACTATCTTATTTACAGCTGTAATGAAGCAAAACTCAAGGATTTAGCAAGTATTGCTGATCTGTGTCTGCCTCTTCCTTGCACTTGCTTCCAAAGACTGCTTTGTTTTGATTCAAAAAAATGCAAAACATCTGCTGTTTGTCCAAATTAACTTAAAATAATTACTTTTAATTTAGATAAAGGGTGTCTTTTCTTTCAGTTTCAAGGTTTTACACAGTTCTGCTGCCTATTCCTTTGCCAATGGCTAGTACATGCATAACACTGCAGTGGAAATCAAGTAAATTGGCCAAGTTTCAAGCTCTGATCCAAGGTCAATAATACATTTTTTGGCAGTACTTCTTGAAAGGAATGTCTCCCTGTGACTTTTTAAATGTCTAATATGCAAAGACAGCAGAAAAGATAAGAGTACCTTTGCAAAATGGAGGTAAGTGGGATGTGTAAAGACAAACACAAACTTTCCCAAAACACTTAGTTCCCATTAACTTGATTTAAGATAAGGAAAAATATTGGTCTAAGTCTTAATAGATGGGGGTTGACAGTGGGACAATACAGGTTACTAATTAAGAAATTATAATAAAAATACTTTAAGATAATTTAGAATTTTTAAAGGATTCCACTTAAAAACCAAGGTCAAGCACTCTAGGAAGCCAAAACAATATTCAAGCACATTCAAGTAAGAGTTTTCAAACAGAAATAAAAGCAAGCTGTGAAGGTAGATTTCACATGATGCTAAAATTCTTTAAACACATGAAAGCAACATGTGTGTGTTTATTTCGCCCTTTTTATATACCCCATAGTGGGGGAAGGGGGTAAGGCCTTTATACAAGTTCACTCACAAAATGAAAGACAGAAACAACTAACCGAACCATCAAAGACATTATCATAAATATTCTCAGTTCCACATGTAGGGCATGGACATTTGAATCTTTCACAGTCCCTGTATTTCTCTTCATCAGTGAGCTGTGCTGGGCCACCAAGTAGAGCATCATTCTCTTCATCTTTATGATAATGATGAACTCTAAATTGGGTGGGGTCAAGTCCTATTAATGTAAAAGAAAAAAACAAATTCAGAAAAGTATTCCAAAAATATCCCAAAGAAGAAAACTCCCACAAAAAATTATTTTAAATTCATGCACATACACACAACCATTTGAACTCAAAAGCACATGGACAAATGACTTCTCTTTTTACAAGAGATACTTTATAAATAAAACAAGTAACTGCAACAACACAACACAGAAATATGCCACTGAACATATGGGTTTGGAAGCACCTACTTCGATAGGATGTTTTTTATTATTCTCTTAAAGTTACAATGAAAACCTCAAATAAATGTGTACTAAGAAATTCTCTTAAAATCAAAGTCACAATTAAAACTGAGAATAAAATCAGGGAATAAAAATCCCATTAAAGAAAACAGGTTCACTGCCATTACAACTCCTTCAAGTGCAGACACAGCTAACCCTGATTTCAATGCAGTAGTCGATTTCATCTTGGCTCAGTAGTTAACAGCATGTAGGTTGCAATCTAATTCAGTGGTTAAAATTCAGTAGCAGCATCTGAGACAAAATGCAACATGGTTTTCCTGATGTTCGAAATTCAGAAATTTAAAATATGTGCAAAAACAATGGGTCTACAGATTCTATAGGCCAAAATGTCCCTGAGAATCCTGAAACCAAATATACCTTCCATATTTCATTCAAAACAACATAAGAAATCAATCAATGCATGTTTATGCTATTTTGTTTCCACAAACTAATTAAAGAAAAGAAACATTTTTAGGCCAACCAATTTAATTTACCCTTGGTCAAAACATGTGTGCCAAAATTTACTATTTGAATTTACACTTAAAAATACTTATTCTACACTGTTTCTTAGAATTTTAGGGATTGCTAAGGGATGCTTTCAAGAAAAGATTATAAGAGACAATATTTCTATCTTGGAAATCTAAGGAAAAGCTTTTGGAAATCTAAGAGAAAACTATCTTATTTTAGTATAAAGGTAAATAAGTAATATAAAACAGTCACTAAGCCAAAAGCTCACAAATACCAAAAATATCTAAAAATTGTTTAAAATTTATCAACAGCTACATAGGTAGATAAATCTAACAGATGCATTCAGAATTCAGTGACAGAATCCTAAATCCTATTTGGTCAGCTGTCAAGCGACATCTAGTAATTATAAAATACTGGAGGCTGACTCTTCACAGTTGAAAGGGGCCAAACAAAGAATAAGACAACTGAGACACACAGTCTCACTTTTCTCACCTGCGAAACGGAGGTAGCATCACTGATCATACACTTTTGAAGTTTAAATTGGATAATATAGAACAAACCGAGTTCAACGCTGCCTACTGCGTGGCAAGCACTAAATAAATGTCATTTGAATGAAAAAATAAAATAGTGAATGAACATCATTTAATCCAGACTATACTCGCTCAAGATTATGCATTTAGAAAACTATATGAGACATGTTCATGCTGCATATGAAGTTAATAGCTACTCGTTGTAGGAATTAAAGTATTTCCTAAAGTGGTAGTATATGATAAAAACAAAGAATACACATTCAGAACAATTTGAAAAGCTGTTCTTCATTAGTGACATAAATTATGTTAACATGGGCCACTTGTCACCAAGACACTATCCATTCTTATTTTACAAGTTACCTAACCCCTAAGCGAAATAGTAAATTAGAGAATTATGTGGGAATACATATACTCTCACATTTAAAGCTAAGGATGGTCAGAGGAATTGAGAGAGACCACATCGCTGAATGAGGCCAGTTCATCTCTGTAGTGAGGGGTAACTGTCGCTAATTCAAACTCTAGTTGTGAATCCAAGTATTCACATAATGTTTTGATTTATTTGCAATTATGAGAAAGTAGCTTCACTTTTTCTCTGACCCTATGACTATTAATCAATTTCCCAGGCCAACACTAATCAAAAGATAAGGAAAAAGAAAATAAGCAAGATTTTTCTAAAAGGCAAGTTTCTTTCACAGTCCAAAAATAAAGGAACAAAACAATGCTGGTTTGCACATATACAAAATTGGCCAGGCTACGAAAAGGAACCAAGAGGAGCTACTCTCTACCCCTCCCCACAAGCCATGGCTCACCTGGTGCACTTGAGTGCATGAACCTGCAAGCACTGACCCGGGACAGCCTGCCTGCAGAGTAAGCTAAAAGTGGGTGTGGGCCATCTTGTTACTTACTCATGGAGAAACACCCAAACGACTGGCTGCAACTTGCAAAAAATACCAGGCCCTGTGAAATGTCTACTCTAAATGTCTACCCTAAATATCCATTTCTACGAATCACTCAATCTTCCCATGGCAGTAACAAAGTCAACTGGCTCAGCTAATTACTTCAGATTTATTCCCAAGGTGATTTTTTTTTTTCAGGGGAAGGAGCTTCAATCTCAATACTCTCTTGGTCATAGTTCAATGCTAAAATGTAAAAATATAAAGGGAGAAGAGACTGTAATGAGCTTAAAATATTAGGTATATAATGATCCTTGTACAAGTTACTTAAATACCAAAATGCCATTAAAAAGTTATTTTCTTGGGAGAGCAGTTATAAGTTCAACAGGCAAACCACAGAGGGCTAAATTAAATCATTTTAAGAAAACATACAATGTCATGTTAAAAAAGTAAGGATCATTGCTGCTGGAATCTTTTTTGAAAAGGTGAAAATCCAGGGTTAAATAAGCCCCAAACTTAGTCAACACATACATTAGGTTTTCCAAATTCTCACAAAACTGGTAACAGCAGCTTATTTCGAAGTTTCAGTAGACTTTAAAGTTTTACTGCTTATACCCTAAACTCATTAAGTCTGGAGTGAAACAAGAAACAAGTATCTGGTGCTGCCACCTACAGGTAGAGATTCTGAATTTTAAAATGTGCAAAACAGCAGCTACATATAATTCCATTTTTAATTGTTGTCACTCCAAAATTAAACACTTCTGTCAAAAATGACATTAAAGCAAAATCTTTATTACTGCACTTGCCCTACATGCATCTACACCGTATAATTAATGTTACACTGCGTACATTAGTCTTTGAGCAAGAAATGCAAAACTGAATCCCAAATTCCTTATTGCTTCTACTGAAAGCTTTCTCTGAACTGGCTTAAAGGAACAAACTTTATGCCCCATTTGAGAAAAGTAACTTCCATTTCTTTTAGGCTAGCTCTTGACAGGTGACTTAAGTCTTTTGGTGAGGCACAGAATGAAGGAAGAAGCAGCCTGCCTGGGCTTTGCAAAACTAGTTATCTGGAGGAAGAGCAGCCGTGGTTTCCCCCCAGAATAGGCTGAGATGATGTATGCTTTAATTCAATTATGTGGCTTGTAGTGATGGACTCATTTGTGCTGGGGTTGAGGGTACAAAAGAGGCAGTGGAATTAAATTAAAATACTGTCATTTATAATTAGAAAATTTCTAGGATCTCACATTATTTTGGCAACAGGATCAAAACTCTCATGTTTCAAGAAGTATTTATAGAAAGTAACATCATAGGCATCAGGGTGTATGAGTTTAGCAGTACTGTCTTTACTTAAGTCACCATAGTCTTATCACACACACCCCCAGTGTGACATTTAGCACAAAATTATTTTTCTACCATTGCACTTTCTAACCATTGTAAATTATGCCTGTTTTTAGAATGTTCACCTGCCCCCACTCCCAAGGAGTTTTTAAACTGTTCATAACTTGAGACATATTGTTATTAGAGAGGCTGATACATTTAATCAAATACTTTCCTTCCTTCAAAAGACAAGGTCTCTATTAGTGCAACAGCAAATAACTACAGTAAAACCCTTACATATGTTCATGCAAGTGGGGAAGAGGGAAAATCCACATAAATGAAATTCCAAATGAGTAAAGGGAGTAACTGGTATTTACAAGCAGTTGTTTGTAATATGGATCATTTAATCTATGAGGGAAGCTAATTAACAGAATCCCATTGAGTGAAATTTTTTTGTAAAAATTTCTTAGAGGAAGTAAACCATTTATCTTTTGCATGAGTCCAGGCTTTCATACATCTGGACATCTTAGAGGACAATATGCGAACTGAAAATTTAGTATGATTAAAGAAAAAAATAATTTTCAAATGGTGAATGCTACATCCACAGAATGCTCATAGCAGCTTTATTCATAATAGCCAAAAATGGAAACACTCTAGATGTCCATCAACAAGTGAATGGATAAACTGGTATAATCTACCATAATACTACTCAGCTAATACTACTCAGCAATGAAAGAGTGAATACTGCTACATGCAACAAGACAGATGAATCTCAAAAATACCATGCTAAGTGAAAGAAGTTGCACACAAAAAGAGTATATACTGTAGGAAACCATTTATACGAAAATCTTGAATAGGCAAAACTAACTTATACTGATAGATTTCAGATGAGCGATTGCTACTATAACAGAGGTGCTGACTGGGAAGAGGCACGAGGGAACATTCTGGAGTGATGAAAATGTTCTGTGTCTGTGCCTAGATAACTGATTGTATAATACTCAAGATTTTAGCATTTTATGGTAAATTATGTGAATTATACTCTTAAAAAGCATGCCAAATAGGAAAAGATGTTTGTGTAGGTTGAACATCCCTAATCCAAAAATCTGAAATCCTCCAAAATTTGAAACGTTTTGAGTGCCAACATGATACCACGAGTGAAAAATTCCACACCTGACCTCATGTGATGAGTTGCAGTCAAAACTTTGTTTCAGGCACAAAATTTTTAAAAATACTGTATAAAACTGCCTTCAGGCTACGTGTATAAGATGTATATAAAACATAAATGAACTTCATGTTTAGGCTTGGGTCTCATCTCTAAGATAGCTAATTATCTATATGCAAATATTACAAAATCCGAAAAAATCCCAAACACTTCTGGTCGTAAGCATTTCAGATAACGGATACTCAAACTGTAATATATACTTCCAAAAGACTCGTAATTAGAACACATAGGAAATGCCTGCAAATCAATAAGAAAAAGAAAACCCAACAGGACAACAGACAAAGACTTGAACAGGCACCTCACGAAAGGAAATACTCCAATGGCCAAGAAGCATGTGAAAAGGTGTTCAACTTCATTAGTCATCAAAGAAATACAAATTAAAACCACAACTCTATGCCACCATGTAAAATGAAGATGGAAAACACTATCTTACCAAGTGTTGGTAAGAATGTGGAGCACCCAAACACTGCTAGTAGGAAGTGTAAACGAGTAGAACCGCTTTGGAAAACTGGCAGAATCTACTAAAAGTAAACATACATGTCCCTGATGGCCTAGCAATTCTCCTTAGTACATCCCCAAGAAAAATACATGCTTACATTTGACAGAGGACCTGTACAACAACTCTCAAAGCAGCACTATTCAAAATACCTCAAATGTGGAAACAACTCATAGGTGTACCTCCAGTAGATAGCCATACAGTGTGGTATATTCAGACAATGAAATATTATACAGAATTTACAGAAAGGAAGGACAACCACATGGATGAATCTCACAAACAATATTCAGTAAAAGTAGTCTAGACACAAAGAACAAAGACGCAATTTGTGTAATATCCCCAAAAATCCACCTCATCTATGTTATTAGATGCCAGGTATGTAGAGGATCATTTCTAGGAGACATGAGGAGCCTTCTGGGAATGTAGTAATGTACTGTTTCTTGAGCTCAGTAATGACTACACTAGTGCATGATGACCTTGTGAAAATTTATCAAGCAGTTTAGTTAGGTTTTGTGTACTTTTCTGTATGCATGTTATACTATGAAAAATTCACACTTGGAAAGGTGAGAAAATTGCATTCTAAATATTTCTTATGAAACATCTATGAATTTGTTGCAAAATGCATTGAAACTCAAATAGACATAAACCCCATTGCCTAGGAAGAAGTGTGTATTTTATATTTTAGAAAATATAAAATAAAATAAATTGAGCCTAAATATAATCACATCTTTAGATCTAACTATTTATAGGAAACATAGGAGACAGAGGAACATGTTAAAAGATACCACCAGGATGTGATCAGTAAACTCCAGAATGAGAAAAATTCTATAGGACAAAAAGCCCAGTTTCTTTAATTAACAAACTGGGAGGATCAACAAAGGAAAAAAAAAAATAGAGATTAACTACCAAGTTGACCCTGACTGGATTCCAATCCAAACAAGGAGCTTTTTAAAAAAAGTGTATTCATAGTGCAATCAGGGAAATATAAACACTTGTTGGAAATTAGATGAAATGAAGGAATTGTGAGGTTTTTTGGTGTGATGTGATAATAATGTAGTTATGCTGAAAAGGGGAATCTTTTCTTTCAGAAATGCAAAATGGGCCGGGCGCACTGACTCACGCCTGTAATCGCAGCACTCTGGGAGGCCAAGGCAGGAGAATCACCTGAGGTCAGGAGAATCACCTGAGGTCAGGAGTTCAAGAACAGCCTGGCCAGCACGGTGAAACCCCGTCTCTACTAAAAATACAAAACAAAATCAGCCGGGGGTGGTGGCGCATGCCTGCGATCCCAGCTACTCAGGAGGCTAAGGCAGGAGAATCGCTTGAACCTGGGAGGCAGAGGTTGTCGTGATCCGAGATCGCACCACTGCACTCCAGCCTGGGTGACAGAGTGAGACTCTTTGTCTCTAAAAAAAAAAAAAAGGAAATGCAAAATGAAATATTAACACACAAAATAAATATCTAGGATATGCTTCAAAATAATAGGGGAAGGTGGGAAAGAGGAATAATAAGATTGGCCACCAGTGCAGAATACTGAAGGTGGGTGATTAGTATATGAGGGTTTAATCTTACCCTATAATTTAATATGTGTGATACTAGAAAAAATTTTATATTCTCTACTACATATATATATATACATTTTTCCATAATAACAAGTTGTATTTTTTTGTTTGCTTTGTTTTGAGGCGGAGTCTCGCTCTGTTGCCCAGGCTGGAGGACACTGGTGCAATCTCGGCTCACTGCAACCTCGCCTCCCAGGTTCAAGAGATTCTCCTGCCTCAGCCTCCTGAGCAGCTGAATTACAGGTGCCCGCCACCACGCCTGGCTAATTCTTTTGTATTTTTAGTAGAAATGGGGTTTCACCCTGTTCTGTTGGCCAGGCTTGTCTTGAACTCCTGATCTCAAGTAATCCACCCGCCTTGGCCTCCCATAGTGCTAGGATTACAGGCGTGAGCCACCGTGCCCAGCCCAACAAGTTTTTAAAATACTACAGATCCAATTTAAAGATAAACAATTTACTGTATAAGCGTCAGACAACCGAAACTGTCTTTCACACCAACAATACACCTCTTCATAATATAAATGGAAAATTTCTGAGTATTTTAGAAGAAATAATAGCCAAGCCTTTGGTTTAAATGAATCCCCAAGATTTTTATTTTCCTGGAGAAGATAATTCTCAAAATCTTGACAGAATAAAAAGCCTGATGAGCAGCATTCTCATGACTTCAATCAATTGGTTTTAATGCCCTTGACAATAGACACAAATATAAATTTTAACTTAACGAGATGTGTATTTCTTGGCAGGAAGCTTTTCAAGTGTCTTCTTCCTTTTTTTTTTTCTTTCTGAGACAGGGTCTTGCTCTGTCACCCAGGCTGGAGTGCAATGGAACGATCACAGCTCACTGCAGCCTTGACCTAGCTCACTGCAGCCTCGACCTCCCTGGCTTAAGTGATCCTCCCACCTCAGTCAGCTGAGTAGCTGGGACTACAGGCATGCACCACCATATCCAGCTAATTTTGGTATTTTTTGTAGAGATGAGGTCTTGCTATGTTGCCCAGGCTGGTCTTGAACTCCTAGACTCAAGCCATCCTCCTGCCTCCCAAAGTGTTGGGATTACAGGCGTGAGCCACGCACGGTACCTGGCCTTCCTTTCCTGTTTTTAAACCTGAGAAAAGATGGTAACTCTGTGCTGGAAATATATTTGGAATATAAAATAACACAAATAATAGTCCAAAGATTGCTTGTCTTATAACACAGCCTACTTCTCTTCCAGCTATGTTGGTAGATGCTGGGGAAAAACAGCTAGGCTCAAGGTCCCTAACCACCCACCTTCTAAAAGGTGAGTTAGTCCTGCAAGAATGGCCATAATCAAAAAATTAAAAAAAAATAGATGTTGGTATGGATGTGGTAAAAAGGGAACACTTTTACATTGCTGGTGGGAATGTAAACTAGTACAACCATTATGGAAAACAGTGTGGAGATTCCTTAAAGAACTAGAAGTAGAATTACCATTTGATCCAGAAATCCCACTAGTGGGTATCTACCCAGAGAAAAAGAAGTCATTATACCAAAAAGATACTTGCAAGTGCATGTTTATAGCAGCACAATTCTCAACTGCAAAAATATGGAACCAGCCCAAATGCCCAACAATGAGTGGATAAAGAAACTGTGGCATATATATACACCATGGAATACTGCTCAGCCATAAAAAAAAATATGACATTCACAGCAATCTGGATGAAAATGAAGACCATTATTCTAAGTGAAATAACTTAGGAATGGAAAACCAAACATGGTATGCTCTCACTCATAAGTGGGAGCTAAGCTATGATGACACAAAGGCAAAAGAATGACACAATGGACTCTGAGGACTTGGGGGGAAAGGTGGGATGGGGGTGAGAAATAAAAGACTGCACAGTGGGTAGAGTGTACACTGCTTTGGGCGCACCAAAATCTCAAAAATCACCACTAAAGAACTTATTCATGTAATAACCAAACACTAACCGTTCCCCCAAAACCATCTGAAATAAATAAATAAATGAAGGTGAGTTAGTAATTGCTTAACCATTGTTTTACTTCTGGTTTTGGAAAAAACTGTCTTATTAATAATAAAATAACAGTATTAATATTTTGTCAGCAAAGGGGGAACCTATAATTCATCACCTTAACCCTTTTCTATTTTATTCATACACATATATAATACAGTGTACGTGTATGTGTACAATGCTGTATAGTATTCAGCTTTTTTTATCCTTACCCATTTTTAGGTCTTATCCATTTTTCTATAAGCTACATGATCTTGATAAATATCACTTTGGTGTACTTAATTAAAACAATTTTATCTTTTTAAAAAATTGATCTAATTTAAATAATTTGAGAAATCCGTAATTTTCCTTTAAAACCTCTAAGTGTTACAAAGCCAGAGTTGTTACATAACTCATACAAAAGTTCCAAAGCAATTATTCTAAACATGCTCTGGTTTGGTTCAAAGTTCTCAAAGGTCTCACTGCTTATGTGAGATGAGCAGTGTCACTACTGGCCCTCTATTGTGGGCTAGCGACACAGAAGCAACCCACTGTGTGCTCACTTTGTTGAGACTGAGATGCAGGACCGTTCAACTGAAACCCTTAAAGAGGCTCTCTTTGAATTCCCTAAAGTGCTTTGGGGGTGGCTGAGATAACACAGGTTACCCCTGCAGTTCATCAGGCTAGAAGAATTGGTAAGCAGTAGGGTGGGCAACCATTCCCAACTTCACACTAGCCTCTCCACAGCCCATTCCAGCAATGCCTCAAAATGCCTCTACTTTTATAAACTCTTCCGTGGTGGGCCCAGCTAGGAGTGGTTTCTGCTTCCTTTGAAATTTGATAACCCTTTATTTCACCTTTTTTGGGACATACACTGTGTTGCCCACTAGACTTGCCCACAACAGTGAAATCAGCGAAATGACTGGGCTGTAATTTGAATAAAGGGTCCAACTTTGTATCCTTCACAGTGCCTATTATGGTGCTAGGCACAGCAGGTCTTCAATTAATATTGAATACAAAAGTAGACTAGACTGGGAGCATGAGCCACTGGATGATATGCTTGGAATGGCACTCCATCTTGTAAGAGATGCTCTTATCAGCTGATACGATTTCCTTTAACATTCTGCAATGCATTTGGTATAACATTTTTTAATTTTACTATTAATTATGTTATAGAAAATATTTACAGTTTGGGGCCAGGAGCAGTGGCTCATGCCTATAATCGCAGCACTCTGGGAGGCCGAGGCAGGCGGATCACCTGAGGTCAGGAGTTTGAGACCAGCCTGGCCAACATGGTGAAACCCCGTCTCTACTAAAAATACAAAAATTAGCCAGGTGTGGTGGCGCCCACCTGTAAACCCAGCTACTCAGGAGGCTGAGGCAGGAGAATCACTTGAACCTGAGAGGCAGAGGTTGCAGTGAGCCGAGATAGCGCCACTGCACTCCAGCCTGGGTGACAGAGTAAGACTCTTTCTCAAAAAAAATAAAAAAATAAAAAGAAAGACAGAAAAAGAAAATATTTACAGTTTGGAAATGGTCATGTTTTATTTTTATAAGAGCTTAATAATGAAAAAAGGCAAAATTCTTTATTGACAAAGTAATACCTGAAGTACTCACTGGCGGCATCATTCTACCCCTACCCATCTGTACTTTACTCTCTCTTTTGTAGGTGGATCTCCCTGGATCTGTCAAAAGCACCCCCAAACATCGCTTGGCCCTGTTTCACCCACTGTCGCACTTATTTCTTAGATGATATTACTGAACCCTGTCTACTGACAAAAACTAACCTCTGTGATATGAGTGGTATGCATCATTTTTTTAAAAGGAAATTTTTGCTTTCCAATTTAACTCAGAACACACTGGGTTAAGTGTGTTCTGTCTTCTTTTAAGCAGTATTTTCAGAGATTAAATTCTAAATTCTCATGTTCTTCAAACCTCAATAATTTCTCAGGACCAATGAGAAAACTGCCCAGATAGCCAAATGCCTGAAATTTTATCACTGACCCTGAAGAAAGGTTCTTTATAACTACTGTACAAATCATTGCTCATTGGAGGAGAGATATTACATATAATTCTAAGTACCGTTATACATAAAACATAAATTTATTCAAAGATGAAATTCAAAAATGAACTTTAGACTATTCTCATCACTGGCCTAGTTGGCTAGGTATGGAAGACTATTTGGATGTTTGAGCATACTGTGAATATTTCATCCACAGAATACGGGAGAGCTTTCAATAGAATGAGAGAGAGAAAAATCTATAGTCTAGAGAACAAAAGCTAAGAGTTTCAAGTTTTAGTGGCCATGTTTCCCATAGGGCTATTGTATAAGAAGAGTAATACTATATTTTTTCCTATTCACAGATGGAAAAGAGTAAAATTTTGCTTTATTTAAGCCCAATAGCAATAATCTTGCATGGGTTTCAGAAAAATGATACATATTTTACTGTGGGATAATGAGGACCATTAGTTATTAGAACAAATTATTCTCTTTCAATTCAAGAGCCTTATTCATTCACTCATTTAATAGGCTATCCTCTCTCCCTTTCACTAAAATGGTCTCCCCATACGGAACACCTGGCCATGCAACATGCCACCAGACAGACTTCAGGAGGTATCTTGATGGGGAGAAATAGAGAATTTCCAAAGTGAAGCCATAGGATAAACCAACACTTGATGCTTGCCTTTCATTTCAAGGAAAGTAGTATAAAAGCAATAGATAAAGAAAAAACTAGTTGAAAAATATACTTGCTCTCCACAAAAGAGTCTTAAAAATAAAAAATCATGAGCTTAATAATTTTCCTAAATGAAATTATGCCATTATTCCTGATTTCTTTGTACTAACTAAAAGGACAAAGTATCAAACTTCACTAAAGTTTCAATACTACAATACATTTCATTAATCAAAGATAAAAACTACATTAAAAGCAAGAGAATTATTTTATGTCTGTGATTAGGCAGTTGGAGGGCTTGTATTTTATGTATACATTTGTATACTTCAACTTATTTAACGGTGTCAGTTCACTAGCTGCAGTTTTTTTATATAAAGAAAACAGATTTAGAATTTTAAAAACAAATTACAGTAATTTTATGCCTACATAAAATTACTCTTAGAAACCACGTACCCCCTAACACTTCTCTTACTTTGCCACCACTTCCCCATCTCCCTCCCTCCTCCTAAAACCACAGGCTACAGTAGAACTGATAACAGGGGCCTCGAAGCCCCTACTGAATAGCCACCCTAATTTTTTATTTGGGGTAGAGGAATAAAGGGTGCAGATAAGAAATTCAGCTCCTGAATAGAGCAGGAGGCTAATGCCTGCAGAGATCTGCCTGGTGAGCTTCAATGTTTTCTACAGATCTTCATGATGATGGGGACTTGTGGGCCTACACTTCATTAATGCTGAAACTCCTGGAAGGGGGCAGAAGGAAAGGACTACAAGATTTGTTACTAATATAGATGGCTGTGTATATACTGCTGGTGCAGGCACAGGGTAGGATGAGAGAAGAGGACAAGCAGGAGAGGAGGACTACACAATGATGACAACTTCACACATCCGAGATATAAAAACCACTGTGAAGTGGCAGAAGAAAAAAAATGAGAAAAAGTAGCCAAAAGTGAGGAGCAGTTGCAGATCCCTCAAGGCCGAGGATACATTCCCTCCCATCAGCTTGACTTGGCTACATGGCACCAAGAAGGGACTGCCCGGAAGAGTGTCCACACAGCCATGGCTGCACCTAGAGAATTTTCAGGTTGTGAGGCAGGAGTGATGGGTATATGGGTGGGACCGTGTGCAAGTCTGGAGGGTTCTCTGTGTAGATTGAGATTGGTCAATAATGAGATAAAACATGAAACTTCTGAAGATGGGACCCACTTGTCTACTACTGGCTTTGAAAATAATTTGTGAAAACTGAATTCATAAGGCAGCCTATGATACAGCAGCTGCAGTTATAATAAAGTATCTGTCAAGTCAAAATCTGCTACTGTTCAATTTATAAACAAAAATCATCTTAACTATGACTTCTGGAACTAACAAAAATCAGTCTGGTCCCTCTTAGTATGTCTGGCCTTGACACATCCAGGCAGGCATCAGGCCAATCCACCCAAGCAGGCTCCATCACCCTTTATTGCTCAGCTCTTTTGCTGACATACAAGGCTACGCAAGTCCTTATCTTAAATGTCATTCATGAGACAAGGCTTGTTCCATCTACCTCCTCTCAGTGCTGGGTCACCAAAAAATTCAAAACCAAAGAAGAAAAGGGCAACAGTTTTACACCAGGTTTTTGAAGACACAAATGGAAAAACTGGGAGATCTACTCTTTAAAAAATGGTTTTACTCAGAGGTTTTCAGTGGAGAGCGGGGTGGGTACAGTGAGAAATAGAGGGAGCAAGAAAAACATGAAGCCCCCCTTGCTTATACATCTATGACACCCTGCTCCTGGTTGAAAACATCTTTCATAGCCTTTTAGAGCTAAGAACAGGCAATCAAGTTTAGCACAGTAGTTAAGATCACAACCTTTGGAATCACAGCCGGCTACCTACTACCTATGTGCCAAGACCAAGATAGTTACCTCTCTAAACCTTGGCTTCTTCCTCTGTAAAATGGAGCTAATACAACATACCTTTGTGAGGTTGTCACAAGGACTGAATGAGATAACAAATGCAAAGTACTTATCACTGTATCCAACAGAGCAAACGCTCAATGTATAGCAGAGAAAAAAGTGAAGCTAAAAAATACCTTGCTTTTACAGTCCTCTCTTCCCAGCTGAGGATTTATAAACATCATCAAATACAACTCATCTTGGAGAATACATATGATAATTTTGGTGGTAGAATTTTATCTTCCTAATATTTGCTTAGGCAAATGTTAAAAATGAGCTTCCACTTCCAGAGTAAACATTGACGGGGTAGTGACGATGGGGGTAGCAGGGAGGAGCTCAGAAACATACTGAACAGGTGCAGGACAGAAAATATGTGACTTGATAATTCACCGATGGAAAATCCAGTCTCATTCTACAAACGTAGTTGAGCACTAAGTATATACAAATCTTACAGACTGAAGGAGTATGAACATATTTCTACTGACGCCTAAAAGAAGGGTGGGAGGTGGCTACCACTCACGGAGCCCTTCCTTTGCCCGAGACCTTGTGCTGAACATCTCACACATATCATCTTATTTCTCCCTCAGAGTAACTCTATTCCATGACTCAAGGAGCTAAGGTGTAGACCAAGGTTCAGAAGCTTGTGAATAGCAGAACCAGCACTGAAACCCGGGTCCCTATGCTGTCAAAGCCCATGGCTAAAGCTAGATGTTTTAGTAAAAAGAGGGGGAGAATCTTCCATGAAGCAGGGACAGAATGGGCAGTGCCATATTTGGGAGACATTGCGTAGACTGAATAAGAAATAAGGCTGGATACATAGGTGGGAGCTGGAAAGTTAAGTCTATAATTGCCAAAGTTAAGAGTTTGTGAGATGCCAGTGGCACCTGGGCTTGACTTACAAATAGTGAGGAGCCATCTCAGGACATTAGGCAGTACTCTGAAAACACTCATCTTTGCTTACCACAGAAGAGAGAGGAAAGGTCTTAAAAGCAATGTAACTCTTTATGTACTTGGTCATCTAAAAGTGAAATCAGGGCTGGTTATGAAATACATTTCTAAGCAAAAGATAACAAAAGTAATAATGACACAGCAACGGAGACAATCTGGTGACACAGCAAAAAGCCAAAGTAATACTGAGGTCTCAGGGTTGGCTGGTACCTCCTGGGATGATGATAACTTAGAAATCAGCCAATTCCTAGAGGATAACAGTGGGTCCAGTTTTAGAATAACTTATAGAGTAGGATTCTCACAATGAATTGAATATTAAAAATTAAAAATTTCATGTTAAAAAGCCATGTTTTCTCACTTGACATGAAAATACCTTCAGCGACAGAGACAAGATGAACCAATAAGCAAGATAGCATCAATCTCCTTATAAATGGAGGTACGCTAATTAAAGCTATAACAATGTAAACTCGGTGACTGTAACGGCACCTGAAATCTTCACTTTACCCTTTCTTTTGCCTTCCCTCTCTTCCCTCAGTATTCAGTGAGTATCAACTATGAAGCAGGCATGTGGTTACAGTAGCAAGTATGTGGAGCTCATAGTCTATGAGTGGAGACAGTACCAAACAACCACAAAAATACATTCTAAACTATAAACAAAGAAGTGCCAGACACAATACCATGCCCATAAGCAGAGATCTCAAGAGACAAGGAAGACTACATGTGCCCCTGTTACCATGTGAGGTTCTATGTGAGCTTGGGACACTTACCCAACCACGTTGCAATGAGGACAGCATCAATTCCGTCTATTGGTTCACAGATCCGAGCCACGACTGGGTGGATCTGCTGGGCCAGGTAGTACTGGGTGTCAATGGTTAGATTATCCTGTTTCTGCAGCTGCTCAGGCGCATAGGCCCTCTGACTTGCAGTGAGGTTTGATCCATCCTAAAAGAAGATATGATAAAAAGACACGTAAAAAGAAGACACAGGTAAAGTTGTGAGCAACTCAATCACAGACACTTGCTTGGTCAAACAGAGAGGCAACAATTTAAATTTTATGTATCTACTTCTAAACATCAAGACCTCTTTTTGACCTATTGTTGAACATTTTGAGTAGGAAAATCAAGGACAACATCTCAATCTTGAGATCTCATCCAGTGTCCAAGAATATAAATCCAGTATATGTTGTGTTCTATTTTTTGCAAAAACTTGAAACCAACAAGATAGCAATGACTAGATTAAATAATTTCACCTGCCATATCACCAAACACTGAGAAGGCTTAGTAACAATTAGTGTAGCCAGAAAGGCTTTTTAAGGAGTGATAATTTAAAAACATGTGTATGGTCTTTTTTATTATGTTAATGTGATCCCTTCAGGCAAGAATTCTAGTCAAAGTAACTCAAAGATCCCGGGAGTAATATTTTCTATGAGAGCCATGTATCACTGAGAAGCAAATGAACAAGTGGAAAAGAGTGGGGAAATGAAATCTATAGAGTAGTAATTTATATGCAAGATACAGTAAGTAGAAGTAAAAATGACGTAGTGTCCTAGCAGAGTGGCAGGGCTCTAAAAGCCAAATATCTGGCCACTGGAATGAAGGGCATGTCATTTTGTACCATTTACCTGGTTCCTCCTCAAGAAAAGGAAGATGGGTCAGAAAGCCTCTTTTCAAGGGTTTTTTCTTTTACTCTATAAAAATAAAAGCTGTGAAATTCTATATAATTGGCCCATATCCAGCCTTGTGAATGATGTCACCATCATCTCTGAACCAAAAAGTTATCTCTACTGGATCAACATCCAACAACTCACTCACTCTTCCTCTCATCTGAAACAGAATTTAATATTCAAACTAGTAAATTATAACTATTCACAGTGCTCAGCTGCTCAGCAGAACTGATTATAATGTGAATCCTATTCTTTCATTCCTGCTACAATCAGTCCCTTTCCAGCTCAGCACCCAGCCCAAAGCAGAGGCAACCTTCCACACACCACTGTCTTTACCAGAGACCAGAGGCAGGGGCCTCTTTTTCTGGCTAGGCTCCTTATGAAAACAACCTGGGCCTGTTTATCAACTAGGTTCTACCTGTTCTAAGACAAAATGAAATACCTAAAAAGGAAGCAAACTCAGATTAAAAGACTTATTATTATTTGTCAGGAGTTTACAACATAGTAAAAGGAATTAGGCATAATTAATCAAGTTTAATTCTTCCTCTTTCAGAAGCTTGAATTGTTAAGATGATAATAAGGTGACAACCAATGATAAAAACCACGTGAAAAAATCCTCCGGCAGTGTCTTTTCACACAACTCAATTGTATTTAGACTGCCTTTTACCAAACACATAAAATCTGAACAATTTACGGAATTATGAAAAATTGGGCTACCCTTAAGATTACAGCAATGTTGAGTTTAACAATTTTTAATGGTGAATTAAAATAGAATTTATACATGTAAAATATTTTTTAAAGGCACCTGCCTTTAAAAATATTAGAGTTACTTTCTAATATTTCAGTAGAAGTTCTCCTAGTAAAGCATGGTTTTCAAAAAAGCAGTTGAAAACTTTCTGAGCATGCTTTCAGTTTAAAACGTTTTTATTCTAAATATTCACACAAAAGACTAGTTTTAACAAAAAGTGACACAAACATATTTCTTAGGGTATTTTAAAAATCTAAGCTCGAACATGGCTAAATTCAAAAGACTTGGTTAGATGACAGGTTTTGCTATGTCGTATTGGAAAAACATTTAGGCTATGACCTAAGATACATCCTTCGGCTGGACACAGTGGCTCATGCCTGTAATCCCAGTACTTGGAGAGGCTGAGCCAGAAGGATCACTTGAGCCCAGGAGTTCAACACCAGCTTGGGTGACATAGTGAGACCCCCATTTTTTTTTTGACCAAAAAAAAAAAAAAAAAAAAAGTTAGCCAGGCATGGAGGCATGCATCTGTGGTCCCAGCTACTCAGGAGGCTAAAGTGGGAGGATCACTTGAGCCTGGGAGATAAAGGCTGCAGTGAGCTGTGGTCATGCCACTGCACTCTTGCCTGAGTGACAGAGCGAGACCCTGTCTCAAAATTAAAAAAAAATAATAATAACCTTCAAAGATTTCATTCTCAAACCTGAGCAGGGCCCCATGGTATGTGCAAGAATACGTGGCATACATCTTTAAGAACAGATTAAGAAGCAACGCTGGTCTTCTTCAAGTGCCCATGTAGTAATTTGTGAACTTCACAAAGTACATACTTCAGAGAGACAACCAGGTGCAGTCGATTCATACAAAACTAGGTAGTCATCGTTAGTAGGAAACTAATGGGAAAATATTTTAAACTGGAGACAAGTGGGCCCCTTAAAATAATTATGTTAAAGGCATGCCTTATGGAAATTATGTCTAATGAAAGTTAAATAGTTATGGATTTAAAACCTAGCCAACAAATGGAAGTTGATTTAAGATCTGAGCAAATAATTCACATAGGTTTAATGCGTTAACAACCTACAATATAAATTACATACCAAAAACATTACTCTCTGAACCCATCTGAATAAGTTATCAGTAGGGTACTATTTCCTAAACGTAAATTTTAAACAAAACAAAACAAAACCTGTTTAGGATATAGGCTATTCTTGGAGGACACCCTTGCTTAAGGCAGCAAACAGTCCTCTTAAAAATGTGTCATGATGGGCCAGGAGCAGTGGCTCACGCCTGTAATCCCAGCACTTTGGGAGACTGAGGCAGGAGGATCACGTGAGGTCAGGAGTTTGAGACCAGATTGGTCAACATGATGAAATCCCATTTCTACTAAAAATACAAAAAAATTAGCTGGGCATGGTGGCGCGTGCCTGTAATCCCAGCTACTCAGAAGGCTGAGGCAGGAGAATCGCTTGAACCCAGGAGGTGGAGGTTGCAGTGAGCTTAGATGGCGCCACGGCACTCCAGCCTGGGCAACAGAGCAAGACTCCATCTCAAAAAAAAAAAAAAAGTGTCATGATACATTTTCAAAAGCATATTCTAAAAATATGGCTGCATTATGAAACAGAATAATTTGAGTGCTTAAAAGCAAAAAATTTAGGCAGATTTGGCTAGCAAACAGGTTGAAAGGGAGCATGTCCCATGGGTAGGGTACAAAGGCAAATTAAAGTCCTATAGGTTTTCTTGGGATATGTTAAGGAGAATAAGTTAATAAAAAGAAATATGAATCATACTTTTAAAAAGCAAATAAGGCACATACCAGTGGATGGAAATTGCTAAAAATACATAAAATTGGATGTACTGTACTACATTAGCAACAGCATTTTGAGCCTATGCATATCAATAAGACCTGCGAAAAAGGAACCTTAACACCTAACATTCAGACATCAAGGGACACAAAACAGACTTTTAAATACAATGATCATCCTATTTTATAAGTTACCACACATCTTCATTGCAGGTTTAGCCAAAACACAATTGTGGCTTGATTTCATTATTAATGCTATTTCACTGAACCTATATAATTTTTCAAAGTTGTATGCTGCCATCTGTTCTTCTCATTACCAATCTAAGAGCTTTTCCATGTATGCGAAGAAATAAGTGAAAAAAAAAACCTAGCCTATTTACCAAAATCTTTATTTGCATAATATGAAAATTGTTTTTTTGAGATGAGACTTGTCAGAGGCAATATGCAAAGCACATTAAAGGCTTGAGCGAGTCAGACATTTATGGAAATATTTTCCTGCAGGAATTGGCTTTCTGTAACAGTTCTTAATCAAGGGTAACCCTAGGGGGGAGACAGAGTCAAGTGCTGATTCCTGTCCATGTACTTAAATCATTTGTTATGTACATCCACAGCATATAGCAGGTATCAGCAGACTACTTTTAAATTTTCAAAAGACTCTGATTTAAAAACACATTGATTGTGGTTTGACAAATATCAATCATATTGCAATTACTTTTTAGGTTTATGTAAAAAATTTTTTTACTGTAACAACACAATGCAATAACAATTAGGATAAAACTTAATTTCTTTAAAAAAGTTTTATTCAGATAAATTATACCTTATGGTAAGTAGTCTATACCATTGTAATTTGAAAGAATTTGGATAAATGCTATGACCCTGACTTATCTTTACAGATAGAAGGGATGAGACCTCTCCTTTGTTAAAATAGTTAAGGGCTTCGAAAGTCAAAAAACTGCTCTTCTCTCTTACTCTCTCTCCTCACCCATTATAGGCATGCTATTATCAAAAGAACTGGTAGTGGCTTAAAACTGTGTTCCAGAAGGCCTAGAGGTACCTTGTGAAACGGAGAAGGAAGGGTAAGGAGGTGGGCCCTCTCCACTTGAAGGAAGAAAAAAAAAAAAACTGGTTGAATTGTGTGGTTTCCTCATAGGGTATGTTCATAGGATCTCTCAACTTCTCCGTATAATCATGTAGTTCATATTTTTTCACACAATTATTTGGACATTTGCTAGGGGAAAAATGGCATTTATTCTTTTATTATTCCACTGATATTTATAATGGGAACTGCTGCAAAAGGAAAGAGATAAATGAGGACTACTGCTGAACATATGGCGAAACTTACATTTGCATTAAAGTTAATTTAGGGTTAAAAGAGTAGCTACTGTTACAAATCTGTCATAAATGTTTTATGAAAATCCTAATGACATATGCCACACCTCTAATGTTTTTTAAATGCTATGAAACTAACCAGACTTTACAACATCAATTATTGGGGAGAATGCTAAATAAGACACTGTGGTAATTTGGATTTTACTTTCAGTTCTTAAGAGGTGTCAGAGTCTTACGAATGTCAATAGTTTACCTGACAGATGACATATGACACAGTATCTCCAGCTTTCACCTTTCTGCCTCCTTGAGAATTTATCCAGAGGGCAACATGTACATGAGGTAGGCTTTTTTTATCAGGGTAATCCTGGGGATCCTTTGTCAATGCCTAAAAGAGGGAACAAAAAAGTTCTAAGCCTTAAAATAAAACCCTTCTTGCACAGATATACACTAAAAACATCTTTGCTAGAATCATACTAGCCACATAAACATAAAAAATGACAGAAGCTGTATGTAGAAAATATTGCTACAGAATCTTTAAACATCCCATCTTCAAGACTCCTCTCTCCTTTGTTCAATAACTAACATAACCAGATGCAACCCCAACAAAAAAGAAATATAAGTTAATGGGCCATATCACATGATACTTAGACATAAAAAGTTAAGACTATAAATTCAGTGTTATATGCAGTCTTAATGTGTGCAATTACCTCACTGAGTTAACTGATCAGTTGGGACTGATGAATAATGGCTACTCTGACTTAATGATTGTTTCTCAAAGGCTCCTCTGGCCTTAATAAATCCCAAAGGCACTAGAAATCACTGGATTTACTCATGCTGTCAATCAACCTCTACAGAGGTAGAATGAATTTGTAACAGAAAGTAAGTACTACGAGAACAGGAACAATGTCAGCCTTGCTCACAACTGCATGCACAGTGTTCCTAACGATGCTTGATATACAGTAGCAGCCAAATATTTGCTGAATAAATTATTTCACTCCATCTGTAATAATTCTCAGAATAATTTGTTCCAGTATTATAAAGTACCACAGGATGAATAAGACACAGTCGTCTGCTATTAGTGGAAGACTCTCTACCCTCCACCTCTCCTCCAAAAAAAAAAAAAAAAAACCTCTAAAATAAGCTATATGTGCCATAAAGGAGATGTGAACAAAGTGTTATGGAGAGAACTTAGAAAGGTAAGAATGATTTCCACCTGAGAGCAGAAATCATGGAAGAAAAAATTAAGCTGGCACTAGAAGGAAAAGCAAGATTTTAAGAAAAGGTAATGGGGGCAAGAATATTCCAGGCAGAGAAACAAACAAAAAGGCAAAAGGTGAGAAAAAAACGCATTCTATTAGACTGGAACTCAATATGCATAAAGAAAAAGAGGGGGATATCCAGCCCTGGAAGGGGTAGGTTTCAAAAGACAAGAGAAAGGATGGGGACCAGGGTACTGCTGGATGAGCTCACCCATTCTCAAAGTGTGGACTGCAGAGCCCTGGGAGTTCCTGATATCCTTTCAGGGGGTCCAGAGATCAAAACTATTTTCATAACGATACTACCTGTACTGATGATACAGAAGCAATAGTGGGCAAAACTGCTGATGCCTTATAAACATGAATCAGGACGGTACTATCCAACTGTACTAAGAGTCACTGTATTCTTCACCACCATGCATAGTTAAAAAAAAAACACTTTCACTTAAGAATGTCCTTGATGAAGCAGTAAGAATTATTTTTAAAGCTCTCAATAGCAAAGACTTGGAACCAACCCAAATGCCCATCAATGATTGACTGGATAAAGAAAATGTGGCACATATACACCATGAAATACTATGCAGCCATAAAAAAGAGTGAGTTCATGTTCTTTGCAGGGACATGGATGAAGCTGGAAACCATCATCCTCAGCAAACTAACACAGGAACAGAAAACCAAACACCGCATGTTCTCACTCATAAGTGGGAGCTGAACAAAGAGAACACATGGACACAGGGAGGGGAACATCACACACTGGGGTCTGCCGGGGAAGTAGGGAGGAAGGGGAGGGAGAGCATTAGGACAAATACCTAATCCATGCAGGGCTTAAAACCTAGATGACGGGTTGATAAGTGCAGCAAACCACCACGGCACATGTGTACCTATGTAACAAACCTGCACGTTCAGCACATGTATCCCAGGATTTAAAGTAAAATAAAACAACAACAAAAAAAACAGCTCTCAACCCTTGAGTACAAGTCTACTATTTCGTGAGATAAAACAAAGTACACACAAGGCACATCTGAAAAACAAAGATTGCTCAAGGGAAAGCATTTGTGCAACTGTTTGAGTTGCAAGCTAAACTAGCTGCCTTTTTCACAGAATATAATTTTTACTTGAAAGAATAATGGGCAAACTACTGTTATTCTGACTTGGGTATCTGGCAGACAATTTCTCAAAAAAGAAGTGAGCCTGCCACTTCAAGGCAAAAAAAAAAATCTGACAGTATATATTGTCAATGATAAAATTCAAGCTTTCAAGTGCAAATTAGAATTTTAGAAAACTTTTCTACTTCTGTGAGCCTGAAAGCTTCCCAATACTTAAAAACTTTTCTGATATAAGTACGAATATTTTAAAACGTAATTTTTGATATTGTACAATGAATGTGTCTATTTTGGAGTATGCTGTATAATTCAGGGAACCAACATTTAACAAATGATCAACTCATGCCACGCATGGGTAAAATATTCTTTCAAAGTACAACAGAGACCAATAGATTTTAATATAAGAGAACAGGAAAAGTTCATTGATATGGCTTCAGATTCCACATTACGAAGAAAATACCATCTGTAGACGTCTGGTGCAGGATCAAAGAAGAATACATTCAACTATCAGAAAAAAAATACTAAAATACTTCTCCTTTTTCTAACTACATGTTTGGGTTAAACTGGATTTCTTCCTATACTCCATCCCAAACCACATGTCACAACAGATTGTATGCAGAAGCAGAAATGAAAACCCAGACGTCGTCTACTGAGATAGACATTAAAGAGATGTGCAAAATTGTAAAATGATACCACTCCTCAGGCTAAATTTTTCTTTGTTTTGAAATATATAGCTATTTTTCATAGAAAGAAATGCTACTTTTTGTAATTATATAATCAGTTTGTTGCTATTTTTAAATAAATTAACAAATGTTTTTAAATTTCTAACACACTAAATATCGAGATAAACCACATCAACACGAGCTCTTGGGGGTCTTCAATTATTTTAAGAGTATAAAGGTGTCCTAAGACCAAGAAATCTGAGAACTGATGTAGAAGAATAAAGCAGGTCCTCAAACATGGCTGCACATGCCCAAGTTATGTAAACTTACTAAATTCCATACTCAGGGTAGCAGAGTGCCTAGGAAACTCTCCCAAGTATTTGAATCTCCTCAAACTTGGAATACGTGAAGTTTTGATTGTCTTGGACAAGCAATACAATATAAAAATCTTAACTGATATAACAGTACTTAAGAAATCCATTATCTTCTTCAATGGATTATTCTTCAGTGCAATGTTAAGAAATTCTAAATTTCAGCTGACATACTTTCCAATTATTAGATGTAGGCTATTTGGGGACTTTACAAGCTAGTTTTAGAAGGCTTCATTTAAAAAAAAAAATGCTTCCTGGTGGTTTAGGCTCAAGTTAGCCAGAGCTATAAAAATCAGCTGCGAAGTATTTTGTGTTACTTTGTGAAATATATTTAAGCTAAGATTGCAGTAGTTCAGCAAAATCACACATGCTGTTTTTCAGTTGCTTTTGGCAACAAGGGCTAAAATCTCTAAAGGTAAATCCCATCACTTCATGCATGTCTCCACCCTAATTTAACCTGTCATTTTCAAGCCCTACCAGCATCACCTAAAAAAAAAAAAAAAAAAATTTTGTCATGAGACCATCCACAACCAGTCACATACATAGACTCTTCCATTCCACTCTTTCAAAGCAGTAAAATGTAGAAACTGAATAGCTCACAAGTTTTAAATAGTGCAAGTATTTAGACAAATGTTAAAGATGTTCAGGATATATCACCTTTAACAAATGAATAGCTTACTGTAAATAGATACAGAACTACAATAAAGATAGCCCTTTCATCAGATTTTACTGTACTTGCATCAACACTGCAGAAATTCTTCTCTATTAAATAAAAGTTAAGAATAATGGGACAGTAAATACATTTTTTTCTTTTTCTTTTTTTTTTTTGAGATGGAATCTTGCTCTGTCGCCCATGCTGGAGTGCGGTGGCGCCATCTCAGCTCACTGCAATCTCCGTTTCCTGGGTTCAAGCGATTCTCCTGCCTCGGCCTCTTGAGTAGCTGGGATTACAGGCGCCTACCACCTCACCCAGCTAATTTTTGTATTTTTTAGTAGAGACGGGGTTTCACCATGTTGGTCAGGCTGGTCTTGAACTCCTGACCTCGTGATTCACCCGCCTCGGCCTCCCAAAGTGCTGGGATTACAGGCACAAGCCACCGCGCCCGGCCGACAGTAAATACTGTTAATAGACCACCAGCATCTTGAAACTATGGACCACGTATTCCTTATTCCACTTTATATCCCAGAATCAGCATTGTGTACATAAGAGGTACTCCATGTTTGCTGAATGGATGATTAAACAAGCAAATGAATTCTTTCAATGCTTACTGAACAACTACTATTTGCCAACAGCTATGCTAAGTGATATGGAGAATATAAAGACAGTAAGTCACAGTTTCAGTTCTGCCACAGAAAAATCTATTCACAGCCCCTATCATACTAGACACTAAGTATTAACTATTATTGTTAATAATAGAATGTCACTATAAGTTGATAATTATTGAAGCTGACTAATGAATACATGAGGATCCATGATACCATGCTCTCTACTTTTACATAAGTCTAGAAATTTCAATAATAAAAACTTAAAAGAATGCAGACATTGTCAGTATACCTATGACTCTAAGTTTCTTTTTGCACACTAGTAATATTGTGTCATCATTCATATGAGGGGATTACAGTGTGGGCCCACTACCCTAAAGGAGATGTGTTCAGTGTTATTTTGCCAATTATGCAGTCATGCTAGGACTGACACTCCCAAACTCATCCCTGGAAGCCCTTGTGATAGAAACCCAAGTTTCCAGGAAGGTAGACAGGATCAGGGATACAATATGCAGAATTGATGCAAAAACTGACCAAAAGAAGTCTTAAGTCGTAACTCTTACTCATATAAATTTTTGAGAAAGAAAACAAAATCTAAAAGGAATCTACTTTCTAGATGACACAGTGATTCCATGCCAATATGTGTACACTTCATCACTTAAAGTGGAGAGCCAGTGACAAGAAACATTGTCCCCTTCTAATGTATAAACAAATGTCTTCTTTCATGACATTAAGGATGCCATAGTCAAGGTACAGGAAACAACTTACCTAAGAATAAACATAAACTGTAAGAAAATATTCATCCCTTCTAGGAATCAAAGAAATGCAAATTCAATGCAACTGTGAAATACAGTTTCATATTCATTATGGTAGCAAAGTTTTATTTAAATATCATCACCACTACATGCAAAACTGTGGTGAAACTGGCATATTTTGCTATTATCAATTGGTATCATCCTTTTACAAAGCAATTTGGCAAAAGCCATACAGATATTCACATCTTTTGACTCAAATATTTTCCTTCAAGGAACCTAAAATAAGAAATTAATTCATCCAAATGCAAAAAGATAAATAAACAAAGATGTTCAATAGAGTTATTTATAATAGAAAACATTAAATAATCAACAAATTTAAATAAAGATGTATCAGTGAAACAGATACATCTTTTTAATACACTGATTAATTTGATTTTTAAGGTAATATAAAAATGTGGGAAAATGTTTATGTTAAATGAAAATATATTTCTAAATAACACTGTAATTGCTGCAATATAAAAATGTTTTCAACAGTACAGAAATGTGCAAAAATGACAAGCATTACATTAGCACAGAGTACTATGAATGAGTCTTCATTCTAAAACTTCCATTTACTGTCAGCATTAGATTCTTTTATTTTTTTTGTATGCACTTTGACAACGAAATCTACCACAAAATGCGTAGCATTGTATTTGCAAAATTAGCTTCTGAATATACAAGGGTACTAAAATGGGAATAAATTTGTAACCTAACATTTTGTTTATTACACAATACTTTGGAAACCAAGATTCTGTTTTTCAAATTAGGTAAGAAAAAATATTCCCTATTTTCAACAACTAAGACTGTCCCTAAATAACTTTTGTCCCCAAAAGAATCACCATCTGTGAAGTTAAACACACACATGAATGCACACATGCACACAATAAGCTTACAGGCCTACACTCCAAACAACTATTACTTAGGGGAACTATGAAGAAAGTAGTGTTCTCCAGTCCTATGGAGTGATACAGTGATATCACTCCATAGGACCTCTGGAATGTAAACTGTATCACTCCATAGGACCTCTGGAAACAAGTCTTCCAAGAATTAAAGTAAGGACTAGACAGAGAAGGTCTCTGTGGCAGACATGGCAGTACCTGTGGCTGGAAGAGGTATGCTAATACTCAATCTGTGAGATAGTTGTTAAGCAGCTTTCATCACCAGCTAGAATTTATTTCAATTGCAAGGATGAGGTGGTTCTTCAACTATCTGAAGGAGGTGAAAAACACATGACAGCAGCTGGGCTCAGCAATAAATGCTACATTTACCTTGTTAATTTCAAACTGGCTCACTGGGACACTGCCATTTAGCACATTTTCTCCAATTTCTATCAGCCTCTTCTGAATGTTTTCCACTATAGTGTCCCGGCTTTGATCAGAAAGAATCTGGCCAATCACAAAGCTGCAAAAAAAAAAAAAAAAAACAAAGACAGCAGTTGATTTTTTAATATATTTTACTAGTAAAGGAGAAGAAGGAAGAGAAATGCCATTAGATTAACATGTGGTTAACATTAGCTACAGTAAGAGCTAATATGAGGGTTAATGTCGAAAAGGCGGTTACTATTTGTTTTTTAACACCAACTCTACCGAAAGTTTGCCAGCCTTCTAATGTGGGGTTTGACCCTAAACATACAGATCATTTTTTATGTGGCAGCTAATATTTTATATAAAATGTGAAGAAAAGCATGTGTTCCATTATATTTTTATGCAATTACAAAATTCACAAGCAGTTATATTCTCCTCGTAAGATAAAATTTTAGAAGACAAATATTTCACTTTCCTCACAAAGCACCAAGACATTATCTCTGATATCAAGATATCATCTCCACCTGAGACAACAACCATGTGCTAGATGAGTAGAAATATGAAGTCCTTTACATAAATTTTTTTTAAAAAACAAAGATTTCAAACTTTTCTTCCTTCACCTTCATTTTGTTGCTCAGTGTTCTCCCTTACGCTATTCCTTAAAAACTTCATGTTATTCAACCAGACCCAAAGGAAAAAGAAAAAGGAAAGGAGTAAGAAAGCCAATATTTTATCCATTTCTGAGAAAATGCAGAGCGAGAGTTTGACAGCTGCATTATAATTTGTCAGAAAAAGAACCCCGACAAAAACATTTGTATAGCTTTAATTACTAATACATTTCTAACTCAAGAGAAATTTACTTCTATTATGATGCGTCTTTTCTTAGAAAACAAAGCTGAAGAGAACACTCTAATCCACAGTCCATACAAAGTACTTTCCTCTTTGGGTACACTTGGGGGCAATGAAGCATTTCAAACATTTTTACATTTGGTAAAAGGCTCACAGTGACCTATACTCAGATGGTCAACTTTGCCTAATCAAGAATAGTTTTGCAGAAGCAATAATTGTTCAATCTCCCAACTTGATAGCAAGAGGAAGACTAGAAAACAAGTTTTTAAATGCCAACATTCAGAATATTAAAATTGATGTGAAATTTAGCTTTAAATAAAAAATTCTTCTACTTTCAGAATTGGTCAAGGTCACAAATTAAGACGGTACATGAAGCACCTAAAAATTCTTTTTTTTTTTTCTTTGACGGCGTCTCGCTTCTTTGCCCAGGCTGGAGTGCAATGGCGCAATCTCGGCTCACTGCAACCTCCACCTTCAAGGTTCAAGCGATTCTCCTGCCTCAGCCTCCCCAGTAGCTGGGATTACAGGCATGTGCCACCACGCCTGGCTAATATTTGTATTTTTAGTAGAGACGGGGTTTCCCCAAGTTGGCCAGGTTGGTCTCCAACTCCTGACCTCAAGTGATCTGCCCGC
Source organism: Pan paniscus (assembly GCF_029289425.2). Taxonomy (NCBI): domain Eukaryota; kingdom Metazoa; phylum Chordata; class Mammalia; order Primates; family Hominidae; genus Pan; species Pan paniscus. Next base: position 26,610,447 of record NC_073272.2, on the reverse strand, counting down.
CTCGGCCTCCCAAAGTGCTGGGATTATGGGCATGAGCCACTGCACCCGGCCTAAAAATTCATTTTGAAATGGGTGCTTTATACATTAATATGACCCTTAAAGAAGCAGGCCTTATTATCACATTCTTCAGTCTCAGGTGCAAAGCTAGGAGGTCAATCATGATATTTACTAATTCTGAGGTACACACAGGATTTGAGAAGGAGCCCTTAACTTGGTATTAGTAAGAATCTTTTATATACAAATCATACGGGTGGGAACAAAGTCTCACTCCATGGCCCATTTTGAGTCCCAGAACATTTTAAGCCATAAAATGGGAAAATCTTAACAATTATGTTCCTCAAGAGGCTCTAGGAAGATTCAGGAGCACAAAACAAGGCACTTTCTAATAGCAACAATAGAGCAAAACAAACCAACATCAACGAAACCAATTCTATAAGGATCTGAAGTGTGAAGGTTTACCCTTACTATGAGTTAAAAACTCATGAGACGTATCTTACAGCAGGCATTTCTCACTGAGCAAATTTGGCTTTTTCTAAGTTTTAATCTACCTATAAAATTCCATTCCAAATAAGAATGATTAATAATTCTTATTAATAAGAATAATAAAAATAAAAAAGAAGTGTTCTTGGGCTTGACAGATTCATAAGCATTCTCTACATCATTCACACCTGAATTTTTAAAAGACAAACAAGAAAAGCAAAACTGAAAGCTGAACTCACTTTCCAGTGTCTTTAGCAAGATCACACCAATCTCTTCTAACTATATCTAATCCTTTGAGCTCCTGTTTGGTGACATAATTCCCATCCGACGTTGGCTCAACAACCAGAGCAGCGTATTTCTTTTTTTTCAGCAGTAGCAGAGACTTGAAAACCCCATCAATGTCTATTTCAAGCAGTTTGTACAACTTATTCACTTCACTTTTTACCTGTGAAAATTTCAAATATTAGTATTAGCTTCTCAAACATCTAATAGGGAGAAGATGAACATGTTACAAATTCCCAAGAGTTAATCTAAACAGAATTTGAAGTCATACAACATTGGAATTTTACTTGGCTTGTATGTAACATGATATTACATTGGGTATAAAGCAAAGACGTTGAAAACTGCAGGGACAAAAATAGATTAAAAAAAAGAGAGAGAGAGAGACAATAATAGATCATCCCATGCAACCAAAGGACAGGACTGGCTGGATCAGCCCCAGGTAATATATGAAAATTATGAAACAGTCCTTGTTGAATGTAAAGACTTAATGCATACATACAGTACTTGCCTTCAAACTATTCAGTTAGTTAGTGAATAGACAGTCCAACAACTAAATATGTGACCAGAAATAAAGAAGTCAAACTTTGACTATTAAAATAATGTTTAAGACCTCCCTTAACACCTTGACTATAAGCAAACAACTACATGCTGAACAAATAAAGAGTCCTCTGCTCTTTCTGACAGGGTCAAGGCACAGAACATCACCTCCAGGGAAAATACTCAACTTTTCAAGGCCCAGTATGAGTACAATGTGCCAGGCTTGCTGTCAAGTGAAGACTACCATTCAAATTCCACATATTCCAGGAGGGAAAGATAGGAAGTTGTTAGTTTGTAAGATGACATCTTAGTTTTAGTTCATGGGGACAACATCTTAACATAGCAAGTGTTTCTAAAACACTGTGAATTGCGATTGCAAATTGCTATTAAGAGGCTACAAATGATTATTTTTAAATGTCCCCTTGACTTTTCAAATATATTTTAAGTACTCCTGTAAAAATCACAGTTGTGAGTGTATATGTATGTATGTAGGTATTTATGTATAAAATGCACCTGAATCCTACCAGACATATGAATCACAATGTAGCAAGTACTAACGTGAACACATCTTAAACATATAACACTTAGACTGTTTTCAAAGGAAAAATGTATCTACCATTTAAAGAAAAAAAAAAAAAACCTTTGAATTTCACCCTCGAAACAAACAGCTGGAATAGGAATAAAAAACAAGAGGGGGCCAGGCGCGGTGGCTCATGCCTGTAATCCCAGCACTTGGGAGTCCAAGGCAGGTGGATCACAAGGTCAGAAGATCAAGACCATCCTGGCCAACATGGTGAAACCCCGTCTCTACTAAAAATACAAAAATTAGGGGGGCGTGATGGTGCATGCCTGTAATCCCAGCTACTCAGGAGGATGAGGCAGTAGAATTGCTTGAAGCAGGGAGTCGGAGGTTGCAGTGAGCCGAGATCACGCCACTGCACTCCAGCCTGGCCACAGAGCGAGACTATGTGTCAAAACAAACAAACAAAACAAAACAAGACCTAAAAAAAAAAAAAGAGGATTGGGCATGGTGGCTCATGCCTGTAATCCCAGAACTTTGGGAGGCTAAGGTGGGAGGATCACTTGAACCCAGGAGTTCAAAACCAGCCTGGGCAAAAAAAATCTCTACAAAAAAATTTGTTTTTTAATTAGCTGGGCACGGTGGCGAGTGCCTGTGGTCCCAGCTACTCGGGAGGCTGAGGCGGGAGGATCACTTCAGCCCAGGAGGTCAACGCTTCAGCAAGCCCTGATTGCACCACTGCACTCAAGCCTGGGTGACAGAGTGAGACCCTGTCTCAGAAAAAAATAATAAAGAAAGACAGAAAAATAGAAGAATTGAGAGACACCAAGTTTATTATTTTCAGAAGCACACACATTCATATACACATGAATTTATAGTGTTCCATGTTAGAAACAGAATTCACAAAAATAGGTAAAGCAGATAATTTCATAAAATTATCTCACCTTGTTTCCCAACTTAAATACTTCTTCCAGATTGGTGCTATTGGTGTTTATCATAATTGAATCTGTATCTCCATAAATAACTTCAAGATTCATCTGATGAAAAGCAAAAATTATAAAAATTAACAAAAACACAGTGACCATTACATACAATGAAACTAAAGATCTTCCATACTACAGAAATTACAGGCTCCACAGACTTTTCAAACGTTTATGTTAATTATTATTTATTGTCAGGGTATACAATTAAAGATTAAGCCCCTATAAACCAGAAAGGAAAGCAACCTGACATCAAGAAAATCTCTCAAATTTTCTTAAAACAGAGAGTGGAGTGGAAGGGGAATTGTGTCTAGTTTCAACTGAAACAAAATACCAAATTAAATAATGAGAAAAAAGAGAATAAAAGACTAGGAAATGGGGTCTATATTTATCCACTGTACCACATGCTTAGTGGTCATGGCAATTTAAGAAGCGGAAACATAATGGATTCTATAAATTCAGGGGCACAAATCCATATTAAATTCTTAATACAGTTGCAAACAGTATTTAGTAGAACATGAAGAGTGCCAAAAAAAATCAATCATAACAAACAACACTAGAGCACATACAGTATAAAGGCCTGGAAATAAACTCTAATTAGCACTGTTACTAATTTGTTTGAAACACTCACATATAGGCTTCAAGCAGGGGCTAGATCATATCAGCACTGGTAAAAGAAAAAAGCTGTAATCCATTAGGAAGGATTATAAATGTTAAACTAGGCAACCTAAGAAGCAATTTCCAGTCTGTTTGGGTTACAATTTTCCTTGAATACAAAAACGTTACCAGTTATGATATTTAAGTTTTACACAATGAAAATGCTCAACATTACCTTTTGTACCATCTCTTTCGTATGCATCAAAATCTAAATGAAACAAAAGTCAAGATTAATAAGTTACACAATTATAAAGACATAAATAGAAGCACATAGAGATAGGTAACTCTCAATGATTTGCCATTTCCATGTATTTCTAAAGCTCTTGAAGGTTTTCTAACAACAGCCCTTAAAATAACAGTAACATCAATGTAATCTAAGTTTGCCTCTATGCTGACTCTGAGCCAGAGATATGCATGCATATATATACATATATATGTTTAACACACACACAATAAAATATCTCTATAACATGGCAAAAAAGCAAACTATTCTCATTACTAATACTTAAATAGAACTGCATGCCTAAAAAAAGCTTAACAAAGCATTTCAAATCTGGCAATTCTTATTCATGGTATTCCGGATCTTAAAAAGCAAAAAAAAGCACCACTACATTTAAAATTCTTCTCTAGACTAAATTCATTGAAGAAAGAGAGTAGATGGATTTTCACTATATTGCCTGGAGCTACCCCAGTACCCAGTAAAAAGGTGGGGCTCAAGAAACATTCAGTGAATTAAGACGAACATGGATATCTGTTGATAGGTCTGTCCCCAGGCCCATATAGCTACAGATCAGAGATATTTAGATTACAACGTGGATAGAAATAAAAACTGATATAAATTATTTTGAGCCAAATCAGAAGTAACACATATTTAACAAACAGCCTCTTAAAAAATAGTAATATGACATAATTAGGACTCAGAGAGAAAGTGTGTGTGTGGGGGGGGGGGTGTTTAAAATACATGTGCTAGATGCTGTGCAAGGAACACCTTGTGCATTTTCTCATTTCATTCCCCTAGATCTCCAAGGGGTAGCTACTATTAATATCCTCTCTTGTTAGATGCCAAAAGACAAAGAGAAATTAGTGTCCTAGAATGACAAAACAAGGATATGAACCCAAGCATTCTGACTCGAGTATGGGGTCTTAGTCACTCCATGCTATTGCCTCTCTGCTATCACCCATCTTTCAAAGCATCAGCCTAAAGCTGAGGTCACTTTTCCAATAGACCAAATAAAGATTTACTTCATTTATATTTCTTTCTCCTACTTCAATAGTCCTCCTTGTCAACTAAGCTCAAGCTTCATGGTGTCATTTCTTTCTCGTCTTCCCTATTACAGAGCTTTGTAAATCCTGCCTTTAGAGTATCTTTTATATCTACCCATTACTTTCCATTTTTTATTGCCCTCTCCCCTTTATTACTATCTCCCAGTTTTGTTCAGATGTTCGTTGTATTAATATTATGTTCTTAGACAAGGAAGCCCTTTCTCCTACCTGGGGGGTGGTGAATGGTGGTGAATTCTGATGAGGCTAAGCCAGTGGTTTTAATACTGACTGTACAGTGGAATCACCTGGGGATCTTAAAAAAAAAAAAAAAAAACAATATCTGGCCCCAACAGTTTTCTTACATTGCAAGCTGGCTTAAGGACCATTGGCCTAAGATAATCATGGCAATTCCATTCTGGAAACAATGATCAGTTTAGGCGTGAGCATGTGAACAGAATCCTGGCCAATTAAACGTAAGGAGAATTCCTGTAGGATGCTTCTCTGAAAGGTTTTCCTTCCTGGTTTGAGGGGGCAGGCGGTGGGGGACTACCTTTTTAGACTGAGGGCTGCTTGGAGCAGTGGCAACCATCACGGTGGCTATGAAGGGCCATGCCTAGGGTGCAAGCTAACATGCTGAGCAGGGCCGGCTGCAAGGTGGAAAGCTCCTGACTCCATGGCAATGAGGTTGTCACTGAGGATGAACCAACTCGCGTCTCTACTGGCTTTAGGTCTCATCAACTCACCCTGAATATCATTACCAATCTCCTGTATGTTTTCAATGCCTCTCCGATGCCTACAAGGTCAAGAACAAATTCTGCAACTGCACCTAAACCACTGTTCCACTTGTATGGCCTGTTATTCTTTTACATAGATCCTCTTGCTGGACAGAATAAATCTCCCAGTCTTCCAACAGTTAACTGTGTACAGACTCATCTTTTCATGCCTTCACTCATGCAGTGTGTCTCCTACCCGGAATTCCTTCCCTAGTCTTTTTCCTATCATTGAATTTTACAACCCTCAGCTCAAATCCTTCCTGCATGAGCTGACTGGCCCAGCCCATACCTGTCTCTCTCCTCTCATCTGTGTTTGAATTATTTTACTAGTACCTGAATGATGCTTTACGTTATTAGCTCCCACCTACCCACCCCAAACTAGACTACAAGCTCCTGGAGGTCAGACCACATGTTTGTGCCTAAGTGCAGACTTCACTGTAATAGGAACTCAAAAAACTGTTTGCCAGGTGACTGATAGGTCCTGTAGTAATCCCAATTACTTTTCCACTAGACACTAAAATTCAGCTAACATAAAAAACAGTCACTCTCCCCAACTTCATCTTCATTGTTTAACATTTAAATTATAGGGAAATGCATTGTGGGAGAATATTTGACAATTCCTTTAGGGAAAGGGCAATAATGAGACCAACCCAAGGCAAATTAATCACAGTGAGGACAGAATTACTTATCAAGAGTCCTCTTTACCCCTGCCTCTTACAGTTAGCTAGGCTTAGCTTTCTTCATCACAATGGACAACACCATAACGTAACTGTTACCTCAATAAAATACCTGAGGAGCAGTTTGTCAACCTTTTACTACAACTCCACATATTCAATAGCCAATTTCTTCTACTCTTGTTTCACAACATGAACCAAATCTACTATGTCATCCCTGAGTGTACCTTCAATGTGAACTGGCAACCTTCACCTTTCAGATCCATCATCCACCCCTACTCCATCCTGCCACCAACTCACAACCATTGCCATGCATAACCTGAGGACTGCTACCAAAACAATTTTCTCTTTGGTGGCAGAAATCTTTTGGTGGATGTCTTTTTTTGCAGAAATGGTAAACTATAGAGTATGCCGCAACTGCTTTTTTCACCTAGCACTTATCCTAGAGGTTATTTCAAATTCACACATAAAGAGCTGCCTTATTCTTTTTTAATGACTACATAGTACCCCACTGTATAAATAGAACATAATCTATTTAACTAGTGTTCTATTAATGAACATATAGGTTGTTTCTACTCTTTACCGTTACAACCATACTTCAACAAACAATCCCTATACATACGTAATTTACAAATCTGCCAGTAACAAGATAAATTACTACAAGTGGGTGTGCTGGGTCAAAGGTTGTTATGTTTCAAATTTTTAAAATAAATATAACCCAATAGCTCTCTATAGAGGTTGTACCGATTTCTGTGGACCTCACCATCTTTTCAGTGGGCCTCACTAGCAGCTGATGATAATGTTCCGTCTCAGGTTCAAGGTCCTCACCACAGTTTGTCAACTCTTCAGCCCATTCTATACAAGACAACCCACAACCAGTCCGACCCCTAACCTCTCATGTTTCTTCACTAAGCAGTTCTAGATGGTGGGTATCACAGTGACCTCTCTAGTCCAATGCTTATCCAAGTGCTAATGAGCAGAAACACTCCAAAGCTGCCCTCAAGTCCAGCCCTCAATTCAAACTGCTCACTGGGGAGGGCTCAGATGTTATCTACTCAGGGAGCTACCAAATTCTTACTATCTACCAGAGGGCCTGGTACATGGGAGCTGTTAATAAATATTTATAGAATGCTAAGTGAATAATCCTAAGGGGTACACAGTATTATAAATCCCAACTGACAAATGAGGAAAATTAGGCTCTGAGATTTTGCCCAAAAGCTTGATCCAGAAGCTGGACTTTATGTTTCACTTTCTTTTCATTATGTCCCACTACCTTCTCAAAAAAAAAACAAAAAACAAAAAAAACCTCATACCACATAAATGTTCTAGAAGTCAACAATCAAACACTTATACATTACAGGTATTTTCCCCATTGAAGAAACACATTTTAAAAATAGCCACAAGTACCCAGAAAGGTCTACTAGACACAAGGTACAATGATTACAAGATGACCATTCATAAGTTCACTTTGAAGTGACAAGTGTAATATTAAAGCTGCCCATTCTGACAGAAAATCATTTTGTAAGTGCTAACGGCTAGAAAACAGGGCTATAAAGGCTTGCTAAATTCATTAATAAGGCAGTCTGCAGTTATCTGATTTCACAGCAACACCTGCATATTTATCTACTCATTACCAATTGGATGATGGAATTTTTTCAAGCACATTTCAAAAATCTGCCAACTTCAAGTATAAAAAAATAAACTTTGTGGTTAATTTTTCCCTTAACAAAGTACAGCTGTTGAGAATAATTGTTCAAGATCTTACCCTGTAATGTCAACTGCAGCAGAACAAAGAGTATTTAATTAGCAAATCTATCCAGTAATTCAACACCTATTATATAAAATGCCTTCGTGATTTTATTCAGGATAATTTGCTAAGAGGGTTATTACTGACATTCAGATGGAATTTAAAATTCCTACGCAAGTCGAGTCATAATAGCAGTAATGATCTCCCCAATCAGGAGACTCGGTGTCACACAAGGCTCTCTTGCAATGCAGCAGCCGATTTCCTGACTTCTTAATTCCTGGGCTCAGCTCAGTGAGAGCCCTTCACGCCGATATTTCAGTCAGCAATACATCTTTAATGGGACTCTATTAAAATAACTAGAACAAAAATGACTTTTTTTTGGTTAAAAAGAATGACAGCACTGCCATCATATCAATCATTGCAGGCTTTGCAGAACAGTGCCGTTAGGGGAAAAGAGGAGGGGGAAACAGGAAAGGGGTGGAGGTGGGGAGAGCAATAATTAAAATAATACGAAAAGGAATTTTAACCCCAGTCTGAGCTTCTGAAAGCTGGAAAAGGGTAGTGGGAACTAGAAAGGAAATTTAGATGTGTATCAAAAATTGTTTTCTAAAGAAAATAATGTGTTCATGAATATACCCACGATATGGTTTACTAAGCAGAAAGATGTTTTTTGTGTGTGCCAAGGTTAACAACAGCAACAACCTAAGACCAACTACTACTAAGATGTGTATTTGTAGGTTCTCCTAATAAGTTCAGGATAACACCTGAGTCTTTGTATCTTGTTAAAATAGAATACTGTTGTATTACAATGCATCCAAAGGTTATGAAGTGTTTTCAGATGCTATTACAGACTAAAAGAGTATTTATTAATACTAAACAATAGAGAGAAAACACCAGCTTTCCACAGCTTAAAAAAAAAGTTTCAAGGTCCTATTCCGAAAACATGTCTACTATAGTATTACTTATTAACGAGAAACCCACTTTGGTGTATGATGCAGATATTAAACACAAAGAAAATCCTACAAGTTAAGAAAATGTTGAGTAAGGTGAAATTCTAAACAAATAATGCAAAAAGAGAATGACAACTGAAATCTCAATGGCTTTAGGATTCTTCCATTACCGATGATATAAAATTAGAAATAAACTGGAAATTAAACAATACATTAGCATAACAGGGGTAGTAAAATATAAATGGTTTTGAAGGCTAGGAAAGAGAAAGGCAGGTGAAATATTAATATAAATATTATGATATTTGATAATCCAACCATTAACTAAGCATTCCACATTCCAAATTTCAGCAACTGCCAAGCAGGACTCAGTGCTACTCAGTTCTCCCACTTGATGAACATTTATTTCCTCCTTATTCTATTAGATTGTCTTTTTCCTATTCTCTGTTATTCTTAGATTTGTGTCTTCTCTAAAAATGTTCAAGAAATATGGGCTATGGATTTAATAAGCATGGTACTTTCTGTCTTCACTACTTAACACTTCTGTGATACTGGGCTACTTACTGCCTTTAAACCTTAGTTTTACTTTCTCTAATATTGGGGTGATATTACCACCTTGTTCCCTGAGCTAGGTAAGAATAAAAAGAACCACAGGCTTAAAAAGTGCTTTGCAAAGATAAAATGTTATACAAATATTCGTGGTTTTTTTTTTTTTTTTTTTTTTAAGTCTAGGGTCTGAAATCAGAGCACTTGTTTAAACTGCCAATTACCAGCTAAGTGATTTGGGACCAAGTTGGTTTCCCTTTCTAGGTCTCAATATCCTCATTTATAAAATGAAGAGGTTGAGATTCCTCACAGGTCTAAAAATCTAGAATCCAACTTTGACATGTAGAAATATCTCTTCATTATATTTGGTTGGTTTGTATTTCAATCCCATTTACTTCTTCAGTATTAGGAAAAGGAAGTACTAGTGTACCTAACAAGGATAATTAGCGTTGTGAGGATATATTTCCATATTCTAGGTTGCTTTTGAGGGCTATGTGGTTGTAAAATAACTAGAAACACGTAAGTTCTCACAAGTTGTCTGGATACATCTTTATGCACTTAATGTGAGTGGGTACATTTAAAATACATAATAACATCCAACACCTGTTGAGATCTCTTTTCCACACTTCGGGGGTATATATACACATCTACATATATATCAAGATTTCTCAACTTCAGTACTATTAACATTTTAGGCTGAATAATTATTTATTATAAGGAGCTATCCTGTGTCTATTGTGGGATGTTTAGCAGCATCCCTAGCCCCTACCCACTAGATTTCATCAGTAGTATGAGTACACACATATGCCGTGTGCTCTCCTTCTCTCCAGCTGTGACAACCAAAATTGTGTCCAGATATTGTCAAGCACTTCCTAGGAAGAGCAAAACTGCACCGGTTGAGAATCAGTGATACACACTGATGACAGCGTTTTCTCTATCCAGGCACACATTCAACTGTTGGTCCCATAAGCATTCATTCTAAATCCCACCCATCTCCTCCAAACCCTTAACCAGCTCCAAACATGATAACTGGCCCCTCCAGAAACCTTCAACCAGAACCAAGGACTGGTTTCCTTTCTATCTTTTATTTTATTATTATTTTTTTTTTTTTGAGATGGAGTCTTGCTCTGTCGCCCAGGCTGGGAGTGCAGTGGCACGATCTCGGCTCACTGCAAACTCTACCTTCCAGGTTCAAGCAATTCTCCTGCCTCAGCCTCCCGAGTAGCTGGTATTACAGGCAGGCGCCACCACGCCCAGCTAATTTTTGTATTTTTAGTAGAGACGGGGTTTCACCATGTTGGCCAGGTTGGCCTGGAACTCCCGACCTCAGGTGAGCCACCTTCCTCGGCTTCCCAAAGTGCTGGGATTACAGGCATGAGCCACCGCGCCTGGCCCCAAATGGTTTCCTTTCTAATCCAATGAGCCCACATATGCTACACTAACTATACTGCATCTTTCCAATGTGGCACCTTTTCTGCATTCCCATGTCCTTCCTTCAGACACCCATCACTCTCTTGGCCTACTTGTCTCTAGCATCACTACCTCCCAAGCCAATCTTCACACTTTGCCAGTGTTCTTTCTATAATAAAATGTACTTCTTGAAATAAAATTCAAACCCCTGAGCCTGTCCTTGAGACTCATCTAGTTGAGGCCTATCTCATCTTCTAACACTTCCTACATGCACCTTCAAACCAGCCCTCTCAAAATATTTTAGGTTCATTAAACAGGCTATGCTTTTCTTCTTGCTTCTGTGTTTTTACATGCTCTTTCCCCAAGTGGTTAAAAATGTGAGTTGAGAAGTTAGGCTGTGTGATAGTTAATTTTATGTGTCAACTTGGCTAAGTCACGGTACCCAGATATTTGGTCAAACACCAGTCTAGATGTCACTGTAAAGGTATTTTTTTAAAATGAGATTAACATTTAAATCAGTTGACTTTGAGTACAGCAGTATATCCACCACAGTGTGAGCGGGCCCCATCAAATCAGTTGATGGCCCTAAAAGAAAAAGATTGAGGTCTCTCAAGGGAGAAGGAATTCTGCTGCAGACTGCTTTCGAACTGTAGCTGAAACATCAACTCTTCCCTGGGCTGCCGGCCTGCCCTACACATTTCAGACTTGACAGCCTCCACAATAAATGTCACACACACACACACACACACACACACACCCACTCACCCCATCTCTCCTAATGGCTCTGTTTCACACACACACACACACACCCCCCACCTCTCCTAATGGCTCTGTTTCTCTGGAAAACCCTAATATAGGCTACCTGGGTTCAAAGCCTAATAGCACTGCTAATAAGCTGTGCGATGACCTCAGGCAAACGATATAACCTCTCTAACCTTCCAATTCCTCAACTGTAAAATGGAGATAGCAACTGAAGCTTCCTAATAGGGCTACTGTGAGCATTAAATTTAACAATGTATGTACTTTGTTTTGTATGGTCTCTGGGACATAAGAGCTCAATAAATGTTAGGGGTTATTATTACCTAACATCTACTTATTTCACAAGGAACTTAATACTGTCAGAAAAGCCTTCTCGAGACTCCCCAACCGAATGATATTAACGAATATCCTAGTCCTATGTATCCCCCAAAGTACTCTGTGCATACCACAACATACCACTCTCTTACAAAAGGTAAGATTAAGAGACCATAAGCAAATTATAGGCAGAGATCATATCATGGGCATTAAACCTAACGAAATGCCTGGCACAAAGTAATAATTCAATAAATATTTATTTTTTAGGCTCTAGTAAAAGGAGGAAAACTCCTAGTGGTCCAGCTTGAGAAGAGCAAAACATTATCGATCAGTAAGTGCATCTCCACAACAACAGGACCCTAAAGTTGGTTACAAAAAGCAGCAATTAAGCCCACACACAGTACACATTTAAATGCTGGCTTTTTCCATGCAAGAAATGAAGAGTGAATCAGTTTTGATCCCACCTTCAAACACAATGCATGTTATATAAACAAATATTCACTCAAGAGAAAAGAATTTCTATTCCAATGACAAAGGCCCATTAATTATAAACTTGACTATAAGTGTACCTCTCCCATACAACTATAGTTTCCAGATAAACTGATTTTGTTTTAAATCCTTAATTTACAACCTAGACCTTCTGGTAGCTCATGTATGAAGAATATAAAACACACTGAATAAACAACAATTTCTGAAAGGCTTCTCCTCCCAAAAAGACAAATTTAATACGATTTATGAGTATCTCTCCATTATTGCCCTACAGTTTGACAGGGCTATTATTTTGATCCCAAAACTTAAAATACTACAAACTATGCCTTTGAATGTGTGAAAGGAAAAGTGAATTTCTTCCCTGTCTTATAACGTGTCTTATAATTTCTTGTCCCCAGCATGACTATTTATTCATCCTGTGGATTCTTAAAAACCCACTTTACATGCTGACTTTTAAGAACTCAGTTTTCACCTTTAAAGAAACCTTCCTTTCACAACATTCTTATTCTCCATTCCTCTTCCACTCCAACCTCCAGTTTAGAAGTTCATGTCCTATATGTTTCACTTGAATTTACAAGTATTGCTGCCATTCTTCGGGTTATATCTGACACAGGACAGTGGACAGCTTGTAGAGCTGGCCTTAAAGCACACTTGAACCAAATCTACTCACTGACACAAGAGCTCAATATGAGCCTATACAATCCTAAATATTACATCCCCAGTTAAAAAAAAAACAAAAACCTAAGATACTAAAATTAAAACTGGAGCAGTAGGTATTAACCTAAGGTCAAGAAATCTGAAAATCCCCTGAAACTGTCAGCAAAGATTTGAATGTGTGCTTACGTGCATTTTTCTAGAAAGAAGATCCACATATTTAATCAAACTTGAAATTCTGATTTGTTTAAATATAAGTACCATTGAGGATGCTCCAATTCACCGTAAGAATAGAACTTTCAGATTTCTAAACATTCACAATTTTCATTAAGACTAGAAACACACTCACCCAAAGGTCCTTGCCCCTTGCTTTTGAGGTGGGTGTTTTCAGCCCCTACCTACAGTTTATTTTGCTCACAGAAACATGTACATGTGAAAAGGCTCAGAGATTTGGCTTCCTGACTGCCTCCTCATATAACTCATCCAGGGGGGCTAATTAAGACACGGCCAAACTATGTCCATGCTTTAGTGAATATCAGCACTCAAGCAAGTTTCACACAACCTGATTAAAATTGACTCAAAGTGTCTTACTTCAGTAATCACTTAGACGGAATGAATTTTACATTAGTGGGATCAAGCATGCACCAGGCCTCAGTGGAAATGAAAAGGGCTTATAGTAATAGGATTTATAAACCCACCCATTAGGTTAATGGCTAAATGATTTACATGTAACTTTCTCCCCCACCCCGCCTTCCCTCACCCTTTAACTCAGTAAAAACTATGCTTGGCATTTTCCACTGCAGTGCCACACACAAAGGAAATAGCCTTTCTATTTTGGGACATTCTAATTTCTAATAATGGCTTGGGTAGCTACCATTAACTCTTTCAAAGCACAAATAATTGGCTAATAAAATTAAGTATTCTATAAGGCCTAAAAGTGCTTAATTGATCATAATTGTCTATTTGAGAAGAAGGCGTCAGGCTGGCTATGCTCAGATAATGAAGTTGGGCAATTCTGAAGCACTGCAATCAGTGTAATACAGCTAAAAAGGACATTGGCATTTTCTAGAATCTGTAACATTTTCTTTATAACTAAGGTCATGGGAAAATCTGACCAGAAAACTTTGAGCTCCCAGCTCCCACAAATGGCAGATTTAACAAGTTGTCCCTTGTCATTACTAAACACCTGGTCTGAAGCTCAATCCTGGAAGAGCACACAGCTGGTAGTCTGGAGAACCCGAAGTTGGACAGTGACCAAGGTGGTGCTGTCACCATTTTGACAGAAGCATTCTGATCTCTAGAAAGCTCCTTCTTAGGATCAGTGTGTGACAAAATAGCCATTGGAGTGTCCATAATTACTCTCTTCTTCAAATGAAGTGAGATGAGGGAGAACGTTTTAGGCCCAATACCTCAGAGGGTAATTCCCTTGCTCAGTACCAGAGCTAAATACTAAATTATGTTCTATCATGACCACACTTTCTAGACGGCCTCTTAAAGCAACTCTTTATTTTTTTACAAAGTGGCATCCCTTGCCCACTTCCATTCTACTGTAAGTTCAACAAACAGATTCTATGAGCTAGCTATGATTAAAATACAGAGGGGTCCCACTTAAAAAAAATCTTCTGAGAAAGACGGTCTAGTTTTAGGGAAATGTAAATGTGTTCAACTGTCCAGAGAAACATGTGTTGTAGACACATGTTCAGGCATGACTCTAGAATAAATACAGTTGACCCTTGAACGATGCGGAGGTTAGGGGCACCAATCCCCTAGCATTCAAAAATCCATGTATAACTTTTGACTCCCTTAGAACTTAACTACTAATAGTCTACCGTTGACCAGAAACCTTGCCAATAATATAAACGGGTAACGCATTATTTCGTATGTTTATATGTATTATATACATATAAACAACAAACTAGAGAAAAATTGTTCTTCTTACAATATGAAGGTGGGCAATAAACTAGAAAAAAATGGTTTCTTACAATAAACTATAGAAAAAAAGTTACTAAGAAAATTATAAGGAAGATAAAATATCTTTACTATTCATTAAGTGGAAGTAGATCATCATAAGGGTCTTCATTCTCATCATCTTCATGTTGAGTAGGGCTGAGGAGGAGGAGGGGCTGGTCTTGCTGACTCTGGGGTGGCAGAGGTGGAAGAACATTTACGTATAGGTGGACTCACACAGTTCAAACTCATGTTGCTTAAGGGTCAACTACATATTTAAGAATCAATCAAATGACATATTCCCATTTATCAATCACATTTTCTCCTGTCCCATTATACTCTATACTTTCGCTGGGAAGAATCCAGAGAAATTTTGAATCAAACAAAGATCAAGTTGAGAAAAGCAATTTAGGATGGAGATACAGAATATGAAGAAGCAATATAAAGGATATATGAGGTTTGGCTACTCACTGCTTTAAAAGAAAGCAATCTCCTTCACTTTTGAACTTTGTGCTTTTTTTTGGAAACAGGGTCTCGCTGTGTCACCCAGAATGGAGTGCACTGGGGCAATCTTGGGTCACCGCAGCCTTGACCTCCTGGGCTAAAGCAATCCTCCCACATCACCCTCCCAAGTAGCTGGGACTATAGGCGCACCCCACCAAGCCTGGCTAATTTTTTTTTTTTTTTTAAAGACAGGGTCTCACTATGTTGCCTACCCTGGTCTCAAACTCCTGGACTCAAGCAATCCTCCCACCTCAGCCCCCCAAAGTGCTGGGATTACAGGTGTAAGTCATTGCACCCAGCCTGTGCATTTTCACTCTCTAATTTGGCCAAGGCTCAAGAATTTGATATGAATTATAGGAAGCACTATATTCTCTTGTCATTTAGAACCTCAAGAAGGAACTCATTCATTCAAACACCAACAGTATTTACTAAACTCTTCTCATGTGCTAGACGTAGGTCATAGGGAACACAACTGTGAATGATTCAGACATGATCCCTTCCCTCTTACAGGGCATAACCCCCAGTAGAGCAGAGAACCAAATAGGCAATTGGAAAATACACACATACTACATACACACACATGTACATAACAGGGGCTCCTGGGGCAGGAGTTAGAGAAAAGTCCATAAAAACAGATAATGTATAAGGGGAAGGTGAGTATAGGGAATAACAGGAAAAGGAGGATGGAAGAACAGTGTTTGTGAAGATGCAAAGAACACAGGGAAATGCTGAATGGTGAGTAAAAAAAAAAATTAAGTTTTAAAAAAACAAATTTTTTTTTTTTTTTTTTTTTACAAAGGCAAAGAAAATAAAATGTATGGTTGAGGCTAGAATGTTCAGGGGAAATGGAGAGAGGGTGGGAGAGAGGCCCAAATGTGAAGGGCCTTGTAAGTCACATTAAGGACTTTAAACTGGGGAGTGGCATAAGCAGATTGGCAGTTTAAAGAGTTCTCTCTGGCTATAAAACATCTGGAGAATACTTGAGGGGGGCAGTGTCCAGGGAGATGTAATGAGGCCTGAACAGCATAATTGCAGTGACACTGGAGATAGAGAATCACAGATATTTAGCAAGTGGAATCTACAAGACTTGGCACTGGGCTGGATTTGAGGCATTAGGAAGAGATAGGAGTCAAGAATGATACCCATGTTCCTGGCTTAACAACTGGGTAAACAGTGTCATCATTCACTGAGACAGGGAATCAGGGAAGGGAAACAGGTTGGCAACCAGAACTGCAAGGGCAGTTTTGGAACTGAATAGGATATGCCTGTGGAACACCTCAATGGAGATCACAGAGAAGCAGACAGAAGCTAAGACATTCAGCAGAGGGGATGTAAGGAATTTCAGGTACAAGAAATTCAACGCTTAACAGGGATGCAATATATTAATATCAATAAACCAAAGCAATATCAGCATGCAGACAATAACAGAACTCTTCGAAATGCCTGGCACAGCTCACTGAAGGGGTAGCCAGAGAAAAGGGAGACTAGGCAAGTTAGCACCAAAAACCATGGTAATGGTGCTAGAGTGGCAGGTGCTCCATGGTTCTCCTGATTCCTCATTCCTCCTCTAGTACCTTCTGTTCCCTTTGAGCTATCAGATCTCCATTCTTTCTGTTACTATTGGCAGGTGTCACACAAACCAGGGGCCACTAGCAAATCTGATGCAGGCTGCCATAGTCAGACAGTCAGGCACCACACAGTGACCTTTAATGAGAATGATCCTAACAGGTGGCTAGTGCTTAATACAAATAATTGTATGAAGCCTCTGAACAAGGTCAAAAAAGGAGAGCACCTTGCTTTGTCATGTGCAACCAAAACTACAAGATGTGGCTTAACAAACAGCAGGCAAAACCTTTGCAATAGCTCCCCTCCTTGAGGCCATGTTGATGGGCTCAACAGGGAGACTGAACACCAATCAAGTCACAAGAGCCTCCTAGAGCCCTCTACACCTACATAACCATAACCACCCTTTTCACTGCCTCTCTTCTGCACTGGAGAGGAGGAGAGAGGTGGGGGTAGTTCTATTTTATGTTAAGTTTGGTGCCATTTGCTAGCAGTTACCATTTATACTTATTCAATAAAGATAAGTATACCCTTCCAGAGAAACTAAGTCATAAGTGATTATATTAATTGCTTTTGTCACTAATTAGATTTTATAACATCAAATGTCTCACAGTTTTCATGGACCTTTAACCTCAGAGCAAGCCACTGTTCAGACACAACAGACAGCTGTGGGGTGGATGGGGGTGGGAGGAGCCTATGCAACCTTTTCGGAAAGACAAACACCTCTATCATGGCCCAGAAATTCCACTGGGTGGTAAGAAGCCAGGAGTCCTGTGACCTGCAGTGGGAACCCATGTGCTGATCTACAGCCTTTCTCCTTGACCTTTACATCCAAAAAAAAAAATCTTTCTTTCTCTTGGAGACAACTTCCTCTACTCCCATCCTCTTAAACCTTGTGACTGCAAATGGCATGGCTAGAACAAGTCACACACCACTGGCATGTCTGTACCCAGATAAAGAATCTAAGCAATAGATCCGATTCCTGTCAGCTGCAAAAGAGCCAGCATTTCAGCTGCTTCTCATTCTTTATTTTTAAATGGCAGGATGGGCTCAAGGGCATGGTGGCCTGTCACCCAAGAAGAGATTAAAGATTAAAAAAGATAAAACCAACACCATTGAGGGTATACAAATTCACAGGAGACTGGGAATTGAAAAAGTGCTTCAGAAAAGCACATAAAACATTTACGAACCAGTTATAAGTGTGTTTCTCTTAGTGACATGGTAGAAGGAAACTGATTATGGGAGCAAGAGAAGAATCAAACCAACTACAGATCAGTTCCTAGTCAATGGGACCAACAGAATAATTCTCCAGCTGCTAATTTTTAAAATACTTTCAGAACCCAGAGCATTAAAACGTTGGAATGTGCTCTCAACGATCAAGTTTCCTAGTCAATCGGTCCTCCAAACCAAAGAGCATGTAAAATTAAATGTAAGTCAAAAAAATTTAAAGAATATGGTTAGGAAGAAGAACTTACCTATGCAGAATACAAAATGTAATTTCTTTTTTCCCCTATACCACTATCATCACCACCAGATAATTCTCAACTAATTCTTACAAGCTGAAGACCAACTTGGATTTTGATGTATAAACTGCTTTTGACGATATTTCATTTTAAACAGATAAACACTTTTAAAAAAAAAAATGCAAGCCGAAGACACCCTTTTGAGAAACTAAGAAAACAGATGTTGAAGCCATTTGTTTAGATGAAGAGGAATTTTCGCTTTTATAGGAATACAATGATTCATGAAGAGGAAAAAAGTCTGTCATCAAGTTTACTTCAATAGATACTCTTGGGTTTGAGGCAGCTTTCTAAATATGGCCATTGCTTTTCTTCACATCTCATCTCTCCTGAAATATCTCAAACTACCACTAACAAACATTACTTTTATTGTCTTTGTTCTTTTAAATTTTCTGCTTAGTTAATATATTGTGCAGGGGAAAAACCACAACTCTGGTACTACAGCATTACATACTTGCTTTTATTGCTTAGGTAGCGGTACAAAATACCTACTGCTTTGTTGATCTATCACAAATATGTCAGCTTGAGAATATTACAACAGGAATACAAGAAACCCTAACAATAACTTCTTATATAACAGCTCTCCTCAACCCCAAAACAGATGGAATAAGAGAATAGTGAAGTTTTCCTAAGAAGTTCTAACAAAGAGAAAAATCACCTTTCTTGGTTTGTGTTTAGTGGAGATGCTAAGAAGAATTAAACAGGGAAGGCCGGGTGCGATGGCTCACGCCTGTAATCCCAGCACTTTGGGAGGCCAAGGTGGGCGAATCACTTGAGGTCAGGAGTTTGAGACCAACCTGGCCAACATGGTGAAACACCATCTCTACTAAAAAAATACAAAAATTAGCCAGGTGTGGTGGCACACACCTATAGTCCCAGCTACTCAGGAGGCTGGGGCAGGAGAATCATTTGAACCCGGGAGGTGGAGGTTGCAGTGAGCCAAGATCACGCCACTGCACTCCAGCCGCCTGGGCAATAGAAAGAGAGAGAGACTCAGTCTCAAAAGAAAAAGAAAAAGAAACAAAAGGGCATTAGGAAGGGCAACAGGTCTCTTCCGAGGGGATGGCGGGGTCCATCCACCCACAATCAAGAGGCTCTCTTCGGACGGGCACGGTGGCTCACACCTGTAATCCCAGCAATTTGGGAGACTGGCGCGGGCGGATCACCTGAGGTCAGGAGTTCAACACCAGCCTGGCCAACATGGTGAAACCCCATCTCTACTAAAAATACAAAAATTAGCCGGGCATGGTGGTAGGCACCTGTAATCCCAGCTACTTGGGAGGCTGAGGCAGGAGATTTGCTTGAACCTGGGAGGCAGAGGTTGCAGTGAGCAGAGATGGCGCCACTGCACTCTAGCCTGGGCAACAGAGCGAGATTCTGTCTCAAAAAAACAAAACAAAAAAAAGAGACTCTCTTCATATAACAACCCTCCTATGACTAGCACCAGAGTTCACACAATTCTCCTGTGATTTCACTATAATTGCCCACATTTTTGTGAACAATCTCTTTATCAAATCCTATTAATACCAATGTCATCTCTTTCCTGCCAGGATCTTGACTGATAGACCAAATAAATTTTGAAACAAACAAACAAAAAAAGCAGTTTTGAAATGTCTTCTTGAAACCTCATCCTCCTGAAAGTAGACTCACACAAAGCAACACCTTTTGAAAATCTAGGCCTTTTTTTTTTTTTTTTTTTTTGAGAGGGAGTCTATCTCTTCTCATTCAGGCTGGAGTGCAATGGCGCGATCTTGGCTCAATGCAACCTCCACGTCCTGGGTTCAAGCCATTCTCCTGCCTCAGCCTCCCAAGTAGCTGGGATTATAGGCACCTGCCACCACACCCGGCTAATTTTTGTATTTTTCGTAGAGATGGGGTTTCACCATGTTGGCCAGGCTGGTCTTGAACTCCTGATTTCAGGTGATCCACCCGCCTCGGCCTCCCAAAGTGCTGGGATTACAGAAAATCTAGGCTTTTAAGACTTGTAAATAAGAAGATATGCTGTGAATTTTCTTTAAAGAGCAAGCCTTTGATATCTCTCTTTGACCATGACATATTAATAACGCTCAAAGTTAAATTTCCATCAGCCCAACTTTATCCCAAAGAGAATGAAAAATAGTAGAAGACTACCTCCACCTTATGATCTTGACAATTTTGGAAATTACTATATTATTAATATATGTTAATTTACATCGTTATATTTCCAAACACTGCACATTAACACTGAGGACCAGGACCGTGTCTTACATTTGTTTTCCTCATACTAAATCATGCCTTGCAATAGTTCCTTTAACAGAGGATGTATCTGAAAAATAATTTCTTGACAGTTGGAAATAGTATCAACAGTAAAAGAACATAAGCAGGAAAGCTAGCCCCAAGAGATACGCTTGGTTACTTTGGTATTTTCTTATTTGGCATGCCTTATTAAATGA
Source organism: Pan paniscus (assembly GCF_029289425.2). Classification (NCBI taxonomy): domain Eukaryota; kingdom Metazoa; phylum Chordata; class Mammalia; order Primates; family Hominidae; genus Pan; species Pan paniscus. The sequence continues at coordinate 26,589,448 of NC_073272.2, read as the reverse complement.
TTCTGCCACCAGAAGAAAAATAAAAGCCTCACTGTTAGGTGAATATAAAATTTTAGGAAAACAGCTGTATAACCATCAAGATTATTTTCCACAAGTAGCTAACATGAAACAGAATTTACAACAGAGGCAGGAAGAAGAGTAGGTGTAGTTAGAATAGAAGGAAATGAGGAGGCTCAACAAGAATTAATTACTGGTAATTACACATGCTACAGCCTCTCTTTTCTCCACCCTCTAGCTAATCAACAGTGGGAACAGATGTGGTCTGTGGTATTGGGGAGGGGGGTGCTTAACAGCTGTTTGGAGAACATGCCATTAAAAAGCAGCCTTGTCCACAGAAACCCAAGAGTTTTAGTGTTTGAAAAAAAAGAGGTAATGAATAATGACCACAGTCTTACTCTGAACTTCAGCTCATTCAGGCCAACGATAAAAAAAAAGTCTTTCTCCTGATTTCTAATAAACTATGGCAGTAGCTTTGATATTTTCTGTTATAAGAGTACCTCAATATTTCAATATTTGAATCTATTTCACATATCTCACCCAAGTAGTCCCAAAACCAGTAGAAAAATTCAACTTTTTTGAGTAAACATTCAATAAATCTTAACTATAATGATTATCACAAGAAACACTCTAAAACTCCCACTATAGAGAATACCAAATTAGGATGAAATAATCCTAAATTTGCTAAACCATCTTTTTGGACATTTTTTCATGGATAAGAACTCTATGCAACACGGAACTTGGAACATCCCAGCTTACTTCTTATAAAATCTGAAGCATGTGGCGCAAGGTCAATGTATATAACCATTCCTAAAAAATAAAAGCACAAACCAATTCCAGGGATAAATTTAAAAAACAATACAATAGGCCGGGCGTGGTGGCTCACGCCTGTAATCCCAGCACTTTGGGAGGCCGAGGCAGGTGGATCATGAGGTTAGGAGTTCAAGACCATCCTGGCCAACATGATGAAACTCCATCTCTACTAAAAATACAAAAATTAGCTGGGTGTGGTGGCCTACACCCGTAATCCCAGCTACTCGGGAGGCTGAGGCAGGAGAATCGCTTGAACCGGGAGGTGGAGGTTGCAGTGAGCCGAGATCGTGCCATTGCACTCCAGCCTGGACGACAGGGCAAGACTCCATCTCCAAACAAACAACAACAACAACAAAAACAATCAAGGCTTTAACAGTTTAGCGTACTCACAGAACAAAAGTTCCAACCTGTTTGTGCTTCCTCCAAAGTCTGATGACTACCAGTTGGGCAGGGTCAGTGACATCTCCTCCTCATCTAGGATACCCCCAAGTTTCAAGGAATGAGGATAGATGACACAGGTCTGGCTTCCGGAATTTATAGTTGACTGCTACTTATGATCTGAAACCCTTATGCTGGAGTAGCAGAGAAGATTTTTGTCTTTGGAACCATTTAGGCTCCAAAAGGCTGTATAATAAGTCCATTTGTTCACAAATCCAAAGCAGTGCTCAATAAATGATTATGCCACCGATTGACAGTAAGCATATTGCCTGCTTTTGCTGAAATGTGCAACTGTGTTAGAACCTCTGAAAGTTCTTGAGCAGCTTAACAATTGCAAGTTCTTCTCAGGTTAAATGTTTTATATATATATATATATATATATATACACACATATACATAAATAAATGAGTGGGGGCTGTATATACACGTAAAATGAGTGCACATATTCATATACACTTGCAGGATATGACACTAATTTCTCATATCTAATCTTATTAAACCGAACTTGCATATTCTCAATTTTACTTCTGTGTATTTTTGGGGCAACTTCAAAAATTTCATTCAGTTTCAGTATATGTAAATTGCACAAAACTATGATTCAATCCTGTTGGGGATAATTAGAGAAAGATGAAGCTGCAGTTGAGAATAGGAAAGGAAGGTAAAAGCTAATGTTGGAACAGAAATAAAGATTTTTAGAATGAAGCCACACTCTGACGACATCTAAGTCAGCAGGAGGGGGCAGGATGTGAGTGGGGAGCTCCAGGGAGATGGACGTCAACAATTTCTCCATTTAAAAATCAGAAAGGCAACGAACAGTGTCAAAGAAAATTAGCCATAGTGGAGGAGGGGAAATGTCTCAAAGCATGCTTATCTGCAACAAAGCCAATTTTCCCTTAAGGGATAGTAAATGAAAAAGAAAATGGATCCCTTATTACTAAATAAAAGAGTATAAAGGGTCATTTGTATTACATTGAGAAGACTTAAATGAATGTAAATACTGTTTGTTCTTAAGAATTTCCATAGACACACTCTAAACTTCAAACCTCCTGCAACTATAGTTTCTATGACGTCTAAAGTTCTCAGAGTTAATTTCTACATCCAACCACAGTTTTCAGGAACCTCTTTCTCCTGAAGAGTAAAGGACTGTACCTTTCCTTTGCAATTCACCAGGATAAAGCTATTCTTTTTGGTGTACTCTGCAAACCCACCTTTAGATTCTGAGAAATAATTCTAATTATCTGCAAAAGAGTACATAAGAAAGTTTAAATTAATCCTTCATCCTGAATTATGTTGCTTTTCTGCATCAGCAAAGACACATTACCATGCAAAATAATGAGCTTTTTTTCCTGATAGAGAATGTATTTGGGAGAGAAATGGGAGTTTCTGGCAAAAAAATAAAGGCTTCATTACTTCAGCTTTAAATGTAAATTAGGCACTCAGCGGCTTTCAAGTTGGGACAGTTTTCCTTACACAAGATAAGATGAATTATATTTTATTCCTTAGTTCTTAACAAGAGTCACTTCTTTAGACATACCTAACCCTTAAACAAAGGCTGTTCTTTGTCATAGCTAGGGAAATGTTTTTATTACTGATGTTCTTTAAATACGAATAAAAATCTCTTTTCCATACTCATGCTTATAACAAGCTGTTACTTCAGCAAAGAAGATCTAAAATGCATATAGAAAAAAGGGGACTACTTGCTTTCTCTGTGAACATTACACGTATCACCCGACCTAACGGAAAGGCCTTAAAAAAAAAAATCCATGAACACAGGCCCTTTCCATGTTATTTGTGTCTTCACTTTCTTTCATCAATGTTTTATAGTTTATAATGTATAGGCCTTCTACCTCCTTGGCTTAATTTACTCCTAAGTATTTTATTCTTTTTTATGCTATTGCAAATGAGATTTTTCTCTTAATATCTTTTTTCGGATAGTTTATTGTTAGTGTATAGAAACAACTGATTTTTGTATGTTGATTTTGTATCCTCCGAATTTACAGAATTCACTTATTAGTTCTAACAGTTCTTTGGTGGAATCCTTAGGGTTAGGGTTTTTTATATATAAGATGATGTCATCTGCAAACAGTTTAACTTCTTCCTTTCTGATTTGCATGCCTTTTACTTTTTTCTCTTGCCTAATTGCTCTGCCTAGGACTTCCACTACTATGTAGAACAGAAGTAGTAAAAGTGGGCTCTTTCTGCTGCTCCCCAGCTCTCGGATACAGCCGACACCATGGGTTTCGGAGACCTGAAAAGCCCCGCCGGCCTCCAGGTGCTCAACGATTACCTGGCGGACAAGAGCTACATCAAGGGGTATGTGCCATCACAAGCAGATGTGGCAGTATTTGAAGCCGTGTCCAGCCCACTGCCTGCCGACTTGTGTCATGCCCTACGTTGGTATAATCACATCAAGTCTTATGAAAAGGAAAAGGCCAGCCTGCCAGGAGTGAAGAAAGCTTTGGGCAAGTATGGTCCTGCCGATGTGGAAGACACTACAGGAAGTGGAGCTACAGATAGTAAAGATGATGATGACATTGACCTCTTTGGATCTGATGATGAGGAGGAAAGTGAAGAAGCAAAGAGGCTAAGGGAAGAACGTCTTGCACAATATGAATCAAAGAAAGCCAAAAAACCTGCACTTGTTGCCAAGTCTTCCATCTTACTAGATGTGAAACCTTGGGATGATGAGACAGATATGGCGAAATTAGAGGAGCGCGTCAGAAGCATTCAAGCAGACGGCTTAGTCTGGGGCTCATCTAAACTAGTTCCAGTGGGATACGGAATTAAGAAACTTCAAATACAGTGTGTAGTTGAAGATGATAAAGTCGGAACAGATATGCTGGAGGAGCAGATCACTGCTTTTGAGGACTATGTGCAGTCCATGGATGTGGCTGCTTTCAACAAGATCTAAAATCCATCCTGGATCATGGCATTTAAATAAAAGCTTGAAAGATTAAAAAAAAAAAAAAAAAAGAAGTAGTAAAAGTGGGCATCCTTATCTTGTTCCCAATCTTAGATGAAAAAGCTTTCTGCTTTTCACTGTTGTGTATGATGTTAGCTGTGGGCTTGTCATACATGGCCTTTATTGTGTTGAGGTACTTTCCTTCCATATCTAATTTGTTGAGGGGTTTTTATCATGAAAGGATATTGAATTTTGTCAAATGCTTTTTCTGCATCTATTGAGATTATCATATGATTTTTATCTTTCATTCTGTTAATGTGGTGTATCACATTTACTAGTTTGCATATGTTGAAACATTCTTATATACCAGGGATAAAACCCATTTGATTATGATGTATGATTCTTGTAATGCCCTGTTAAATTCAGTTTGCTAGTAGTATTTTATTGGGGATTTTTGCATCTGTGTTCATCAGGGATACTGGCCTACAATTTTATTTTCTTGTAGCATTCTTATCTGGCTTTAATATCAGGTTAATGCTGGCCTCATAAAATGAATTATCATCTTTACAATGAGAATTAATATTGTTAAAGTATCCATACTCCCCAAAGCAATCTATGGATTCAATGTCATTCCTATCAAAATTCCAATGGCATTTTTCACAGAAATAGAAAAAACAATCCTAAAACTTGTATGGAACCACAACAAAAGACCCCAAATAGCCAAAGTAATCTTAAGAAAGAACAAAGCTGGAGGCATCACACTCCCTGATTTCAAACTGTATTACAAAACTACGGTAATCAAAACAATATGGTACTGGCATAAAAACAGATACAAAGACCAATGGAACAGAATAGAGAACCCAGAAATAAACCCTTGCATACATGGTCAACCGATCTTTGACAAGAGGGTCAAGAACTCACAACAGGGAAAGAAAAGTCTCCTCAATAAATGGTACTGGGAAAACTAGATATCCACATACAAAAGAATAAAATTAAATCCTTGTCTCATACTATATACAAAAATTAACTCAAAATGCATCTAAAACTTAAATGTAAGACTGGAAACCATAAACTCCTAGAAGAAAATATGGGGAAAAAAAGCTCCCTGACATTGGTCTTGGCAATAATTTTTTTAGATATGACACCAAAAGCACAGGCAACAACAGCAAAAATAAATAAGTAAGACTGCAACAAACTAAAAAGAAAGCAATTAACAAAACAAAAAGACAACCTACAAAATGAGAGAAAATATTTGCAAACCATATTATCTGATAAGGGGTTAATATCTGAAACATATAAGAAACTCACACAACTCAATAGCACAAAAACAAACAACCAGATTAAAAAATGGCCTGTAATCCCAGCCACTCAGGAGGCTAATGTGGGAGGATCACTTGAGGCCAGGAGTTCAAGACCAGCCTGGGCAACACAGCAAGACCCTGCTTTTAAAAAAGAAATTAGGGCGGCTATGGTGAGTGGATCACTCGAGCTCTGGAGTTCAAGACCAGCCTGAGCAACATGGCAAAACCCCATCTTTAAAAAAAATTAGAGGGGCATGGTGGTGCACGCCTATGCCTGTAGTCCCAGCTACTGGGGTGGCTGAGGTGGGAGGATCTCCTGAGCCTGGGAGGTTGAGACTGCAGTGAGCCCTGACTGTGCCACTATACTCCAGCCTGGGCCAGAGGTGAGGCCGTCTCAAAAAAAAAAAAAAAAAAAAAAATTAGCCAGGCCTGATGATGATGATGATGCACACCTACAGTCCTAGCTACTTGGGAAGCTGAAGTGGGAGGATCACTTGAGTCCAGGAGTTTGAGGCTGCAGTGAGCTATGATTGTGCCATTGCACTCCAGCCTAGGAAACAGAATGAGACCCTGTCCCTAAAAATAAAAAAAAATAAAAATAAAAAATAAAAATAAATGGGCAAAGGACCTGAATATATATTTTTCCAAAGAAGACACAGAAACGGCCAATAGGTATATGAAAAGGTACTCAACATCACTAATCATCAGCGACACGCAAATCACAACCACAATGACATATCACCTCACATCTGTTAGGCTAGCTATATACAACAAATGTTAACAAGGACGTGAAGAAAACCCTTGTACACTGTTGGTGGCAATGTAAACTGGGATAGCCATTATGGAAAACAGTATGGAGGTTCCCCAAAAAATTATATCCAAAGGAAATGAAATCAGTTATCTTGAAGAGGTTTATCTGTACGCCCATGTTCACTGCAGCATTATTCACAATGGCCAAGATATGGAAACAACCTAAGTGTCCGCTGAGGGATAAACGGTTGAACAAAATGTGGGATGTATACACACATACAAAATGGAATATATTATTTGGCCATAAAAAAGGAAATCCTGCCATTTGCAACAACATGGATGAACCTGGAGGACATTATGCTAAGTGAAATAAACCAGCCACAGAAAAACAAATGCTGTATGATGTAACTTATATGTGGAATCTAAAAACATTGAACTCAAAGAAGCAGAGAGTAGAAGAGTGGTTATCAGGGTCTGGGGAGTGGAAGAAATGAGAAGACGTTGGCCAAAGGGGATGAACTTTCAGTTATAAGATGAACAAGTTCTGGGTATGTATGGTGCAGCATGCATAGTGATGGGCGTGTTAATTTGGTTGTGGTAATCATTGCACAATGTATACGCATATCAAATCATCACACTGTACACCTTTCATATATAATCTTTGTCAATTAAATATATTTTTTAAAAAAACAGTTGCCCTTTAACATTGTTTAACTTTGCAAGAAAGTAATGACTTTTAAAAGTGAAAAAGGGATTAAACATACATTCAATCATACAGAATCACACTAATGTAACAACTGCCAGTATTTGTGGTACTTTGCTCTTGTTTTTTGTAAAAGGCAATCACTTTTTCGAAATTCACACAATTTTCTTCATCTATCTAGAATTTAGTATGTATCCAGATATACCTCTGTCCTACAAAGCTCCAATTCTGTCCTTCACCATGGAATAGTGCTGGTCACCCCCAATAAATATGCCTCTCCATTATATTCAGCCACTCATGAGACCATTCTTACACAGGCAAGGATCAAAGGGGTTTCTCTGGATGTTTTGTCCCAGTTAAACTGAATATATTATAGGATACTATATCCTTAAAACCTCAAGTTCCCTGAATCACTCATGGCAAAAATACAGTCTTTGGATGTTAGTCTGGATTTTTCCTTTCATTCTGTACAATGTGAATATATAAGCAGAAAGAGAAAAAGCAAATTTATTATCGTACTGAATTAATTTGTAACACTTAAGAACCTAACAAGTGATAACACATTTTTAATATCAGCTATACATTTGAGAGATTCTCCAACTGCCAAGTGCCTTTTCAAGCTAAATCCCCTAACTAATATTTTATCTGAGAGTATGACTGACCTGAATTTTTGCATCATGAAATCTTAATTATGTGAATCATCTTAAGATTACTGTCAGTCGGTCGCTTCTCCTTATATGATGGCTACGTGTTTTCTGTTTAGTGCAGAACAGTGTACCTGCACCTATCTTTTCTGTTGCACTTCAGCAAATATCCACTGAAGGGTAAAGAAGCTGGGACGTTTTTATTATTACATTAGTGTCTACTTCAATTCCCATTGCTGCTTACCTGTGAGACCTATAACTTAAGAGGCGCTAAGAAAATAAAAGGTTTATATAATGTTTTATTTTTATTTATTTTTTTGAGACAGAGTTTTGTTCTGTTGCCCAGGCTAGAGTGCGGTGGCGCAATCTCGGCTCACTGCAGCCTCTGCCTCCTGGATTCAAGTGATTCTCCTGCCTCAGCCTCCTGAGTGGCTGGGACTACAGGTGCATGCCACCACACCTGGCTCATTTTTTGTATTTTAGTAGAGACGAAGTTTCACCATGTTGGCCAGGCTGGTCTTGAACTTCTGACCTCAGGTGATCGGCCCGCCTCAGCCTCCAAGTTTTATGTATATTTTTAAAAAGTATATGTAAAATAGTATTTTACATCATCTAGATCTATTTAGAAATATAAATCTTGGCCAGGCACAGTGGCTCACGCCTGTAATCCCAACACTTTGGGAGGCTAAGGTGGGCGAATCACGAGGTTAGGAGTTCGAGACCAGAGTGGCCAACATGGTGAAATCCCGTTTCTACTAAAAATACAAAAATTAGCCGGGCATGGTGGCTTGCACCTGTAATCCCAGCTACTCAGGAAGCTGAGGCAGGAGAATCACTTGAACCCTGGAGGCGGAGGCTGCAGTGAGCTGAGACTGTGCCAGCTTAGGTGATACAGTGAGACTCCATCTCAAAAAAAAAAAAAAAAGAAATATAAATCTTGCAGATAAAATGATAAATGGTAGAATTGTTTGACTATCTTCCCCCCCAAAACTAAGCAGGAATTAGATTTCTAGAACAACGCTTTACAATAGTACTTCCTGCAATGATGGAAATGTTCTATATCTGTACTCACTGTAGTCACTAGCCACATAATGGCTATTGAGCACTTGAAATGTGGCTAGTGTGACTTAGAAACTGAATTTTTATTTAACTTTAAATAATTTATTTAAATAGCCACCTGTGGCTAGTGGCTACCATACTGGACGGAGCAAAATCAGAACACTGATATCTGCACAAGTAATGTAAGGAAAACTGTTATTAATTGGGATATATTTTAAGAATGGTGTGGAGACTAAAAAATGGTTGAGAATGGCCTGGTATTTTTATTAGCTTAAAAAAAAATAAATCAAGAAAAGACTTTAAACTTGGTGTTAAGAATCCTTAGAAGCATAGCCTAAAATTTCACGAAATAATTAAATTTGTCCATAAAAGAAGGTATTTTGGCAGTCTGAATGGGGAAAATAGATTTTCCTATTTCTCAGGCCAAAAATTTATAGTACAAAAGAGTGTAGGTAAGGTTATGGTTGACTAGAAAGCAGAAATGGTTACCAGCATACCTACACATTATATATTGCACTTGTGAAATTTAGATAATTCAGGTGACAGGGCTCTGTGAAAAAACTACAAAGCACTACACACATATATCACTATGTGCTTTCACTATTGCTATTGTTGTTATGGTTGTTGCCTCCAAGGAACCTGCAAACAGGTACCTGCCAAGGCTTTGCTGGCTGACCATAGGTTTTGGTGGATATATGGACAGTGATACCACTTTATTTGTACTGAAAATACGACAACCATGGCTATCACTGGGTCTTAACTTCGTTTACTTTTTTTAACAGCAAACTGAGTAGTACTTTAACCTGGATTGTGGGCCACTGGTGTACAGACAATAATTGAAGGAACAATATAAGAATCTAGTATGTGAAAATGGCTCACAATTCCAATGTTTGGGTCTCTATTAGACCTCAAGGCATGTGATTCATCCCTAAAGGCATGTTCCCTGGATCTTTTAAAGAGAATTCCAGTATATCCCCTCATTAAACAACAACAACAAAAATCAAACATGTATGCTTGGGTTCCAGGACTTTCTAGGTTTAAGTTTAGCTATTTATTACATTTACTACATTTTCAAATAAATTCATTTTACCTTATTAAGACAGATTAGCCTCTCCTGTGGAAACATGGTAGAAGTGGGGACTGATTTAATAAGGGTTTGGCATCAGTAAATCATATAAAAAAACAGAAGTCAAATCTTCCATTACCACTTGAACAGAATAAAACGGTATTATTGGCAGTACATGGGGACCACTATAAGGGACTCAAACACTTCCCCCACACCATGGATGTAAGGGGGAAAAAAATGATACCCTCTGAGGGTAAAAACGCACTTGCACAATGGCTAAGGTAGCACTCTGTTGAAATCAAACAAGAGACTCTCTACAGGTGTGTACCTAAGCTCAGAATTTGGAAGCCTCTACATGTTTCCAAAGGTGATCTAAGTTTAATCTTAGGAAGCAGGCCTGGAATGTGCTTGTCATTTAGTGAACTGTATTGCAGCTTGGTTTGAAAAAGATGGTGTGAACAAAGGAAAATGGTCAGCATAAAAATAAGTCTGAAGACCCAGACACTGGCAAGCTTTACTGCTCAGCACTACTTAGGGAAAACCCAAATAGTCTCTGTGGCAGGTGTGTCCTAATCATGGATTATCTATCCAAGTCCCTTTGTTTTGATTCCATTCTCACCAAGCAACCTTGTGATTGTAATTTGGCTTCCCATGTGGGTTGTCTATAAAGAGAAAATGCACTAATCTCTCAGTTCGACCTCACCAGTCTAATTAACAGCTGTAGTTCTCATTTCAGATGAACAAATTGGCATTAGGGCAAGTACATGTGAGTCTGACCATCTACAGTGTGCTAACAGGGTTAGATTTCTGAGCTTCTAAGAATATAAGCTCCTCATTCACCACTGAACCTCCTGTGCCTAGAACAGTGCATGGCTCCTGACAGCTACTCAGTAAATACCAGGCTGAGATCCAGAGACCTAAGATGACTTCTGGCATTTTTTAATTTGAATTACAATATATACTAAAATTGGCATAAATGCTCAGTATAAAATGATCAGAAAATGGATTCCACTACAAATAAAATATTTAAGTACCATAGCATTAATATGACCTAATGATAATTTACTTGATACAATACACATTAAGCAATTAGAAATGCTTTGTTTTTAGGCCTAAAAGGTCATCTTCTCTTGAAAAACTTCCCCATGACAAGCAAAAGCACTCAAAATCATTCAGAAGCTTAACATATTCAGTACTCAAAATGTTCGTTTTTTAAAAAGCTCACTTTTTAAAGTGACAACAATTTCTCCCACTGAAAATATTTTGAAAAGAGCTAACCCGACATTTCTCTTTTTCACCTTTTCCTAACTCTGTAATTTACTCTAATATCCAGTGGGGTTATTCCATATGAGATCCAATAAAGGCAACAATGAATAAACAGTGCTGCTCAATTATCCAGTTCCACACTTTCACTGCAGCAAAGCATGTCTGGCTTTGCTAGAATGTTACAAAACCAAAACCCAGAGATGCCATCTTCAGCACTGGGCAAAAATAGCCTCTTACCGTTGATAACCTCTGGACAATGTAAAAAGCCACTACCTGAAGGCACTGGAGCACAACGAAAAACTTGCCAAAAATGGAGGGATGTCTACAATTGGTAAAAAGGAAAGGCACCAGGCAAGATGCCCATTTCTTCTGGCTTGAAGAGCCAGAAGACAGAGTTCAGGGTGACTACCATCGCTGGAAAAAAAGAAAAGACACAAATTACCAACATCAGCAATAAGAGATGACACCATTACCAATTCTAGATATTAAAAGGATAAAAAGGGAATGTTATTTAAAAACTTCGTGCCAATAAATCGGACAAATTTCTTGAAAGACACAAACTATTATACTAAAGCTCACTCAAGAAGAAACAGACAACTTGACTGTCTGTCAAACAAATTGAATTTGTAGTTAAAAATTTTTAAACAAATAAAGTCCAGGCCCAGATAGTTTCTGTGGTGAATTACTCCAAACATTTAAAGATGAAATAATACCAGTTCTACACAAACTCTCCCAGAAAATGGAAGAGGAAGGAATATTTCTCAACACATTGTGAGGGCAGCATTACCCTAGTCTGACCACGACTGACAAAGATATTACCAGAAAAGAAAATTTCAGACCAATATTCCTCATAAACATACATGTAAAAATTCTAAACGTTTTAGTAAATAAAAATCCAAAAATAAAGTATTCATAGACCATGACCAAGTGGGGTTTAGCCCAGAAATGCAAGGTTGACTTAACACCTGAAAAGCAATCATTATAAATCACCATATTAACAAACTAAAAAATAAAACAGAACAAAACAAAAAAAATCTCATGATCACTTCAATAGACATAGAAAAGGCATTTGAAAAAATCCAACACTCATTACTGGTTTTAAAAAACCCTCAAGAAAGTAGAACAAAAAGGTATTTCCTCAACTTGAAAAAGGACATACAAGAAAAATCTTCAGCTGACAACATACTTAATGCCGAAAGGCTAAATGCTTTCCCCCTAATACCAGAAACGAGATAAGTATTTTTGATCTCACCACTTCTATTCAACAGGATACTGGACCAACATGCATTGGCTTCACTGGTGAATTCTACCAGACATTTAAAGAACAGCAAGCTTTTTCAAATTCTTCCAAAAAAGTGAAGAGGAAGGAACCCTTCCAACCTCATTTTACAAGGCCAGCATTACCCTGATACCAAAGCTAATCAAAGATATGAAAAGAAAAAGAAAACTACAGGCCGAACTCCTGATGAACATAGATATAAAAATCCTCAATAAAATACTAACAAACCAAATTCAACAGCACATTAAAAGGATCATATACCAAGATCAAGTGGGATATAATAATAACCACAAATACGCATTGTGGTAAGGTAGTGAAACGCCATAGAAAGAGCTCAAGCTATGTCAGATTGAACTATAAGAAATGGCTGATATTCAACCATTTTTGCTCTTAAAAAAAGATGGCAATTATATATGTTACAACCATTAGGAGGGTTTGGAGACAAACTGGAGCCAAAATAACTGGATTTGCATCCTGGCTCTACTCATTACTAGTTGTGTGACTTTGTGTATGTTACATAACCTCAATTTTCTCAACTGTAACGTGGGTATATAGCAGTATCTGTTTCATAGGCTTGTTCTGAGGAGTTAATGAGTTAACATATATAAAGCCTCTAGAACACTGCCTGGCTCATGGTAAAACTAGGTCAGTGTGAGCTATTATGCATTAAATCCTGGCTCTGGCACTTCCTTTTTTAGTGACCTTAAGAAGGTTCTTTTACCTGTTTCCTCAAATGGTAAAATGCAGAGGTTGAATTTGACTACCTAGACCAAGTCAGGACCAGTTCTTAAATTCTATTATTGTACAAGTATAAAAGCAGAGGACAAAAGCCATACTACATGAACAAAACAATATCATTTGCTAAATGATTGTCTGAGGTCATTCTTTAGTTTCTCTTGGAACTCACACATGGACCTCAAGGTTAGAAATCAATGTCTAGGCCGGGCGCGGTGGCCCACGCCTGTAATCCCAGCACTTTAGGAGGCTGAGGCAGGTGGATCACAAGGTCAGGAGCTCGAGACCAGCCTGGCCAAGGTGGTGAAACCCCGTCTCTACTAAAAATATAAAAATTAGCTGGGTGTGATGGTGGGCACCTGTAATCCTAAATACTCAGGAAGCTGAGGCAGAATTGCTTGAACCCGGGGAAGCGGAGGTTGCAGTGAGCCGAGATGGCGCCACTGCACTCCAGCCTGGGTGATAGAGTGAGACTCCATCTCAAAAAAAAAAAAAGAAAGAAAGAAATGTCTAATCAGTTCCTGGATTGAAATCAATTAGCTAAATCAGTAGTGTCCAGTACAATGGCTTTCTATCTTATTTTTATAGCAGACTACTTCATCTCCAGTCATTCTAAGAAGCTCAACAGATATAAATGTTATTTGTTTAAATCCTACAATGTGTTGAGTGCTAAGAACATTTACATGCTCAGTATGGAGTAACATCACAAAGCAGTTAAAATGATAAATGTCAACCCACAGCCAACCACCTGGGTTCAAATCCTAATTCCATCGTTACATCTATGACCTTAAGTGAGCAATTTAACCTCTCTATAGCTGCTTTCCTCTTCTGTAAAAAAGGAAAAATAATATCACAGGGTTTCCATGAGGATTAAGTAATGTATGTAAAATACTTAGGATAGTGCCCAGAGCATAGGGAAAAAAACTCAAATTAGCTAGATTAAAGTCAGATGATTTTTCAAAAGTTCTCAAAACCAAATTAATTTTAACATATTTTAGTTCAGAAAATAAGGGTAGGCCATCCAACATGTTTAGGATGCCTCTCAAAAGCAAGCAGCTCACGCCTGTAATCCCATCACTTTGGGAGACCAAGGCGGGCAGATCACTTGAGGTGAGGAGTTCAAGACCAGCCTGGCCAACATGGTGAAACCCCGTCTCTACTAAAAATACAAAAATTAGCCAGGTGTGGTGGCGGGCGCCTGTAGTCCCAGCTACTCAGGAGGCTGAGGCAGGAGAATCGCTTGAACCTGGGAGGTGGAGGGTGCAGTGAGCCGAGATCGTGCCACTGCACTCCAGAGCAAGACTCCATCTTGGGGAAAAAAAAAATCAAGTAGCAACACATTATCCAAAACTTAGATGCCAAGCTGCTCTTACCTTGTCTCACAAAAAGGAAGAAACTATTAAGAATATATGACCACTCTAATCACAGGTAAATCCGAATAACAAATCACATCAAATAAAGTCACTTACCAACTAGAACATCTTTAGTTTTTTGCTCTTTAAATAATCCCATCTTCCATTTCCAAAAGGTATACAAATATTAAAATAATGCTTTTCTTTTAACTTGGTATTACTAATTCTTATTGACATCGGATATATGCACAACTATTTACAAGACCATATAACATTACTTTTAACTGTGTATACTTTCCACCCTGAACCATTAAGCCAGTCCTTTGTTTCACTTCCTCTTTATATTAGTAGCCAAGTGATTACCTGTCCACACTTTCAGTTTCTTTAGCCCATAGAAGCAATTAATGGCAACAAAAAAGCTTAAATGCTTTATAGAGAAAGGAGCTCAACTCTGTACCCATTAAACAACTCCCTCCACCTCTCCCCCCTCACCTTAGCCCTTGGCACCTACCACTTAAGGATTCCATGAGGATTAGAGATAGATAGCAGTCTTCTTCCCAAGATCCCCAAAGGCAAATATCTACTTCTTACTCTACTGTAACTGGCAGTGAATTGCGTAGTGCACCTGTGTTGTGTGCACCTGCACACTTAAAAATGGTTAAGATGGTAAATTTTCCATTATGTGTTTTTTAATACAAGACAATACAATAAGCTTTTTAAAATAAAAACACAAAGACAAAAAAGTTAATTATTTGAAAAAATATATTCACCTAATATCTTTTCCATTGCCTTAACAAGAACATTTAACACAAATAGAATGCTACTTAAGTTCTTCCCAAAACAATACAATCTCAGCATTTCAAGTAATTTTAGCCCTACACACCAAAGTTAGTTGCTCAGAATGCCTTTAGTGTAACCAAAAATTAACAAGACATTTTCCCTGTGAGCAGGATTTTACCAAAATATACATACAGCAAGGATGATTAGAAAGTTATTTGGTCAAATCTTTTTGTATTGTATTTCACGAGCACAAACCCAACTTAGCTGAAACTCCCTCTCCCTCAAAAAAGCAGAGATAAACTGATAAAACTGTATGTAAGTCTGCCTATTACCAGTACTGGTTTTTAAATATGCCTTGAGAAAGCTTGGGATTCAGTCAAACATTGCTGAAAAAACACACATCTTGACCCAGTACTGAATCCTAAGAATAATGTCCATCAATAACTGAAATAAAGAAATCCTCTGAAGTATCAATTCTCAAGGATTAAACAAAAGATTTGCTTGAGTTTGAAGGTAAAGCAATTCTGGTTAAGAAAGAATGAATGAGAAATACAGTTTCAGCTTGTCTTAGGCCTAGATCACGTTCATCAACAATTTCAAACTCATGTTCTTCCTGGTTAAGTTTTGCTATCATTTGTTTGTATTTAAATAGTTTACAGGCACCTAGTTTCTCTTTCTCATAATACTGGCTGCCACAATTCTCAACCACAGATTTTTTAAATGTCATAAGCACTTGAGAAAATAAGAAATAATCATGTAAAAACAGTGAGAATAAACCAAAGCAGTTTCTCCATCAGAAAATGAGGCCCCATGCTCTGTGACAATCATTCTAGGGAAGTTGTTTTGACAGTCATCAATAGCAAATAGAAATCTGTCCCTAACCTATATTAAAGAAAATATTTAAGTACAGTTTTGTAAACTCCAAACTATCCACAGATCTATAACAAGGTTGAGAAAGGCACAAACTACTGTCTTTTCACACGCTTTGCTATAGCTTATAGCTTTTCCTGAATAGTCTTCCAGCTCTTATCCAATTTAGGAAAAGGGGGGAAAATGCTATATAAATCAGATCTACCCAACTAAACTGGGAAAAAGAGGAGAAAAGAGCCTTTAAAAAGACCGTGCATGCAGTAATTATGTTTTCCTACTTTACCCCCTTCCTTCACCATGCATTACATTATCAGCATGAGTCTTCCAGATGACTTTTAAGTGGCAATAAGAGAGTAAGCATTCTGTTAACTGGGTAAAAGGTGGATAAAATAAATATAGTCAGCTCAGACTTTCTGAAGACTATGGAACTGCTGAAGTTACTTAATACAAACGATAAAACCTGCTTGGACTATGGACTCAACAACTACACTGTTTTACTGAGAGAGTCATTTTCTTACATAATGATTCAGTACTTTCTAAATGCTACAGTGGTGTTCTATAGCAGTTACAAGAGCGGTGAGATCCAACCAGATCTGGCTTGGGAAGGAAGACCTCTAGGTTTTACATCAACCCTGACTCAGGCTCAGTGGGACCTTATGGACTTATATTTTTTCATCTGTAAAATGAGGGGGCTGGACTAGAAGGTTCCTTTCAGCCTAAATGAGATGAGTCTAAAAATCTAATGTTTAGTAATCTTTTAAAATATCATCTACCTCTGTTGTTTCAATTTTTAAAAGTTCTGCACTGTGCATATAACACAACACAAGAGTAAACACAGACACGTTCCTCTTTATGGTTTCTATGTTCCAAGAATCTTTGGAGCTCTATGTACAATCCTCCTATTGAAGACTACAAAGCTGTTGGTTTCATAAACTCTAAAGACTAAAAGGAGAAGCAAAGGCTTCTTAAGGCAGTAGGATTAACACTCTGGCTCAGAATATATGCAGTGAGACTCTAGGCCTTGAAAGCATCAGAACCATCCCCACAGTGCTCGTGTGTACACCACTGTTTCAAATCACTCTGATAATGCATTTGCGTGCTCTAGATTCTGGCTGGTAAAATGATACTACTCAAAAGGAGTAAAATTAATACGGCTACAAAAGAACATCCACTGTAAAATTCCACAGATGCTTTCTCTAAAACATATTAACCCACCTGGCACACAGAGCAGCAACTCTTTCGGCTTCTCACTGTACAGCATGGACCTCACTTAGTGCTTCTGTACCACAAGCTATAGACACACACTAGTATCAACAGCAAAATGCGGTGGTGCCAGGAGTTTATCACTTCAACCATTCATTACCAGATGGCAAAATTAAGGACAAACCACAACATTAAAAAACATGGAGTGGAAAATTTTTTCAGGACTTTCACTCTAAAGTTTTCCTGAGGTATTTGCTAATAATGGATTTTATAAACACAAAAAAGAAAAAAAAACACATAATTTAAAATTTGAGCAGTAAAAGTTCATATGTATGTAACATCACATTTAAAAAAAAGACATGGTGTGATTATATCTGTTTCAAATCCCACTAGTCATCTAACAAATGAACAGTTAAACCTTTTGCTTTCAAGATAATACCAAGTTTCATGAAAGAATCTCAAAGAACCTTGTATACTACATGTCACTAACTCCCATAAACCCTTGACAAGTGTGGCAAAAAGCCAATGCTCCAAATATTATAAATGGGGAGAGCAGCACAAAACAATTACACAATTGATGTGTCAGAAATTATTCAGCAAAGAACCCTGAAAAGAAAAAGCAATTGGTTGGGCTCCCAATTCAGCTTTCTAACTTTATTTTGAAGCTACCTTTAAATAGCATAAGGCAAGGAATCAGAGTTCATGACAGAAAAATAATCTCAGCCAAAGGTATACAAGCCCGCATAGTATATACAACAGTGTGGGCTCAACTGCTCCTTCCCAGGGGATTAGAATATTGATGCTGAACTTAGGCAAGAAACCAGACAAGCAGAGAAACCCAGTGCCCAGAGCTGCTGAGCAAAAAAGGTAAAGTCCACCCTTGGCCCCGAATAAAGCGACAAGAGTACATCTGGCATGGTCAAAACTGTTGCTTGTTTTTTTAAAATACAATTCTGAGATATACTTTGCAGACAACAATCTTCTATTTTCTTGTATGCTTATGAAAAATGTGCCCTTGGTTCAAATACTCATCCTCTAGGCATTGCTGCTGAGGAGGGAGCAGCCTGGGATGCTAAGCTGGGCTGTAAAACTGAATCAAGCTGAGGAATGGGCCACTGTCAGGCTGACACACAACAGGTGAAAGAAACTGAAGCAGAGAGGGCAGAGTGGGCAAGGATTAGCAGCATCAACCCTTCCAAAGATGTACTCGTGGGGCCTTACTGCATGATATGTGATAATCCTACATATGCCACTCAGAATCACAGAATCAGCCTAGAGTTGGAAGGGACTTTAGAGGTCATCTAGTCTCACCTCTAGCCAAAGAAGCCCTCTCTTTTCAATTATGTACTTGTAATGGTCTGGAAGCTTGTACCTGAATTCTTCCACTACCTGAAAGGGCAACTCCACTATTGAGTAGAGCTAATTGGTGGAAAGTATCTTATCACTAATTCCTATCAATAAACCGTATCTCTACCTTCTGGAGCTACACAGTATAACTCTCAGCCCTATCTTTACATGACGGTTCTAATATTATAAAACATAAATGCAAAACTTACACATCACATTTCATTTGCAATATGGACCCATCCCATCAGCATACAAAGCATTTATGACATTGACTCAGGCATTCATTTATTTAAGAAGTGTTATCTACCATCTGAGAGAAAGATTAACAATAGCAGCTCATCTTTATTGATCACTTACTAAGGACCAGAAACTACTCTCAGTGCTTCACATTTAATAACTTATTTAATCTTCCCAACAAACGTCATGAGGTAAATATTCTGTTGATTCCTGTTTTATTATAGATGAGGAAACTAAGACACAGAAAGGTTAGGTAACTCTGCCCAAAGCCACACAGCTAATAGGTAGCAGTTTGACTCCAGAAGGAATGCTCTCAGCACTCCAGCTCCCTTGCTCAGGGAGCCCACAGTATGGTACAGAAGAACTTATAGCCATCCTTCTCACTTTGTGGCATACCTGGAAACCTGTTAAGCTCATGTTCTGTTTTCATCAAAATCACTGTAAATAACATTGTTCAGGACAGGGTCACTAAGCCTCACCACACGAGGTGTCCCTCCCAGTTGACAATAACCCACTAATAAAACCTTTCCAGAGTATAGTTGTTCTGCAAACAAGAGATCCCTGATTCTATCTGCATTCAGTTCACATTGTTTGGTCGGACAACAAAGATATCATGAAAAACTTCGTCAGGTCCTTTGATAAAACCAAATTATATATCTTTGTTTAGTAAACTTATCAAAGGTGGAAAAACAAAATTGGTCAATCCTGTTTTTTCTCTTGGTCTTAGAAGTAACAGCTAACTGTGGCGATGTTTTATCAGGGAGGTTCTTTCACACATTGCTAGTAAAAGCAGAAATGAGTATATCTATCATGTACGTACCCCCATTTTCTTTATCCAGTCTACCACTGATGGGCATTTAGGTTGATTCTATGTCTTTGCTATTGTGAATAGTGCTGCAACGAACAGACACATGCATGTCTTTATAATATCACAATTTATATTCCTTTTGGTATATATCCAGTAATGGGACTGCTGGGTCAAATAGTAGTTCTGTTTTTAGGTCTTTGAGGAAGCACCACACTCTCTTCCACAACGGTTGAACTAATTTACAGCCATAAAAAAGAATGAGATCATGTCCATTGCAGGAACATGGATGGAGCTGGAGGCCATTATCCCTAGCAAACTAACAGAGTAACAGAAAACCAAATACCGTGTGTTCTCACTTATAAGTGGTAGCTAAATGATGAGAACACATGAACAGACAGAGGGGAACAACACACACTGGGGCCTCTCGGAGGGTGGAGGCTTGGAGGACGGAGAGGATCAGGAAAAATAACTGATAAGTATTAGGCTTAATCCCTGGATGACAAAATAATGTATACAACAAACCCCCATGACACAAGTTTACCTGTATAACAAACCTGCACATGTACTCATGAACTTAAAGTTAAATAAAAAAGTAACAATAAAAGATTAAAAAAAAGAAATTAGTATATCCTTTATGGTAAGAAATTTAGAAATATGTTTTCAGAATTCACATCTTTTAACCTGAAAATACCTCTTTTGATAACTCATTTTAAGGAAATAATCAGATGTGGACCAGGATTCATGTAGAAGATGTTTATTGCAGCACTATTTATTTATAATTGTAAAACACTGAAAACAATACGAAAAGTCCTAAAATAGGGGTATTGATAAACAAATTATGTGACATCTCCTGAAATCATAAAAATTTAGTTTATAAATTACTAATTACAGAGAAATGTTTATGATAGGTTCAATTTAAACAGCCAGATATTCTCTAAAAATGAACTATAATCCACAGTAAGTTTTTTGAAAATATTCTGGTGAACAGATTTATACGTGTGCATATGTATATACATGGAAAGATGGAAGTGCATAAAATAGATTGTTAGATTGTAAATTTTATTTTCCTCTATTTTTCTAAGTGTGCTACAATGAACAAGTATTAATTTTATAACCAGAAAAAAATAATAAAAACCATTAGGATGAATCACATGAAACTGTTGATATTCAACTGCTTTTAACTTTTAAAACTAGCACTTTCATGTGCTAATTTAAGCCTAATATTAAGACTACAAGAAAAAAAATACCAACAGTACCTGTTCTGGGTGAGCCAATAATGATCCTTGGTGACTGCCATAAAGTGCTGAAAAATTGCTTAGCAGTTTTTTCTAGAATTGTATTGTATAGTTCATTCATCTATAAATTTCTAGAGTTCACTGTTTAGAAAACAACCAGCACTCCTTGTCTTCCATCTTCTGGACAGAAACCCTCAAGAAAATCCTGACATGGTTACATAACTTGCATCCCAGATTACAAGAGTTATGACTCGATGACCCTGCTGTTTTTGCCCTGAAAAAAAGCACTGAAAGGTTCACCATCTTTTACTGTATGAGGTACTAAAGAATCCCACCTTCAGGCAAAGAGCAATGTCTAAGTACTGCTTAGTACTGTGTTTATTAGAGAATTGAGAGTGTGTGAAACATTCTGACTGATCTTTTGTTTCTTCATGTCCTCCCTACAATTCCTATCGTATTGTGATCAAAAAGACCTGAAGACTTTTCCTAGAAATCTGTTCTAGGAAGGGAAGGTGGTCTCCAAGTTTGACAAACTTCAGAACACCTGTTATCCTCAGAAGTCCTCAGAGATTACTAGTAGTCATTTCATAATTGTATTATTCTTCACTGATCATACACCAAAGATGAGGCACTGTGCTAGGAATCACAAGAACCTTCAGCATTCTGGGCTGAGATGTAATGCATCTCACTAGGAGATGGAATTTATAAAAGAACTCTTCAATATTTGAAAATTTTTTTCACTTATCTTGAGTTGTGATTTATACTTAATGATTTATCCATAATTTTTGTTATTGTTATGGAATGTGAGACAGCAACTTTTCATCCTAAAAAAAACTAACCCCCTTCCAGTTCCTGCCCTCCAAAAATCAATACAAATTAATCACAGAAGATTTCAAGTTCTGTTGTCCCATGGCAAACACTTATTATTGAGTACCAGTTATGTGAAAGGCACTATGACAGATGGAACTGTAGAGGTTATCGGTCACCTCCTAAATTAGTAGCTGAGTTGGAATTAGAACCCCCCTTCCCTGCCACCCTTCTTGGTCAGAGACGGGGGTAAGGAAAGGTACAGCCTGAGGACAATTTAAAATTAAGAAAACAAAAAGTTTACTGGATGTAGAAACAGAAGATTCTTTGTGTACCAAAAACAAAACAAAACAAAAAACTTGGTTACCCTCCTGAGTTTAGACCTCTAGCTAGAAAAGAAAAGTCCCCAAGTTTGTAACATCATATGGTTCCTCTTGGGCTTCACCCTGTAAAGACGACATCCCGTACCTCTCTGGACAAATCCTGGCAATGACCAAAGAATCAATGGAACTCACAGTAAGAGATATTCTGTGGGCATGGGCATCATTCTGTAATCTCTAGGCAATGTTTACCTTTCCTTTTTTCTTTAAATTTACCTTAGTCATATGGCATGGAATTTGTTCACAGGGCAATTTCTTCCCTTTCCCTCCACCTCTACTCCCAACTCAGACTATAATCAGGGACCAGGGACCATGGTCTGTCTCACCCTCATATCCCCAGGATTCAATACTGTACCTGGCACATAGTAGGCCAGATGACTGAACTGAATTTGGTCCTAAAAATCTGTAATTTTAAGAAAGAGCTCTCTGTTAAAGTGCAATAACAAAAAAGCTATTATAGCCTTTTCAGTGGTTGTACCACACAGTATTTTCCTTAGTAAGCATACAAAGATAAATACTGTTGATGTCTGTGTTTCCTGTATTTCAGAAGAGTGGCACAAATGTGAGAAGCCATATTCATTTTAGCCACTTACAAATAAAGAGGCCTTGGCAATTTACTTAATCCCTTCAAGACTTTTTCCTCATTTGTAAAAAGAAATAAGAGCCCCCACCCGCAGGGCTGCAGGAGATTAAATGAAATAGAGTAAGTACTGTACGTGGATAGCAGGCACCCAGCCAGAGATTTCCTAGCTTCCACTTCATCCAACCAGGCTGTCTTTATCAATCACCTGAGTGCTATTTTATGTTTTCAGCTCTTCCACAGGTCACATCAGTGCACTTCAATCTGAATCTAATGAGGAGTTCATTTATCCCCTTCAAGTCCCCTTCCCTCCCCAACTTCATCAAATTCTGCCATGAACCACCAATGCCAGAGGCTTGTAACTTTGGCACCTTGATGTTGATAGGTCTTTCCTTCTGCCTTCCCACATTTAGTTCTTATGACTACTCTTTGGAAAGGAAAATTCTGAGACCAAATGGAAGATGACCAACCTCCTGACTCTAGGAATCTGATTCCTTGGGACCTAGGCTATAGCAAGATTCAGGAATTAAGAAGACAGGCTGCCCTGGAAGGAAGCATTACACTTCCCATCACATGAGCATTCAGCACCTCAGGTTCATTTTCAAGAAGACTACAGGCAGCAGAATAAAAACCCAGAAGCCCATTACCAACCTGTAAATAGAAAGGGCAACATGAGACCGGGAGAGCACAAATGGCCAACTTCCATTAATCCAGCCAATGAAGCCCCATGCCAGCACATATTTCAAACCCCCGAAACTAATTAGTTCCAAGGAAAAACATCACCTGACATGATTATGAACGGGTCCGAAAGCTAAGAGTAATTCTTACATAGAATGAGGAAAAAGTGACAGAAAAGAAAAACCCTCCAAATTCGGTGAAATCTACAATATAAAATTAGTTGAAAAACTGGAAACCCCTACTGTGTAAAGCATTAAGAAAAATTAGAGTGGCTAAAACAGAAGGTAATATGCAGTATTAGCAATAGCATGACTTGGTGGCTTCAGCACATAAAAGGGACACACAAGAGGCCAAAGACAGGATACAAGGATAGATAATGTGTGTTAATTCTCCCTTTTCCTTGCAAGAAACAAATTACAACACAGGTTCACTTCATTACACTGCATGTAAAAGAATAAAGCGCTGTTTCCGGGCAACAAACACTTTAGGAGCTTAATATTCACCGTGCAGAATCCTAAAAAGTCAGTGACTGTCTTGGAATTTCACCACACAAACTTGCGTCACCACACTCTTTTGTGTCAGACTGTTTCATTATCTTCAAGGCTTAACATAATTGGAGCCTCAGCCTAAAAATAGGCTATTTTTGCTTTGCAATGTGATTGGTAAATAAAAGTTAGGGGAGTTTTTATCCCCTTCACTTGTTTTAAACAACTGCTAGCTTCTGCTCATCAAGCAAAGATTACTGAATACATTTTCTGTATCTATTTGTTTATTCTGCTTAAGGCAAACAACCTATGACCTTCACCATTATAACAGATGGTGAGTGGTATAGACAGGCTACACAAAGACATCTTCCAGAACCATGCCAAGTTTGAGCTGTGGTGCATGGCATCACCATTTTATTCCACAAAATACATACGACAGAAAGAATTCCTCCTCATTCCCCATCTTACCACCCTTGCTTCATCACCCAATCCTCTTCCTTAAGAATTCTGTTCCAAAGGCCACATTAACTATGACCATTCAAATTCCATTATGACTGCTGTCAAAAGACTGAGGAAATATAAAAGGAAAATTGAAGCTCTCAGAAAATCTATAAAGTGGCAGCAAATGCTAACCAACCCAGGATGACACACACTAATACAGTACACATCCTTTCAAACAAAAATGGCTCCAAGTACTGTGAAGATACGACACTATTTTCTCCCATCTCCTAATGCCTGTTGCACAGGCAAATACTCAAAAACACAGGCAATGTACTGTGGCAGTTAAGAATGCTTGGACTGCCTAGATTTGAATTATGGCTCAATTTATTCACTAGCTCTGTGATCTTGAGCAAGTTACTTATACTTTCTGTACTTCAGTTCTCTCAACTATAAAAGGGAAATAAAATAATGGCATAAAACCCCATACTAACTTGCCACACAATCAAGCAAAGTCAGATCTAACTCAATTGACGATTGCTTCCCATCCTCCACCCAGCTCCCACTTACAGGAACAGGGTAAAGCTTTTACCAAGGGAGTGGATGAGTAATAGGCAGGATACTAAGAAATGACTAGCCTGTAACCATTTAGATTTTCTCAGTTCAGTACATTTCTACACATGTAATAAATGCAAACATTTTCTCCTCCACGCCCACCTCCACTAACTAGAAATTGAAGATTACAATTTCTCATAAACCTCAAAATAACATGACTCCTACATTTTATACAGTTAGAAAAAAATTTTTTGGACTGTGCTTATATGTTTACTATTCATATAAAGTGCTTAGAACAGTGTCTAACAGGATCATATGCTTAATATATCTCAGCTATTATTGTCTCCAATTTAACTGCATGTCTAATTATTTACTATTTACATGCAAAGGAGACAGTGAGACCAGATCCTAATTCTCTCTGGAAGTTCATAACTGATACCCAACCTAAGGGGGGCGGGGGGGCAGTCAAATGTGCCACACTAAACTGAGTGGAGGAGGGGAGAAACAGTATACTCCAAAATGAAAAAGAATAAATTAGGAGGCATTACCATAGTATTTAACTATAGCTACATTTTTTCCTCCAATAGCTAACTTCAAATATAATTAGAGTGATTCAATTTATCAGCAAATGGCTTACACAGGCTACTAGTGGATAAAATGAGATGTCCTGTACTAGAATAGAGGTCCAAAGTGTGATTATAGCAGCAATCTCCATTTTAAGAAATCCGTTTGTTCCCGTGAATTCGTCTTTCCTCTCTACATGTGAATTCAGTAGGTGAACATCAAGTAGTTAAGTCTGAAGTCTATGATGGTAAGGAAAACACTGAACAGCTTCAAAAGCAAACAGAAAACACAGAACACATGCACTGATTCAGTGAACTCTAATAAAAAGGAGAATTTTAAAAAACTAATTGATTTAAACAATCCTGCTTTAAGATCAACAGCCCAATTTCTTCTCATGCTTTTTAATCTACGATCCATATCTCCTACACCTACCACAATTCTAATTTTCTAATTTTCACATAGAATAATTTTAGAAAATAAACACAAAATCCTCCCACCCCTCTCCAAAATCCTATAATAATAAGGCAATGATACAGATGTGGAAAGAGCCCACAGCTGATAAACCCAGCTCCTTCAATAACCAAAACTAGTACACATAGTTCCTTGCCAACCATCATCTCCAAATTTTGAGATTTTGGTTTGTTTAAACCAAAACAAATTATTTATAGCTTTTTTTCCTCAGCTCCTTCCCATGCCAGGTTTACCTAATCACCTATAATCACTATCCATAGAATTTGGCAACTCACCTCATCAGTCTTCACCTTTCTTCAGAAATCTGAAAACCAAAGCTCAAAAACCAAAGGAATGAACTACACAAAACAGATGGAAAGCAGGTAGCTGAATTAATTCAACAAATACCAACGAAGCACCTACTATGTGCCAAGGTCTATGCTAGGGGCTGTGTTTGCAGGAGTGAGTTAAACACACTGCCTACCCCAATGGAGCTCATAGCTGAATAAGGAAGATGTATATAAACAAGCAAACACATAAGTCAGTGATTACAAAATGATGAGTGCCAAAATGGGAATGAAACAGGGTGCTGAGCTAGAAAAGATCATGACAGAGAAACTCTTGCACCTGTGTACAAATAGACAAGTAGAGGAATGCTTACTTTTCATAACAGTAAAACACTGACGACAATCTAAATGACCATCACTTGAGAAAGGGAAAAATACATTGTAGAATATTTGTATGATGGAATACTATACAGCAGTTCAAATAAATGATCAGATATGTATACATCAACATGGATATCACTCAAAAATATAATGTTGAGTGAAAAAAGTTGCAAACTGAAAAATGATAAGATACCATCCACATAAATTAAGTGAGCACATTCATAGGTAACAAAAACATGGAAAAAGGAAAGATACATATCAGCTTCATAACAGTTGCCTCTGGAGAGGAAAGGAGGAAACTGGGGAAGGGCACACATTACCAACCTCAACTATCTGTAATGCTCTCTTTTACTTAAAATCTGAAATAATTATGACAAAATCTTAACATGTATTAATTCTGGAAAATTGGCACATGGGTATATTTCACCCTATAAAATTAGTGAGAAAAAATTTTTTATTTAAAAATGAGAGATGGCGGTGTGCTGGATGGATCTATTTAGAAAGAGTAGTCAGGAAAGGTCTCATCAAGAAGGTGGCATAAGGCCAGGCGCAGTGGCTCACGCCTGTAATTCCAGCACTTTGGGAGGCCAAGGCAGGTAGATCACCTGAGGTCAGGAGTTCAAGACCAGCACGGCCAACCACGGCGAAACCCTGTCTCTACAAAAAATACAAAAATTAGCTGGGTGTGGTGGTGTGTGCCTGTAATCCCAGCTACTCAGGAGGCTGAGGCACAAGAATTGCTTGAACCCAGGAGGTGGAGGTTGCAGTGAGCCAAGAGCACCACTGCACTCCAGCCTGGGCAATAGAGCAAGACTCTGTCTCAAAAAAAAAAAAAAAAAAAACACCACGCACACACAAGAAGGTGACATATAAGCTGAGACCTGAAGAGAGAAAAATACAACCCTGCAACAAGCCTGGGAAGGAGCATTCCAGGCAGAGGAAACCAGATGCACAAGGTCCCTATGGAGGGACAGAATTCATGTGTGTGAAGAACTGAAAGAACAGGGTAGCCCATGTGGCTGGACTAAAGCAGGGGTGCAGGTGAGGGAGCAGCAGGTAGGAGGCACAAAAATGAGGTAAAAGGAGAGGTAAAGTGATCCACGTAGGACCTTGGAGTCCAAGGTAAACTGAAATAGGAAGTCAATGAGGAATCAAAGCAGAATGATATGATGCAATTACACCTTAAAAATATAGGGTTGAGAATAGACTGGGGGGGACAAGAGTAGAAGGGAGACACCACAGGGAGGCTGATGCAGTGATCCTGGCCAGAGATGATGGTGGTCTAAACTAATCAGAGCGGTGGCAGTGTCAATGGAGAGAAATGGATTAATCCGAATATTTTGGAAGTAACACTGGCAGGACTTAGTAATAACTGCACCTTACGACTGTAATGAGAAGAAAGTGACAGGAAAGAGCTATTTCTTAAATAGCATAAAAATACTGTTTGCCATTTTGGACCCACTACTTTAAAGCATTCTACATGTTGCTGAAGGACATGAAAAAACATGCCTGGCCCCTGAATCTATTTAGTAAAACTGAGTGAACAAACTTCGCAAACTCATGAATATCAAGCTCCTAAGAAGAAACAAATGTAAACATAAGCTGAGCTCATTAAGTTGCAGAGTGAAGAAAATCAGTTTTAAATCAGTCATAAAAAGTGAGTTTTGAGGAAGACTGACAGAAATTACACTACACAGAAATTAGTGGTGTAGGTGGACAAAGGCACTAAAAGCAGGAGAAATGACAAAGTAAAAACACAAACTTGAAAAATAAGTGGGCAAATAGCATACAAACTGGCCTTTTTAGAGAAGACTGCTAAGCATTAAACAAGAGAAAAATGTAATTGGAGGTAAGAGGCTCTGAGGAGAGGGCAGACAGAACGGTAGAAGGTTGTTTATTTTTTAGCTAGCATTAACTGAGTACTTATTATGTATCAAACGCATTTCAAGGCATTAACACACATTATCTCATTTAATTTTCCCAACAACCTCACTGGGCATTTACCATTATTAAAAATGAGGAAGCAGAGGGTCAATGAGGTTAAGTAACTAGTTAATAGATCCCAACTCAGGGAGAAGCAAAACAGGGACACAGCTGTGTTTGCCTCTTCAGTCCACACACTCACCTAGTAAAGCAGTAAGCTGTAGGTAGCAGGTATACAGAACAGGGAGCCTGGATTCCAGTTCTGACACTTAGGTGAGCTGTTTTACAAGTAACTTCCTTGTGCCTCAGATTCTTCATCTATAAACTATGGATAATTACATTATCTTCCTATAGCAAATCAGTCTGACCACCATTACTGCACTCAAACAGCACCAACTAAAGTAAAAGATCACCTCCATATCCCAAAATTCAATGGAAATTTTTCAAAACTATCAGTGTCTCTTCCTGACAGTTGCCTACTACTTCCCTGAAATGCTCTTCACTGGTTTCACAACACCATGTTTTCCCACCTCTTCTCATTCTCTGGCTGCTCTTTCACGGTCTACTTTTTAAAGCCCGTCCTCCTCTACCAAGTCATTAAATGCTGGGGTTCCTTAAGACTGAGTCCTACACCCACTTCTCTTTCCACTCTCTCCTCTCTCCCAAAGTAATCTCATCCATGTCCATGGCTTCATTTAACAATGACTATAAACCAATGACTCCCCAGTTTATATTCTGCAACCTCAAAATTAACATGTCTACGATCAAACTGTTCATCTTTCCCTCCTCCTGCCCCAAACCTGGTCATCTTCCAGTGCTCTTCATCTCAGTGAAAGGTACTCCATCTTCCTACACAAGTCAGCCAAGAGTTGACCTTGATACCTTCCCCAACCTAAGCCCCACATCCAATATACCACCCAGTTTTACTGATACTTTTTCTCTTAAATCTCCCTCATATCTGGGTCCTCCTCCCTCCACTGACTGCCATCACACTAGTCAAGCTACCACCATCACTTGCCTGGAATACTATTCTAATAATAGCCTGCTAATCAGTTTCCCCTCATCCACTCTGGCCCCTCCAACTCACTGAGGCAAAGTGATCTTCTCAAAATGGAAATGTGAGCCAATCTCCCCCAACATATAAAACCTATTAACATCTGGCCGGGCGTGGTGGCTCATGCCTATAATCCCAGCACGTCGGGAGGCTGAGGTGGGTGGATCATTTGAGGTTAGGAGTTCTAGACCAGCCTGGCCAACATGGTGAAACCCCAACTCTACTAAAAATACAAAAATTAGCCAAGAGTGGTGGCGCACACCTGTAGTCCCAGCTACTTGGGAGGCTGAGGCAGGAAAGTCACTTGAACCCGGGAGGCAGAGATTGTAGTGAGCCAAGATCATGCCACTGTACTCCAGCCTGGGCGACAGAGCGAGACTCTGCCTCAAAAAAAAAAACCCAAAAAACTATTAACATCTGCCTCTTGGTCAACATGGCCTGCAAAGCCTATATGGTGTGACCTTGATTACCCCTCCAGCCTTGCCTCCTATCACTCTCTCCTTCCTTTCTATACTTCAGCTACCTCAGCCTTCTCAGTGCCCTGGCCACATAATGCTTCCAACCACCACAGGACCTCTACACATGCTAGCCCTCACTCTAGAATGCTTATTCTTCCAACTCTTTACCTAGTTAACTCCAGCCCACACTTTCTAGATCTCAGCTCAAGTACCAAAGGATCAGGAAAATTTTGACTTTTCAGTCCAGGTCAAGGGCCTTTGCTATCAAGACTCAGAAATTCATGTGCCTTTTCTTAGCACTTATTTTCTTTCAGAGTGACTTAATTATTCATTGACCATTTGATTAACAGCTCTCACCTAATGGACTGAACACTCCATGAAGACAAGGTCCTTGAATGCTTAAGTTTACCACTGTCTCCCTAACAGCAGCACCACGTGGCATGCCTGACACTTGCTAGGTACTCGGAGCCTTGCACGAATGCTTCCCCTGGGTTGTTCTGAGAAACAACAGTAGATAGCTACTCTATGTTAAGGTGCTTTGTAACTGAAGCCCACTGAGCAGTAATTATCATCATCTAGCACCCCTCTGACAAGTGAAAAACCAAAGGCAGAATGGATGACTTGCTCAAAGCCACAAAAAGTAAACAAGTGGGTGAGCACCCCTGGTGTGCAGTCCAGGGCTTTCTCCAGTGCATACTCAGGCATTTCAGTAAGATTTTTGCACCTACAACAGGTCCTTTCTCTTGTTTACTAGTAAGTAATCACAAGTTTAGCTTCCCAAGCTCTAGCTCTAGTTTTACTGGAATCATTACCGAAGGCTTTCCTCTCAAGGCAGTGGGTCACAAGCAATGTCATTTGTCTCCATTTCCCTCCATGTACGCACTCAGCAAATATCACTTGAAGAATTCCTGGCTATGAGGCAAGAACCAGTAATTGAATTAAATATATTCAGCCACTCTAAGCCAATCTTCTGAAGACAAATTATTTTTTTCTGCCCTATCAGGACATCATTAAAGAAGAAATACCCGGATTTTTCCTGTGATTATCAGCTATCCATCACATCGTGCCATGCAGTCCAATGTAAATAGAACACGCACCCTACCCTGTTGGTCAGGGCTCAGAAATGTTACATGTGGCCTCAAGAACAATTTACATTATTAATAGCCCATGAGCTGATTCCTTTCTCCAAGCCACCACACCCCAACCCTCCTCCTCCCTGCCTGCAGAAGGCACACCACCCTCCTGCACAGGGCTGAAAATGTCGTCTGTGGTTAAGTCAGCAGCGATGAAAAACCCATGAAACAAATATAGCCAAATGTCTGACACTCCAAATCATAAAAGAAACCTAATATCTTTGTTCCACTCCCATCTCCGCTCAACTCTTAGTCCTAAGGCAAAATAAATAAATAAATAAATAAATCTCATCACTAGCCTCAAAACAGCAAATCTTTTGTCAAATGTAAAACAACAAAGCCAATAAAAACAGGTAATACAAAATCAAACCCAAGCCTATAAAGAAGAATTAGTAATTAGAAGAATTCCAAAGATGACACAGAAACCATTTCTGGAAATCACTCATGCTTTGTTGCTCTTTTAAAAATGTGAGTAAAAATTCACTTTTCAGCTACATTCTATTTCATATTGCTTTTTAAAACAGAATTTTCAAAGAAAAAATTTTAATGTTGAGACTCATACATTCAAGTTTAAAAGGGATACAAGCCAATTCAACCACAAAATTAACAATAAAAAGGAAACAAGGACAGCTGCACAACCTGACTCTGGCACTAAATTTCAAAGTAAGTCTAAGATCTCTAAAACCATGATCACAGGGCTCAGGAATCCCTGGCTGAAAATCAAACGGCTTCTTCACACATACATAAAACTATTCTTCTCCCCGCCTTCCAAAACTCCCACAACTTACCAATCTCAGTTCATTGTAATTTAACACAGTATTTATGATCTGGCAAATTGACACAGGCTCATGCTGCCCACTGCAATGATAACACACAAACAGAAGGTACTAATTCTATTAGTCTTCCCTCAGTCAGCTGGTCCTGAGCCATAACAAGCCCAATGAGCTTGTTTTGTTTTCTAAATTTGACAGGGATGTGTCTTTAATGGGTCTGACCATACTGTTGTGACGGGTATGCTAAAGCCACCAGGCAGCCGAGGCTGCCAAAAGTAGGTTTTTCCAATTAGCAATAAATAGACTCAGCATGGCTAACATAAGGAGACAGTGTGGTAACATCCTGTACACCATCAGATTCAAACACTTGAGCATGTGATTCATTTGGGGGGTGGGAAATTTGCAATGTTGCTGAGTGCTGCCATGTCACCCATAAATCTATACCTGGGCAGATGAGGAAAGGGAAAGCCTGCGAGGTCAATATTTTGGTTTTCTAGTGATCCTTTCTCTCCAATCCATCTATCTGCAATTTGTGAAAAGAAGAAAAAAAAATTATATGGGAGAAAAAAGTGAAGTTATATGATTATTCTTCCCTTTCCTTAAGAGAAGCACTATCCAGGAAATTGCCTACCTAGACCAACTGTAGAACCAGACAATTAAACCTTATACTGATTTCTATGCCACTGGTGAATAGTGGTTAATAACTTCACACTTTTCTTTTTATCGCTTAACAAGGAGGGAATGGCACTTTCTAAATCATTACTGCTCTGTCATCTTGGTTCACTGCCAAAGCAAGGAGCTTCAGAACACCTGTCAAACAACACGTGGCTTGTGAAAAAGAAATAGATACCAAAATAGGTTTATTTAAAATTTTCACATATGTAGAAAAATGGAATGAATTTGGGTTAACAAAGTCACTCATTCTGGTGAGGGGTGGGGAAGAAAAAGATTTCCAGGACTCAATTTATGTGATTCTAGTCAAAGTAATGAAACTTAATCTATCTCAGCAGAGATCAGTGGTGCTGACACAAGGTCAGTCTTAATAGCATTTATCTTCTCATCCTTAGCCACATTCCCAATGGTTTCAGTAATTAAAAAGGCAAAATTACAAGGCAAAAATACTCTGTCCCTATCTTTTCAGATAAAAGTTCCTAGGTTCCCACTACAAATGTACGAATTATCCTTTTTCTTGTTTGAGTATCCTGGCCATTCTTATAAATTCAAAATAGGCTTAAATATCAAGACCTTCTTTAAAAAATATACCACTTCCCTATCTACCCATCTATAACTACAGAAACTACTAAGTGAGTGTGATCCCAGAGGCAAGGCAAACAAACATCCACTATGTAGAGCACAGGGCTTAGGGGCTAGGTAAAACAAAAAAACATCTGAAATGCACTCCCTGACAAACTGAAGTAGAGGTTGGAGAATACAGAAATAATTTGAGGCTGCAGACTTTTGTTTTGTGTTAATACAAAATTTTTAAGTATTGATACTAGTTTATGCAGACCCATTTGAAAAATCTAGTAATAAGAAATCCAATATATGGGTGGAAAAAGGCACAAATTTGGATTGAGAATAAGGAAATTCCATCTTCCTTGATGAAAGAAGCCCTGGAATTTTAAAGATTAGTATTGACTGAAGATTCAGCAAGACTGGAAAGGCCAACTCACAACCCCAGGACCATATCTTATTACCTTTGACACTTAGTAGTATAATGTATGTGTAGGAGAGGGGTGCGGGTGCCCACACCTGGATTCCTTAAAGCGCAGGTAAAACTAAGATGTGGTGACCACTCAAAAACTTCAGCAAATGCAGGCCAGGCACAGTGGCTCATGCCTGTAATCCCAGCACTTTGGGAGGCCAAGGAGATCGAGACCATCCTGGCTAACATAGTGAAACTTCATCTCTACTAAAAATACAAAAAAAATAGCTGGGCATGGTGGCGGGTGCCTGTAGTCCCAGCTACTCGGGAGGCTGAGGCAGAAGAATGGTGTGAACCCGGGAGGCGGAGCTTGCAGTGAGCCAAGATCACGATGCTGCACTCCAGCGAGACAGTGCGAGACTCCGTCTCAAAAACAAAAAAACAAAAAACAAAAAACTTCAGCAAATGCAAAGGGGATAAACAAAAGATGCCTAAATGGTCTCCTTGATGTAGCTTTCTTCTCTTACACTCACAGACCCCAGGCAAGATTTGACCTAGTCTTTCTCTTCCCAGCTGTCTCTTACATCAACTGGCTTGTGTCCTCCTAAACCTGTACCTTTCAATGTCCAAAAACCTAAAAGGCACACAGAGGCCAATATCCATGCATCTTAGAGATGCTAGTTTCCAACTATTAAGAAAGAAGAACAAGGTTATTCTGAATTTGTCTCAAGTCTAACATCTTAGCCATTTTGAAAGAAATACTCAGTATTTTCAAGCATATAGAGTAATTAAAATCAAGCCTAAGTGTAACCCACTTATTTAATCTCTATAAATGCAACACTGTTATAATAGATTATATATAACATATATATTATATGCTTACCATATATTTTTCATATAAGTATATATTGTTTATTATAATGCAAGCATATATAAGCATAAATTATTCTATATACTTGAATTTTTATCATCGCATTTCTCTCAAATTACTGAAAGTCTAAGTTATAATCTGGACTGGGCTTCCATGGGGTGTTTCCAAATTACAGCTTCCTTTTTTCACCTTTATTTGAAAGTACCAACATTACTTTCATCAATTTTTGAAAGAATGTAGACAAATGGACAAGCAAACAGATGGTTCCTTAGTACAAGTTCATCAATATAAACGATCTGCAGATAAAATGCCACTTACTTAAATGTAGATAGTTGTTTCTACAGTACAGGCTGAGTATCCAAAATGCTTGGAACCAGAGTGTTTGAATTTGGAATTTTGGAATATTTACATTATACTGGATGAGCATCCCTAATTCAAAAATCTGAAATACAAAATGCTCCATGAGCATTTCCTTTGAGTATCATGGCGGCACTTAAAGTTTCAGAGTTTGGGCTGGGCGCGGTGGCTCATGCCTGTAATCCCAGCACTTTGGGAGGCTGAGGCAGGCAGATCACAAGGTCAGGAGCTCGAGACCATCCCGGCTAACACAGTGAAACCCCGTCTCTACTAACAATACAAAACATTAGCCGGGCATGGTGGCGGACGCCTGTAGTCCCAGCTACTCGGGAGGCTGAGGCATGAGAATGGCGTGAACCCAGGAGGCGGAGCCTGCAGTGAGCCGAGATCGCACCACTGCACTCCAGCCTGGGCAACAGAGCAAGACTCCGTCTCAAAAAAAAAAAAAAAAAAAAAGTTTCAGATTTTGGAGCATTTCAGATTTTTAGATTAGGGACACTCAACCTGTATTTTTAATGGTATATGAAAAGAACCTAGGCTCTGAAATAACTATTAATGTATACTAAGAAGAATTTCAACTCATTCCATCTGAATTACCACAAATTCTAAATGAGTAGAATGTGAATTAATAAAGCTGAATAGTATGTGTTATCAGTTCTGAAGAACTGCCGGGAATTTAGAATCCAAACATCCCTGAAATATGACAATAGAAACGAAATTTAAAAATTATCTGGCTTCAAATTTTATAATGTAAGCAGCTTTGAAAGTGATAGGTAATTCATGATCACTAACAAAGGATATTGCTTTTTTTAACATAAAATATGTCTGCCAAAATACATTAAACCATCATATTAGCCTTAAAAGAAATTCTCATATTAAAAAAAATCAAAATGTTAGTAGGTCAGCTGAAGTTAAAAGTAGTCTTAATGGTGGCTATAAAATTCTGGAGACAGAATTAGAACTCATCCCTCCTACCACCCACACAGTTTAAATGGGTCTGGTTTGGCAAGAAAATTCTTCGCACTGCCATGTTTTAGGTGACAAAAGTATACATTTTTAAGGCTAAAGTTTCCCCTCAAGTTACATAAGAGGCCAGAAATGAAACATAAGAACCAGCGTTCTTTATCATTTTTCACATCATGGTCCCCTTTGAGTCTCTTAAATGCTATGCATCCTCTCCTCCAAAAAAGTACACATATGCACAGACACACAAAATATTACATACAACTTCAGAGGATTCACAGACCTCCCCTTTACTCTACTTGGGTTGAGGGAAGTTCTCATATGACAATCTAAGAATCAGTAAAATTTCAATTTTTTTTTTTTTTTGAAATGGAGTCTCACTCTGTTGCCCAGACTGGTGTGCAGTGACGCAGTCTCGGCTCAGTGCAACCTCTGCCTCCCGGGTTCAAGCAGTTCTCCTGCCTCAGCCTCCTGAGTAGCTAGGATTACAGGCACCTGCCACCACGCCCGGCTAATTTTTTGTATTTTTAGCAGAGACGGGGTTTCACCATGTTGGCCAGGCTGATCTTGAACTCCTGACCTCAGGTGATCCACCCGCCTCAGCCTCCCAAAGCGCTAGGATTACAGGTGTGAGCCACCGTGCCCGGCCCAAACTTTGTATTTTTTATATGTCCAAAAGATTGTTTTCCTTCCTTCTTACCACCTTTAGTGTAATTTCCTCTATTTTCACTGACTATATCTGCTACTGTTGGAAATATGAGCTACTCTTTCATGACTATCTTTCAGACCATGGGTTTGCAAGCTTTTTCTGTAAAGAGCCAGATAGGACATATTTTAGGCTTTGGAGTTCACTCAGTATCTCTGGCAAGTACTCAACTCTGCTGTTGTAGCACAAATGCAGCCATAAACAAATGGGTAGGGCTGTGTCCCAATCAAACTTAATTTACAAAAACAGGCAGTTTTGAGTTGAGTTAGCCCATGGGTCAAAGTCTGCCAACCCCTGGAATACAGGAACAATACAGGAACGTTCAATAACTCTACAAGGAAGCAAACAAGTACAGTTGGATTCCTAACTTGTATCATTCCTAAAAATAATTTCTAGAAGGATTAAAGACCTAAATAAGAAAAGCCAAACCTTGCAACTTTTAGAAGAAAACAGGGGAGAATGTCTACGTCACTAGAGGAGGGAAAGCTTTCTTGTGGGAAAAAAACCCACATAGTGTAAGGAGGAAAAAATTAAATATCTGGCATTAAAATTAGAAACTTCTGCATAATGAAAGACTACAAATAAAGTAAAAGGACAAGCCACAGACTGAAAGAGATATCTGCAGCACAAATGACAAAACAAGGATTGGCTTTTGAATACCTAAGAATACTAAGAGACATACAATCCAACAAAATAGAACATCTATGTTCTATTCAGACAAGAAAATGGAAGAGTTAATAAACACATGAAAAGATGCCCAACTTAACTAATAATTTTAAAATGTAAATTAAAATCACAATGAGATACCCTTTCATACCCATGAGACTAACCAAAAAATAAAAACTCAGATAATAAGTGCTGCAAGGATGTGGAATATCAAGGATTATGCAACAAGTCTAAGTATATATATAGTAAGTTTAAAATGCCTCAACAGAGAACTAAACAAAAATTCAAAAAAGCAAAATTGTATATCAAAATCCTTTCCAATTCTCTTAAGATTAGCCTCTGACACTGTGACTGAGGGAGTTACGTATTGTGGCTCCAGCCAGACATATGAATTTAGCTACTTGATTTTTAAAAATGAGCTTGCTGTGATAAATTAAATGGTTGCTCTTATCAGTAAAGCCTCATATACTGCTGTGGATGTTGTACAAATTCCACTCCTAGAAATATACCAGAGAAACTCTCACAAAGGTGGTATTGTCTACTTCAGTACTGTTTGTAACAGCAAATAATTAAGACAAATGAAAACTTGGAAACCTAAAGATATGGATGATGGCAGAATTAAAAAATACACTGTGCTATATTCATCGAAATATTATACAATAGTTAACATGAATGAATCAAATCTAAAAATGTATCAAGATGAATATACTTAAAATGTGGCATACAGAGTAGAGTTTTTCTCCTGCTTTTCCAAACTGCAAAAGAATATGTATAGCATGACACATACATGGTAAAAACTTTTAACACACCACATGTATATACACGTTGCAGAAGCAAAAAAGAACAACCCATGGGCAAGAATGATAAAACCAACTCTGGGCAAGTTACCTCCGAAAAAGAAAAAGAAATGAGAGAGGATGGGGAGGAAACGGTCTTTAGTTGTCTCTATAATATTTTATTGCTTTTAATTTTTTAAAGAAAAACTAGGCTATTAAGAGATCACAGCAGGGTGCGGTGGCTCATGCCTGTAGTCCCAGCACTTT
The DNA here is from genome assembly GCF_029289425.2 of Pan paniscus. NCBI lineage: Eukaryota > Metazoa > Chordata > Mammalia > Primates > Hominidae > Pan > Pan paniscus. The sequence continues at coordinate 26,551,466 of NC_073272.2, read as the reverse complement.
GGGAGGCCGAGGCGGGCGGATCACCTGAGGTCAGGAGTTCAAGACCAGCCTGACCACGGAGAAACCCCGTCTCTATTAAAAATACAAAATTAGCCGAGTGTGGTGGCACGTGCCTGTAATCCCAGCTACTTGGGAGGCTGAGGCAGGAGAATCGCTTGAACCCGGGAGGTGGAGGTTGTGGTGAGCCGAGATCACGCCACTGCACTCCAGCCTAGGCAACAAGAGTGAAACTCTGCCCCCCTGCCCCCCACAAAAAAAAAAAAGAAAGAAAGAAAAAGATTGCAAAAGTGAAATTTTTGGTTATTTACAGGTAAAGATGAAAGACTTCTCTTAATATTTAATTGTAAAATTCTTCATAGTCACTCATTCTCTTTCATCACCAACATCAACAAAGGCTAGAGCCCTCTGTCCTAGTGCCATTTCCCAAGGGATCCTGATAGGTGCTACCACATCACCAAGAAAATCCCAGAAAGGCTTGCCAAGATTGTAATGTTTGCATTAATGATTTGGATACACTTTTAATGTGCACAAATTCCAGCTCCAACACAACTAAAAGCCAGGCAGTCTACGACCAACTGGCAAGCAGGCTGGCAAAGCTTATTTCAGCCTATCAGGTAGGAAAATGAAAATGCATGGACTCTATACCTAAACATCAGAGCATACATTTTAAAATGCAATAAAAAATCCAGACCAAAAATGGTTTTCTCAAGGACACAGAAATAAGAGAGTAGAGAAATAAAATAATACCAATGTCAGTAAGTACTAATTATTCCATCAAGACAAATATTCCCGTTAAACTAAAGTTATGCAATGAGTATACTTATAAGTACATAGTCAGTTTTAAATTCCCCAATAAAGCCAGGCACAGTGGCTCCTATCTATAATCCTACAGCTTTGGGAGGCCAAGGTGAGAGGATCCCTCGAGGCTAGGAGTTGGAGACCAGCCTGGGCAATACACCAAGACTCCATCTCTACAAAAAATAAAAATAAATTTGCCAAGGATGGTGGCATATGCCTGTAGTCCTAGCTACTAGGGAGGCTGAGGGGAGAAGATTGTCTGAGTCCAGGAATTCAATGCTGCAGTGAACTATGATCACACCACTGCTCTCCAGCCTGGGCAAGAAAGTGAGACCTTGTTTCTTAAAATAAAATAAAATAAAATAAAATAAAATAAAATAAAATAAAATAAAATAGGCCTGGTGCGGTGGCTCATGCCTGTAATCCCAGCACTTTGGGAGGCCGAGGCAGGTGGATCAGGAGGTCAGGAGATCGAGACCATCCTGGCTAACACAGTGAAACCCTGTCTCTACTAAAAATACAAAAAATTAGCTGGGCATGGTGGTGGGCGCCTGTAGTGTAGTCCCAGCTACTTGGGAGGCTGAGGGAGAGTAGAATGGCGTGAACCCGGGAGGCGGAGCTTGCAGTGAGCCGAGATGGCGCCACTGCACTCCAGCCTGGGCGACAGAGAGAGACTCCATCTCAAAAATAAATAAATAAAATAAAATAAAATAAAAAATTTCGCAATAAAAAAACAAATTCAAAAAGGCAAAATCATATATCAAAATCATTTCCAATTCCCTTTAGATTAGCTTCTGATACTGTGACTGAGGGAGTCATGTATCGTGTCTCCATGGCCAGAAATCAGAATTTAGCTACTCGATAGAAGAATTAACTTGCTATGATAAATTACTGTTCCTATCAATATAACTAATGATTAAAAAATCATAATTATTTTAAACACTAGAGTATTATAATCCTTTGGGCCAGTTTTAGCTTTTCTTTAATAGTTCCAAAATTAATAAAAGTCTAAAATGTGGACAGATTTAACTCATTAAATTGCCTTCACTATTGTTCACAGAATAAAATCCTTAATTGATTAATGATCTCAGGGTGTCTATCGCCATCTAGTGAACAATCACTTCAATTACCACATCAGACATTTGACAACTGATACCCCTTTTCTTCATGGTTTAAAAATATATGTCCACTCAGTGCCATAGGCTTGCCCAACTTCTTTTTTATGCCTCTCTACACACACATTGAGAACAAACACAAACACAGATGGTATATCTATAGATCCACAGAGTACTCTGAAACACTGACTTCATTACTTTTAAATAACGTACACACTGTGAGATCCCTCATACAATTCCTTACCCATTAGCTCATTCCTCTACCACAAAGCAATTCAAAATCATGGAAGAGTTTAAGCGTGAAAGATCACACCTGTGAAAAGACAATATTGATGCCCATTTGACACAACTACTAGCACTTTTATTATAAACCTGTTTTAAAAAGTACAATTAGTAATTACTCTGAGTATTCTAGCAGCCATAATACATTTGATTACACAAATTATTAGGTCGCTAGAGCCAAACGTGCACGATTCCAGGAAAACTGAGCAAACACAAAATAGACTTAAAAATAAAAAGGAAAAGGGGGCTTCAAGGCCTCCCTAGGCTGTGTATTAATCCACATCCAAATGCAAAATTTTATAATCTTTTGCAATGGCATGCTACCAGGTTTCCTTCTCATTAATTTCCACTTGAAACTTAATCTAATTTATCCCACAAGGACTTTAAAAGCAAAGAATTTGTAAGATCTGCAGGTTACTATATTATTCTGCCCACTCGTATCTTGTCACAAAAAATACTAGTTTAATAAGTTACAAAGGTATTCCAAAATCTCAGCACACTGGCTCTCATTTTCACTTCACTCCTCCTACCTCTTTAATAATTAAGAGACGCTAACCCAAAGAAAGATATCACATAGACTAATTCCATCCACCAGTGCTAACAATTATCACCAATACTTTAACAATCATTTTTATATTAGGAAATAATATTTGTAAGTGACTTTGGATCTTCTTCTAGAATAAGATTTCCTGGGAGAAACTGCGTAATTATTATTTCTCAGTAGCCTCATATTACTTTAAAGGCCTACTTTCCAGAGTTTTATTTATCCTTATTTGAGGGAAACAGCAAAGGGTAAAGAGAAAAGAGGAAAGCAGATACCAAGAATTTAAATCACAAACAAGTAGTTCTAGATTTGTCTGAAATCCTTTGTTTTTTAGTGGAGAGAACAGGGTTTTTTATAGTTCATTTATTAAAGATTTGTTATTGTTATATTTTATATAACAGAAAAATTAAAATTGTGTTTAAACTCGCTATTAAAAATCCAGCTAAAGAAAACCACTGCCCTTAAAATACAATGGATTAGGAGAGTGGGGGAGATCATTGGACAAATTTGGGGCTTATCATTATCAACAGTGCCCTTTTAAGCTTGTGGATTTCTGAGCCAATGTGGAAAATGTAACAACAGGGATTTCCCAGCAGCAAGAGGCACTCTCCAAGGGAGTAAATTGTCAACTATTGCCTCTCGTGAGAAACTTAAGAGTAACCTTGATCCAATCTCAATAGTCAACCCATGTATTATCACCCAGTTGGGGCACAGTGAGTGCATTTTCTAATACAAAAATAAGATGGTATTCCATCAGAAGCCACTGGATACATGTAAAGAAATAAAATTTAAATAATTTTAAAGTAAACTTAGCTTAAGAAACTGAAAACATCCTTCCCTTCCCTCACTTCAACTAGCCCCTAAAACACCTATATCTTTCTCATGTAAAAAGAGACCTGTGTCTTGAGATGGGTACCAAAAATCATGATCTTCCTGTAATAAGAGGTCGAATATAAAGCAGAACCAGAGTCATAAATGACATCTTGAGATGGAAGAGACAACCCTACTGTACTAAAAGGATTTACATTCAAAATAACCACTTGTTATACTTTATCTCCTTGAGTTTTAACTTCCTCATCTAAAAAATGAAAACGTTATTATCTATTTCAAAGGATTCTTGTGTAATTTCAGTGAAATAACGCATAGGAAAGCTTCTATCACATCACTGGTGTTCAATACATGTTTTGCCCTTCCTCACTGTGCCCTAAGACAAATCTTTGAGATACGGCTGCCAACAGAAGAGTGATTCTGAACATCCTGACGTTTATTTCATATACCAGCTAGATCTGCACTGTCCAACACAGTAGCCACTAGCTACATTTGTCTATTTAAGTTTAAATTCATTTTAATTATAATTAAAGCAATCTAAAAATCCAGTTCCTCAGCTAGTTGGCACCAGCCAGATACCAAGTGCTCACTGGCCACTTGTGGCTAGAGACTACAGCACTGGATAGTGCAGATGGAGAACATTTTCATCATCATAAAGTTCTACTGGACAGAGTTGATCTAAACTCTAAAGCAGAGGTCAGCAAACTTTTTTTCTAAAAAAGACCAGAGAGTAAATATATCAGGCTTTGCGGGCCATGTGAGCCTCCATCTTTTCTACTCAGCTCTGCTCTCGTAATACAAAAGCAGCCACAGATGATACATAAATAAATGAGCTTAGCTCTGTTCCAATAGAACATTATTTACAAAAATAGATGGCAGGCTGCATTTGCCCCGATGGCCATCATTTGCCAACCACTGCTCTAGAGCATTCAGAGTACAGACCCCCCAATATAAGCATTTTTCCCATGACCACTACCTACCTCCTTTAAGGCTAAATAGTCTTAAACCCACAGACAGGGAGTTAAATGGAATTTAATATTCAGCGTAACTAACTATTCTTTTACAAATTAAGAAAAACCCATGCACATAGTACTAAAACAGTTGAAGCTTACAGTGTTCATAAAGTGATGTACCTAAATTCTATTTGGTATCTGGCCCATCTTATTAAAGCCAATAACTCTCAATCCATAACTCCTGTCTTGATGTATTCCTGGAATTCTGGATCTATACATCCAATGGCCTCCTTATTATGTCTGGAATTCTATTACTCATGCCAAAGGCAACACATCCATGACAGAATTCTTAATCCTTCTTTCCCAGTTTCCTCCATCTTAGTAAAAGGCTCTACTAGTTATCCTCCTGATTTCTACCTTTCACTCACACTCCAAGCTAATCCATCAGCAAAAAAAAAAAACAAAAAAAAACTCTCTTAAGTCATTCTTATTCATGTCACCTCCTCAAAGAAGCCTTCCCTGACCAATCTAAACCAGCCATCTAAACATTCTCTAGCCCACCATCCTGTTTTAATTATCTACAGAGCATTTACTTCTATCATATTTTCTGTTATTTCTTATACATGTTTATTTACTTATTTAAAGTCTGTTTTCCCAAACCACCCTCTCACCACCCCACATTCCCAACCCATGTCGTCCCCAACCCCAAACCCCTCCCATTCTGGGTAGAATGTAAGCCTCATAACAGGGATCTTTTAGGTCTTGCTTGACACTCTATCCTGAGAACCTAGAACAATGCCTGGCATGCAGTAGATGTTCAATAATAAATACACACACACACGAATTAATGAAACCTTATTTAAATGCCTATTTGTCTCAAACCTGTCATCCAAAGAGAGGGGTACTGTATTTGATGCTGTACAACTAGGTAATAAACTTGACTCTCCCACACTATAACATGTATAGTTAAAAATACTCTCATATCTAGAGATGTGAATGTTATTATGCCATTTACCTCCCTTCCTTTGTATGTCACCAAGGCAGCCAGTGGTTTGGCGTAAAATCTGCTATAGGAAAATCCCAGGCAACCATACATACTGTTCGCTGTGAGCTTCAAAGCCTTCTGTCGAATGTCATACTGCAGGCCACATAGAACAAAAGACAAACAACAACATTTACAGATGCTTAATCATTACATTATATGTCTTTCTAGATCTCCAATAAAAAGGGAAACCCTCAATATCCCTGAATAAAAAAGAATTAATATACTCAACCCATTCTCCTGGATCCATGATTCCCTAACCTCCTAGAAGCAGCAAGTAAACACAGACTCCAAAGCTCCCAGGAGCCAGAAGTATCTTGCTCAGATACAATCTTTGTAAACAAAGGTGGCTTCCATTCTGAGGCACTCTAGTATTTTTAAATGGTCACCTATCCACAAACTTAAAATAAGTACCTGCATTTGCCCAGCATCCTGTTTACTCATAAATAATCAAACTGTAAAAGCTGAGACTGTCACTCAAATGTTTCTTAGTGAAAAGATATACCTGAAGAATAAGGTCTGGATTTAAGTCTTGCTGTTTCATTAGCTGTTTGACTTGTTTTCTCCGTTCTACCAGTTTCCGGATCTCTCTGGGCAAAATGCCCATTTCTAAGCTTGGATCTGGCAACTCAGGTATCTGTTCTTGTTCTCCATCCTGATAAACACACAACAAATTTCACACAAATCAAATTTTTCTGAAATAAATTTCTACAGTAATATTTTATAGGAGCTTTCCCCCATGATCACATCTTGAAAAGCTATTATCTTATACAAGGTCAATAATGCATGAGTAGTATAAGAAAGAGCTGAGAGGGTTGTAGAACAGGTCATGATTGCCCTCTTCTCTCCCAATTATATTAGGCTGTCATTCCCAATATCTCCCACCCCTGTAGTTAGACACAAATTTAGATTTCATTTAAAGGGATACATTTGGCCGGGCACGGTGGCTCACACCTGTAATCCCAGCACTTTGGGAAGCCAAGGTGGGCAGATCACGAGGTCAGGAGATTGAGACCATCCTGGCTAACATGGTGAAACCCCGTCTCTACCAAAAATATAAAAAATTAGCCAGGCGCGGTGGCGGGCGCCTGTAGTCCCAGCTACTTGGGAGGCTGAGGCAGGAGAATGGCGTGAACCCGGGAGGCGGAGCTTACAGTAAGCGGAGATCTCGCCACTGCACTCTAGCCTGGGCTACACAGCGAAACTCTGTCTTAAAAAAAAAAAAAAAAAAAAGGGATACATTTTTACACATGCTATCTCTCTTCAACAAAACTGGAGAACAACATGTTTGGGGAAATCGTTTTTAAAATACAAACACTAAGACAGACCTCCAGGATTAAAAAAACAAAATAACTAGCAGCTAAACTACTATTTCAAATCATTTTACTACCAAACAAAATGCTATAGAATTTTAAAACTATGGAGAATCATAGCAGTTATTGTAAATGCTATAGACTAAAAATTAAAAGCTAATAAATCAGCAAATTTAAGAGTTCAGAGCAGCCAGGAGCGGTGGCTCACACCTATAATCTCAGCACTTTGGGAGGCCGAGGCGGGTGGATCACCTGAGGTCGGGAGTTCAAGACCAGCCTGACCAACATGGAGAAACCCCATCTCTACTAAAAATACAAAATTAGCTAGGCATGGTGGCGCATGCCTGTAATCCCAGCTACTCGGGAGGCTGAGGCAGGAGAATTGCTTGAACCCGGGAGGCAGAAGTTGCAGTGAGCCAAGATCACAACATTGCACTCCAGCCTGGGCAAAAAGAGCGAAATTCCGTCTCCAAAAAAAAAAGAAAAAAAAAAAAGGAGTTTGGAGCACATTTAAATAGGCCATGACATTTCTAAAAACTAATACATATATATCCCTTAACATTTATGTAGTACCTATTACCTATAAATTGCTACGCAATCGGCAGAAGAATAGCAACATTTCAGAAAAGCAACCAGCAGTCTTCTTATATTAAAATTTACAGGAAGAAAAAGCAGGGGAAGCATTAGACCATTTTTCCCTAGCCTCCGTAAATTCTATTAACAGCTACAAAGAAAAAAGCCAGGCACATTTGCCCTTTCAAAGGTTCAGAATTAAAAATAAACCTCTTGGTTTAAAGTACATCAAGTCAATGCCATTTGATAACCTAGCCTTTACAAAGCATCTGATTTTATAGAGATCAATATCTTCAAGTGAACGCTGTTACAATAGTAATAGGGACCTATTGTTTTCCAATATAACAGATGATGATAGTAAATCTATTAAAGAGATCCTGGTACACATTCTAATTTATTTACAGCAACTATGAAAGTCAGATAAAAAGTAAACTGAAAGATGTGGAGTCAGGAAGTTTACAATCCACTCCTAGCTCTACAACTACTACCTGTGTGACACTAACTGTTCTGAGGTACCATGTATGAAAATGATTCAGATCTATAAAGTGCTACATGTATAGTATTTCTTAGATGACCTCTGAGGTCCCTTCCAACTCTAAAATGATTCTATTATATATCCAGAATCCAAGCTGGAAAGCTCCAATAAGCAAAATGGTGGTGGGCAGAGGCTAAATAATATTAATTATTCACCATGCTGGCACAGTAGCAGAACAGAGCTCAAATATTAATTGAATGCAGTCATACCTTTTGGGGATGTCTACCCAGTATCTTCTCTATAAAAGTATCCACTAGTCCCACAGAAAGGTCCACCCTTAGCAGCCAGATCCGTGCCCTGTGAACCTACTCTTGTGGTCACAGGTAACGGGGACCTGGGGTGCTCACCAACCTAGGCAAACCTATCGGATTCTCTCTTCTGGGAATATGAAATTGGGATTGAAAGACAGGTCCTAAGCTTGCGGTGAGAAGTGACATATAAATTCAGGAGCTAGAGGGCAAACAGACATCTTCTGCCATGTTATTAAAAAAAATTACAAAAAAGAACAAAATGTGGTGTATGTGTATACACCTACACATACACCACACACGCATATAAAATGGAATATTATTCAGCAACACAAACGAATAAAGTACTAGTACATTCTACAAAATGGATGAACCTTGAAAACATTATAAGTGAAATAAGCCAGATACCGAAAGGCCATATAACGTATGATTCTATTTATATGAGACGTCCAGAATACACAAATCTATACAAGCAAAAAGATTAGTAGTTGCCTAGAGGTGGAAGGGATGGGGATTGAGGGAGGTGACAGCTAAAAGGTTTCTTTGGGGAATAATGAAAATATCCTAAAACTCATTGTGATGATGGTTGCAAACTCTGGGAATACACTAAAAGCCACTGAACTACACACTTCAAACAGGTGAAGTATATGGTATATGAATAATACCACAATAAAACTATTTTAAAAAGACACAGATCTTCCTTCTTTAAGCAATTTTTTTAAACTCAATTTCAAGAGTCCCAGGTTAAATACAAACCTCTGTAACTTTCTGTGCCTCTGAAGCAACTCTTTGTACTGTTGTAAAACAAATGTTAAATTCCTGAATGATGGAAGGATATAGACTGTTGAAGTCCAGAAGCAAAATGAACTTATCATAAAAACCTGAAATTAAAAAGCCACGTCATAAAAAGTCTAAAGAAAAGCAGAATTGTCAAAACATCATTATTAAAAGCACTGTAAGTATACTAGAAACTATATACTATCCATATACACTACCCAGAGCTGTGAGACAGACAAAAAGGGAAAAAAAGAATCAACTACCATTTCATAAAATGATGCGGATTAGTGAAAAGCCAGATCACAAAAGAAGAGGGAGAAAAAGATCCTGTCTCTCTTTAGAACCAGCTACAACCAGTCCTTTCCCCAGCTGTCCCCAAAGCACACCATTATTATGAGCAAATACCTTCCCAATCAGCTATCTGAGAGGTGTCACATCCATTTAAAAAAAAAAAAAATGTTCAACTCTCCTTCAAAGCAAGAATTCTTTGAAGAATCCTCCTACCTACTCTCCCACCCCCACCCCAAATAAAACCAAGTGAGTGGTTTATTTTTATTTTTATTTTTTTTTGAGTCAGAGTCTCACTCTGTCTCCAGGATGGAGTGCTGTGGCGCAATCTCAGCTCACCGCAACCTCTGCCTCCCGGGTTCAAGCGAGTCCCCTTGCCTCAGCCTCCCGAATAGCTGGGACTACAGGCGCGCACCACCGTGCCCGGCTAATTTTTTATATTTTAGTAGAGATGGGGCTTCACCATGTTGGCCAGGACGGTCTCGATCTCCTGACCTCGTGATCTGCCTGCCTCAGCCTCCCAAAGTGCTGAAATTACAGGCGTGAGCCACCACGCCTGGTCGAGTAATTTATTCTTTTACAACAGCTTCAAAAAATAAAATGGACGGCACATTTACCTGTACAAAAACTGAGCTAAAATCAAACAAGAGACACATATATATAAATGTCAGTAGTGGAACGACCCACCCTTTTTACTTGCAAAGGATGAACAGAAAGCTACTATATTTCTGTAGGACATTTACAAAGAGTTATCTTCACCTTGAGAAGAAACTGAATAAAAATAAATGTCCACTATTAAGACAATAATAATTGCAAACATATAAGATAGTTTATTCTGTGTCCAGCACTATACTAATTTATCCTTAAATCCCTGTGTGGTAGATATTACTCTTAACTCTATTTTACAGAAGAAACTGAGGCTTACAGAGGTTAAACAGGCAGCCCAAGATCACACTGAATTCAAACCCAGACCTACATAACACCAAGTCCTACTGCTCCATTTCATTATAACTAATAACAAAATCACTTTTGTCAAAAATGTTTCCTACTCAGAACTAACTTATTGGATAAAATTCACATTAATTCCTTCACAGCAATGTGAATATTCTTAACACTACTGCTGAACTGTACACTTGGGAAGGGTTGAAATTTTTTTTATATATACAAAAAAATTAGCTGGGTATGGTGGCACACACCTGTAGTCCTAGCTACTCAGGAGGCTGAGGCAGGAGAATCGCTTGAACCCAAGAGGTGAAGGTTGCAGTGAGTAGAGATCGCACCACTGCACTCCAGCCCGGGCAACAGAGTAAAACTCTGTCTCCAAAAAAAAAAAGAAAAAAAGAAAAAAAGAAAAAAAAAATTATTTCTAGCTCTGTGTACCACAAAACATCTTTGCCATTCATGACAATAGGGAAAAAGATATTCTCCTGTTAAAGTTAAATTTGGTGGTTATTGTCTGCACTTCCTTCAACTTTGCTGTCAACTGAACTGGTCAGGACAAACAGCTATCTATGTACTGGACAGCTATCTATGTATTAGACAAACTATGGCTACAGACCAAATCCAACCTACTTATTTTTGTACCACCCATGAGCTTAAGTATGGTTTTTACATTTTTAAATGGCTGGAAAAAAATCAAAAACAATATTTCATGACATATGAAAACTATATGAAATTTAAATTTCAATGTCTATAAATAATATTTTATTGGAACACAGCATAACAAAATTCACATTAAGTGTATGTCAGGTGACTGGCAACCAAGATTTTCACGTGAACGAAAGATAAAAGTCATGAGACCTATTCGCTGATCTATAAGATATAATTCAGTCTTCTAGTTTCTCAAGCCTAGATCCACATTAAGAAATTCCTTAATACTGGGAGAAAACCAATTCACTGCCCAGCCTTACCAACTTTGGGGTCCAAAACCAAGCCTCCAGCATAAGCTGCTTTCTTACGTCCTTTCTTGTATTTATTGGTATCTCCATCAATTTCTTCATCTTCATCTCCCTAATATCAAATGGAAAGATAACTTCACCAGCCAGCAACTAATTAACTAATTTAAAATTTTGATGATTCTCTCTTTTCCAATTGCAGGACTTAGTTCTAACAAACATTTCAGTTAGTGGTCCTATCTGTTGGGAAAGACAGTTATTGTAATATGTTCACGAATCCAAATGAATCCCAAGCATAGTAATTTCTTAAACAAATACTATATCCTGAGTTAACAAATATGAAAATTCTATTTTTATGTGTTTTTGAATTTACAGAATTTCATATTTTTAAATCAATGAATATTGAAAAATACCACTTTTCATATTATATAAAATTTGAGATTATAAAACAGCCCTCTTAAAATCACTACTCTAACATTCGTGATGTAAAAACATAAAATACTTCATGTAGGTATTATCATTATCCCTATTATTAATATGGACACCATAAAACAAGTACATCCATATACTGAAAATCCATTCCTAAGTAGTTTATTACTGGCCAACATTCAATACCTCAGCAGAAGTTAAAGTCCTCTAAATGAATATGCCCTATACCAATTTTGATAATGTACATTAAAAAACAAGCAAATATGAGAACCTGAATCAAATTCTAACATTCAATTCCCATTTCTGAATTAATTAATATCAGTGCTAATAAAACAGTAGCTAAACTAAGTTTTAGTTCCAAAGTGATGGAGGCTACTTCAGAAACCTGACTGTGGGTGACCTTGGTCATACTAGTACAGAAAAATGCAACACAAAAATAAAGGCTCATAGGTTTAAGAAAATAAAAAGTTTAACTGGCATTTATCTTTGGATAGGGCTGAGGTGCCAGAACACATTCCATGTATGGTCACCCATCAGAGAGGTCTAATGCTTCCCTCAAAGAATTTCACATTTCACAAATAATTTTGTCTGCACAAAGTGCATTTTCCTTTTACAAAGTGGAAAAGGAAATGACCACACAAAAACAAGGGAATAAACTTGACACGGTTTCTTTAGTACACAAGGGATTAGCTATTTTGAAAGCAGATGTTATCACAGAAAAAAAAGGCTATCTAGGTATTAAAAGGGGGGGGGGTTAAGAGAAAACAAAATACTACACAGTTTTGGACCCACCAGTTTTTGCTGAGGCTTTCTGAAAATCTGCTTGTCAGGCACAATATAGTTGTTTTCGTAAAATGCATGAAGCAACAAGAACTCGTTACGCTCGGATCGTCCACCCATCAGCGTCCTGGACTATTAAATGGAATTTATTTTTTAAATTTGAGCTCAAAACCACAACTAACAAAAGCAACTTTGAGTCAGTAAGTTTAGTCACAGCACCTCCTTCAAAACTATTCCTAATAACGGTCTGCTTTTTTTTTTAAAAAAAAAAAAGGTACTAAATTATTCCTAACGTTTTCTTTAAGCATCATAGCTAAAGGAGACAAAGAGAGCTTAAAATATTGACAACTTGGCTATTTATTTACTCCCAAATGGACCATTCCACTAAAAAGACACATCCAGATGTTAGAGAGATGATCCGTATGTTCACCCAAATTTCAACACGCTGCACCTGGCATTCCTCCCCTTCTCCCAACCAGTTCTTCCTTTTACAAAAGAAATCCAGCTTTCAGAATCCAAGTTACTCATTTTATAAGCATGCATTTAGACTCATTATCATATAACAACTACCCCAAGCAAACACTGAATCCAACAGGAAATGCTTTTTCCCCCTTTCTAAGTTAAATTTACCATAATGTTCCCAGCGATGTTAGTGATCTGCAATGCTAATGGAAGAACATTTAGCTCACACATGATCTGCAAAATGAACTTGGCATCTTTCCAGGTGTGTTCCAACAGGTATAACAGTTGAGAAGATTCACTGTACAGAAAAGTAAGAATGAAACAGAATCAAGTAATTAAAAGAAACAATGCCTATAATCAGAACTTCACAAAATATTATAAGGAATTCTGGGTGTAAGTAAATTCAGAGCAACAGCACCTTGGCTTCAGAAACAATTTAAAATAAGGTCAGTATGTAACTAGGAATTCATTCATACCACTGATCCCAATGCTTTTCTCCAAAACACACACACACACACACACACACACACACACACACACACACAAAATCCCATAAGGAAAAACTGAAGTAATATAATAACTACAAGCCTGAAAACTACCTAAATCCTTTCATTCATTCCATCCAGTGAGTATGTATTGCACGCTTACTATATGCCAGGCATTGGCTGTGACCAAAACAAACAAAACTTCCTATCCTCCTGGAGCTTATGTCCTCATGGGGGAGACAGAGTATAAAAAAAAACAAAGAAATTAAGTATATAGTATGTTATATAATGTTAAAAGTTAAGCAACGGGAATATTAAGTATCAGAAGCAGAGACTGAAATTTTTGTTAGGAAACAGTGGAAGATTTTACTGAGAATGAAGATCTTGAAGAGGTGAGGGAGCAAGCCTTATGGAAAGAGCATTCCAGGCAGACAGGATAGCACACTCAAAAGTCCTGAGCTGCGTGCAAATCTGACAGTTCCAGGACTAGGAAAGAGGCCAATATGGCTAGATCAGAGAGAATGATGGAAAGAGCAGTACGAGATAAGGACAGAGTTAACGACATAGAGACACATTGTAAAGGACCTTGTAAGTAAAAATAAGGACTTTAGTTTTTACTCTGAATGAAACAGAGAGTCACTGGAAGATTCTGAGCAGAGTATCACATCTGACTTGATTTTAGCAGGATAACTCTGATTCTGGATTGAGAATCAACCACAAGGGGGTAAGGGCAAAAGTAAGGGGATAGGCATATAAACCCAGTAATCCAGGGGAAAGAGGATAGCAGCTTGGACAGGATGGGTCCAATGCAGTTGAAAAGAAGTGGTCAGACTTAGATCTATTTAGAAGATAAAACTGATAGGATACCCTGATGCATCTACTGTGGGATATCAGAGAGAGGAATTAAAGATGCCTCAGACATGTGGGGCTAAGTAAGACTCTGGAAGTTTCCAGTGATAATGGAAAAAATACACCTATTAATTTAGTAAGGAAAGACTATAGGAAGAACCTAGGATAGAAGATCAGAGCTCAATTTTGAACAAGCTGGGAGTTCACATTAGATATCAAGTAAAATAGGTAAAACAGATACACTGAGTCTGGAATCTAGGGAGGTCTAACCTGAAGATACACAGGTGGGAAGCATAGCCATCCCATGGTATTTAAATTCCTGAGACTCAATGAGATCACCTAGAGAAGGAACACAGTCAGAAAAGAGAAGTTCAAGAAAGAACTCAGGAAGAACTAGCAGGAATGAATGAGAGATGGCCAGAGGAGTAGGAGGAAGAAATAAGCAAGCAATACCTCTAACTTAATGATTGCTCAGTTTTTATATTTCTAAAATATCTACCCTAATTCCTGAATAAATGAATTAAGAGTAGAAATCTAAATCCAAACTACTGTTAGGAAACATCAAGATAGTGTTAACACAGGTGAGGGAGACGGAGATAAACTGATCAATTACAATAATTCAAGAGGTAAACTAGTTCAGATTATGAAAGTAGTGGAGACAATTTCCCCTCTACAACACCACTGGCTCATGTCCCTCCAGACTAAGGATAGTACTAGTAGTGTCCTGCTGTTGTTAATTTCAAGACAGATGAATTCTGAAGAATCTAGGATCATACCTGTACATATTTTGTATATTTTCCATTGGGATTACAACCCTTTCAGTTTTTAGAATCTGCTGAACAAGTTCAGACAGATGGTAGCTTTTACAACGAATCAATTCCTTTGCTGAAATTTCCACATCACAGATCATTCGACCACAGGTAGCATTTCTTTCACCAAATCCACTCCGGCCCTACGAGATGGGAACAAAAAGCAAATTTCATGAAAGAGCAGACACTGAGAACATTTCTTTCTAACCTATTTTGAAGCTGGCCCAAAATTATGATAAAACTCTCATTCTTCCATACATCAATCAAATATTTTTGAACATTTACTATGTATCTGACATTATTCTAGGCACTCAGGATACAGCAGTGATCAAAACAGAAAGGATTCCTGGCCTCATTTGAAATGTATAATAAAAAACAGACATCATAAACAAGAAATTATATAGTTTTAGGAGGTAACAAGTAGATGGAAAATGGGAAAACAGCAGGGTGAGGGGTACAAGGAATACGGGGGGACTGCCATCTTAAATAGGGTAATGGGGTATACCTCACTGAGAAGATGCCACATAAAGAAAATCTTGAAGGGGGTAAAAAGCTAAGCAAGTGTTCAGATGAAGTGCTAATAACAACTCTACCACCTTAAAGATATGAATAAGAAAAGAAGCAAGAGCAGTGGCCCCAAGTTTGATCTGTAGTGGCAGAATCCTCTAGAGAACATTACGAAAAAGGTACAGATTCCTAACTTATCTGATGAGGCAACATGTCCATTTTATTTATAAGCTTTAAGTAAAATAAGATTTCAAGCACTGAGCAGTATCAGGTTTAGGAAGAAGGTGCTTCATACAAAAACTGCCAAAACCTCCATACATGAAGCAAGCAGGCAGAATGAAAAGTACACATTGGCTTTAAGAGTCACCCAGGCCTGGGTTCAAATCTCAGTTCTTCCCCTTACTACTTACATGATCCAGAACAAGTTACGTTACCCCTATGAGACTGTCTATAAAATAAAACTGGAGTTGTCATGAGAGGTAACTAACACAGAAAGCACTTAGTTTATTGCCTTCTTTTTTCCTTTTTTTTTATTACAAGATATCAGCAAGCAATATTGCGTTCTTATACAACCAACATCAACTCCCTTCCATTCATTCTTCCCATTTTCTTCCTAAATGATAGCACTCAGCGATTTCTGAACCATGCAACCTTGCCCTAAGGGCTATCACTTCAGGAATGACAAAGTGAAGGTAACATGTATGGGCTGTCTTTGTTCACTATCCCTAGATTCTAACCGATGATTTTAAAAACTACCAGAGGCTTTTACAAATAAAATGCTGAATTCAAAGGAAAAGATGTTTAGTGCCAAAGTTAAAATGTACTGAAGTTCCCATAACAAGATAACCAATTCCTGTTTTAAAAAGTATAGTGTGTTCCTTGGTAGCTATCCCAAATTAAAATAAATAGATAAATAAGATTTTGAAAATTATTATTACCCCAAGCTTTGGCATGTTGGATCGCTTCAGTCGACCTATCTTGGACCAGTGAGGAGCTTTGCACACATTAATTCTCTGCAGTAGTACTTCCAGTTCAAACCCATAAATATTATGACCCTAGTCAGAAAAAGAAGGCAGCTGATAATGTTATAACAAATGCAAATTAGAGGATTTATCTTTATACGCACAGAATTTCTTTGCCCTTTCTTTTTCTAGTCTCTAATTGAAGACATCATGCACTTACCTCCGATTGGGGGTCCTTTCTTCTTCAGGAATTTATTCATCAGCAGCACTCATTAGCCTTGACATTAACAAGGCTGCTAAGCAGATTGCTGGAATAAACTTTATTTCATCCTAATTGATGCAAGGCTCATATGATGTCTTTTAATTTGCAGCTCATGCCTTACGGTCTCGGAGGAAAATGCAAATTTAATGTCCCATACTTTTCATATGATCGGTAAAAGCTAAATTCAAATAATTCCATTTTGCTTCCTTAAAAACACAGAACCTGCCTGGTGTTGTATGACAGTTTATGTAAGACTTCTTCGAAAACTCAGGAACTGCATTTAGCTTCTTTTTAAAAATTGAGTTCAAACACTACTGATTTAGACCCATAATTGATATGCAACAAGATAAATATATAATACCACTAAATAGTTCAAATAAGAAACTTGTTAAAAACAAAGAAACAAAACTATATAGAGTAGAAATTATCTCAAAAATGCAACTAGATTTTTCATTTCCGTAATTTCCAACACGTGAACATGATTCACTTTCCTATGTTTATCAAAAATTAGATGAAGTTTAAAATAATTCACATCAATAAATATACTTGTTATTAAACTTAATTAAAAATATATACCACTACTTAGAGTAGTCAAAATCATAGAAACAAAAAGCAGAATGGTGGTTGCCAGGGGCCGGGGAATGGGAAGTTAATGAGTACAGCGTTTCAGTTTTACAAAATGAAAAGAGTTACAGAGATGGATCGTGGTGATGGTTGTATAACATTATGAGTGTAGTTAATACCATTGAACTGTATACTATAAAATGGTCAACATAGTTAATTTTATATGTATTTTACCACTAGATATTTATAGCAGTTTTGCTTATTAAATTAGAAGACCCAAAGGCCTTGAGGAAGTCTCACTTACAAATTATAATACCTAGAATCAGGGACCCATATTCATGTCAGAATTCCATCTTACATCTAGATTTCTCACGCATAGACTTGGCTCTAACACCTGAAGCCAGGCCAGGTTTCCCAGGCTTCATGGCATCTCCTTGGGGTCCAAGAAACTGTTGTTATTGGAGGCTGACTGAGGGCCTGGTGCTGAGACAGAATGTCACAGTCCAACACTGTGGACAGAATCTTTTTGGAACTTTAAAGATAGGTCTTGAAATATCATAAGGGAAGTGGGTGCAGAGATATCGCTTCCTATCCACAGGAACTCAGGATGCTAGCTATACAGTTGCCAGATAAGGTATCCAAGAGTAAAAATGAATGTAGGGAAGAATACGGCAAACACTTTTGCAAGACTTTAATGTACCCAAATTACCCATATCACATCCGAAATATAGGCATTTACAGCCTACATTCCTCTGAAAAAACAAAAACAATATGATTGATCCATTAACCTAGAAAAAAGACAAATGAAGGAATTCCATATTCTACAAACTAGAAAGGCCAGAGGATATATAAAACAAAATGTTGCCTTATGACTCTCAGGAATTGGGGCAAAAAATAGCTCAATGAATTATTAACTCAAGCTATCTAGTGGGGACATACTGGATCGTCAAGAGAAAAATCAATTCCAAGCCCTGAGTTTTCAAAGGAATATGTCATAGAGATCCACTGAACTCATAAAATTAAAATACTTAGTTTTGCGATTTGCACCAAACCAAGGGAATTAATAAACTCCTGTGACCACTATACAACTACTAAGTCAATATTTTGGCGATAACTCCATTTGTACATGTTTACTTACTTATGTGCTGGTCTCTAAGCATAAATAGCCAGACAATCCTTAACTTCAACACTAAGTCATAGGTTGCTTTTATACTAGAGAAAAAAAAAACTATCTTGCAGTGGGCTTGCTATTTTTTTCTCCTATTAGCAGCAATTCCCACCAGTCCACAGGATCATTTTACTCTGAAAAGATTATTTGCTGCTCAAAAGCACCAATAAAGTCACACTGAAAAGAACTAAGAAATGAAGAGCTTCCCCACAACATGATCAAACATCTACTCACCACAATGATATCAGGATCAATTTTGTGAACTTTTGCAAGGAAAAAACCTAGCAGTGTTCTTTCTGTTGCGGCAACCTCAACCTTCACATTCTGTTAGATAAAAACACACCAGTCACTGACGACTCTTTACTGTCCGCAAGTACTGTATCTTGGCTTCTTGTTCAACTATGGTAAGATTTCTTAGGGTTAAAAGAAACCATCCATTTCAAAACTAAATGTAGCAATGAAATTCCTGATTGTAGGTTTCATAGTAATAATTTCAAAGTCTCTGAGGAGCTCATTCTAGTAATAAGCATGTGAATAAAGCAAAATTTTAAGTGCTGAGCAACATAAAATATAGAAATGTCCCTCCACAGGGACATGCTTGTGCATCTGGACACATTTAGAGCATATGAATCAGAGTACCTATCAAAAAACATTACTTTCCTATATAATCCCTGGTAGACTTCACTGTTTATGTATTTACTGGGCAAAGAAATCCCAAGGATTGTATAAAATAATCCCAAATGGTAAGATGAGAACTGATAAATAAGAAACTAGACTAAAAACAAACATATTTAAGAATTATAAGTGGCTGGGCGCAGTGGCTCACACCTGTAATCCCAGCACTTTGGGAGGCCGAGACGGGTGGATCACCTAAGGTCAGGAGTTCGAGACCAGCCTGACCAACATGGTGAAACCCTGCCTCTACTAAAAATACAAAATTAGCCGGGCATGGTGGCACGTGCCTGTAATCCCAGCTACTTGGGAGGCTGAGGCAGGAGAATCGCTTGAAACCGGGAGGCGGAGGTTGTAGTGAGAGGAGATTGTGCCATTGCACTCCAGCCTAGGCAACAAGAGCAAAACTCCGTCTCAAAAAATAAAAATGAAAATAAAAAGAATTATAAGTGTTTTAAGTATAAACAAAACCTATCTTCACACAAAAGGCTTCTATTTGGATTACTGAATATAAATCAGGTATTCAAAAGATCCACTCATTAAAAATCTCTAAAAATGGAAGTTGATGGTTATATGTTTTCTACAACTAGGTCAGTTAAAAAATGTCAGTTTGGCTGGGCACAGTGGCTCACACCTGTAATTCCAGCACTTTGGGAGGCTGAGGCGGGTGAATCACTTGAGGTCAGGAGCTTGAGACCATCCTGGTCAATATGGTGAAACCCTGTCTCTACTAAAAATACAAAAATTAGCTGGGCGTGGTGCCACGAGCCTGTAATCCCAGATACTCAGGAGGCTGAGGCACGAGAATCCCTTGAACTAGGGAGTGGAGGCTGCAGTGAGCCAATATCACGCCAATGCACTCCAGCCTGGGCAACAAAGCGGGACTCCGTCTCAAAAAAAAAGTCGGTTTGACGCTAATGGAATTTTCCTAGGTCATTTTACCTGGTTAGGTAATTCACGGCACTTCACAAATAATAGCCTAATCTAACAGTACCTCCCAACTACTGGACTTCTCAAGCCAATTAAATAAAATAAGTAGAACCTGACAAGGTTGCTTACTTTTGTCAGATGAAGACATTAAAAAACAAAACAAACCTAAAAACGTATCAATATCATCACTTTGTAAAAGAAACAACATACAATCCATAAAAGAAAATTCTTTTAATTGAATACATTTACCTTTGTGAAAAATTCACTACATTATACTACTTCCCACTCCTCCCCATTTTATTAAGGACCCATGAAAACTTCTTCATGGAGCACGCTGGAATTTAGAGATCACTGATCCATTTTGGCCAACCCCATGTCAACTTTGTCAATACATGGCTCTTTAACATCCACAGTATTCCCAACTTCATTTGGCTTCCCTCAAGCTGGGGAGGGACTCTACCCAACACCTTCCCAAAACAGGAATCATATGATCATGCATTTTAGAGAAGCTTCTAATTAAGCTATTGGAGGGGGGTTTGAGCCTATCCAACCACCAATACAGTACAGAATCCCATTATTTTCAGGTAGTAAAACATTTAAACGTTGTTAAATAATGCTTCTAGGTGTATGTCTAATACATTTTAATGGGTCGATGTCATAGTCCAATCTGGCAGGAATGAATCTAATAAAATATAAAACACCTTTTTTCTACTAGTCCATACCACCCCCCTTTTCTTTCTCGCTCCAAACAAACAGGTGCTTCATATAATGAGCACTTTACCTTTTTCTCAATGACTTCTTTGAAAGCATATGGAAAAATACAGTCCTTTGGTTTAGACACAACTGTAAAAAGGAAAAAAAATAAAGATTCCAACACCCATCTTAGTCTAATTTCAGGTAATCATATAGTACATGTTTCCAAATGAAACTGTCTTAAATATATTCCCCCCAACCCTAAAGAATTAGGAGGGTCATCAAATACTTCCACTGGTCATGTTGATGACCTCAAAAGAATAGTCAAGCACAGAACCCTAAGTCCCTGCAGTTGTTAAAACTGCTTTGATGAAACATTTGCTATCTATCCACTGAAGTCAGAATGGAAGATTTTAGCAGTCTTCCTCAAAGGAAATCCCACCACCACCAATGCCCCAAGCAACATACAGCGGAGAAACTCAGTTCAGCCTTCTCAAAAGGTAAAATTGACCAAAGCTTCCCCTATTACACACTGTAAGTTCCTTACCATACACAACAGCTGTTCACATAGTGACGTACATAGAGGAAGTGAATAAATGCGTGTTGAAATCAGCTCATGATTGCTCTCTTCTACATATTTTCCAGGCTATTCTCATCACCATTTTGTTCCATGTGTTCCACCCACTTAAGGGGGAAAACTTCACAACAATCATATCTCATACTCCCTTCTCTGCATGTTTTAGTCCTACTTTCCTAACACCCAAGAAAACCAGACGAGAGGCTGGCCAAGTTAATCTCTGCTTCTGGGCTGAAAAAGATCCCAGGAAATATAATAGGTCAATGGTATTATTCCCTTTTTTAAAAAACAGCAAAATGCTTAGGTAACTGGCCAAGCTCTCAACATGGAATATATCAGAATCCTCCTTGGAGACTGACTCATAAAACACACATGCAGAACTTGGTGGAATTGTTTCATCCATTGAATTTTATGCATAGCACAACCCAACTCCAATTCTTATTACTTACTATAACTCCTCCCAAATAGGTAAATATTTATTCCTTGGCATCTTGCCTCATCACACAGAAAACTTTGATCAAGCTTCTATGATAGGCTATTAGAATGACATCAGAAAATAGTTAAAGTCTAATTTTGACCCAGGAAAAAACTACTCAACCTCAGTAGAGCAACCATTGAAACAAAAAAAAGATGTCAAATAGACTCCAGACTTCTGCTCCTAGAAAAAAAAAAATGAACCAGCTGAATAGGAGGCAACCAACCCAATAAAACTTAGTTTCCATGGCAAAAAAACAAAACAAAACAAAAAAAAAAACCCTCTTTAACAATATGCACTATTCTTGAAAACAATTTTTGAAAAACAAGTTACTGATCCAATAGCTGGAGAAAAAATAAGGAAATTCAAATCAAGCTGTTAGTAAGTCAGCTTAAAAAAAAAATACATACCACAGAAGTGTGACTGAAAGGGAGGCTTTGGGGCTGCTTTATCCAATGCAAAACTGTGATGGACCAAAGCTGCCATAGCAATAATCTGCAAAGAAAGGAGGAAAAAACCCACTTACCAGACCGCTACTATACATTCTGCATTCTCACCAAAATCTCCAAGAATATTTAAAGATACACATTTAAACACATATGAAAACTTTGGCCAGGCGTGGTGGCTCATGCCTGTAATTCCAGCACTCTGAGAAGCTGAGGCGGGTGGACCACTTGAGGTCAGGAGTTCGAGACGAGCCTGGCCAACATGGTAAAACCCCGTCTCTACTAAAAATACAGTACTTAGCTGGGCATGGTGGCGTGCACCTGTAATCCCAGCTACTCGGGAGACTGAGGCAGGAGAATCACTTGAACCCAAGAGGCAGAGGTTGTAGTGAACTGAGATCGCGCCACTGCGCTCCAGTATGGGTGACAGAGTGAGACTCTGTCTCGAAAAATAATAAATACTTTAAACTTTTTATTATAAAAATATGTAAACACATTAAAAATAGACAAAATAAAATTAACTCCTGTATAGCCATCATCCAGTTTCAATTATCAACTCATCTATAACCCTACCTACTTCCTTCCTCTCTCTAGATTATTTTGAAGCAAAACCCAAACCCATCATTTTATCTGGGAAGATTTCAGCATCAATCTCTAAAACTGGGTTTCTCAATCATGGAGCTATTAACACCTTGGGCCAAATAATTCTTTGTTGTGGGGGCTGTCCTGTGCTCTGTATGATGTTAGCAGCATCCCCAGCATCTCCCTACTAGTTGCCAGTATTACCATTCCCAGACCCCCTGAGTTGTGATAACCAAAAATGTCTCCAGACATTGTTAAATGTCCCCTTAGAGGCAAAATCTCACCCAGCTGACAACCACCACCACTCTGAAAGATAAGAAGTTTGAAAAATATAATCACAATACAATTATCTCACCTAATACAATTACATGAATAGTAATTTCTTAAAATCATTAATTATCCAGGCAGAATTTAAATTTTCATATTTTCCAATTATCTCAATTTTATTTACCACACAAGGACCATACTTTGTAATGGCTGATATGTAAAACTACAGGTACAACCCTATCCCATCTGTCATTCCCCTATAATTTACTTGCTAAAGAAACTAGGCTGTTTGTCCTAGAGAGTGCCCCATAGTATGGATTCCACTACTTGTGTCCCAACAGTGTCACTTAACTTGTTTTTCTGTCTCCATACTGTCTATAAATTCATAGTTAGGTCTAAAAGCTTGATCAAAATCAGGTTCAATTCTGGGGCAAGAATACTTTAGAGGCGCTGATTACTTCTATCCAAAGGCACAGGCACATAATGTCTGCTCATCTCTACCTTAGAGATATAAGTACCCACTGGTGATCACTTCCTAGATCCATTATTTCACCGGCAATTACAAAGTGGTACTATTCCATTTATCTTTCATTTATTAGCTGGAAACCGTCTATGAAGAGAAACTTCCCCTCATCAATTATTTGGTTGCCTGAGGTATAGCATGTGTTCAGAAAAGTCAAAAACCTTCATTCAATCCCTTTATCAGTTTTCAAAATAATGAGTTGGTTCCCCAGCTTCCTTCAGAAGTGATCAATGTGGTGTCATTGCAGACAATATCATTATGAACTCATGGATCTGATGTGTTGCAATCTGTTCAACTTATTCTTACCCTCAGATTGTCCCATCTTTGTTCAGTAGAAGACTCTTCAAGTTGATTCCTGAGTCCTTTTGACATATCTTCAGTAGATTTTAATACTGTCGTTGCTTTCTGGTATAATAAGATGTTCCAGACTTATCCTGGACATTTCCTTCCCTGAATCTGCCATTACTCCAGAGCGCCCAATTTCCTTTTATTAGAAAATGGGGTTGGGCATGGTAGCTCACGCCTGTAATCCCAGCACTTTGGGAGGCCAAGGTGGGCGGATCACTTAAGGTCAGGAGTTTGGGACTAGCCTGGCCAACATGGTGAAAATCCGTCTCTACTAAAAATATAAAAGTTAGCTGGGCATGTGGTGACTCAGGAGGCTGAGGCAGGAGAATCACTTGAACCCGGGAGACAGAGGTTGCAGTGAGTGGAGATCGCATCACTGTACTCCACTCCAGTCTAGGCAACAGAGCAAGACTCCATCTCAAAAAAAGAAAAAAAAAGAAAAGAAAATGGAATGTGGAAACCTCATTCTGGACACTAGAGGTGGATACTTTCTTAAAATTTTAACTAACCACTAATTAAACTTCTCCCAAACACTTAACTATGAACTATGGCCATCTACAGTATTAACTATTATTAAAAGATCACGCCGGGTGCAGTGGCTCACGCCTGTAATTCCAGCACTTTGGGAGGCTGGGGTGGGCAGATCACTTGAGGTCAGGGGTTCAAGACCAGCCTGGGCAACATGGTGAAACCCCGCCTCTGCTAAAAATTAACCAGGTGTAGTGGCCCGCACCTGTAATCCCAGTTACTCGGGAGGCTGAGGCAGGACAATCACTGGAACCTGGGAGGCAGAGGCCACAGAAAGCTGAGACTATGTCACTGCACTCCAGCCTGGGCAACAGAGCAAAACTCTGTCTCAAAAAAAAGAAAAAAAAAAAAGATCAAAACACATACTAAAAAAAAAATCAGAAAATACTGAAAATACTGACAAAATGCTGTTAAAAAAGATCCCTATCAATGTCAAAAGGACTTAGGAAGTTAAAACATAACAACAAAAATAAATAAATAAATAAAGCATCAGTCACAACTGCATGTAATATAGGTCCCAACTTCCTACTAGGACAACTGGCAATTAAAGAGAAGGAAGTAAGCATTTATCCTGTCTTTCCTGTGTAAACCATTATGGCATAACCAAATAATACTGGCTAAAGAAAAAAATTTAATTTTATAGAAAAATTTAAAAACCATGGACAGAATTTTTAAAAAATCACCATTTTACAACTTCTAATGAAATTAACTAATTCCGGCAAAAATGACTAATAAATGAAGCCATTAGCTCAGTGGTTCTCAACTGGGGGTAATTTTATACACACATACACATCCCCTGACCCTGGGACATCTGATGATGTGTTTGTAGGCATTTTTTGGTTGTCACAACTAGAGGGGACGGATGCTACTGGTATCCAGAAAGTAAAGACCAGGGATGCTGTTAAACATCCTACAATGCCCAGGACAGTACCCCACAAAAGAATTATCCGGCCCAAAATACCTGTAGTGTCAAAGTTAAAAAACCTTAGATGAAAAACTGATGGAGAATTACAATAGTTATCATTCAACCGCTAATCAGACACAGACTCACTAATAGCAGGTTATTTTTTTCCACTGATCCCAGCCTTTGTCAACTAATAGCAGCTTAACCAGACATTGTGTCTTCTGATATGATGCAATATGAAGTACACTGCATCACCTATAAAGCATTTTGGCTAAAAAAGTTGAACCTGAATCTAATTTGATCCTTTAGAGCTCACTTATAGTATGCGGAAATATGAAGGATAAGGCAGGGTCAGCACACTTTTTCTTTCAAGAGCCAGACAGTAAATATTTTAGGCTTTGCAGGCCTAAATATGGTCACCGTTACTACTCAATTCTGCTGTCATAGTGCAAAAGCAGCTGTAAACATGCTGTCTTCCAGTGAAATTTGACTTGCACAAATAGGTAGCAGGCTGGATTTGGCTCACAGACAACTGATTGCCTGCCAACCCCTGGTATAGAGGAAAAGTCCAATGACACCACAACAAAGCAAATAAATGGAGAAAACGGGATATTCTACAAGACAACCAACAATGATTCTTTCATTATTCAATGTCATTAAAAAAACTGGAGAGTAGGAGTGAGTTCTTCCTGTTTAAAAGAGATTCAAGAGGCACATAGATTAAATACCATCTGCGAATCTTGTGTGAATCCTGATTCAAACAAACTGAGTTTTAAAAGGCATCTTGAGAGACAGAGTCATGTAAGTATGGACTGGGTATTTTAGATTATACCAAGGAGTCACTGTTAATGTTATTAGGTGTGCTAATGGTATTATATAAGAAATACCACATTTTGAGAGAAGCATACCAAGGTTCACAGGGAAAATGACACAATGTCTGAGACTAGCTTTAAAACACTTCAAGAAGAAAAAAAGGAGGGAAATAAACAAGTGTAACAAAATCTTGCTAACTGCTGAATATGAGTGATTGGTATGGGGAGTTCATTTTATTATTCTGTCTGTGTCCATTTGAAGTTCTCCTAAGTAAAAAATTTAATAGACAAAAATAAAAATAAGTTCAGCAATTTAAGTCTTTAAGAAAAAACTCCAACACTAGACAAATTCAATTCATTCTCTATAAGAGTTTAGTAGTGAATTAGTATTCTTTCCCCTCCAAAAAGAACAACTTTCTCTTAAAGCAAAGCTGTGCAAGTTCAGGCAAGTATCACATCTAAGGCATGGGTACAAAATCTGTCCTATTTTTTAAACCTCATTTTGATGGTTCTTTGCATTCTGCATTGTCTTCATGCTGAAAGCCATCACGACAAGCGGTGGTGGACTGACATCCTTAATTACATTCACCAGGTCTGGTTTCAAAGCCATTGCCTCAACTTTACACCAACTGACTGGCTGATTCAAGAGCTCTGAAAGAGAATAGATACAACAGATCAATAGCTATTTACTGAAAAAGAAAAACTACTATAATTAAGACATCTGTCATTAACTGGCATATTCTTCAACCCTGCCTTCTAATAAGAATGACATATTGTAACATCTAACTAAAAATAAGCCACATTATTGGGTTGTATGCAAATCCTCACGTGTGTGTACATATGTTCATTTTCCTGGGAAAGAGGTCTATAGCTTTCATCAGATTCTCCAAAGAATCCAGGGCCCAAAATAGGTTTTAAAAAAACTGAAACACTGCCTTGGAGGAATCATGAAACATTTTTAAGACAAAGCAGACTATCACAGAAGCAATTACTGAAAAACATCAGGTAACAGGAAAAACATGCACTATCCATATTGAATAGTGATTCTCCTCTCCTTCAAAGGTCAGCAGTTCACTATGCACAACAGCTGGGCCACATCAGCCAGGTCAGAAGTACATATGAATAACAGCATAATGAGGGATGCACCCCAAACTAAGGCCTCCCTCAGACTAAACCTCCAGGCATTACCGAGATAAGGTGATTCCAAATGTACTCCCTATACTCACTCAACGAAAACTGAAGAAACAAACAGAAAAGGAAGTAGACACATTAAAATAAATAGATCAATTTCCTAACTTCCCTTTTAAAAACCACATCTATCAGCAATCTATTCAGCATTCTGAGCATATATTTTTCCTTACGTGGACTTTTTACTTCAAGCCAACAAGGTCCTTTGATCTTTCTGTTCATCAAGAACAGTTCCAGGCTAGATGTGTTGGTCCCAAATACATGAGAAAAAGTTTCTCCTTTCAAATCTTGAGGAAGCTGTGGCATTTCAGCCTGAAAAAGGAAAAAAAAAAGAATCTTTTTGTTTAAAACTATTACTTCGCATTTTCCAAAGTCTATATTTGAAATAAACAAAAGCCTCTCTATGAAGCACAGAAGAAAACCCCTTTGATATATATGAAATGTAATTTGCCACAAATGAAATCCAAAACAATTCACAGTAGGAAACAAAACCAATTCACGATGACAAAATAATGCATCTTGATGACACCCATTAGAAGAAAAATAGGCCAAGAAGCTCCCCCAAAAGAGAATTTCTGTCCAGAGCTGTACATGCTTTACTGATAAAGAATAGCCAAGTAAGTACCACTCCATTAGAAGAATGAAAGCAACAGAGTGGAACTCATTGAAAATACTTTTCATCACCACTGTCAGAAATAGTTCTTAAAAGTTTTCCTTTTCCAACGTTGTGGGAACAAAACACTAGAACAGAGGTAAAAAGAGGTTAAGGTCCAGTTAATTAACATCCCATAGCAATGACCTTGCCTGTCACAGGAGCAAGAGTAGCACTATAGCAATGCTACTGACACTCCTCTCTCACCTTTCCACTGCTCATAAGGGACACTTCAACAGACTAATGATGTCCAACTCCATCATGTGGCATTCATTCCACTTGACAAACAGTCGTGCTGTTTCAACTTATTTATTTAAAGATGCATACTCAAAAGCAGAGAAAGGCAGTGTAACCTGTAGTCTATATACTTAAATTAATTTTATCCATTTCAATTATTCATTACTATAAATCCACCTCAATGAACTGTGGGCTTGAGAAGCCCTGCCAATACTCGTAACTGAAAGTCAGTTGAAAGTTCAAAAACAGAAAAATGTCATTCTCAAGCAAAACCC
This sequence comes from Pan paniscus, assembly GCF_029289425.2. Lineage (NCBI taxonomy): Eukaryota > Metazoa > Chordata > Mammalia > Primates > Hominidae > Pan > Pan paniscus. The sequence continues at coordinate 26,522,889 of NC_073272.2, read as the reverse complement.
AGTAATTTTCTTTGTTTGACTTACCGAGTATTTAACTTCCAAGTACTCAGATTTTTCTGGAACATCAGGTATCTCAAAAGCATAGTTCTTTTCCACTGGCTGGGTAAGTAGATATTTTAAAAAATCCTTAAGACAAAAACTTCACAAACTAACCAGTATTACAATACATGCTCTTGTATTTAATCATCAAGAATCCTTATGGAACACAAAGGTAAATGAAGCCAAAAAGGTACCCTTTCCTCTTTCAATTGGAACTAAAACAACCAGTGTCAAAATGCTAAAAGGACTCATCTTGGACACTACAGAACTCAGAAATATTTGCATGCAAGAGGGGCAATAAAAATTTAAAATTTTTTACAATGTTAATGCATTAAATGATTTGCTACTATTTGATATTAAGCAACTCCATCTTGCTAGATTAATAATTAGCATTATAATTATAGCTTATATTTACTGAGTGTTGGCTATCTGGCAAGGACTGCTCTCATCATCTAATATGAATTAATGGATTTAACCCTTCTGGCAACTCTTGAAATAGGGCCCTATTTCTCAGATGAAGAAACAGGCATAAAGAAGTCATTCGGCTGGGCACGGTGGCTCACGCCTGTTATCCGAGCACTTTGGGAGGCCGAGGCGGGCGGATCACTTGAGGTCTGGAGTTCAAGACCAGCCTGGCCAACATGGTGAAACTCCAGCTCTACTAAAAATACAAAAAAAATTAGCTGGGCATTGTGGCGGGTGCCTGTAATCCCAGCTACTCAGGAGGCTGAGGCAGGAGAATTGCTTAAACCCAGGAGGTGGAGGTTGCAGTGAGCCAAGATCGCACCACTGCACTCCAACCTGGGCAACAGAGCAAGACTCCATCTCAAAAAAAAAAAAAAAAGTAGTCATTCAGCACTTGTCCAAGTTACATGCTAGTAAGTAATAGGGCTAGGACTTAAACCACAAGCAGTCCGGCCTCAGCACCTAAGCTCTTCACCAGTATATCACAATTGCTTCTAGAATTATAAAGACTCGACCCATCAGCGGCAATTCAAAACTCAAATAGTTAATACTGTTAGCCTTATCTTCAGTAACTCAATCCTTCCTGCGATCATTATTAATAGCCAGTATTTTGAGCAGGCTATAGCCCCCACGATTATGGCCAAAGGCATCAATATCTCACTAAAATCAAGACAATTTATCATAACTAGCACATGAACCAGAGATTTTCATTCTATCAGACTGTATCATAGTCCCTGATTTTTAAAAATAAAACCTTACTTAACTTTCTAACCAAAACATCTTGGCAACAACTAATATAAACGAGATCAGAGCAGTTTCTTCTGCACTTGGGAATGAGAGCACAAGACATGTTGCAAGCACCAGAGGCAATTAATTTGCTATGGATTGTCTTTCTATTCAAATTAATAAACATTATTTTATAAGCAGTTTAAAGAGAAAGAAAAAATATTTTTGCAAATCTAATATACTGTTTTTACATTCATACCTATGAAATTTCCATTCAATAAATTATAGCTGCACAGAAGGCATTTTACACAAAGAAAATATGCAATAACTATTTGCTAAATCAGAAAATAAACAACAAACAGAGCTGGAAAAAAATCATCGCCAAATACAAACCTTAGACTTGAACTTCATAATTTTATATTTTGTTGCTATTTTCTCATCAAATTCCTCATAAACATCCTTCATTGAAATTGGAGTTCCTGTTTCTTTCCCCGTATTTAGATCAATTTTCTGTTATCCCAGAGAAGGGGACAGAGGGGAAAAAAAAGTATCTGTACATAAGTGATCTTCTCAACCACCAAAAATCCAAGTCTATATCAATTTTCATCCTTACCCATTTAAACATTTAATAGCAGTCTTACAGATAAGTTCAAAGATACAAACAGACCCAAAAAATGTACTAAACCAAATGCCCAATTCCTCCCAATGGCATCATAAAAAACAAATCAGTGATAAAGATGATCAAGTCTACAAAATGGAAGAATAAGTGTTGTAAATCCTGACCAAGAGACTCCACAGTTCAACTGACATAGGGAGGGGCTGAGAGGGAAATGGGGATGTTAAGTCCCAATAAAAAAGGAGAAGCAGACTGAGCGCAGTGGCTCATGCCTGTAATCCCAGCACTTTGGGAGGCCAAGGCGGGCAGATCACAAGGTCAGGAGTTTGAGACCAGCCTGACCAACATGGTGAAACCCTGTATCTACTAAAAATACAAAAATTAGCTCAGTGTGGTGGCGGGCGCCTGTAATCCCAGCTACTCGGGAGGCTGAGGCAGGAAAACTGTTTGAACCCAGAAGGCGGAGGTTGCAGTGAGCCGAGATTGTGCCATTGCACTCCAGCCTGGGCAACAGGGCTAGGCTCCGTCTCAATAAAGAAAAAAAAAGAAGCAAATAGAATTGAACTTGTTAATAAATGGCAATGGAGGGAATATCACTGCTGCCTATGCAGCAAAACCATGAAAACTGGGCCAAATGCCATGTCACATTTTAGAGACTTATAGTTCCAACCCTGATTATTATGGAAATGAGGAGTGAGAGAAAGAAAGCATTATATACTAAATCTCAGAAACTTTTATACTCTAACTAGTTGAAAAACTGAGTTCTACTTTATTTTTTCTACTTTTCCCAACCTCTAATAGAATTGCTGACAATCAGTGGTCACCAGGCAAGCAGCAAGAAAGAAGCATCAGGATTGTAGAGAATTTGTAGCCCTATTGAAAGAGAGAGAGCTGGCTGCAAAACACAGAATGTGTGGCAGATACAACGACTGAGAACTAAAAGCTAATCACTAATGTTTACCATTTCACGGGGAAGGAAGTAAAGTGTTCGCTCGATATTTTTCACCATGACACAACAGCTCACATGGGTCTCGGCTGATTCAATCCAAACTTTCCCAAACAGAAATACCACACCTGAAAGAATAAGTGAAAATCACGAGAAAAGAAACATTTCAATTTCACCTAATTAAAGGAACAATATAGATGCTCACTGAATGTGTCCACACATTTATACCTTCATGATAACTCATTTTGACAGCAAATATATCCATTTCCCACTCCCCAAGACCAGTTCTTTACTCAGTACTGATGCCATACTACACTAACACAATGATACAGTGTATGACCACTGGGAGGACAGGGGACAGAATGATTCTCTAACTTGCATAAACACTTTCCCCACAACCAGGATTATGCAGATTAAGAGAAACAAAACAGGCCGAGCACAGTGGCTCATGCCTGTGATCCCAGCACTTCGGAAGGCCGAGGTGGGCAGATCGCTTGAGCTCAGGAGTTTGAGACCAGCCTGGTCAACACAGCAAAACCCTGTCTCAAGAAAAAAAAAAGAGAAACAAACATAAGGAAAGTATTTTCCAACAAATCTCATAATTAAGCCTCTTGTGAGATTACAGATCTGAGAATATAATTCTAATTTTTTAGCACTTGTATTTACCTATAAAAACCAATATTCATGTATCAGGATAACTAGTGCATCAGTGTTTTTCTATATGTAAAACTGTGTTTACAAAAAACATAATTTACTTCTTATTTCTTATTCCATATAATAATAAATACCTCACAATAGGGACTACTATTATCTTCTATTTCACCTTTTCTACCTCACAGCTACTTAGGACATCTAACTAGGTAGTGTTTATAATGTTCCTTTCTATTCTATTTCAGTAATTTAAGTAATGAATACCATAAAGTAAAACCACACCTTTTTAGACATCAACTCATTGTTTATGAAAATTGGCCACGAAGAACAGACTGCAAACATTTGTTAGTCAACCCAGGAGATGGTCACTGTGCAAAATCCTGGGCTCCATGAATAATTAGACAGCAGTAATCAACAAAGCCACTCAACACAGCCACTTATCTGAGACACTAAGAAAATTCTGGTACATGCAAAGGCTACTGTTCACAAGGTCAATTACCCCAGTTTCAAAGACTACTCATCAGTGACTCCTTTTTTCACACATCCTGGTAGAAATAAGACGATCTAAGAATTTTCATTTCTGCAGATGATTAAAATTCTTACAAGAGTTGTGAGACTTTCAGCTTGAGGGGGTAACGGAGGGTGGATGGGGAGGGAGAGGGAAGGAAGGACTATGGGAAGATTAAGAAAGAAAAAAAATCACAGTAACTCAGAAAATTAAAAGTCATCCTCACAACAGTTAAAGATGGAAAAACAAAATGCTATGCAAAGAAAAATAAAGACCCTAATATTGGATTCAAAGATTCAAATAAGCTCATTTTACTGTCAAACTAATATCACACTTCATGCAACACATTTGACACTGTTTATGCCTCATTTGACACAAAAAAGATCATGGTAAACAAAGATCACATTCCCCCCAAAGTTACTAGCTGAAACCAGGTGCAGTCAGGATTATTCAACCTTGAAAAAGTCATAATGAAGACAGGATATCTTCCCATATGCAAAGAGTAAGATTCTTTTCATAATTATGGAGCATTCAGCAACAACTGACTTACTTAGAATCTGTTAGAAAGTGAGAAACAATAACAGGGTCTTTTGGAGTACTTCATTTTTATTAGCAGCATTGATTTCACCAAAGCTCAGTGATCATTACCTGCTATCACAATGAAAGTGTTCAACACTCTGAGATTAAAGGAGTTTTTTTAAGCTATCTTATTTAACCCGTTGGCATCAATAACAGAGAAGATGTGCCATAGGAGAGAACACAACTTGAGAAGTACCACGGAACCAGAACAGCAGAGTGGACTGAGGGTGAGAAGCCCAAGCTTCTACCACTAAAGAGCTATTATATCTTTCAGAGCCTCAGTTTCTTAAGTGCATAACTAGACTAGATGATCTCTGAGGCCTTCTCCAGCACCAGAAATTTCATTCTGCCTTAGCATTTGGATGACAGATCAATAACAAATTAGTATCTCTTTCAATTGCAAAATATTTTCCAATATTGGTTGAAAAAGCCTATCCATGACTATGGTCAGTACCAGGAATTCAACACCATCATATATCATAAACTGGTTGCTTTGCAAATATAACTGTGCTTCAATGCTTCAATCTTCCAACACTTGTCACTACAGACCAGCACTAGTTGAAATAAATTTCTGTGATGATGGAATTGTTGTTTCTGAGCCATCCAATATGGTAGCTACTAGCCACAGTTGCTATTGAACACCTGAAATGTGGCTAGTGACTGAGAAAATAAATTTTAATTTGTATTGCATTTTAATTAATTTAAATGTAAAGAGCTACAAGTGGCTGGTGGCTACCACAGTGGACAATGCAGTTCTAGATCCTTACCCTGCAAAACAATGCTCTGTTCACTAAGAGTATCAACCAGTAAACGAAATGTAGAAATAACCAACTCATTTTCAAATAAGAAAGAAAGAAGGTTGTTGCTTCTTAAGGTTCTAATCCTTGGCAACTGACGCTGGCAATATGAAGCTTTATGGATGTATTTACTTTGTGGGGTTGTGGGGGAGTGGGGAACCATTTGCTTTTGTGTTACGCATTCTCATACCCCACAAAGCTACAAGGCATTAAGATGCAAACTCAGGAATAGTAGCAAATGCAACACTAGTCTCTGAAATTTTTCACCTGCATCTACAGGACTGTCAGTCACTGTGCAGTTTATTTCAACAACTATTTATTAAACACCTACTATGTGCAAGGCATTGCTGCTGGATACTGGAAATAAAAGATCCCAGCCCTCCAGGAGCTTACAGGCTTTGTGGCAAAGAAAAACACAGACTCAGTTCATTTCACAATAATAGGACAAATGCTACAGTGGGAAAGGCTATGATGTAGTCACAAGGAGAAAGGGCTCCTAGACCCGTCTGGAGGTTTAGGTACACTCCCAGGAGATAACATCTGGGCTGAGGAGGAATGAGTCAGATGAGCACATTCCAATCAGACAAAAAACAAGGAGTAAAGGAACACAGGTATAAAGAGCAGAAAAGTACATACAGAGAATTATTTCTAGGGAACAAAATTCATAGACAGCAGCCATCAGAAGCCTTGCTAAGCAGTTTGGACTTTATGTTGTAGGCAGTAGCCACTGAGGATTTTTTTTTTTTAATGACGACTGACATGGTCAGAATTGCCCTTCTGATCAGTCCCTCTAGCAGTGATGTGGAAGACGATAGCTAAGAGATCAATTAGGAGGCTGGTGCAATTGTTTCAGTGGGCAAGAAGGGATCAGGGTGGTAGATATGAGGAAAAAGAGAAGGTAAGTTGTCCACTTTCGGCAGAGAAAACTAACCAGACTTGGAAAGGAAAGTGAGGAAAAGGAGGGAATCAAGGATGGCTCCCAGGTTTCTGGTTTTGGTGGGACCATTAACCAAGATAGGGAATGAAATGCAGCATTGAGCAGATGCAGCAAAGCACAGGGAGTAATACTGGGATAGCCAGGCCAGTGTGCTGCCCAGCTCCAGGGAGCACCAGTCACACTGCTGTGCTCCGGGAAAGTCACGTGAAAATGGTATTCCCTGAGGTTGTACAATGGGGCAGCCCTGGGTTTCAGCAATGGATGGGAAATCATCTGCTTAGCCTCATGTAATCATACTTGCCAGATTTCCAGCAGAGTAACAAAATAGTCAAAGAGGTGAGGGGGTATAATGAAATCATTTTGTCCTAGCTAAAGTAAATTAAGATATCATTTCTAAAATTGATTATATCTTTTCCTAAGAAACTAACACATGGCAGTGTGCTACTCAAGTGGCTCAAGAGTTTATATATATTTGATAAGCTGAAGCATATTAATGCTTCTGACCGTCCCCACCCCTGCCAGAGATCATTAACATTTTTCCAGTTAAAGTCAATGCCTGGTTATCTTTAAGGTAAATGTGGCCTTCAATTTACTCACACGCTTGCTTTGCTGACATCTAGGTACTCCCTCTCTTTTCACTAGATACAGCCTCCAGGAAACCGCTTTGAAAAATACACTATTTGCATGTACCACAGATCCAAAAAGGATCTAAATAAAGACAACTCTGTTTAAGAGTGCATACTGTATTTAACATTAATCTGACAGATCTTGCAATGCACAGTCTCACGATGAAGACGGGCTCAAAGAGGCACAAAAGAATACTGAACAGCCTCCGGGCTTTTTGTGAGTCAAGAATTCACAGTATTAGCTCATTAAGATGACCTAGAAATCATCCTTGATTCCTCCTTTCTGTCACCTCCCCCATCCAATCCATTAACAAGTTTGTGTCAAAAGACATGTCAAATGCCTTTACTTCTCTCCTCTCCAGCCACCAGGGTCCAAGTAACTAGCAGCCCTGCCCTGGATTGACTGATCTCCAGGGCTTCCACACTTCCCCATTACCCCACACCAGCCCATCCCTCCACATGTGTGTGTGCACACGCACACATGCACCACAGTGCTTATTCTCTACACAAACCACTGTTCCTGTTAAAATGTAAACCCAATTACGTGACCACCACCCCCTGTACTTAAAACCCTCCAATGCCACCCCATTGCTCTTAGAAGATTCAAACTCCTTAACGAGGCTTTCAAAGTCCTACATTATCTGGCCTTTGTCTTTATCTCCAGCTTCATTTTATACCAATCTTGTCACTTGATTACTATGCTACAACCACACAGACCTCCTCCTTCCTCTCTCTAGGCCTTTGCTAGTACTTGGCTCGTTAAGCTGAAATGCCCTTTCATCAGCTCTGCAAATACCTCAAATCTCAGCCCAGTGGTCATTTCCTCAGACAGGCCTCCCCTGGCCATCGCCCAACTAATTTTCTTTACATCATTTATCAATTTATCTCATTTACTGCTAATGTGCCCCCACCCACTGCCACCCTCCTAGAACATAAGCTCCATTATAGTGCACGAATTTGTCCAGCTTATTCAACCCATCTCAGTGCCTAGCACACAATAGGCATTCAAATTTGCTGAAGAAACAGACAAATTAATGACTGATTCCCTTTAAATTAAAGTGCATTCCTGTAACTTCAGACACATCAATAGTGAACTACAAACACACATTCCAAAACCATATGTAACTGATTTTTGGAATAAGCATCTTTAAGGATTATTCGCACCATAGCTCCTCTCCATCAGGGTGGCGCATTCACTTTACAATGAATGAGTGTCGCTCTCTTACAATACATGTTAAGTGAGGGCAGGGCCTGACCTGAGCTAATTACAGTCACTCAAGTATTTAAGGATAAAGAAAAAAAAACAGAAATAAACTGATTAAATAAAAAGACAAAACACACAAAAAGAAACAAAAAATAAAATATTTAAGGGAAAAGTCCTACTCTGAGTTAAAGGCATATAGTTACCTTATATATGATTACCTGGTTGGTTGTACTGATCCTCATAAGCATCCAACCAATAAAAGTGGAATACTTGTTCCTCATCTGCCCCTTTTACCAATGGGAGGTGACTGGAATCCACTTGAACTTCTTGCACTGAGAAACTGCTATCACCTTCTTGATCAATGTCCCAACAAGAGACATCCGGGAGAAAACTTCCTCTGCAGAAATCACATTTTCAAAAACCTTTCAAAATCCAACAGAAAAATTGTGGTCCTATTTGCCACAATAGAAAAGTCATAAAATGCTCTTACAAGTAGGACATGGTCCCTTTCCCAGAATCCGCCTCTTGTTTCACTTCCTCTGCTGGCTCACTCTCTTGGTCCCAAGCCTTGGCAGCCATAGGCTCCAGGTCCACCTCTTCAACTTCCATGGGCTCATCAAAGTCACCATCTTCAAACTCCATTGCCCCTGACTCCTGCTCTTCTTCTGTACTCTCGACCTGTACATCATCGCCTGTAGGCATCATCACACATTCTTGTCATGTGTTAGTGCGATGACACAAAGGCACACAAAGGCGCACAAAGGCTTATCCAACACTAAAATAGCAGCCTGTCCCTTTTCTATACTATGTTTGCATTTCTCTTTAATCTCCAAATTGGGTGTTTTTAACTTTTACTGAAATTTTTATGAATTCAAATCTTCACATTTAAACTTGCCATCACAACACCTTCAAAATCTCCTCTACCTCCTCCATCACAGGGCCTCCATTTTTGACAGAAACCACTCAACACTCTTGCAATTCTGCCTGACATCACACTTACCAGCAAATTCAGCACGTTTAAGAGGAACAGGAGTTAATGGAGGCTCCTTTCTGGAGACAGGGGAAGCAATTTTTCCTGAAGGAACTGCCTGTAAACGTTTTTAAATATTTAGTCAGTTAGACCTACATACTAAAAATATGCAACTGTCCTACCCTGACCAAAGATAATGACAGTTCCCTTTTATAAAAAGATTTTATGTATTATTAATGTAACAGCTTCAATTATTTTACTGTTACCTAGGTTTACAAAAAAATACTTGCTTCTGGGAGGAAAATTATTGCATTTACCACAGTTGTAATACCTATAATAAACACACACTAGTTACTGCAAATTTACTATGAAAAAGGCAGGCACATGCTATTTTTGAAATACATGAAACTATAAATTGAACGGGAGTCCTAATTTAAAACAAAAATCAAAAACAAATGTAAAGGTATTTCCCTCATACAGAAAAGCAACAAAATAAGTTTAAAGCAATACTATAAATCAAGATTGAAGGTATCTCTACACACTTTACCGTGGCGGTGTGCACAGAGAAAGGATTCGGTGAAGCTCCAATGGATCTTTTCTTCTTCAGTATCATTACAGGTGGTGGAGTTATTTGAGGTGTCTAAAAGGAAAGGTAAGACATATTCACTGCCATGCTTGGTTTACCACAGACAGAAAAAGTATACTTCTTCACTCATTGAAGCCCAATAAGCAAAGCTTTCTTTTCTTTCCCTTTCCCCCTCCCCACTCCCATCGATGTCATGTACTGTGGTTACTATAGCAACAATACTATAGAAATCACAAGAAAACTAAAATAGATATTAAATCTACCCCCTCCCAAATTTTTTCTTCTTAAAATTTAACATACTTTCACTGACCCTTTGAGAATATTACATTTAAAAACTGTCAAGATAAAACTACATGGTGTTGTTGTTAAGTCATTTTAATCAATGGTCACTTTAAAAGAAGTACACTTCTAAATGAGAGCGTAGTCTTTATGGGAAATGGCCAAATCTCAAATTCACAATGCAGCTAATCCTGTTTGAGTTCTATCAGGGATAGTTCACTCACTCTTCCTTCATTCCCACTCAGAATTCAAGACAAGGCTCTTATACCTGATGGTGCAGATTGACAGGCTTCAATCTATTTAGGGAACATACACCACAGCAACTGAACACAAGCAGTGAGCACTCACAGAACTGACTCCTGGGTATATTCTTACTACTTCAAACACACACCCACACATCCCTATCTACATAATCACACAGCTCTAACAGCTGGAAATACTCACCTAAAATGGTGGGATAAAACCAATCTGAAGGGGGTTTCTTTGTTTTTTGGTGGGGGGTTTTTTGTTGGCGTCCTTACATTTTAAAAAATTCTGTCAACAGGCCGGGCACAGTGGCTCACGCCTGTAATCCCAGCACTTTGGGAGGCCAAGACAGGCGGATCACGAGGTAAGGAGTTCGAGACCAGCCTGGCCAACATAGTGAAACCTAGTCTCTAGTAAAAATACAAAATATTAGCCGGGCATGGTGGCAGGTGCCTGTATTCCTACCTACTCGGGAGGCTGAGGCAGGAATCAGGGAAGAGGAACCTGGGAATCAGAGGTTGCAACGAGCCAAGATCGCACCACTGCACACCAGCCTGGGCAACAGTGCAAGCTACTGTTTCAAAAAAAAAGAAAAAAAATTCTGGCAATAGTCTGTTTTGTATAATTACTAGAATGTTTCTTCAGTCTATGTCCTCTGCATATTTTACAACTCCTGGAGATTCATTTACCTCAGTGTTAAGATCCTGTAGAATGTCACCTAGCAGATCATCCTTGGACAAGTCTACAGCTTTCTGGAAATGATAAAGAAAGGTAACATGAGAAAGCCTTGCACTTAAAATGTCTCACCAAAACTACACACATGTATATGAAAGGAAGGACCTAGCCAGTTAGTCCTTGCCTCTTCATACCTCACTCTCTGAGTGCTCATCTACATTCACAGATTTTATCAACCACCTGTGTATATAGCATTCCTACATCTATAGCTCCCATCCTCTACTTTCGCCCTTAATCCATGATCTTCCTGCTACTCACTAAAATTAAACACACTCTCAATTCAGCTTTTCTGTTCAATTCTCTTTTCCATTTCGCAAGTTCCAACCACTGAGGTGCCTTAATTCACTTAGAAATCTACATCCAACTTAGTGAGTGAAATTGGAAAAATGTTACTCAAATATATACAGAGCACCTGTTATCTGTATAATCAAATATTAAATTCACCTCACAAAGGAAAATACAAAAAATAAGGAAACCATGAAACTCACATCTGCAGTTTTCTTTCCAGCACAAGCAATGAACATTGACTTAATGTTGTTCGGTTTTGTCACTGCGAGCTTCTTTACATTCCTCTTGTCTTTGTTGCGTGCTTTACCATCTTTTCCTATTGGAATATGAATTATTTAGAAACATGCATCAGCAAAAATCAAAATGGAAAACTAAAAGCCTAGTCACTTGATCTCTATTGGGAAGAAAAATGTTAAGAATTAAAAATACATCATGCCTGTATTCCCAGCACTTTGGGAGGCCAAGGCGGGAGGATCACGAGATCAGGAGATCGAGACCATCCTGGCTAACACAGTGAAACCCTGTCCCTACTAAAATACAAAAAATTAGCCAGGCATGGTGGTGGGCGCCTGCAGTCCCAGCTACTCCAGAGGCTGAGGCAGGAGAATGGTGTGAACCCAGAAGGTGGAGCTTGCAGTGAGCCAAGATCACGCCACTGCACTCCAGCCTGGGCGACAGAGCGAGACTCCATCTCAAAAAACAAAACAAAACAAAACTATGAGATTCTATACAAGGTATGTAGGAAAAAATATTTTAAATGAGTTTAATTCAAGAAAACATGGGCCAAATGTTTTTATAGAAACTAATGAAATACCAGTTAAGTATCAGCATAAGTGTGACTGCTTAACTGCTATTGTTAATGTGAATAAAAAGCTTTTTAAAAAAGTGAGAATTTGGGTTTGTTTTCCCCACAGAAATAAAAAGATAAAGCTAATCTTGAACCAAGAAATTAGCCTAGTAGCCTTCATGAGATCATCTCTTTAGCTGTATACTGAATCTGATAGGAAAATTTAACTGTGAAGAAACGGGATTACCAATTATGATATGGTGGCATCCTAATTTCCATTTTATGAGAAACAGCAACCAGATACACAGTATGTCATATCAACACTAAACAGCACAGAGACATCTGCTCATTAAAGAACAACTTTTGCCGGCCGGGTGCGGTAGCTCACGCCTGTAATCCCAAAACTTTAAAAGACCGAGGCGGGTGGATCACGAGATCAGGAAATCGATACCATCCTGGCCAACATGGTGAAACCCCATCTCTACTAAAATACAAAAAATTAGCCAGGCGTGGTTGCCACATGCCTGTAATCCCAGCTACTCGAGAGGCTGAGGCAGGGAAATCGCTTGAACCCCGGAGGCGAGATTGCAGTGAGCTGGGATCGCGCCACTGCACTCCAGCCTGGCAACAGAGCAAGACTCTGTCTCAAAAAAAAAAAACAAACAAAACTTTTGCCATATGTTTTCTCTTACGGCCATGTGTAAATCACCTACAAACTTTTCTAATACCGTCAATTTTACTCTCGCTTTCTGATTCATCCCAGAATAGTCCTGATCTCAAAAAAAGCCAACAATGAATAATTGAAAGAATGTGGTAGGCCAGGCGCGGTGGCTCACGCCTGTAATCCCAGCACTTTGGGAGGCCGAGGCAGGCAGATCACGAGGTCAGGAGTTCGAGACCAGCCTGACCAACATGCTGAAACCCTGTCTCTACTAAAAATACAAAAATTAGCCAGGCATGGTGGCGCATGCCTGTAATCCCAGCTACTCAGGAGGCTGGGGCAGGAGAATCGCTTGAACCCGGGAGGCAGAGGTTGCAGTGAGCCGAGATCATGCCATTGCACTCCAGCGCTCCAGCCTGGGCAACAGAGCAAGACTCTGTCTCAAAATAAAAAAATAAAAAAAATTAGAATGTGGTAGTGGCATACAAATAGACCAAATGAAACAGAACATAAAGTCCAGAATAAGACCCAATTACTTATGGAAATTTAATATATAATGAAGGTGGCATCCCATATCACTAAGGAAAAGATGGACTTTATTAAGTAGTGTTGGCTAGCCATTTGTAAAGAAGTAAACCAGTATAAACAACAAATGGATCACAAATCAAAATTTTTAAAAATGAAACCTTACAAAAACCTTTTAAAAAGCAATTTCTTTGCAATTTGGGTCCAGTGAAAATCTTTCTATGACTCAGAATCCACTTGCAAGAAAAAAAATGATAAATTCAATTACACCAGAATTGGTGTAAAAAGAAAAACCAAGAAAAAAGAAAACCAAGTTAAAAGAAAAATGAAGAAAAAATTTGTGCAATATGTATCACAGATAAAGGACCAATTTCCCTGACAAAGAACTTTTAAAAACTTAAAAGATAAAAAGCCCAAAAGGAAAGCAGGCAGTAAACACAAACATATATAAATAGTTACGTTTTATGAAAAGATGATCAATTTCATATATAAAAGAAATGCATATGAGGCTGGGCATGGTGGCTCACGTCTGTAATCCCAACACTTTGGGAGGCCACGAGGCGGGCGGAATACGAGGTCAGGAGTTCGAGACCAGCCTGGCCAACATAGTGAAACCCCATCTCTACTAAAAATACAATAATTAGCCGGGCATGGTGGCACACACCTGTAGTCCCAGCTACTTGGGAGGCTGAGGCAGGAGAATCGCTTGAAACCAGGAGGCGGAAGTTGCAATGACCTGAGACCGCACCACTGCACTCCTGCCTGGGTGACAAAGTAAGACTCAGTCTCAAAAAGAAACAAACAAAAAAAAAATGCAAATGAAAACCACACTGAAATGCCACTTCTCACATATCAGAGTGGCAAAAATTCAAAAGCTTGAAAACACTGTTAGTAAGGCTGTAGAGAAACAGACATTCATACATTGTTCATGAGAGTGTAAAATGGGACAGCTCCTATAAAGAATAGGCAATAGCTAATAAAATTTTATGTGTAGTGGGCTGGGCGTGGTGGCTCACGCCTGTAATCCCAGCACTTTGGGAGGCCAAGGCGGGTGGATCATCTCAGGACAGGAGCTCGAGACCAGCCTGGCCAACATGGTGAAACCCCGTCTCTACTAAAAATACAAAAATTAGCTGGGTGTGGTGGCAGGCACCTGTAATCCCAGCTACTCAGGAGGCTGAGGCAGAAGAATCACTTGAACTCAGGAGGCAGAGGTTGCAATGAGCCGAGATCGCGCCATTGTACTCCAGCTTAGGCAACGAGCAAAACTCCATCTCAAAAAAAAAAAATTTATGCGTAGCTACTCTTTGAGCCAGCAATCCCACTTCTGGGAATTTTCTCTGAGGAAAACGCCATATGCACAGAGTTATTGGATGTGGCATTATAATAGCAAATTACTCAAAATAATCTAAATGTCCTTCCAAGGAAACCATTTGAATAAACATTGTGCAATTCCTATCATGGAATACTATGCAGCTACATAGAAATAAATAATTAAAAACAAGCTCTCTATGTTCTAATATGGGGTAATTTTCAAGACATCTCGCTACAAGAAAAAAGCAAAGTACAAAACCTCTATAACATTATCTTTTGTTTAAGAAAGAAAAGGGGCCGGGCACCGTGGCTCATGCCTGTAATCCCAACACTTTCCCAGGGCAAAACGGGCGGACTGCTTGAGCCCAGGAGTTTGAGACCAGCCTGGGCAACATGGCGAAACTCTGTCTCTACTAAAAACACAAAAAATTAGCCGAGCGTGGCAGGATGTGCCTGTAGTCCTGGCTACTCGGGACACTGAGGTGGGAGGATAGCTTGAGCCCAGGAGGCGGAGGTTGCAGTGAGCCCAAATCGCACCACTGCACTCCATCCTGGACGACAGAGCAAGAATCTGTCTCAGAAAAAAGAAAGAAAAGGAAATAAAAATACATATACATGCCAGCGTGGTGGCTCACACCTGTAATCCCAGCACTTTGGGAGACCGAGGTGGGCAGATCACGAGGTCAGGAGTTCGAAACCAGCCTGACCAACATGGTGAAACCCAGTCTCTACTAAAATACAAAAATTAGCCGGGTATGGTGGCGCGTGCCTGTAATCCCAGCTACTTGGGAGGCTGAGGCAGGAGAATCACTTGAACCCGGGAGGCAGAGGTTGCAGTGAGCCAAGATGGCACCACTGTACTCCAGCCTGGGTGACAGAGAGAGACTCTGTCTCAAAAAAAAAAAAAAAAAAAAAAACCACAACATATACACAATTTCACTCCTAGGTTAGTACCCTAAAAAATTGAAAGCAGGCATTCAAACAAAAACTTGTACACAAATGTTCATAGTAGCACTACATACAATAGCCAAAAGGTAGAAACAATCCAAATGTCCATCAACTAATGAATAAACAAAACATAGTACATCCACACAGAATATTATTCAGCAGTAAAAAGGAATGAAGTACTGATACATGCTACTTGAAAACATGATACTTGAAAATCTTCTGCTAAGTCAAAGCCAAACACAAAAGATAAAATACTGCATGATTCATTTATATGAAATGTAAACTGTCCAGAATACACAAATCCATAAAGATAGAAAGCTGACTGATGGTTGTCAGGCTCTGGGGGAAGAGAGATTGGGGAGTGACTGCTAATGGGTACGGGGCTTCCATTTTGGATGATGAAAATGTTCTGGAACAAGATGATGGTGATGGTTGCAAACATTGTGAATATACTAAATGTCACTCGTGGTAAATTTTATGTTATGCATATTTTACCACAGTAAAAAAAAAAAAAAAGTATTTTCATGAGCCTAAGATTGTGAAAAGGATTGTAGGACATTTGTGAAAAATGTGAGACAGGAGATCTGTATCATCTGGAGCACTCTGAAAACAGAATGTAATTAATAGTCAAAATGTTTAGTACATAAAATTCAGGTCTTGATAGTGTATGAACAGAGGAGGTCAACAGAGGTTTGAATAGCAAGGAAGGCTTCATGAGAGGGCTTTAATCTCACCACTGTAGGTCGGCAGGATTTAGACAGAAGGATAAAAATTTGAATACAAGTAAACATTAGAGGTGGAATTCTTCCACAGTTTAGTGTTTCTGTTTTGTTTTATTGCATTTTCCTGCTAATTTTTCTTCACTGGGACTTGGTTGATATTTTTCTCTATGGTTTTGTTTTGTTTATTCCTGTCACCCAGGCTGGAGGGCAGTGGCACGATCTTGGCTCACTGCAACCTCTGCCTCCCGGGTTTAAGAGATCAAGAGATTCTCAGCCTCCCAAGTAGCTGGGTTTACAGATGCCCACCACCACGCCCGACTAATTTTTCTATTTTTAGTAGAGATGGGGTTTCACCATATTGGCCAGGCTGGTCTTGAACTCCTGGCTTCAGGTGATCTGCCCACCTCGGCCTCCCAAAGTGCTGGGATTACAGGCGTGAGCCACCGCACCCGGCCATTTTTCTCTGTTTGAAAACAACATCCCAGGAATTAGAGCCACACCATAAAGAGTTGACTTTTTACTTCTAAGCAAAACTTAGTAATTTCTTATAAGCCTTTAAAGTACATTGCAGAAGTCCATTTTCCTTCCTAGGATCTTGTGACCTTACTGGGCTCCTAGTAATGGACACTAAAACAGTGGGGACTTGTGGGTGAATGGTGGTGGCAAAGCACGAAATAAAAATTTCTAAGACTAGCTCTCTTCCGGATCAAATCATTCTCTTCAGTAACTTATTACTCGGAAGAGATAATATGATGACTATGGAAACACAGAGATGGCTCCTTTATTCAACAAAACTACATATTTACTTTGAGTCCACTACTGTGATTAGCACTGAGATTACCAGGACATGAGTCCTTTCTTTGAGAAGCTCACTGTCCATTCCAACTTCCTAATTTACAGCTGACAAAAACTCAAGTCCAGATAGGTAATGGGATTAGTTCAAGATAACACCGCCAATTAACAATAGAACCATAACTCTAACATAGGCCTCCTCAGTTCAGGGAGATGAAAGTGGCACATGAGCTCATTCTCTTCTTCATGGACTCACACAAACTAGAAATACACAATTGGCCACATTGCTACCAAATGGTACCAGTGTAGAAAATTTCCACATTATACAGGTTGGCAGAACCAGGAAGATGGTTCACATATTCTAATTTAACTAATAAATGAATGAATAAATAAATAACATCACACACAGAAAAAAATACATATGCTTATTTTTTGTAATAAACCAGAAACTAATAAAAAAGTTACTGATTTTCATTTTTAAATCATATGTTTTACAATATTCAGAAGTAAAATTAAAAGGTTTTAAAACTGAAATTTGAATACAAACAAAAAATGAACCTACATAGTAAATCAATACAAAACACACAAAAAATTACTTTATATAGCTTCTGAACACAATACTCTGACTATAGACCCTTAGGATATATAACAAGAACAAATAAAACTGTAGAGAAATCATAAATTTTACTTAGAAAGGTTGTTAGTACAGATATTGATTTAGTGATTCTGACATTTTGTGTGTATTTTAGAAGACAAGGGTTTTCATTGAGGGTGAAGGCAGATACAAATATAGAATTGGGAAGATAAAGAACCCAGTGATGTTGGATTTCAACCAATCAAATATATCTGTATGAACTCATGACATATATAATTTCCTTGTTCTGTTCACTGAAAGGGCCTAGAAGCCGTTACACCCCAATAGCAATGAGTACATCCATCTCCCATATCTGGATACCATTCCCCACTAAAAGGAACCAGGATTCTTGGGAGAAATGGTTGGTTCCAGGTCCAGGGCAGGAAGAATGCAAGCTAATCCTGGAACATCTTATCCTCTTGGCCCAGAAAGCAAAAATATCCTCAAAGACTGATGGAGCCATGTCAAAAGAACACAGGAGGTGGCTTAAAGGGGCTCTCACCAGCCAAATCTGAGATAATTTGAACATAAAAAGGAAAAATGATAATAATGGCTACTGAATTAGAACAGTAAATCTTTTAGAAATACATGAGTCTGAAGCATTAATTTTTAAAAGAAGAGAAAGGATCAACAATAGATGCTAAAAGCACTGGGTAAAAATTCATGGGGAAATGGGATATACACATGGTCTCAAATTATCACCCCCTATTTTGCATTAATTACAAAAGGGAGGAAAGTAGCTTTACAAGGAAGAAATCTGACAAATATCATCTTAACCAAAAGATCAAACTTAGTATCAACAATAATGGTACAAGTGACGTCATATGCCTCTGATATGGGAAGGACAGAACTTTATATTGTAGGTCTTGACAAAGCATTTATTTATAACTATTTATTTATTGTTGCCAAAATATTTAACCCAAATCTAAGCACAACAAAGTAGTTGGGCAAAACTCAGATTGTGGGACATTCAACAAAACAAACAGCCTGGTCCCTTTAAAAATCAATGTCATGAAAGACAAAAAGAGGCCAGGGGCAGGGGAGGGGGGGAGGTGTTGCTGTTCTACACTAAAAAAGACTAAAGAGACATGAAAACAAAAATGGAGTCTGCATTTAAAATAGCTTTAAAAGATACTATTGGGCTAATTGGGAAACTTTTAATACAGACAATATATTAGATAATATCATGATAATGTTATTGTGGTTAAGTAGTCAGGTATCCTTATTCTTAGGAGGTCACTGCTGAAGTTCTAAAAGTTCACTGAGCAAAAAGTCTCTGTGTATGTGGTTGGAAGGAGAGAGAAAACTAATGGTGCAAAATATTATTCTGCAAATGAGGATCCAGACAGTAAAGGGCAAGACAGCACAGATGTTAGGCTTTTGGTCACATATTCTTTTGTTACATATTCTTTGCATTTTTTATTTTTAAAATACCGCTTAAAAACGTAAAAACTATTCTTAGCTCGAGAGCCACACAAAAACAGGCAAGATTTCCATTTGGGGTAACAAAAATGTTCTAAAATTGATTGTGGTGATGGCTGCACAACTCTGTGACTATATTAAAAGCCACTGAATTGTATACTTTAAATATGTGAATTGTATGGTATGTGAACTGTATCTCAATAAAACTTTTTGTCAAAAACTGGTTGTGAGAGGGCCATAGTTTGCTGACCCCAATCTACCACTCAGTAGTAGAAGACTAATTAACAAACTAAACAAAAAAAAAATACTGAAGAGAATTTTCCATTCTCATTTTACAGGAACTAAATCAGGATTGTTTACTCAAAAAAAATTGCCAATGATTGTACAGCTAAGACAATCTGACACATTCACCATATTATTTTAAATTTCAATTAGACAAAGCAAGCTGATTACTCTAGTTCTAAACCTTGTTATTGTGCTATACAATTAGCAAAGAGCTAAAATTCTAAGTATATAACTTCAGTAGGAATTAAAAAAGATCAATTACTGTTGCAGCCCTCAAAATCAGCAAGTTTTAAATGACCACGGGATTGAAAACTTCAAAATAAGTAAAGACCACACTACTTGAATAACAGAGACATGAAACTTCATTTCCTGATGTTGTTTCTGCTTTTTATGTTTAATTTTCCACAAAACCATACTTCTCTTCATCTTAGAACATATTCCATACCTAAAAACAATGGTAGTTAGGTCCTTCTCTCAAAGGTAAACTATCAGAGTATCAAGTCATCTCTAATTTTAGAGAATTCTTTAAATCTCAAAACAACACCCTGGAAAACAAAAGGTAGGTACCTTTCTCATCAGCATCAAGGGCATCATCTTCAAGGTCATCATCAAAAATCTCTCGGCCATCTTCCACATAGCCAATACCATCTGCAGGGACAAAATTTAATACTGGGATCAAATTTCTAAAAGTGGCCAATAATATTTTAGCCATGACCAAAAAAACCTTTTATACCTGCTCAGATGTTTTCCTGGCCTGTGCTATTTTTAAGTGCAGCAGAATTCTGTTCACACAGGTGTCAGACAATGCACAGCATCCACACAGCAGGTGTGGAGTCAAAACCAAATGATATATATTATACCTAGCCAGGTGACCTCAGGAAACGATTTGGCCCAAAGGATCAAAGTCTGCCACAATAGGATGCTTTATAGCAGTTTTACTCTACCAGAAGAATAAAAAGTAAAAGAATCAAGATTACCACAAGCCCAGAGAGATATCCCAGTCTACAAGGGAAAAGTGGCAATATAGCTGAATCCAACTACACAAGTAGAAACATAAATAGTCACAGGCACAATCTACATGCTCCCTGTGGTCAGCATTCACATGGCCATGAAGTCAGACCCTACAAGTGAGAACCAATGAGCTTTCAGAAGGGGCACAGGACATTAGGACCAGCCTTTGCATGCTGCTTTCTACTGACCAAGTTAATTTTCATACCTAGAACCTCATATACACCTCACAACTCTGAGAGAAGGTAGTTTTCTTATCCCCATATTACAGATGAAGACTCTAAGTCGCAGAGAGATTAAGTGACTTGTCCAAGGTCATAGAATTGGAAAGTAGGAATGATGGATCCCGAACCTGCATTCCTTAATTCCAAGCGCTGTGCATTGGCCCCACAGACAAGGGGCTCCTCCCAATTCTTACACAGCCATTACCTGGAGGATTTATACTACATCCTGAGGTATGTGCCTAGATTCTCCAAAATATCCCCAAATAAATGTCCTGCTATTCTGCTTCCTCATCCTCAAATAATTAAAGGAAAATCCAAACCAAAGGTAAGATCCTAACAGTGCCTTACATTTGCCCAGGCAAAGCAGCAACTCCACCACATGAGTGAGAATCTACAAGAAGCAACTAACACAGTGCCTAGGAAGCAACATCCCCGCCCCCACCTCCGCCCCACCTACCATCATCCACAATCCAGTCATCATCCTGGCGTGCCTGAACCAGCTTCGAATACTGTTCTTCATCAACTTCTTCATAAACACCTGTGAAGTCCTCGACCTACCATTATACAAGTTTCAGGAAAAAAGCTTCAAATAGAGGAGTCAAAGTGTTAAATAATTCTGATGAAAAAATTGTCAAATTGAAACTGGAATGGCAGACTGAAGGAGTAGCTGCAACCAAATCATGAGTTCTGACATTCAACACCACTACAGGGTTTTCCTTAAATAGACATCAATTAACTTAGTATTCCTTTTAGGTGGGTGTTAACATAAGATATTAAATGATTCCATTAGCATAATACACTTGTCATACCATCAATTACTCATCTATTTCATAAAAAACAAACTGAATTATAGCCAATTCTTCATTAGCTGCTTTGGGGAATTATTCACTTGTAATTTCTAGACTGGTTTCTCCTACATTTAGCAAACCTGTAAGGCATGCCACTTCCCTCTCCACTAGCTGATGTACGCTCTGCAAATAGACGATAATTTTCATGCCTGTTCAATCAACCAAATACAATTCAGAAGGAAAATCTCCCTCATCCATCCCCTTCCAAAAATTAGCAAAACAAACATATTGCATATTCTACAGGCAAACCAGAAATAGTTTTTGAGTGACCCTGTTTGTATTACCACTGAAACTCCACCATCCTCAGGTCTTGAAACCACACAAGGACTTAAACGCTGAGCTATTTGAAAGGCAAGTCCAGAGAGTGGCAGGTCCTCCAATCACATTGGCTGCCTGACTGCAAGAGGGTCAGAACACTATGAGCTACTGGTATGAGTAAAGCAGACAACCTCCGCACAGCTAAAGCAACAAATGAAAGATACACACCACTGCTGCAGCTGCCCATGGGGAAAGGCCAGTGACTTTCCAGATGAGACTCTGGTGGGCTGGTTTGCAAAATCTCATAGATACTTATTAAAAATTAACAAATGCTGGGCACAGTGGCTCACGCCTGTAATCCCAGCACTTTGGGAGGCCCAGGTGGGTGGATCACCTGAGGTCAGGAGTTTGAGGCCAGCCTGGCCAACATAGTAAAACCCCATCTCTACTAAAAATACAAAAATTAGCCAGGCGTGGTGGCATATGCCTGCAGTCCCAGCTACTCAGGAGGCTGACGCAGGAGAATCACTTGAACCCGGGAGGTGGAGGTTGCAGTGATGCAGTGAGCCGAGATCATGCACTGCACTCCAGCCTGGGTAACAGACCGAGTCTCCGTCTCAAAAAAAAAAAAAAGTACCTGATTCTCGGCCAGGTGCAGTGGCTCACGCCTGTAATCCCAGCACTTTGGGAGGCCAAGGTGAGCAGATTACTTGAGGTAAGGAGTTCAAGACCAGCCTGGCCAACGTGGTGAAACCCCATCTCTACTAAAAATACAAAAATTAGCTGGGCATGGTGGGGGGCGCCTGTAATCCCAGCTACTCAGGAGGCTGAAGCAGGAGAATCGCTTGAACCTAGGAGGTGGAGGTTGCAGTGAGCCAAGAACACACCACTGTACTCCAGCCTGGGAGAGAGAGCGAGATTAAAAAAAAAAAAATTCTCCCATTCTCTCAAGAGTTCTACCTCAGCCGGGTGTGGTGGCTCACGCCTGTAATCCCAGCACTTTGGGAGGCGAAGGCAGGTGGATCACCTGAAGTCAGGAGTTCCAGGCCAGCCTGACCGACATGGTGAAACCCCGTCTCTACTAAAATTATAAAAATTAGCCAGGCGTGGTGGCAGACACCTGTAATCCCAGCTACTAGGGAGGCTGAAGCAGGACAATCGCTTGAACCTGGGAAGCTGAGGTTGCAGTGAGCCAAGATCATGCCATCGCACTCCAGCCTGAGCAACAAGAGCAAAACTCCACCTCAAAAAAAAAAAAAAAAAGAGTTCTACCTTTCTCAAATGGAGTACGGGAGAAACAACTCCATCTGAAGAGTTAATACCCTAGGAAAAAACTTGGACAGAGCTTTTGGAATCCAATGGCCAGAGCTGACTGGATTTCTGCCACACCTATAAGGCTTATAATAATTACAGGATTTGAGTTTTCACCTCCTTTTTAGCCTACTCTACAGGAATCACTGGCAAATACTGATTTGGTCTTTAACCATCTGGTAACAGAAACAACCTGCCTTACCAAATTAAGTTTTTAACAAAAGAGATGCAAAATAGTCCAATTAATATTACTATACTGACCAACTTTCTTTTTTGGGGGTGGGAGGGGAACTGGCGTTATTATTTTTGTTGGTTGAAGACAGACTTTGTCTCTTACTTAAGTGATTCACTATATTATCAAGGAGATATCAGAAAACTATTTTTAAAAATCATTTTGAGTAAAAAGTCATTTCAACTCAATCTTTAAAAACAACATTACTACTGCTCAGCATGAACTCTTAGAGCCATACAATTAACATCACAGTGTTAAAGGGAAATCAGCCACATTGTGCCAACATCTGAAATGCCCCATGGAACTCCTTTATACAAGTACCTACATTAAAAATGTTTTAGTCCTGGGCTCAGTGTGGTGGTTCACGCCTGTAATCCCAGCACTTTGGGAGGCCGAGGTGGGTGGACCATTTGAAATCAAGAGTTCAAGACCAGCCTGACCAACATGGTGAAAGCCCGTCTCTACTAAAAATACAAAAATTAGCCAGGCGTGGTGGTGGGCGCCTGTAATCCCAGCTACTCGGGAAGCTGAAGCAGGAGAATCGCTTGAACCTGGGAGGTGGAAGCTGCAGTGAACCAAGATCGTGCCATTGCACTCCAGCCTGGGCAACAGAGAGAGACTCCATCTCAAAAACAAAAAAAATGCTTTATTCCTGTTTTACTGAAATCCTTTAGCAACCTTTTATGATCTGGTTGCCTCACTTAACTTGAACAAATGGTGACAAATGGCAAATATTCTTTTATTTGGTTAACTGGTTAAACAGAAATATTCTGAAGCCAGACTGCCTGGGTTCAAAAAAGGATCTGCCATTGTAACCTCACTAAACTTTCTGTGCCTCGGATATCTCACCTGCAAAATGTTATTAATCATAGTATCTAATTTCATTTGGTTACTGAAAAGATTAAATGAATAAACACATTGGTAAACACACTTAGAATAATATGTTAGTTCAAAAAGTCTATCAGTTATGGTTGTTATTTTCTAGTATTGGTTAATCACTTTCTGGCCATAAGGCAATTAAGATACTCAGGAAGCCCTGAAGGTGATGCTAGACAATATTTATGCAGATGGTGGCCACTCTGTTTTTGACCTGCAGGCCATAAACAGTGGGTAGAGGAAAACCAAAAGAGCATCACATTCAATCTTACAAGCAGAACACGGCAGAAGTTAAGGTCCAAGTCTCCACTGCCACTACCCTTGCAAATGAGATTAGGAAGAACAGTTCTCTCCAAGAAGTAGCACTTAGACTGCTCAATACCTTAAGAGTAAGTAAAAGCATCTCTAAATGACCCCAACAAACCCATGGGACTTACCATAGATACAGCATGCTCAATAAGGAAAAATATAGATATGACTATGTACTTTCATTTTGGAATTTTAAAATCATCTGTAAAATACCTTATAGGAACTTTAAGGGTCGAACATTCTCCATGATCTGTAAATCTACCTCATACCCATGCTTGTCCAATACTAATAAATTCCCATTACAAAAAGTTTAAAATATATGAGTATTTCTAATCTGGGGCAAAGGTGACATAAGGCTACCTGCAGGCTATGAATTAGATGATGCACAGGAAGAATAAAGAAGAAAAATGGTTACTTACTTCATATTTATACTTCTCACCAGCTTTAGCCTTTTTCAGTCTTTCTAGGGCTTCTTGGCGCCCCTTCTTTGATTTTTTTTCTCGCCGGGCTCGAGAAGATACAAAACTCCCTGAATCTGACAGAGCTGAAAAAAGAAAAAAAATTTACAAGAGATGTTACAAAATTGTCAGCCATCTTCCCTCAAACACAAAGGAAAAGTTTCTAGCCAAGAATAACATACAATTTTAGTAATATACAAGTAGATAATGTTTATAATGTAAATAATTCACAAAGCTCATGGCCAAACATACATATCCAAATATACATGACTCGCCAGAAAGTTCCTCCAAGATCCTGTTAAAACAATTAAAGTCACTGTTATTTTTTTCTCTAAAAAGAGGAAAATTCCCAATTCAACTGATATCCTGCGGAGACACTAAACAAGGGAGATCAGCTGTTAGCTAATTTATCACCTTTCCATTAGAAATGACCAGCCAGAAGTAATCCAGTGGGTTATAAAAGCACTATTCATTTTGCATTCTGTCAATCAATATCTAAAAGGCTTCAAGGAGCATCTACTCTTTGCAAAGTACTAGGCACTATGAGACACAAAGACAGGCTGGGCGTGGTGGCTCACACCTGTAATCCCAGCACTTTGGGAGGCTGAGGCAGGCAGATCACCCGAGGTCAGGAGTTCGAGACCAGCCTGGCCAACATGGTGAAACCCCATCTCTACTAAAAATACAAAATTAGCCAGGCATGATGGTGCATGCCTGTAACCCCAGCTACTTGGGAGGCTGAGGCAGGAGAAACACTTGAACCCGGGAGGCGGAGGCTGCAGCGAGCTGAGATCGCACCATTGCACTCCAGCCTGGGCAAAAAGAGAGAAACTCCATCTCAAAAAACAAAAAACAAAAACAAACAACAACAACAACAAAAAAAGATAAAAAAGACATGGTCTCTGTACTCACAGAACTTACTATCTAACATGTGAGACAAGTAGCAACTGGCTCTAAACAATATTTAGAGGTAATAAATGCCTTAAAAGAGATTCAGACAAAGCACCCGGAAATTCAAAGAAGGAACAGATTGAGGGCTGGAGAAATTTAACAAAGATGGCTCTGAGGGGATTATTGGTATATCACTTATTTCAAGGCCTCAGTTGGTTATGACACAGGACATTACTAAAACAACTACAGGGACTTAAATGGTTTGTCAAAAATTACTGAAATATCAGAGGACTTCAGCGTTTATTCATTCAACTTTTGAATTATTCATGCTCCGATCATCATAAACTGACCGTTCCACACACACACTGAAAAAAATTCAAGCGGGTGCAGTGGCTCACGCCTGTAATCCCAGCACTTTGGGAGGCTGAGGCCGGTGGATCACCTGAGGTCAGGAGTTTGAGACCAGCCTGACCAACATGGTGAAACCCCAACTCTACTAAAAATACAAAAATTAGCTGGGTGTGATGGCAGGCACCTGTAATCCCAACTGCTTAGGAGGCTGAGGCAGGAGAAACCCTTAAACCCAGGAGATGGAGGTTGCAGTGAGCCGAGATTGCACCACTGCACTCCAGCCTGGGTGACAGAGCGAGACTCTATCTCAAAAAAAAAAAAAAATTTCATCCACAGAATTAAAGACTTTCACATACCCACTGATGAAAAACTAAGTCAAGCATAACAGTGCTGCCTGTCAACTACGAGTTTAGGCTCAGCATGATTGCCATCTATGTCTGTGAAATCTAGTATTTTACTGTGTTTGGTGCTAATTAATTTATAAAAAGGAGCAGGCAAAGAAAAGGAGAAGTATGGATAAGAGGCAGCCTAAAACTCCAACCCCACTAGAATGTTCATAACAACATTAAGCTGCTTGACTAAGTGTTTGACTGAAATAGAAGATACAATTTAAAGAACATGTACCAAATGCTGGCAATAAACTGCTGGAAACTATAGCCTAAAGGTAAGGCATAATTAGAGATCTTATTTTTTTCTAGCTTTCTAGAAATGGAATCTCTCTTTATAATATCACACTCTATTGTTTGACTTTCACATTTGACTTTTAAATCCATTTTCAGAAAGACATTAAGTAAAAATTAAGGAATAAAGGTACTTAATGATGACAGCCACAAAAACTTGGATGTCACTCAAATGATTTCAAAAATCGTGAACAGGCCTACATGAAAAGGCTTTGAAGATTACTGAACATGACCCCTGAAAGTGAAAAGCTGGCCTCAGTGCATTCCCCTCAAGACTCCCTTGACGCCTGACATCTGTAGGTCTTCAAATGCACTTACTCCATAGGCAACAATGTTCCACTACACAGGCAACAACGTTCCACTACACAGGCAACAACGTTCCACTACACAGGCAACGTCCCACTACACAGGCAACAATGTTCCACTACACAGGGTTTAGGGTACAATCACAAATAAGACAGAGCTGCCTGTCCAAAAGAGGCCCCCAGTCAAGTAAAGCAAAGTACCTGAAATTACCATCACAGTATAAACATGGTGCCATAGAAAAGGTAAGAACTCAGTACTGAGGAAATGTACAGAGGAGAGAGCTGTTAATTTTGCCTGGAAAATCAAGGAAGGCTTCACAGGAGAGGTTTCCAATACAGGCCTAGAAAAAGGAATCAAATTTCACAGAGAACAAGGTAAAAAGTGGCACAAGCAAAAGAAGAGGCATGAGCCAAATTACAAAGGGATGAAAATGCATAGTGTATTCAGAAACTGAGAGAACTCAGTGTGCAAGGTAAATTCGACAACGGAGTGTAGAGTGAGTAGGAGAACCAGGTTAGGGAGAAGCAGCACATTCCAGCTCTGCCATTTACTGGGTGACATGAGAACACCGGTTAACCAGTTAAGCAGCAGACAGGTGTCTTGTTGTTCAAAGCAGCCTAGCATCTGAAACTGTTTGTGAAATCCGGCCCCCATCCCTTATAAGTCTTGATGAGACGCAGAGTCTATGTCCCATTACAGAAGCTGAAAAGGTTGATGCTCTTTCCCAGACACCCTTGCAGCCTAGAGCATGGGCATATAAAATAGGCGCTACCGATTAGGAACACCTGCTCAGACATTAAATCAGAAGCTAGTGTCACAAGGAAGGGGGCATGGGTTTTAAAAGATTCTACAAGTAGCAACAGCTGCAGAAGGATTACAAAACCGGCAACAATGTCAGCAATGTCCTAAGGTATGAGCTATAGCATCAAGTACTTGCTCGTGGTTGGCAATGACCTCCTCACTGGCCCATTTTTGTGGCACAATTTCACTCACTGTTCCTGGCTAAACAGCTCCCAGACTGGCTTACTAGTCCTCCTGGAGTTTCTGTGAACACAATATTCTTCTAACAAATTCTAACCAATCTGGTAGAGTTGGTTCCTGCAGCTTACAGATAGGGGCTCTGACTGATGCAGAGCCTCAGGGTCCACATCTGTGAAATGGGGATAATCATGTCTGCTTCAAAATCTGTTAAGGATTACATGAAGATGCCTATCTTACTTTGCACTTAGCAATATAGGAGCGGCTCATGTAACGCTTCCGCGTGTGAAGTCAAACACACATCCACATACCCCACACACACCATACCTAAGAGTACCAAGGTCTAGCTTTAGAAGGCAAAAATAAAGCAAAGCCGTTTTCTGCATATGATTAGATGTTTACCATCTGTACTTCATGAAGACAAACCATGTCCAGCCTACCCACCATCATAATGCCAGAGCCTGGCAGAAGGCTTATACCTAGTAGGTATATAATAAATATTTGCTGAATGAACCAATGAATGAACCACTGTACCTGCTTTTTTGATCATTAAACTTTCCCTGGCCGGGCGCAGTGGCTCATGCCTGTAATCTCATCACTTTGGGAGGAAGAGGCAGGTGGATCACCTGACATCAGGAGTTCAAGACCAGCCTGGCCAACATAGTGAAACCCCGTCTCTACTGAAAATACAAAAAATTAGCCGGTGTGGTGGTGGGCACCTGTAATCCCAGCAACTCGGGAGGCTGAGGCAGAACTGCTTGAACCCAGGAGGCAGAGGTTGCAGCCGGCTGAGATCACGTCACTGCACTCCAGCCTGGGCAACAAGAGGGAAGCTTTGTCTCAAAAATAAATAAATAAATAAAAATTCCCTGATCTTTTTTCATATATAGTAACAGCTAGTTACAGACCTTTCAACTTTTCACTGCCATTATCAAGGTGCCCTGCCTGCTAATACTGAAGAAAAAAAAAAAGCCTACATTTTGTTTTTTGGAGTATGTCTCCAATGCTTCACGTAGGTAAGTTAGCAAAAAAAGAATAAGCATGAAAAAAATCCAGCTACAAAGGTTTAAATATTTGTTTCAAAATTACCATCTGGAGTATCTCTATCCTCCCCAAAAGCAGACAGACACTAGCTTACAGCAGTCTTTCAGGTAACAATCCTTCAGTCTGCTCTAAAGGAAAAATTCCAGTCACAAGTCCCCAGCAACTACTTAATGAACACCATGACCTAAGAGGAGTCTCAAGATTGCACAGTATCCTCCAAAGTGATTTCCTGATGTTCATAGATGACGTAGTTTTTAGGATGAAGAAAGGGCTTAGAGGCAAATCACTGATAGAGGCCTGCAAAGACTGTTCGTTCACATACTTACACCCTACATCCTATCTGTAATCCAGGCAGGTCGACTCTCCAAAATAGTCTTAAAAAACCAACGGCTAGAACAAATTGAAATCTGTGACTCACAACTAGGTGAATGCAAAGGAAGCTGATTAGGAAGCGAGTTCTCATTAATGGTGATGTATCTGAATGACAGGAGAGGTGACGCTTGAGCTAACAAAGTGAAGCATCTGATTTTAAGTTAGAAGTTAACTGAAGTCACGCTTTAGTTGAACACTTAAAAAATCAGACAAATCTATTTGCATTTTTGTATTCTATTTTTGGAAATAAAAGACACCTCTGACAAACGGAGTGATATACAGGGGATCCGAAATGCCCTAAATTGATGCCATTTTTTTTGAAACTTCACCAGGAATGACTAGATTGTGAACAGGATTTCTACGCAGCACTTGAAGAACTTTCCAAAGAATCTGAAAGAAAAATTGTTAATGCATAAAGTAGAAACCCATTACCTAAAAATACAAAACGCGTTATTCCCCGATGACAGCACTTAGAGCTTTCTTTCCTGCTTAGTTACAATGTATAAAATTTTCCTGGAAGTTCCTACAAAAAGGGACACAGATCTGTTCTGTTCAAGCCCTCAAGTGGATACTTAGGGAGATCGCAGTGAAATACTTTCGGCCCCACGGGGCCAGTCTCAATAAAGTTATACCCAGCACGTGGGTGCAACTCACCAAAAGAAATAGAAACGCAATCGACTGTGGAGACTCTCAGTGGCAGAGGTGAGACAGCCTCCCAAACAAAAATCCCTCCAGGCTCTGGTCCGCCAAGAGCAAACCGCGCCTAAAGGAAGCCCGGTCCGACGCCAGAAGGGCCCCCGCCGGGGACGACCAAGGTCTGCGCCCAAACAAACCTGGGTGTGCGCCTCCCTCAGAACCCCCACCACCGGCAATCATGCCACTGTCCCAACCCGGAGCCCCGCGCGCGGAATTGTCCCTCACCACTCGCCCCTATCTCACAGTCGTCGCCGTGCACAGACGCCATGGTCCCGAATCTCCCGATTCCGCGCCAACCAGCCCAAAACTGGCGCGGGGGCCGAGACAGGCGCCAGCCTGAAAGCCAATCAGCGGCTCGGGAGGCTGCGGACTTCCGGCCGGAAGGCCACTGACGTGCCGCGCCGCGCCGCGCTCCGCCCCCGGCCTTCCCGCGGACGCGCGCTTGGCGCCCTGTGATGACCCCTTAGGGAAAAGCTAGAGCTGAGGGGAAGCCGGAGGAGAGCAGGAGAAAGAAGCGGTCGGGCGCTGGAAAGGAGCCGCCTGGAGACTGCGCAAGCGCACGCATGCTGATGGGAAAAGATTTGGGCGCGTGGGAGAAAGGGCGCTCTGGTTCTCAGAGCCCATTTTCCCGGAAAGGAGGCGCGGGCGGGCAGGAGAGTGGGCGTGGTTGGATCGTTTTCCCCAGAGCCGGGAAAGCGACTGCCTCCTGCTGCGCGCCCTGAATTTTGCCTGATAGTTTGCTTCTCAGCAGTCTGGATACAGTGGCTGTGTGATTAACAACTTAAAGATATATGCTCCATCTTAACCAAATAACCAGAAGTAGCATTACCAATAAATGGCCATCTGATCTCATATGCCTCCTGATGTAATGCGTATGAAAAAGGAACAACTTCGCCTATGTGGTCTTCTTGCAAAAAATGTCTAACCTGAATCTAACCATGAAGAAACAATCAGATGTATTCAAAATGTAGGACAATCTACAAAACACCTGACGTGAACTCCAAAATTTCAATGTTATGAAAAACAAAAAGGGTATTCAATTTTTGTGTATGATACAATGGCTGTAATGTGTACATCTCATGTTATCTCTTTCCAAAAAGGTATAACATTTTTATTAAATAATGCCTGCCACACATTTGTATTTTTTCCTACATTATTGCCCACATGCTTATTGATCCCTTCTTCATGTGACAACAATTTTTAATATTTTCTCCAAAGAGGAAATAAAGATAATTCAGTCTGTCTTCTAGCATGGTTGATCAATACTTGTTTCTTAATTTCTGATTGTTTAGAAAATGTCTTTCAGCTTCATAATCATTTAATATCATGTTATGTGATCCATATGTTGTGATACATAACGTAGTAATTTACACTTAGACATAACTTCCTATTTAAAGTACTATGACAGATTTATTCCTACACTTCCCTTTTAAAAACTGATGGAAGTTTTATAGTTTTATTATCAAGCTTTTTCCAACCAGGAGAGAACCACGTTGGCTAGTCATTAATAAGAACCAAATCCTTACCTTAACAATTTCACAGCTGATCACTTCCCACATGCCCGGTTATAACTCTAGGCATTTCAAACCTCTTTTCTCTTTCACTACTGCTATGGTCTGAATGTTTCTCTCCACATAAAATGTATGCGTTGAAACCTAATCACCAGTGTGGTGGTGTTAGGAGGTAGGGCCTCTGGGAGGTGATTAGGTCATCAGCAGGAACGCTCCCTCATGAATAGGATTAGTGCCCTCGGAAAAGAGGCTCCAGAGAGCTGCCTTGCCCCTTCTTCCATGTGAGAACAGAGCAATAAGGCACCATCTATGGACCAAAAAGTGGGCCTTCCCCAAACACTGAATCTGCCGGCACCTTGATCTTGGAATTCCCAGCCTACAGCACTGTGAAAAATAAATTCCTGTTGTTTATTAGCCACCCAGTTTGTGGTATTTTGTTATAGCAGCCTGAACAGACTGAGACAATGCCCCACATACTTTGTGGGAAAAGACCTGTAGGACACTTTCTCTTTTTGAGATGGAGTCTCGCTCTGTCATCCAGGCTGGAATGCAGTGGCACCATCTTGGCTCACTGCAACCTCCACCTCCCAGGTTCAAGCGACTCTCCTGCCTCAGCCTCCCGAGTAGCTGGGATTACAGGCGCCCGCCACCACACCTGGCTAATTTTTGTATTTTTAGTAGAGACGGGGTTTCACCATGTTGTCCAGGCTGGTCTCGAACTCCTGACCTCAGGTGATCCACTCACCTCAGCCTCCCAAAGTGCTGGGATTACAGGTGTGAGCCACCATGCCAGGCCAGACACTTTCATACCATGTTATGTCTTCTGGCCCTACACTTTCAGTTCAAAACTCCTGGTAAGTCATCACACTGGGGTAGAAATATTCCTGGAAGCTATTCCTACACCAAGAAGTCTATGAATAACAGCCCGGCGCTGTGGCTCACGCCAGTAATCCCAGCACTTTGGCAGGCCGAAGCTGACAGATCATGAGGTCAGGAGTTCAAGACCAACCTGACCAATATGATGAAACCCCATCTCTACCAAAAATACAAAAATTAGCCGGGTGTGGTGACAGGCGCCTGTAGTCCCAGCTACTTGGGAGGCTGAGGCAGAAGAATAGCTTGAACCCGGGAGGCAGAGGTTGCAGTGAGCCGAGATTGTGCCACTGCACTCCAGCCTGGGTGACAGAGCGAGACTCTGTCTCAAAAAAAAAAAAAAAAGTCTATCAATAACTTAAGTATATATGGCTTAAGTATATATGTGGGTTAAGTGCCTTCGACCCACATAAATAGAAGAAATAAGCCCAAACTAAATACAATATCAACTCCATTTCCCCATAGTGGAATCCCAAAATGCCTATGCCTATTTCACTGCTACTATGCAAGAAGCGAAGTGTATCAGAGGGACAGTTGGAGGTTCTCAAGAGCTGATTGTTAAATATTCCAGTATTTTGTAATCTCCATGTTAAACTGTTGGTAGCTTGAAATCAGTCATGGAGGGAATATTTACACCCTGGAAATTGGCAAGTGGTACAAATCAGAGCTTTTTATTTTTTTAAGGTTTACCAGCAAACCACCAAGTGGAAAGTAGTCATATCTGATTGCAGCTAGAATATCTTACTTTTGTAGATCTACCATTTGATCCAGCAATCCCACTCCTGGGTATCTACCCAGAGGAAAAGAAGTCATTATACATGATAGATACTTGCACGCGCATGTTTATAGCAGCACAATTTATAATTGCAAATATATGGAACCAGCCCAAATGCCCATTAATCAACAAGTAGGTTAAAAAAAGTAAGATATGTGTATATATACATATGTGTGTGTGTATATATCACACACACACACACACACACACACACACACCATGGAATACTACTCAGCAGTAAAAAGGAATGAAATAAAGACATTCGCAGCAACCTGGATGGAATTGGAGACCATTATTCTAAGTGAAGTAACTCAGGAATGGAAAGCCAAACATTGTGTGTTACTCGTAAGTGGGAACTAAGCTACAAGTATCCGAAGGCATACGAATGATACAATGGACTCATTGTATCATAAGAATGATACAATGGGGACTCTGGGAAAGGTGAGAAGGAGGTGAGGGATAAAAGACTACACATTGGGTACAGTGTACACTGCTCAGGTGATAGGTGCAACAAAATCTCAGAAATCACCACTAAAGAACTCATTCACATAAACAATTAATTAAGTAATAATATTAATAAAAAGGATTGGGGTAGATTAGATGGGAATGAAGGAGGGAGCCAGGGTTGTTTTAGAATAAATGGAGCAAATAAATATGACAAATACTATCTTAAAATAAACAAATAAATAAAATGAAATATCTTACTTTTGCAAATGTTTACAAAAACATAAAACCATTGCTAGAACATCTCCCAGAGCCTTGCAAGTGGCCAATATGCAAATGAGAGGCCCTGGAGATTAAGTTTCAGCAGCTTTACTGTAAACCTACCTCTGTTATCTAATCATGCAAAAAAATCATAATTTGTCTTAAACTTCCTCTCTCCTGTCCAGGACCAGTTTTGCAAGTTTAAAGGTTTTTTTTTTTAACTTATAAACAAAGTAAAGCAAACTGAGACTGAGATACTATGTTCCACCATTTTCCCCCTTTTTATCTGTATATTTCTCTATATATAAATGTTATCCATTGCTGGTAAGCTTACAGTGTTGAGGCACAACTCATTTATTACAGGTGGCAGTGTAAGTTGGCACAATCTTTTGGAAAATAATATTGCAATATGTGACAAGTACCGTAAACATACTTGTATCTTTCAACCCTTTATTTCCACAGGTAAAAGTTTAATAAGAAATAATAGAAACAAAAAATGAAAAGACGTTAATGGCTGCTGTTTTCCATTAGCAAAAAGTTGGGACCTAAAAGTCCACATCATAACAAAGGTTTAATGTTGTGACATCAAAAAGATAAAATGATTAGAAAGACTCAAAATATGAAAAATATTTATGATATTTCAGAAAGTGAAAACCACAGAGGGCAAAGTGATACATACCCACACTTATTTGCAACGATATATCAAACAGTTATTTACCTGAAAGCCATATGCAAAATGGAGTATATTTTGCCAGGATGATAGAATTATAGACTCTTTTTGTTTATAATTTGTCCACTTTAATATTATATTGGAAGGATTAAAGACTCAGGTAGAGTCAGACTTAGGGTTTGATTCTTAGACTTCTACTTTTATGTGAATCACCACACTCTCTTCCACAATGGTGGAACTAATTTACAGCCATAAAAAAGAAACCCGGTGCAGTGGCTCACGCCTGTATTCCAAACACTTTGGGAGGCCACTCTGGGTGGGCAGATCACCTGAGGTCAGGAGTTCGAGATCAGCCTGGCCAACATGGCAAAACCCCATCTCTACTAAAAATACAAAAATTAGCCAGGTGTGGTGGCGGGCACCTATAATCCTAGCTACTCAGGAGGCTGAACCAGGAGAGTCACTTCAACCAAGGAGGCGGAGGTTGCAGTGAGCCGAGATCGCACCACTGCACTCCAGCCTGGGCGACAGAGCACGACTCTGTCTCAAAAAAAAAAAAAAAAAAAAAGAATGAGATCACGTCCGCAGCAACATGGATGGAGTTGGAAGCCATTATCCTAAGCGAACTAACATAGGAACAGAAAACCAAATACCACATGTTCTCACTTATAAGTGGGAGGTAAACATTGAGTACAAATGGACACAAAGAAGGGAACAACAGTTACTGGGACCAACTGAGGGTGGGGTGTGGTAGAGGGTGAGGATCAAAAACTACCTATGAAGTACTATGCTTATTACCTGGATGATGAAATAATCTGTACACCAAGCCCCCGTGACATGCTACTTACCCATATAACAAATCTGCACATGTACCTGAACCTAAAAGTTAAAAAAAAAAAAAAAAAGTATTCTGGTAGATCTGAAAGGGGACTCTTTTTTGCCTTTCTGCTTTTTCTCTTTTCTCTTTCTTCCTGCAACACAGATGTGATGGTTTAAGCTCCAGCAGCCGTCTTGTATCACGAGATAACTGTGGAAATGAAAGTCCCCACAGTGAGATGGTGGAACAGAATAAGAGCCTGGGTCCCTAACATCCATTAAGTCACCATACCATCCCTGAGCTGTCTACCCCCAGACTTCTACATGAGAGAAAAGTAAACATCTGTCATATTTAAAGCCACCGTTTTTTATTTTTTCTTTTGTATTCAGTAGACCTAATTCTATAAATTATACTTTATTTATGAAGAAATGGAAACTCAAAAAGTAAGTAGCAGATGGAGATCAAGCCTCTTATTTGTCTAACTCCAAAGCAGGAACTTTTTTTTTCCATTGTCTGTCTCTGATGAATGAGTATTGCATCTTTTTTTTTTTTTTTTTTTTTTGAGACAGAGTCTTGCTCTGTTGCCCAGGCTGGAGTGCAGTGGTGCGATCTCGGCTCACTGCAGCCTCTGCCTCCCAGGTTCAAGCAATTCTCCTGTCTTAGCCTCCCAAGTAGCTGGGATTACAGGCGTGCACCACCATGCCTGGCTAATTTTTTTTGTATTTTTAGTAGAGATGGGGTTTCACCATGGTGGCGAGGCTGGTCTCGAACTTCTGACCTCAGATGATCCACCCGCCTCAGCCTCCCAAAGTGCTGGGATTACAGGCGTGAGCCACCACGCCTGACCTAAATGAGTATCTTCTCTCAATAGCAGTAACAGTTAAGACCACATGAAAACGTTGACGAAAATCATTCATTTAACAAATGTTTATTGAGTGCCTACTATTTTCTGGCACTATTCAAGGCCCTAGGGATAAGACAGTGAGCAAAAACAACTTCCCTTGCAATGATTTTCTACTCGTCAAGCAATCTTGCTTCTGGTAAACTAGATTTTTTTTCCCCTAAACTGGGGGAAAACCAGCCAACTGGATTATATTCTGGCACATCTGCCAGGTGTATTTCTCATGGCAAAGCAGTAAAGTAGCACTCTGGTTTCAATATCCATGTGCGTTTGTTAGCATGAATCTGGCCTTTGAGCCTGATTGTCTGTGGGTATGAAGATCGGCTTTGTGGCCATCCAAAGATTCTGAGCCCAATGAGGTAGTGTTGTTTATATGTAGCTGTGGAGAGAGGATTGTCTGCTAGCTGAAAAGAGGCCAGCAGTGAGAGGGCCTGCATATGCTCTCAGCATCCCACAAAGATTCTGGGTAATAAGAGAAGACACGCAACTCTCCTGAAACTCAAGAGACCATCTCTGGGTGTCCTAAGGAAATCCAGTCAATACCCACAACACTGAAGACAGGACCTTGGACCCTGGGACCGAGGAGGGTAACCCAAAGAAGCTTTCCCTAGAACAAGCCAGCACTTGGCACTCCCAGACCCCAATCTCACAGACACACCTTCCCTACCCAGGGGACCTCCTTATGAGGATTGACCTTCAAAAATACATCTCTGGGCTGTGCGTGGCAGCTCACACCTGTAATCCCAGCAATTTGAGAAGCCGAGGCCGGTGGATAACCTGAAGTCAGGAGTTTGAGACTAACCTGGCCAACCTGGTGAAACCCTGTCTCTACTAAAAATACAAAAATTAGCTGAGCGTGGTGGCACATACCCCAGCTACTGGGGAGGCTGAGGCAGGAAAATTGCTTGAACCCAGGAGGTGGAGGTTGCAGTGAGCCGAGATCGCACCACTGTACTCCAGCCTGGGTGACAGAGCAAGACTCCATCTCAAAAATAATAAAAATAATAATAATACAAAAGATCCCACCCCTGTCATTAAGCATCTATCATCAATAGAAATCACAGTCTGACAGCATCTCTGTGGTTTGGATTTAGGGAATCAATTTTTGTTGTTTTGGAGACAACGCTCACTCCATCACCCATACTGGACTGCAGTGATGCAATCATAGCGCACTACAGCCTCGACTTCCTGGGCTCAAGTGATCCTCCCACCTCAGCGTCCTGATTGACTAGAACCACAGGTGTGTGCCACCATGCCTGGCTAATTTTTAAATTTTTCACAGAGATGGGGCCTCACTTTTGTTGCCCAGGCTGGTCTCAAACTCCTGGCCTCAAGGAGTTTAATACTGAAACTGTTGGGATTACAGGCATGAGCCACTGCACCTGGCCAGAAAGTTATTTTAGTTCAAGCAGTCATCAATTGTTGCTTCATCATATTGCCCTCCTCGTTCCTTCAATAGTAAAGACAACTTATATTTCATTTCCCTTAGTCCCTAACTACTTATTGAATAATTCCTACCACTAAGACAAGTTTGCTCAATTAGTTATTAGTAGTTCAAGCACATTGAGAGTTTGTTTTACAATCGCCTGCTTTATTTATTTATTTATTTATTTAATTTTTTTAAGAGACAGAGTCTGCCTCTTGGTTACTCTATTGCCCAAGCTGGAGTGTAGCGGTACAATCATAACTCACTGCAGCCTCAAACTCCTGGATTCAACCAATTCTTTGACCACAGCCTCCCAAGTAGCTGGGACTACAGGAATGTGCCACTATGCCTGGCTAATTTTTAAATTTTTTATGGAGACGAGGTCTTGCTATGTTGCCCAGGCTAGTCTTGAACTCCTGGCCTAAAGTGATCCTCCCACCTCAGCCTCCCAAAAGACTGGGATTATAGGCATGAGCCACTATCCCTGGCATGTGCTTATTGGTCATTTGTAACTGCTTTTGCTTCACTGAGGTTATTCTCTCTCCTTCCTTTTGTTTCTTTTCATTTCTTTTCTTTCTTTTTCATGGAGTTTCACTCTTGTTGCCCAGGCTGGAGTGCAATGGTGTGATCTTGGCTCACTGCCACCTTTGCCTCCCGGGTTCAAGCGATTCCCCTGCCTCAGCCTCCCAAGTAGCTGGGATTACAAGTTTGTCTCACCATGCCCGGCTAATTTTGTATTTTTAGTAGAGGCAGGGTTTCACCATGTTGGCCAGGCTGGTCTCGAACTCCTGACCTCAGGTGATCCACCAGCCTCGGCCTCCCAAAGTGCTGGGATTACAGGCATAAGACACCATGCCCAGCCCTGTTCTATTTCTTTTTACCTCTCTTTTTCCACTTCTCTGGTTTTAATGGAGCAGTTTATATGACTCCATTTTATCTCATCTCTTAGCATATTATATATGCCTCTTTTTAGTTGCCCTGTGGTTTACAATATACATTTAAAAAATAATCTGAGTCCACTTCTAAATTAGCACCATAGTGCAGGTACCTTTTAACTGACTATTCCCAATTCCTCCCTCCCATCCCTTGTGACGTTACTGTCATTCATTTCACTTATCCATATGCCATATGCTATAATCAGCCAATACATTTTTACTATTTTGCTTTAAACAGTTATCTTTTAGGTCAATTAAGAATAAGAAAAATAGAAGATTTTATTTTACCTTCATTTATCTCTTCTCTGACGTGCTCCTTTTCTTTATGTAGATCCTAATTTCTGATTTATATCATTTTCCTTCTACCTAAAGAACTTCTTTAAACATTTGCGGAAGCCTGCTGGCAATGAATTCTCTCAGTTTTTGTTTGCCTGAGAAAAGTCTTTATTCCTCGTTCACTATTTTTTTGTGCTTTGGCCGCTTTATTTTTTAAGACCATACATATAATGAGAAGTTATTTCAAATCAGCATTTTAAAAGAAAAGAGTGACTGTACTGTAAACAGTATTTCATTTCCTACAGGAGATTAATCACTCAAAAATGGTAATTATCTAAAACACTGAAAAATTTAGCAGTCGTTAAACAGGATTCAGTCTTTTGATATTAAATAGATGGACAGGCTCTAAATAGCATTAGAAACAATGAAAAACTTTCATAGATGGCATAACGTTTTTTGTATTGATATTTCAAAATTCCACAAAAGATGATAAAAATGAAAACAACAAATTACACACAATTAAACTTGAAAAACAGAAAAAGATTTATTACATATCCACAATAATGGGAATTAAAACAAAGATCGGTCTACATATTTTTCCACACAACATTCTTTGTTCTCTGGGCTTTATACGTCATCAAAATCAGAATAAGTGAAGTCAAGAATATTTCTGATCATTGCCAAGAATTGCTTTCAGATTTTCAATTCTCTTCTTGCTTTTATTTTAAACAATTAAACAAGAATCTGTTATAGTTCTTAAATTCCACAAATTGCTTTTAAACACATCTTCCTCTTTCTCTTTGGAAGGATAATTTCCCTGGATATGGAATTCTAGGTTGGCAGGTTTTTTTCTTTCAACACTTTACAGATTTCACTCCACTGTCCTCTTGCTCGCCTAGTTTCTGATGAGAAGTCTACTAGAATTCTTATCCTCATTCTTCTATAAGTAAAGTTTTTCTTCATCCTCCAACTTCCTTCAAGATTTTCACTTTGTCTTGATTTTCTACAGTTGGAATATGATATCCCTGTTTTTTGTTTTGGTTTGGTTTTGGTATATATCCTGCTTGGTGTTCTCTGAGCTGCCTGGATCTGTGGTTTTGTGTCTATCATCTTAATGATATATTATTTGGGAAGTTCATGGCCATATCATTACTTCGAATATTTTTTTCTGCCCTATTTTCTCTTTCTTCTACTGGTATTCCAATTATGCATATATTACACCTTTTGATAGTATCCTCCTGCTCCTTTCCCTGACTGCAGCACTTCCAATGCATTTTCTCAAGATGTTGCACCCTGTTGACTATGGTTATTTTCATTTTTCCTTAGGTGAGACAGGAAGACTGGAGAGGGCTGAAATTCCCTTCCCTCAAATAGAATAATGTTTCAGTATCTCCTTTTGACGAAGTCTTGCCCTCTGACAGTCTGACGGTCTTTCCCCCTGGAGACTAGACTTTTTTTTTTTTTTTTGAGACAGAGTTTCACCCTTATTGCCCAGGCTGGAGTGCAGTGGCACCATCTCAGCTCACTGCAACCTCTGCCTCCTGGGTTCAAGCGATTCTCCTGCCTCAGTCTCCTGTGTAGCTGAAATTACAGGCACCCACCACTATGCCTGGCTAATTTTTTGTATTCTTAGTAGAGATGAGGTTTCACCATGTTGGCCAGATTGTTCTCAAACTCCTGACCTTAGGTGATCCACCTGCCTCAGCCTCCCAAAGTGCTGGGATTACAGGTGTGAGCCACCACGCCTGGCTGGAGAGTGGACTTTTGTGATGGAGAAGATTCTGGGAATGTTTCCCAATTGGCTACTCTTCCTCTTTTCCTGGCAGGTCCCCCTAGAAGATTGATACCATTTGGCTGTGTCCCCACCAAATCTCATCTTAAATTGTAGCTCCCATCATTCCAACGTGTTGTGAGAGGGACCTGGTGGGAGAGAATTGAATCATGGGGGTGATTTCCCCTATACTGTTCTCATGGTAGTGAATAAGTCTCACAAGATCTGATGGTTTTATAAGGGGAAACCCCTTTTGCTTGGTTCTCATTCTCTCTTGCCTGCCACCACGTAAGATGTGACTTTGCTCCTCTGTCACCTTCTGCCATGATTGTGAGGCCTACCCAGCCATGTGAAACTATGAGTCAATTAAACCACCTTCTTTTATAAATTACTCAGTCTCAGTTATGTCTTTATCAGCAGCGTGAGGACAGACTAATACGAAGATCTTCCTCAGATCCTCACAGTGAGAATCTGGTGGGCTTAAGCCCACCAAAATGTGCGGTCCCTCCCATGATACCAGCCTCTAGGAGTCTCTTACTCTCATGCTAATCCACATTCAGCCTCCAGCTATTAATCAAAGTTACCATCTAAGTGTCCGTACCAGTTTATGGCCCCAGCAGCTTCTGCTCCAGGTAGGCAGATCTGGACTGTGATTCTCTGTATATGCCTGTCTCTCTAGATTTGGGGATGGCAGTTTGCCCTGTTATCTCAGTTATCTTATGAGTCTAAGAAAAGTCATTAATTTTCATTCAGTTTGTCCATCTTTTTCTTGATATAAGGATGGTAGTGACAACTTCCAAACTCTTTACATGTGTGAGCTGGAACCAGAAATCTCTTGACCATCTCTTGTATATCTTCTTCTTCTTCTTCTTTTATTGGAGGGGAGGGAGCAAATAATTTTTAATTTTTTTTTTGACAAATACACTTGAGAGTCATGCAATGCTACCGGAGCTGTATCTAATACTGGGGCACAAATCTGCACCCTCCTTCGCAATCTGTCCTGTGATGGCAGAAATTTTTATCTTACCTTTATTATTTCCTATAACTTCCACATTATCTTCAAAATAAAGAAGCATTTCATCTTTTATCTGGTAAGACTTTCATTGTCAAATTACCACTGCTAGACCAGGCGCAGTGGCTCACGCCTGTAATCCCAGCACTTTGGGAGGCTGAGGTGGGTGGATCACCTGAGGTCTGGAGTTCAAGGCCAGCCTAACCAATATGGTGAAACCCCGTCTCTACTAAAATACAAAAGTTAGCTGGTCGTGGTGGTGGGCACCTGTGATCTCAGCTACTCAGGAGCCTGAAGCAGGAGAATCGCTTGAACCCAGGAGGCGGAGGTTGCAAGTGAGCTGAGATCGCACCATTGCACTCCAGCCTGGGCAACAAAAGTGAAATTCCATCACACACACACACAAAATTATCACTGCTGGGTGTACCTTCTTTCCAAGCTGTGGTTTGCCTTTCTTAACTGTAGCCATCACCACATCACCCACACCAGCAGCGGAGAGTCTGTTCAGCCATCCCTTGATTCCCTTCACCGAGAAAATACACAGATTCTTCAGCTCCTGTGTTGTCAGCACAGTTGATTCCACTCCTAACAGAAGACCCAGGGAAATCCAGAATTTCATACTGGAAGACCCATCACGTCCTCCCTTCAATATCTTAAAAGCTGGAAAAAGGCAGAAAGCTGTATATCTTTTTTGATGAAGTCTTTGTTCAAATATTTTGCCCCTTTAAAAAACTGAGTAACTTGTTTAATTATTAAATTGTGAACTTTTATACATCTGAAATAAAAATCCCGTAAAAATAAGTGTTTTGCAAATATTTTCTCCCAGTCTGTGGCTTACGCTTTTTATTTTCTTAACTGTGTCTTTGAAGAGTAAAAGTTTTTATTTTTGATGTAATTCAATGTACCCATTTTTTGTGGTTCATGTTTTTGTGTCCTATCTAAGAAATCTCTGCCTAACCCAAAGATTTTCTCCTGTTTTATTCTAGATTTTTTATGGCTTTTACATCGAGGTCTATGATTCATTTCCATTTTTCTATATAATGTGAGATACAGTTCTTTTTTTTTTTTTTTTTTTTTTGCTTCTAGATATCCAATTGTTCTGGCATCTTTTTTATTTTTTATTTTTTATTGTGGTAAAATACATATGGCATAAAATTTATCATTGTAACCATTTTTAAGGACACAATTCAATTGCATTAAGTACATTCACAGTGTTGTGTGACCAATTTCCAGAACGCTTTTTTTTTTTGAGACGGAGTCTCACACTGTCGCCCAGGCTGGAGTGCAGTGGCGCGATCTCGGCTCCCTGCAAGCTCCGCCTCCCGGGTTCACGCCGTTCTCCTGCCTCAGCCTCCCGAGTAGCTGGGACTACAAGCGCCCACCACCATGCCTGTCTAATTTTTTTGTTTTTTTAGTAGAGACGGGGTTTCACCGTGTTACCAGGATGGTCTGGATCGCCTGACCTCGTGATCCACCCGGCTCGGCCTCCCAAAGTGTTGGGATTACGGGCGTGAGCCACAGCGCCCGGCCCAGAACGCTTTTTATCTTACAAAACTCTATACCAGTTAAACAACAACTCCCCATTCCCCACTCTCTCTAGCCCCTGGCAATCACCTCTCTACTTTCTGTCTCTGTAAATTTTACTACTCCAGGTACTTCATATAAGTGGAGTCAAACTGTTTGTATTTTTGTTGTTGGCTTATTTCACTTAGCATAATATTCTCAAGGTTCATCTATGTTGCAGCATGTGTCAGAATTTCTTTTCCTTTTTAAGGCCGAATAATATTCCATCGTATGTATATACCACATTTTGTTTATCCATTCATCCATCAATGGGTACTTGGGTTGTTTCTACTTCTTGGTTTTTATGAATAATGCTGCTATAAATGGTGCACTTTTTAAAAAGGCGATTGTTTTTATCATGGAAGTACCTTGGCATTTTATTGCAAATCAATCTACCACACACGTGGATCTATTTTCTGGATTTTCTATTCTGTTCCATTTACCTATCTGTCTATACTCATGGCAATATCACATTGTTTAAACTACTGAAGCCTTATAGAAGTCTTAAAATCAGGGAGTCTGAGTTCTCCAACACTGTTCTTCTTTTCAAAATTATTTTGGCCAATTTAAGTCTGCATTTTCATATAATTTTTATGATCAGCTAGTCAATTTCTACCAAAACTCTTGCGGGAATTTTGACTGGGATTACACTGAATCTATAGATGAATTTGAGGGATGTCTCAGTCCCGGCTGCTATAACAAAGTACCTTAGACTGGGTAATTTATAAATAACAGAAATTTATTGCTCACAGTTTGGGAGGCCAGGAAGTTTGAGATCAAGATGTCAGCAGATTTAGTGTCTGGTGGGGGCCTGTTTCTTATAGATGGCACTGGATGTCTAAGTGTGTTTCTCTTCTAATCACAAATTGATGCAGTTGCATTGTCCACAGTCATGAACATCTGGAGGTGAAGTTCTTAGAAATCCTTAACTTGCGGCCCCTCCAACACAACAATTTCTTCAGGATTCACATTTGAAGGTAAAGACTCTCTTTTGCCTTGGTAGATGGGAGAATGGAGAAGAGGAAAGGGGAAGGTGGGAAGATACAATGGGTTAGGCTCTCAGGTCAAGCACAGATATCTTGCATCATGCAAGAGTTGCTGGCAAATGGCAAAAAGTCACAAGAAAGATGTAAAAGCAACTACAAAATATATTATGCTCAGTTTTCTTCTAACTCAGTTTCACACCAAGCAGAAAGTGAGTTTTTCTATTAGTAAGAAAAATGTCTGCAAAGTGCCAGTGATCCATTAAAATAATTGTTGTGAGGTAGGGGAAAGAAAACAATGTCTGAGTCGCTTGGCTTATCACTCCAACAACTTAGAGAAGTTTTGTTAATGGCCTAATGGATCAACAAACTTTAAAGACATTTATTTGCTTGGAACTGGGTTGTTTCACCAAGTTACTGCAAATAAAACTACTGTG
This sequence comes from Pan paniscus, assembly GCF_029289425.2. Classification (NCBI taxonomy): domain Eukaryota; kingdom Metazoa; phylum Chordata; class Mammalia; order Primates; family Hominidae; genus Pan; species Pan paniscus. The sequence goes on along the minus strand of NC_073272.2, from coordinate 26,478,104 downwards.
TGTCTAAAAAGAAAACTAATAAATTCCGAAGGTTGTTGTTCCCTACAATTTTTCAACGCATATATTTTTCTCTGACACTAGTTGTTCTCCAGATCCTAACTCTATCTTTAGCATTATTTATCTGCCAATAGTTCTTTCAGGAGTATCTCTTGTTGTGAAATCAGATTGTTTTTCTTTGCATTATTCTCCTATCCACTCAAAGCCATGTTGAAGAAGAAGAAAATAGGGCAATTTCAATGCCAAAATCATTTGTTCATTCACAAAATGTTTATTGAGCACTTAATATGTGCCAAGCACTGTTCTAGGCACTGGGGATATCAGCAGTGAGGCAAAGTCCCTGCCCTTACATTCTGTTGGGAGAGACAGACAATAAACCAATAAACATAATGTATTAATATTCCTTTGTAATTGGTATTCTAAAACAAAGTAAAGCAGGGTAAGGGGAAAAAGACAGTGATGCTTTGGAGTTGGGGCATGAAATTGATCATTTAAGTCAGGGAGATATTCAATTTAACAGAACTTGATATGGTTTGGCTGTGTTCCCACCCAAATCTCATCTTGAATTTTAGCTCCTATAATTCCCAGGTGTTGTGAGAGGGACCTGGTGGGAGGTAATTGAATCATGGGGGCTGTTTCCCCCATACAGTTCTCATGGTAGTGAATAAGTCTCATGAGATCTGATGGTTTTATAAGGCGTTTCCCTTTTCGCTTGGCTCTCACTCTCTTGTCTGCTGCCATGTAAGACGTGCCTTTCTCCTTCCACTATGATTGTGAGGCCTCCCCAGTCACGTTCCACGTGAGTCCATTAAACCTCTTTTTCTTTACAAATTACCCAGTCTCAGGTATGTTTTTATCAGCAGTGTGAGAACAGACTAATATAGAACTCATATACTGATTTATAATTCCATGAAGGTGGATACTGTCGTAATTGTCTTCATTTTTCACCTGGCTTCAGGCTTGACACACAGTAGATGTTTGATAAATCCAACAGAAACAGTGATATGCAAAAATACCTACATTCTGCTTTTGAACTTGTGTATGTCTTGGCATCACGTGGATGGACTATGATTCTAGTCCCTACTTTGGAAATGCAAAATCCATACTTTGCATTCCTTCTTCAGAACTGTTGATAGTTAATTTTAGGAAATCCAAAAAAGCAAAAAGGTAGGGAGTCATCAGTAGTCACTTTCCTCCAGGCCCATGGAGCCTACCATCTCCTCATCTGTTCCTTTATTTCATCTCAGGGCTAACATCCCCAAAGCAGCCTTGGATAACGTCATCAGTCAAAGAGGAGTTTCTGCAGCCCAGTTAATCAGCAAACACACGGCAAATGATGAGAAGCAGTTACAAAATGCTTCCAGGATTCATTTATTCACATAACGATAATTTTTATTTTTATTTTATTCTTTTTTTTGAGACAGAGTCTTGCTCTGTTGTCCAGGCTGGAGTACAGTGGCATGATCTCGGCTCACTGCAATCTCCACCTCCTGGGTTCAAGTGATTCTCCTGCCTCAGCCTCCTGAGTAGCTGGGATTATAGGTGCATGCCACCACGCCTGGCTAATTTTTGTATTTTTAGTAGAGATGTGGTTTCACCATGTTGGCCAGGCTGGTCTTGAACTCCTGAGCTCAGGTGATCTGCCCATTTTGACCTCCCAAAGTGCTGGGATTACAGGTGTGAGCCACCACGCCTGGCCGACAATAATTTTTAAAGCAACTACTCTGTACCAAGAAGTACTCTAGGGGTAGAGCAGATTATTTCACCTTAGTGCAGAATCTAGCCCTCAGCTACTTTGATGCAGAAAATCATATTGTTCATATATTCAGAGATCATCAGATTTTTAATGACAATCTACCTGTAATTATCTGTATAATTAAAATCACCAGAAAATGCTAAGTCATTCATTTCCAGAGTGATTTCAAATACCCCTAGCTGGGTTTGCCTCTAACATTTGTGGGGTCAGAGCAAGAGTATAAATGGAGGCCCGTGTATCATAGGTCTAAATATTCAAAAGTTTGAAATCTTGCTAACAGACTGTACATATATGTGTATACACACACACACACACACACACACACACACACACATCCCATCTTCCTAACTTGACAAGCATATCTTGTTAATGACCTAGGAGGTCAAGTGGCTTGGAGTTCTTTGCAGGAAAGGTGGTGGGGAGCAGAGCCCCTTCTCTGTTCCCCACCACAGGGTGGAACCAGCCTAGACATCCAGGTTCTGCTCACATCCTCCTGCTACAATCCCTTGCTTGACCACCCCTTGTGCCTAGAGATGTGCAACTCTGCAGTGAGATTACTCCTGAGAAGGTGGCCATGAGGAAGAGGCCAAACAGGCCCTGGAAGCAGGCTCAGGAATTTGGGCAGAGAACTCCAGAGTGTTCTAGAAGGAGGATGGGGGTCTCCATATGTGCACCCTGTCTCCTTGGCCCATGGACTCCTCAGAGGAGGAGAGCCAAAGCAGGACCCTTAAAATGGGGCCCAAGTCCATGATTCAGGGCACCCCCTACCGACAGATGAGGTACTAGAAAGGCAAACAAAATGCTGCTGGGGAATTAGTGGAAAAGGAGGACGGTTCACCAGCTCTGGAGCTGAGGCCTAGTTGACCATCCCTCCTGGCATAGAATACCCCCTGGCCAGAGAAGATACTTGTCCTCCAAATTCAGGTGTGTATCTCCTGTGATGGGGCTAACACAGTTTGCTTCCTCAACAACTCCGTTTTCTCTGAGGATCAGTGGCTGCAAAGGCTCCCTGCAGACTGGGAGATTACATAGGTCTCACCACGTAGGGCTGCTTCAGCTCAGAGGAGTACCTTTTTTTTTTTTTTAATTCACACAAAGTGCCATACAAGGTAGCTGAGACCTGCTGCTGCCAACCCATTTCCAACTATACGGACCTGGGCGATTCTCAGAGCTCTGGAGCATCCCTCGTGGTAGAAGAGAGTAAAACACAATTTTTTTCTTTTTTCCCTTTTAAAATTATTAATTTTTTTATTTGTAGAAATTTATGGGGTACATGTGAAATTTTGTTACATGTATATAATGCATATTGGTCAAGTCAGGGTATTTAGTGTGTCCATCACCTGAGTACAATACACTTTTGTTGACTATAGTCACCCCACTCTGTTATTAAACATTGAATTTACTCCTTCAATCTAACCCTATGTTTGTGCCCTTTAACCCACTTCTCTTCATCCTCCCTCTCCCACCACTCACCCTTTCCAGTCTCTGTTATCTGTCTTTCCACTCTCCACTTCTGTGTGATCAAACTTTTCAGCTCCCACATATAGGTGAGAATGTACAACATTTGTCTTTTTTTGCCTGGCTTGTTTCACTTAAGATAACGACCTCCAGTTCCATCCATGTTGCTGCAAATGATCTTTTATTATTATTATTATTTATAATTGACACATAATAATTGTGCGTATTTGTGTGGTACAGTGGGATATTTTAATACATGTGTGCAATGTGTAATAATTAAATTGGGTAATTAGCAAATCCATCACTTAAACATTTATCATTTCTTTGTGTTGGTAACATGCAAGTTTTTCTTCTAGCTATTTGTAAAGATGCAGTAAACTTCTCTTAACTATAGTCACTGCACAGTGCTACAGAACTTTCAATACGAATCCCTGATACCATTTTAGTTCATGAGATTCTCAAAAGTGGAGAAGACCCTAGAAAGCCACCAATAAGTGTTTGGATAACAGACACCTCCATAATCCGAGGGTAAACGGCTTGATTTACTGACCCAACTAGGTCTGTGATGAGAATAGCCTATGTAGTGGTATTGGTGACTCTGTCCTCATTATCTTTGTTTTACAGTCATAATTAATCAATTCCTACCCTCTCACCTTTCTTGTGCTCATGACAAAGAATTACCTGCTCTAAGCAGGAATTAACTGAGGGAGTAGATTGGTAGTGATTCTTCTTTGGGATGTGAAACAAGAAGCTTGGAAATATAATCAAATGTACTGTTATTCTAAGGTATGACAGCAAGAAGCAATTTCAAAATATGCCTCTCTTGTAAACCATTGGGCCTTAATGACACAAGAGTGATTTTTCCATTACTGACAAGAGCAAACAAGTGCAAATAGAGGCGGGTGATTTTTCCTGACAGCTGAACCAGGCTTCAGTTAGTTTCAGAGAAACTTTCTATTTGAGTTGACCTGTCCGTGCTCCATCAAGTTGGGACATCATTTTAATGGATCCAGTGAGTAAATCTGGAGGAAATAATGTGCCCAGGACTTGGGTATGGTTTTTTTTTTTTTTTTTTCTGTTTTAGTTCACTACTTGGAACCTACCTCTGCAGTGTGGCTTACCTTTGATGGCCAATCCCAGTCTCTTTTGGGGAATCATCTGTGCAAGATAAGAATAAGGATGAGGGCTGGGTGTGGTGGCTCATGCCTGTAATCCCAGCACTTTGGGAGGCCAAGGAGGGTGGATCATCTGAGTTTGGGAGTTTGAGACCATCCTGACCAACATGGTGAAACCCTGTCTCTACTAAAAACACAAAATTAGCCGGGTGTGGCGGCGCATGCCTGTAATCTCAGCTACTAGGGAGGCTGAGGCAGGAGAATCACTTGAACCTGGGAGGCAGGGGTTGTGGTGAGCCGAGATCGCACCATTGCACTCCAGCCTGGGCAACAAGATCGAAACTCTGCCTCAAAAAAAAAAAAAAAAAAAGAATGAGGATGAGGATGAGGACAGCCAGGCTCGGTGGCTCACGCCTGTAATCCCAGCACTTTGGGAGGTGAGGCAGGTGGATAACCTGAGGTCAGTAGTTCTAGACCAGCCTGGCCAACATGGTGAAGCTCCATCTCTACTAAAAATACAAAAATTAGCTGGGCATTGTGGTGCACGCCTGTAATCCCAGCTACTCAGGAGGCTGAGGCAGGAAAATCACTTGAACTTGGGAGGTGGAGGTTGCAGTGAGCCAGATCATGACATTGCACTCCAGCCTGGGTGACAGAGTGAAAGTTCATCTCCAAACAAACAAACAAACAAACAAACAGAATGAGGATGAGGGGAAGCCACAAGAGGGAAGAAGAAAGAAGAGCTAACTGTTTGGATCTGAAGAAAGGCTTTGCAGGGTGAGGGCTATCAGCAACTGTAGGGAGAGATCTGATACAAATATAATATCTATTTCCTTGGGGTCCTCAGATACTTTTCGACCCAACTTCCATGGAGTTTTCTCCCTACGGCCCTCTAACCTCTCTCCATGCTGAGGATGCTCTCCTAACAGTGCTTGTATTGTTTGGAAACAATAAGTGTTGTTAATCTGAATTCAGTCACAGAAGCAGAACCACGATGAGCTGTGGAGGAAGCGATTTATCATAGGAATTAGTCCTGGCCCCATTGTGAGAGGGATGGGGGATTGAAGGTCCAGGAGGAAATTGGAAGATGGGAGGAGCCACCCACCATCAGTCTGAGAAGCCCAGCACATCCAGCTGTGCAAGTGGAAGGGGAAGCCGGTTGGGGAGACCTATGGGAAGCTGTTCCTACCTCTATGAGCCTGCAGCCAAGTGTCCAGTGGTGGCCCTGGGGCTCCTGTTGGTCAACAGGATCAGCACTCACAAAGAAGATCTGGACACAGAGTGAGGGAGAGTGAGGACAAGCGGGATCTCATTTCACGTCTACCTCTGTTTGTTACCATACCTAACCACAACAACCGTTGCAAAGTAACCGCTCCTACTTCACTTCCACCTCCCATATCTTATGCAAATTCTTCTTTTGGTCAACTCTAACCCAAAGCCTTCAGGGAAGGGAATCCTGGGAAATGTGATTCCAACTTAGCAAGTCAGAACACTACACACTACCACACTAGGAAACAGTGTGGCCACCGGCAGAGCTCCCCCAGCAATTGGCAGGGTACCCAGATGCAGAAGGTATAGGGTGAATGAATGGTGGGGAGGGGTGAGGGAGTCTGAAAAGCATCCTTCAACCAATCAGAGCACGTTTTACTGTCCTGGAGCTTGAAATAGAGGAGAAAGCATTCTAAGAGTTTTCCTGCTAGGATGGGACAAACGATATCTTTACTTGGCAAAGGTGAGTTTAGGTGGACCAGCTGCCTTCCCTCTAAACTGAGGTAACAGTCTGCAGCCAAGGTTTCCATAGCCCTTTGGTGCAACCAGATTTAAAAAGAATGTTGTTCTTAGAAAGGCTGAAGCACATGCATATTTAAAGAGTTCTTTTAACACAGAGTTATCTGAGAGAAAATTACCTTAACAGAAATTCCGAAGACTCCACATAGTTAAGATGCACAAATTCATTATCAATGGTGCTGAGAATAGCTCCTTGGAAGGGATAAAATGTTTATTAGAATCAATTAAAGTATGTTTGAGAGATTTATTTTTTCCATCTTTATTCTCCTATTTAAAGAAAGTGCTGAGTTGTATATTAACACTTCAAGGTCTCGGTCGCTGTTTGTCTTGAAAAAAAGAGAGAAAATGTTTGTCATTCCAGGAGCATAATCAGTTGAGCCAGTGCACAATGACATAGTTAATTCACCAACGGAATTTGTTGCCATAGCTTCAGTGAGGGACGGGGTAGATTAAACAATAGCCTTTTTCACGACTGCAGCTTTCACCACAACCTGCCTGTCCCCGCACAACAGGCCATCATAGCGCTAGTTCAGAGCACAGCAATTGTCAATGAACAACAGCCCAGAGGGGACAAGAGGAGGCTTGTGGTAAGTAAAGCAAGAGTGCCTAGCAACTCAAATCTCTCCTTATTCAACAACTGGGACACTCTGAGCTCCTCCGAGCTTATCTTTGAGCACTGGGCACAGAGAGCCTGCTTGACTTTTGGTCAAGTGAGCAACAAAAATTTCATCCTGTGACTCAAAAGAACTCCAAAGGGTAGAGGCCTCTAGAGAAGATAAAAAGATCAGGAGCAGGCATGGTAGGCCATCAGGAGTGCATCATGGAAGAGGACAATCGCGCTCCGCAATTGTGGCGGAAGGTAATGTGAATACTTTCTTATTGATTTTTGCCTTATTGAATATCAAAGTCAGTTCAAAAAGTAAAGTCCTATGTATCTGCAAGTGTAATGAATCTGTGCTAATTAGTAGTCAGACTAAAAATGGAAACATTATCTTCTCCATCTTAAGTTGATTTAAAAAAAGACAAAGAAAAACAAATTGTGACTAATATTTCTTTATCCCCTTGCAGAGTATGTCAGCTCCCTGGATAGACTTAGATGACAAGAACAAATTTGCTTACTAAAAAAAAGGTCAGATCAATATGCTATGGGAGCCTGAGGGTATTGCAGAAATGTTTTAACAAAATGTTCTTTATCCTATGAAATGAGAAATTCTCCTAGTAGAAGCGTCACAAAATCCTGATTAGAATACCCATTCCTTTTATTCTGAGATGGAGTTACGCTCTTGCTGCCCAGGCTGGAGTGCAATGGCACGATCTCGGCTCACTGCAACCTCCGCCTCCCGGGTTCAAGCGATTCTCCTGCCTCAGCCTCCCAAGTAGCTGGGACTACAGGCGTGCACCACCATGCCCAGCTAATTTCTGTGCTTTTAATAGAGACAAGGTTTCACCATGTTGGCCAGGCTAGTCTCGAAATCCTGACCTCAAGTGAAGACAATCCATTTCTGAATTCAATGTTATGCAACTGTCACTTAAGTGAGACCACTGTATATGGTCTTTTCTCTTGGGCAGAGGGTGCCCGGAGAATGTATTTCAAGGGGAACCTTGTTAAACTGAATGAGTTCTAGATGGAGAAAGTTTAGGCAGTGGGACAAAGTGTTAAGAAGGACCCCAGATGATGTGAAGAAGAGATTGAGGGCCAGAGGCAGCTTCCCAACAACGAGGCAGAGGGAATTTCTCTGCTTAACGGTGAAGCTGGTTTCACTCCACTACCCTGAGAATGGACACAGGCCCTGGTCTTTCCTGTACCAGCATCCCTTCAAAACCTTCTCATGCCCCTTGGAATGGATATGGGTGGCTGGTTTAAGCACCATATTACTCAGAAAGTAGTCTAGGTTCATATCCAGCAGACACTTGAGCTACATGACTGATTGATCATTTCGCCCAGTTGGTCCCTTCCCCAGTCACCTCCATGTTATCTTAAATTTGGAGAAATTTGTACTGTATATTGAAGACTCATGAGTTTTACTAGCCGATTGTATTGAGTTAATGGGGGAATCAGGAGGCATTGATTGATTGATTGATTCATTCATTCATTCATTCATTCATGCCTCATTTCAAAACACCTGTAATCTCAGCACTTTGGGAGACCTAGGCAGGCGAATCACTTGAGGTAAGGAGTTCTAAACCAGACTGGCCAACATGGTGAAACCCCCTCGCGACTAAAAATACAAAAAAATTAGCCAGGCATGGTGGTGGGCACCTGTAATCCCAGCTACTTGGGAGGCTGAGGCAGGAGAATTGCTTGAACCCAGGAGGTGGAGGTTACAGTGAGCCAAGATCATGCCACTGCACTCCAGACTGGGTAACAGAGTGAGACTCTGTTGCCAAAAAAAACAACTAGATTCTGTTCTGGACTGGTGCAGATATGGAAAGTTGAGATGATTCTTCTATGTTCCAGTCATGTAGAATTAAATCTATGCAAATATCACTCCGTATTCTGATACCTTTTGCAAATTGAAAATAGACAAAGGCCTCTAATTTCATGGTCTCCCAAATGTATCACTTATCATTATTATAATAGTTGACATTATAGGGTGACATGTCCCGGGCTAAGTACTTTCCATGGCTTATTTTATGTAATTGTATTCAACAAAAGCACTCAAGCTCCTGACCATTTGCCTATGCTGCTAATTTGTGCCTTGATTTCTCTATTAAATTGAATAGGCTTATTTAACCTCCTTGAGCAATTAAAATGGATTACATTATTAATGGTAACAATAATAAAGAATGATTTTATTAACATTTTTCTCATGCTTTTCAGTTCTCAGTGTACTTTTCTCACACAGGCAGGCTCAACTTCTGTAAATTAAACTTTCTGACTACCAGCCCTTTGTGTACCATAGATTGATACCCCCACCCAAGCTGACACACGACCATTTCTGGTTACTGCTGGTGGTGTTACTTAACAGCCAACAGTTACAAGCATTGCTGCTAAATATTGAATCTGAAAGGTGAAAATAATCATGAACTTAATAATCTTTTATAGCTCTCAGGAAATGGAAACTACCTTTAAATAAGAGAGTTGAGTATTTATTTTCCACATATTTAATTTTGGTACTTGGTTGGTACTTATTTGGAAATAAGAGAATGCCCAGACATTACCTCAATTCCTCTTACTCCAAATACTGTGATGTAGATATTATTTATATTCCCATTTTCTTCCTTCCTTCCTTCCTTTCTTTCTTTCTTTCTTTTTTCTTTTCTTTTCTTTTCTTCTTTCTTTCTTTCTTTCTTTCTTTCTTTCTTTCTTTCTTTCTTTCTTTCTTTCTTTCTTTCTTTCTTTCTTTCTTTCTTTCTTTCTTTTTGAGACAAGGTCTTACTCTGTTGCCCAGGCTCGAGTGCAGTGGTGGAATCATAGCTGACTGTAACCTCAAACTATTAGGCTCAAGTGATCCTCCTGCCTCAGCCCCCCAAGGAGCTAGGACTGCAGGCATGCACCGCCACATCTGGCTAATTTTTAAATATTTTGTAGAGATGGGGGTTTTGCTGTGTTTCTCAGGCTGGTCTTGAACTCCTGGCCTCAAGCGATCCTTCCACCTAAACCTCCCAACGCACTGGGATTACAGGTATGCGCCACTGAGCCCTAGCCTATATTCCCATTTTCAAGTGAGAAAATTGAAGCTCACAGAGGTTAATTGTCCAAGATAGCAAGGATAGAGCTGGAATTTGGGTTCCCAGCATCCAATTTCACTTTTTCTTTAAATCTACACTGTTGAATAAGGTAGCCGCTAACCACATACAGCTGTTTAAATTAGAATTTTAATTACTTTAAAATTAATTAAAATTTAAAATTCAGTTCCTCAGTCACACTAGCCACTTTTTTTTTTTTTTCTTTTTCTGAGACGAAGTCTCACTCTGTCACCTAGGCTGGAGAGCAATGGCACGATCTCGGCTCCTGGGTTCAAATGATTCTCCTGCCTCAGCCTCCCGAGTAGCTGGGATTACAGGCACCCACCACCACGCCCAGCTAATTTTTGTACTTTTAGTAGAGACGGGGTTTCGCCATGTTGGTCAGGCTGGTCTCGAACTCCTGACCTCACGTGATCTGCCCACCTTGGCCTCCCAAAGTGCTGGGATTACAGGCATGAGCCACTGACACTAGCCACATTTTAAGTGCTCAGTAGTTATATGTGGCTCGTGACGATTCTATTTGGACAATGCAGATATAGAATATTCCATCATTGCAGAAAATTCTGCTTTAAACCATAATATCTCTTTTAGATATGCTGAGGCATGTCCTCAAAATATGTTGCAGTTCTGTTACAAGTAATATGGATTTTAAATTTTACAGTAAAATCTCATTCATTTGAAGCCCCCTCATTTGCATAGCACAAAGTTAACTTTGATCTGCAAATTAATAATATAGATAAGAGTTAAGAAGATGGTTAAATGCACTTCAGAGACCAAAGATTTTTAAGCACCATCAAATAACTCCAGAAGCACTCACTTAGATGCAAGCAATTGATATGATAATTACACATCATTTTTATTTATTCATTAAAACAGGGATCCCCTAAGGTGCCCTTGTAGGAAATAATGTGGTTAGCCTAGTTATTTCTACCAACCCTTCTGCTATTTTGAAATTCTATGTGAAATCATTTTATACTACTTGGTTTATATCCAAAGGCAAGGAGGAAGGTTTACCTTCCTCCTTGCCTTTGGATCTTAAAGTAAAATGGTAGCATAAAACACTTTCACACTGAAATTTTGACTGGATCAAGATCTAATTCCAAAGCCCTCACTTCTTCCACTATATTCTGTGATTCCCTGGAAAAGGTACTCCTGTGGGCTCTGCACAGTGCCTGGTATGAAATAAGGGTTCAATAAATATCTGCTGATTGACTGACAGAGACAGTTCTTTCAAGAGACCATTTATTGAAGTGGACTCCGATTTTCTACAGCGAATACATTTATCAAATGGAAAACTGACTCCCAGTTTGTTCTTTCCTCTTTACCAGTCTTTGCTGCCAAGTCTTCATGGTGAGATAAGGGCTTCCTGTCTGTGAGAAAGAGATGATTCCCAGGCATTCACTTGGGGGGAGGGGGAGTGTGATCTGGCCAGAGGCTTTGGAAACTAAATCTTTCAGCTCCTTCAGAAGTGAGAACAGGGTGGCAAACATGCTGCCTTCCCAGACACCAGTCATCAGTTAGCTCCATCAGTCCTCAGATCTGTGGGGCACATGTTCCAGGTCCCATGCTGGTTCTAGGTAATAAATAGGAGAGAAGAGAGAATGTTGAGTTATTAGAGAAGAATGGCACTTGCATTTCCATAATATCCTTAGCAGAGGTGGTTTCTTACAGCTTGCTGGGACTGGTCTATGACATATAGCAAACATTAATGCCATGTCTTTTTAGCAAAAATAAAACCCAATTCCTCAATTCAGCAGTGAGCATCAAAGGATATGGTTTGTCCCTTCCTTGTCTTCTTTAAGGAAAATTTTTAGCCATAGTGAGGAAAGAAAAATTAATAGAAACAATGTAAATGTACATTAAATATTTAGTCCTTATTTGGAAGGAATTGAACAACTTAAAACTCTCCAAATTTATGAAGTTTAGATATCTGAACATTTTTAAAAAGCCACTTAAAGGGAAAGGAGATATTATATTTTTACCTTTTTTTTTGAGATGGAGTCTCACTATGTTGCTCAGGCTGGAGTGCAGTGGTGCGATCTCAGCTCACTGCAACCTCCATCTCCCGGGTTCAAGCGATTCTCCTGCCTCAGCCTCCTGAGTAGCTGGGATTACAGGCACCCACCACCATGCCCAGCTAATTTTTGTACTTTTAGTAGAGACGGGATTTCACCATGTTGGCAAGGCTGGTCTCAAACTCCTGACCTCAAGTGAACTGCCCGCCTCGGCCTCCCAAAGTGTCGGGATTACAGGTGTAAGCCACTGCATCCAGCCTTATTTTTATCTTTTGTTCCAAACATCAGTAGGCCTTCTTTCCTCTTATCTATCTCCCTGCAATTCCTCTACCTGAGCCCTAATATTACAGGTATGTATGTGTACAGCCTTCAAGCTAACCCAACACAGTTTTGTCTCCTTCAGAAACTAAGGGGTAGGCTGATTCAAGAGTCCTCTTAACTCACCTAGTGGATGTATAATCACTGCCATAGGCTGCTCTGCTGATAGTTCTCACTCTGAACATTGACAGGTGGAGCAAAGGCTAATTCTGAATCTGGCTCTCCACTTGATCTTAGCCAAAAGGCCAAGAAGCGACGTGAATCTGGCTCTCTAGAGTGCACTAACCTCTCCCTGGCAGACCCTAGATCCCTACCCACTGTGGTCCTCTAAGGCAAGTTTTGGTGACCATGCCTTCCCTAACTCCTCTTTGGCTCCCTGAAATGGCCCAATTACCATGCAAGCAGATGTGGAGTGAGAGGCTAGACTTGTGAGTGTCTCTTGTGAAATCTGGGGCTTCCCCAGTCTTCCCAGTGCTGGGAACAATGTGAGAGAAAATAAGTCTTATTAGTTTATCTTATTTTTGCCCTTTATTCTCAAGGACTTGGAGCCAGCTCTCAAATACTATGGGGTAAAGAAAATGGTGCAACTGGCATAAAATTAATTTTGCCCCATTCTCACAATGAGGCCTCAAGAAGTGAAATATATTTTTTATATCAGTCCTGCCCCAGGTATTAGAACATTTTAAAGTTTTCTTTGTCTTTCCATGAACTACAAATTCTCTCTCTCTCGCTCGCTCTCACACACACACACACACACACACACACACTCTCACACACATACGGAAAGAGAAAAGAAAATTTAAAAATTGGTAAATATGGCCCAGGAGAAAGACAAAAATAATACCTATTTCAAATCTGTTTTTCTTAGCTCCATTGATGTAAGTCATAAATAAAAGTATAGAATAACTTAATGATAATTTCTTTTGGAAGCAAAGACTAACATGATAATTTTTAATAGTACCATTATATTTACCAAAAAATCAATTTTTAAGAGTTTGTCCTACATATATCTTTACATATATCTTCTTGTTCTATATATCCTTTGAGAGTGGAGATGATCACATTTATCTTGGATGCATGACTTCCAACATGCTTAGTAAATGTCTGTAGAATGAGTGAAAGGAATTTAAATCACTGTTTATTCTGTATCCTCCTTGCCCAGAGAAACTCCTGAGTTTGTTCATCTAAGGTCATCTCTAGGCTGTTCAGGAGAATGAGTGGGTTTCAACCCAGATTTTGAGTGAGACATGGATCAATGTTGGATGGACCAACTCCAACTTGACCCTAGCGTCTAAATTGATTGACATTATCATTAACACCAGCAACACAGATGTTGTGATCACTGTTTACAAGGCTCTCCACCTCAACCCTGCCAGACTCCTAGGGTTGTTAGAGGTTTCTGATGTCTGAAGGCAAGGCGAGACCCACCTAGAGATACCACAGATGGCAGACTCAACCTTCTACAACTCCTCAGCTTTCTCAGAGGTAGGCAGGAGCTGGGGCAGCCTCGAAGAGAGATACGTAAGACTTGTGCACCTACCTGCCTCATAAATTTTTTTCCATGTGGTTATTACATCTTACCTTAGGGTGGCAAATGAAGGACTGTCTTAAGTCTCACACAAAGAATTCAAAACAAAAAAATGGAGAATTAATAAAAAAGCTTTGTAGGGCTTTCTCCATTATACAAGGTAGGAGAGAGTTATAGTCACCAGGAAGTACAGTAGAAGTCTTCTTACCCTCTACAGTGGGGACCAGTTGGTCAGTTAATTGAAAAATAAAATGGGGCCAGGCGCGGTGGCTCACGACTGTAATCCCAGCAGTTTGGGAGGCCGAGGCAGGTGGATCACCTGCAGTCAGGAGTTCGAGACCAGCCTGGTCAACATGGCAAAACCCTGTCTCTACTAAAAATACAAAAATTAGCTGGGCGTGGTGGCATGCGCCTGTAATCTCAGCTACTCAGGAGGCTGAGGCAAGAGAATCAACTGAACCCAGGAGGCAGAGGTTGCAGTGAGCCGAGATCACACCACTGCACTCCAGCCTGAGTGACAGAGTGAGACTCTGTCTCAAAAAAGAAAATAAAAGAAAAATAAAATGAGTATAATGGGGACTCACTTAAAAGTGATAAATGCATACATTAAACATTTTATTTAAATTTAAAATAAATATATTATTAATTTGCCAAACCTTTGATTGGGCCACTGATTAGAGCTCTGTGTTGTATTTTTTCATTAGGCAGACACATATGCATTGCCTATTATTTCCATTTTTAGTTTATTCTAAATTGAGTGAAAACTTAAGATATCTTCAAAACACTTTGAATATGGAATCCTAGGTGTTTTTCAATGTTGTCCCCTAGCTTTTATAGTTGTCTTGCCCTCACCTAATTCAACAGTAATTTTTAATTTTAATTTTTTTTTTGAGACAGAGTCTTGCTCTGTCACCCAGGCTGGAGTGCAGTGGTGCTATCTCGGCTCTCTGCAACCTCTGCCTCCCAGGTTCAAGCAATTGTCCTGCCTCAGGTTCCCGAGTAGCTGGGACCACAGGCGTGCGCCACCATGCCCAGGTAATGTTTGTATGTTTAGCGGAGATGGAGTTTCACCATCTTGGCCAGGCTGGTCTCAAACTCCTGACCTCAAGTGATTTGTCTGCCTCAACCTCCCAAAGTGCTGGGATTACAGGCGTGAGCCACTGCACCTGGCCAAAGATGGGCTATTTTAACAAGAGAAATATAATCTGTTTGTGGAGCAGTGTCTGAATCCCCTTCATCTCAATCCTCCCGCATGGGCATAATAGTTGGAAACAAAGACTACAGAGCTGTCAGGAGATGGTACATCCTTTCCACGAGTTAATAAAGTGATGCCCCGCTTTCACAATCTATTAATTAAGAAGGTAATCAGTGCATGCTTTGAGTTTGGTAAGTGAAACTTGAAGGCAATAAAATCAGAACACTACTTGGATTTTTTTTCTCATAAAGAAATGAATAACAAATTAGGGCCACAGAGCTAGAGTAATCACATTTCGAATTTCTCCTGAGCATGTCTTTAATAACCTGTATGCGTTAGGTAAGAAGAACAAAGAAAGGCAAAGTTAATTACCCAGGAAAGGTTCATCAAGAAATTTTGGTTACATTAGCCCAGGGTTTCTCAACCTTGGTATGACTGATATTTTGGGCCAGATAATTCTTTGTTGTAGGGGCTGTCCTGTGCATAGGACATAGGATGTTTAATAGCATCCCTGGTCTCTAACCACTAGATACCAGTAGTACTCCCCTTCCCCAAGTCATGACAACCAAAAATGTCTCCAGACATTGTTAAATGTCTCTTGTGGGACAAGATCACCCCCATTCAGTAGCTGAGAACTACTGAATTCACCATATACATTCCTTCTCATTCCCCATCCCCTGGAGCCCTCCAGGGTTTGCTGTGTGTTTTGTTTTGTTTTGTTTTTGAGACGGAATCTCGCTCTGTCACCCAGGCTGGAGTGCAGTGGAGTGATCTTGGCTCACTGCAACCTCCACCTCCCGAGTTCAAGTGATTCTCCTGTCTCAGCCTCCTGAGTAGCTGGGATCACAAGTGCCCGCCACCACGCGGTGGCTAGTTTTTGTGTTTTTAGTACAGATGGGGGTGTCACCATGTTGGCCAGGCTGGTCTCAAACTCCTGACCTCAAGTCATCCCCCCCAGCCTCGGCCTCCCAAAGTGCTGGGATTACAGGCATGAGCCATTGCGCCTGGCCAGTTTGCTGTTTTAAACACTTAGAACAAAACGCTTCAGATCAGGGCCATCTATCTACATTTTCCAGGGAATTATTTGGAAAGAAATCGACTAGATCAAAATTACTTGTCCAGATAACAAGAAGGGCTCTTTGCATTTCTGTATTGAAAAGCAGCAGGCAAAAAGAACAAAGGAAGATGGTCTAATAAAGGTATTTATTTAAGGCATTCAGCCAAACACTTGACTTATATTTAATCCCCACAAAACCCCCAGGGGGCATAAGTAGTTTTATTTTATTGTGGAAGAAACTGAGGCTTAAAGAGGTCAAGTACTCGCTCAAGAACACAGAGTTTGTAACTTACTGGTGGAGCTAGAAATCTGACAGCAAAGTTTGTACATTTGTGCATATTGCCTCAGTATATGTACTTAAAATGTCATACATCTAAAAAAGCAAGGTGACCAGTTTTTATCCTTCTTAAAGTAATTTTTTTATTAGGGAAAGCTTCAACCATACACAAAATTAGACAAGATATTAATAGTACATTACCATTTGTACTGTTCATGTACTTGCCACCTACTTCAACAGTAATCAACTCATGACCCATCTTGCTTCATCTAGAGCTTCTCAACCTCAGCATAATAGACATTTTGGGCTAGAAAATTGTTTGTCATGGGTGTCAAGCACACACAAGACAAGGTAAGGTCTGAATGACTTGACTGGTAAAAGTATAACTAATCACTTTTAGATTAAGACAGTTTATTACTTACATAGCAAAGGAAACAGTAGCCAGTGGTGCCAGCTTCGTACGGTGCTTGTCCCGCATACCAAAAAGAAGGACTCTACAACAAAAGGGGCCAGATAACCTCGACTCCCATTGCTGAGGAGCCCACTGTAGATTGCAACTAAGTGTTTTTCTGTTCTGTAACTTTGTACTGGGAGGGGCAGGGCAGGAAGACCCATATCCCAACCCAAACAAAGAGACTATTAGAAACTGCTTCATGACAGTTGCTCAGGGGAGATAAGGAGGTGAGTGGCAAATAGCCCTGGAACAACTCTTCACAGGCTTCCCTGTTCCAGGAGAGCTTGTTCCAGGAGGATCACAAGGCGTTCTCCAACACTCAGATGAGCTGCACGTCAAGCCTTTGCCTCTATGGACACATTCAAGGTCATCAGGGTGCCGGGGCAGAGCCATTATCTTACAGTGGACGATTGTCCTGTGCATTGTAGGATGTTTAGCAGCATTTATGGCCTTCACCCACTAGATGTCTACAGCACCCCCAGCCCCAAGATGTGACAACAAAAACTGTCTCCAGACATTGCTAAATGTACCTTGCAGCAAAATTGTACCCAGTTGAGAACCACTGATTCTATCCACTCCCCACATCCAAACAACATATTTCATCTGCAAATATTTCAGTATATATTTCTAAAATAGTTTTGAAAACATAAACACAATACCTGTTTGTTTGTTTGTTTGTTTGTTTTTGAGACAGTCTCACTCTGTTGCCCAGGCTGGAGTGCGGTGGCACAATCACAGCTTACTGCAGTCTCAACCTCTTGGGCTCAAACAATCCTCCCATTTCAGCCTACCAAGTAGCTGGGACCACAGGCGCACACCACCACACCCAGCTAGTTTTGCTTTTTTATTTTTAGTGGAGATGAAGTCTCACCATGTTGCCCAGGCTGTTCTCAAACTCCTGGGCTCAAGAGATTCTCTGGTCCTGGCCTCCTTAAGTGCTGATATTACAGGTGTGAGTGACCTCAAGCAGCTACAGTATCATTATTATACCTAAATAAATTAACAATAATTCCTTCATAGCATCCAGAAATTGTTCAAATTTCTAATTGTTTTATAAATATTGTCATTTTTACAGTGTTTTGAATTAGGATTCAAATAATACAGTGTACATATTGCAATTGATTGATATGTCTTTTAGATCTCATTTAATCCATAGGCTTCTTGCAATTTTTTGGTTGAAGAAACAAGGTTTGTTCTATAGAGTTTTCCACAATCTAGATTTTGCTGATTGCATCCCTGTGGTGTTAACATACTCCTTTATCCCTTCTGTATTTCCTGTAAATTGGCCTCAGATCAAGAGGTGTGATCAAAGCCAGGTTCTATTTACTTGGCAGACTATTTCATAGGTAGTACATGTACTTCTATTAGGAGTACATAATGTTTGGTATTGCCTGTCTTTCTGTCATGTTAGCAGCAGTTGATGCTAAGTGCCTAAGCCCAATCTTTCCTTAGGGGTTACAAAGTGGACATAATTCATTACCATCTTACCTTCTTCATTACTCATTCTAAGACAAGGTACTTCTCTTGTTTGGTGACCTAGAGGGACAGTTTGTATAGGAAAGGTTAAATAAAGGCTTGATCATTTCCCAGTTTTCAAAATAATGTGTTTTTCTCTAGCATCCTTCAATGCAGACAAATGAGGCTTAGGGGTTACTTTTGATAGTATTATGAACTCATGCATTGAAAAACATTAGATAGGTTTCCATCAATTGCAGTTCTTATCCTTATTGATGCTTAAACTTTTCATCTTTGGCTGTCAGGAGTCTCCTAAGTCTTTTTGATGATTTCTATCTTTTTAAAAAAAGGATAATATAACTTATATATTCATATGAGTATTGTTATCTTCACACTTTGAAATGATGACCAAAGACTTATTCCAAAAATGTTTTGAGCAATGGTAGTACCATATGTGCTAGAGACTGCCATGGTTCACTGCTAATGGTTTTGCTCCTGTTGAGTTCCTGCAATTGAATGGTGGAATGAGGTTGTTATCCAGACCATTTTGTAGAAATAAAGGATTATTTTTCTTTGAAGATGTGCTTATACCATACTTGCTTACTCAAGAGAATATCTTCTCAAAGCAAGGGTGGGCTTCTGTGAAAGACCATTGACCGCATATAGCTACTCTCAGGCACCCTTAGTGTCTTTTTTTTCCTCTTTTTTTTTTTTTTGAGACAGAGTTTTGCCCCTGTTGCCCAGGCTGGAGTGCAATGGTGAGATCTTGGCTCACTGCAACCTCCACCTCCTGGGTTCAAGCGATTCTCCTGCCTCAGCCTTCCAAGTAGCTGGGATTACAGGCGCATGCCACCACATCCAGGTAATTTTTGTATTTTTAGTAGAGACAAGGTTTCACCATGTTGGCCAGGCTGGTTTCGAACTCCTGACCTCAGGTGATCTGCCCGCCTCAGCCTCCCAAAGTGCTGGGATTACAGGCGTGAGCCACCGTACCTGGCCTCCTTAGTGTCATTTGACATGGCCTCTCATCTGGCATTTTAGTAGACTAGGTGTTTAAAATGATTGCTTTTGGAGATATTGAAAGTTTTTACATAGCCAGCTTCCTGGGACACATACACAAATAGGGTTTCTCACTCTTGATACAAACAAAATAGAGATCCTTTTTTTCTATTTGAGAGCCAAATAGTTTTGGGGTCAAAATCCATGTATGAATAAAGTGTCTCATCATCTCTCCTTCATCACAGTGGTTCTGAACTTTTTTTTTGCTCTAAACTTTTAAAAGCCCTGATGCTAAACCCCAGGACAATTAGATCAGAATCTTTAGGGAGCAGGAATCAGCCCTCAGTGTTTTTGAAAACTCCTAAGGTGATTCTAATGCACAACCAAGGTTGAGAACCTTCCAGAATAAAGCAAAGTGGATAAGCGTCTTTATTAAGAGATTAACTTAGACTTCCTGCTATGGTTTGAACGTGTCCCCCAAAGTTTATGTGTTAGAAACTTAATCCCCAATGCAACAGTGTCTAATAATAGGTGATTAGGTCATGAGGGCTCTGACCTCATGAGTGGATTAAAGTCATTAACACAGGAGAGGCTTAGTTACCACAAGGGTGGATTTGTTATAAAAGCAAGTTCAACTCCCTCTTGCTTCCTTGCTCTTGCCTTCTCTTGCCCTTCTGCTTTCTGCCATGGGATGATGGAACACAAAGTCCCTCACCAGATGCTGGCACCATGCTTTTGGTCTTCCCGGCTTCCACAACTATGAGCCAAATACATTTCTGTTCATTATAAATTACCCGCTCTGTGGTAGTCTGTTATAGCAGCATAAAACAGACTAAGACACCCCTAAAGTGTTAGACACTCTTTGTCAAGAATAGGATATTTGTATACTCGTGGGCTTTTGGAAAGATCATTTCTCACCAGCACCACCTGTTATTCACAGATTTACACATTGCCCACAGAGAAGAAAACCTGGTGAGGCCACTTCTGTTTGTATTGCAGAGGAAGAACCCATTTGATGCCACTTTTAGGAAGATTTATTAGAGGATGTGGAGACATTATCTTCAATGTGTGTTTTGTGATGACATCCTGCACTGGCACTTACTGAATGAGTCAAATATGATATTTATAGGGCCTTAATAAAAGCTTTTATCTAGCTAGGTTGTATTATTAAATGTCAAACAAACTAAATGAAAAGCTTTCAACGTGAAGGCTATCCAAAAAGAGCAGAATGAGCAGAGCATTAAAAATGTTGAGGTACCAAGGCATCATGCATTGAGTGGGGGCTTTGAGGTCCCACAGTCCTAAATGTGAAACTCAGTTCTGCCACTGACCAGTTCTGTGACCTTGAGCAAATTATTTAATGTCTCTGAGCCCCAGTTCTTATCTGCAAACTAGACATAATGACTGTTTCTGATAGAGAAGGATGTCATAAATTACTAAGTCTTAAAATTGTAGACAATGTTAGCAATTGTCTGCAATTGAATGACTGTTAGCCATATTTCCATAATATCTGGAGATGAGATACCAGGCCCAGCTCATGCTAAGGAAGATGTGATAGGAAGAATAAGGGCCTCCCAAATATGTCTACATTGTAATTTCCAGAACCTGTGAATATGTTACCTTATATGGCAAAAGAGACTTTATAGATGTGATTAAGTTAAAGGTCTTGAGATGGGAGAGATTATCCTGGATTATCCAGAGGAACTCAATGTAATTACAAGAGTCTTTTGAAGTGAGAGAGGAAGGCAGGAGACTTAGAGAATATGTGACCAGTGAAGCAGAGGCTGGAGTGATGCAATTGCTGTCTTTGAAGATAGAAGAAAGCAGGCCAGGAGTCAAGGAATGCATGCAGCTTCTAGAAGCTAAAAAAAAAAAAAAAAAAGCAATGAAACAATTTCCCCTAGAGCCTCCAGAAGAAATGCAGTCCTGAAGGTACATTGATTTTAGCCCACTGAGACCCATTTCAGACTTCTGACCCTGGTCCAGAACTTTAAGATAATATCTTTGTGTTGTTTTAAGCCATCACATTTCTGGTACATTGTTACAGCAGCTGTAGAAAACACACAGAAGCACAGAAGATTAAATGGAGTCTCTCTTTGAGCATTCAAAGACTCTGAGTGCAGATTTTGCAAGACAAAGAATCACTTTGGAGACCATGTCATTCAAAATCTATTAGTATAAAGTCCGATGATTGTAATAATAGTTTACTTGCGAATGAATGTATCCCTCCTGGCGTCAGACGGTCCTGATGACTCACTTGTCAATCAAGCTCATTTGTATCATATGCAGAAGGCCCCCCGGCACAATCCTCAGGACCCTGCAGTACTTGCTGTAGTACTGGGAAACTGCCTGGTAGGACAGCAAGGAGGAAATCTGGTTATGGTACACCAATAATCAAGAAAGACCACTCTTTAGGGGTATGCAAAGAAGTGTACATATGGTCACCCATGCTGGAGGATAATTTGATAACAGTGTCAAAAAAACATGTATCAAAAGCTTTAAAAACATAAATACTCTGACTCAGCAATTCTACTTTAAGAAAATTCATCCTAGAAGGAGAAAAACTGGATTAATATGCACATCATTCACCTGCTTAAAAAAATCCTTTTCTGGTTCCTATAATTGCTTATAGAATAACACTTGGGGAGACTGAAGGGAGACAGCAGTACATCCACTTATGTTAGCTAATTAAGACTGGCAGGTGTTCATACTGGGCGTAGCTTGGTGTAGACTTGAACCTGGTTAGATTATTAACCTTGAAGGTCTCTGAGCCACCTTTGCTACATTTGCTCTTTTTCATTAAAATGACTGAAACAGTGATTGTGACTAAGAGTTTCAATGTTAAGTCAGTGCCTGGCCTTGTACATTTATCATAAACTATCATCCAATTTTGTGGGTTAAATAAATTACAATTTTATATGTGTGTGCAAATGAGCCCTTAAGTGTTGAAAATTACCTATGGTCTTACTCATCCACTGACATTCAGATAATATATTTGGCATGCAAAAGTTGTGAATCCAAATTATGCTCAAATATAAGTGAGGAATATTTATCCATTTTTTTTCTGATGCATTATCTGTTTCAGCTGCATGTCTGGACTCAAACCCCATAAAGAAGGGACCAAAATTTACATGGCACTCTTGAGTATGATGGCGGCTGTATTTGGAGTTTTGATTAAACTGCACTACATGTGTGATTATTACTTGTAAACAGATGATTAGATATTAATTAGACAATAAGTGATTGTAAAGCACTTAGAAAATAAAAGTGTTTATAAATACCACCAAGTAATAGCAACAATCATTCTTTACTGACTACACAGCTGCTAATGTCAATAAGAATGATTTATTCCAGCTAAGGGCAACTTTAATTTATGCAAAAAACCCTGCCGTCATATTTGTTTTGCTAGAGCAAAACAAAATATATCATATATACAACTGATTTTATCAGCATTTAAATAATACATCTTGTTTTGATTTTAAAAATATCTCTTTTAAGACCTTCTTAAACACAGGTGCAATGACTGGTGCCGTTGAGTGCTAAGAATATTGGAGCTGGGCCTGGCGCAGTGGCTCACGCCTGTAATCCCAGCGTTTTGGGAGGCCGAGGTTGGGGGATCACTTGAGGTCAGGAGTTTGAGACCCGTCTCTACTAAAAATACAAAAATTAGCCGGGTGTGGTGGCGCATGCCTGTAATCCCAGCTACTCGGGAGGCTGAGGCAGAAGAACTGCTTGAACCGGAAGGCAGAGGCTGCAGTGAGCCGAGATCATGCCACTGCACTCCAGCCTGGGAAACAGAGCAAGACTCTGTCTCCAAAAAAAAAAGGAAAAAAAGAAAAAAAAGAATATTGGAGCTCCTTACTGTTCATCTCCCCAACCAATTGCAAATATATATTTCTTTTAAATGTAAGATGTAAAATGACATTTTGTTAGCTGTATTTTCATGTATGCAATAGGTTTGTCATGTTGGGTCTGCGCAGTTTCTCCCTAGCTCCTTAAAACTGCACTTACATTCAAATTTTGGTCACATTGATGAGTGAAGGTCAATTCTTTTTTGGTTATTATAGAAGTTAGAAAAAGAAGAAAATCAATTTTAATAATAAAACAAAGCACTTTCATTCTGTCTTCTTGATTACCACCCCCCCCCCCGCGACCCCCTGCAATAATAGATTTTGAAGCCCTGACTATTTTCATGTCTCACCATTATTTTTTTCCCCTAATGGGCTTTTTTTTTTTTTTTTGAGATGGAGTTTCGCTCTTGTTGCCCAGGCTGGAGTGCAATGACGCGATCTTGGCTCACTGCAGCCTCCGCCTCCCGGGTTCAAGCAATTCTCCTGCCTCAGCGCCCCGAGTAGCTGGGATCACAGGCGCCTGCCACCAGTCGGCTAATTTTTTTTTTTTTGTATTTTTAGTAGAGACGGGGTTTTGCCATGTTGGCCAGGCTTGTCTGGAACTCCTGGCCTCAGGTGATCCACCTGCCTTGGCCTCCCCCTAATGGCCTTTATAGGTCATAGACCTGAATCAGCCGAGCTCTTGACCCACTGGTGTCCCTGGAAATGCAACTGTGTTTTGTTTTGTTTTTGACACAGGGTCTCACTCTGTCACCCAGGCTGGAGTGCAATAGCACAATCTTGGCTCACTGCAACCCTCCGCCTTCCAGGTTCAAGTGATTCTCCTGCCTCAGCCTCCTGAGTAGCTGGGATTACAGATGTCCGCCACCACGCCTGGCTAATTTTTGTATTTTTAGTAGAGACAGAATTTCACCATGTTGACCAGGCCGTCTTTGAACTCCTGACCTCAGGTGATCCGCCCACCTCGGCCTCCCAAATTGTTGGGACTACAGGCGTGAGCCACTGCACTCGGCCGCAACTATGTTTATTTTTCTTGTCATTAGTAAATTCAAGATTTAAAATGAGTCCAAATCCACGGTTGCACACATATGAAATGAACTGAATGAATAAAAGTAAAGAGTGCTTCATGTACATGAATTCAATAGAAAAGGGGTTAAGGGGTTATATTAGATGATGAGATCTGCATGAGTTAGCTCAGCAGGCTTGTTAATAAAGCAAATCTAACTACTGTGTATCACACAATGAGGCAGCGTGGTTTGGTGGAAAACAGTGTTGAACTTTGATTCAAGAGACCTGGATTCAAGTGATACTTCTACCACTTACTATGTGACCATGGTCAAATCACTTAACTGCTCTGAATTTGTTCATTCATTTGAAATTTTTCAGTATAAAAACATGTCAGTCTCATAGTGTTATTATAAGTCAATGTGTAAAAGCACCAAGGGAGGGGTGAAACGCTTTCTACTGAAAAATATTTTTACTACTATAATTTTCCTGGAATGGGTGGAAAGGATTTATGTATGGATTTCATTACTTAGTATGGTAGAGTCTTTTCCTGTACTATTAGGCCCAGACCTTAAGCCACATGTGGACAACTGGGAAAGTGGCTCAAAACAGAGACATAAAAGTAGCAAAATTCCATAGGAGGTAATAATGCTTTCTGGGAAATCTGAAATTCTTCTGTCATCTTTACCCCATGTTTTCCATCTCCCTTCCTCCCTTCCTTCTTCATGATACATTTCTTTTTTTTTTTTTTTTTTTTGAGACAGGGTCTTACTCTGTCATCCAGGTTGGAGTGCACTGGCGCAATCTCGGCTCACTACAACCTCTGCCTACCAGGTTCAAGCAATCCTGCCTCAGCCCCCAGAGCAGCTGGAACTACAGGTACATGCTACCATGCCTGGCTCATGTTTTTGTATTTTTAGTAGAGACCAGGTTTTGCCATGTTACCCAGTCTGGTCTCGAACTCCTGGGCTCCAGCTATCCACCTGCCTCGGCCTCCCAAAGTGCTAGGATTACAGGTGTGAGTCACGCCACCCGGCCATAAATTTCTTGTTTGGTAAATCTGGGGCAGTGAGAAGAAAATGAATAAAAAAGGAAACGTGGGCCAGGCGCGGTGGCTCACGCCTGTAATCCCAGCACTTTGGGAGGCCAAGGCAGGCGGATCACAAGGTCAGGAGTTCGAGACCAGCCTGGCCAATATGGTGAAACCCCGTATCTCCTAACAATACAAAAAAATTAGCTGAGCGTGGTGGCGCATGCCTGTAATCCCAGCTACTCGGGAGGCTGAGGCAGGAGAATTGCTTGAACCTGGGAGGCAGAGGTTGCAGTGAGCCGAGATCGCACCACACTGCACTCCAGCCTGGGCAACAGAGTGAGACTCCATCTCAAAAAAAAAAAAAAAAAAAGAAAGAAAGAAAGAAAGAAAAGAAACGTGGAAGGAATAGTAGAGTCAGGCCTGGGCATGGTGGCTCATGCCTATAATCCCAGCACTTTGGGAGGCTGAGGCGGGCAGATCATTTGAGGTCAAGAGTTTGAGACCAGCCTGGCCAACATGGTGAAAACCTGCCTCTACTAAAAATACAAAAAAATTGGCTGGGTGTGGTGGTGTGTGCCTGCAATCCCAGCTACTCGGGAGGCTGAAGCAGGAGAATCGCTTGAAACCAGGAGGCAGAAGTTGCAGTGAGCCAAGATGATCACACCACTACACTCCAGCCTGGGTGACAGAGTGAAGCTTTGTCTCAAAAAAAAAAAAAAAAGAATTTTATGGTGGGCACCTTAATGGTATCTTGAGACCTTCTGAGATGCCCCATAAGCCGGCTCTGCAAGAAAGATTCAAGTTCAAGTAGTTTATTTGGGAGATGATCCGATTCCAGGAAATACAGGAGCATGGGTAAGTGAAACAAGGAAAGGAAGGCAACTGATAAAGGGTGCCCTGTGGCAAGTGGAACTTAATCCCGCTGGGGGACTCTGGGAGTTAGGGTAGAACATGCAGTTCAGAGTTATTTCACTTGAGGGCTGAGGAAACCAGGGTATTTATACACTGACTTCTATCAATCATTGGTTGAGAGCTCTTGGGGATATGGGCTGTTAATTTTCTGGCCCTTTAGTTCTGACTTAATGGTGGTGTTGGGAGGGCAGGGCTTTCCAATGGCCAGATAAAGCCCTCAGGCAGAGAGATGCAGGTGCTGGCAGTTGACAGTGGGTCAGGTGTTGACTATGGTAACATCATAGTCATTATGGTAAGTCCTGAGGGGATTTCGGCAGGGTTCAGACAGCATCTGCTCCAAAGAGAGTATTTTATTAGGTTGGCGCAAAAGTAATTGCGGTTTTGTCATTATTTTCAATGGCAAAAACTGCATTTACTTTTGCACCAACCTAGTAGTTCTTCTTTGCAGATCTTTGAAAATACTGTTTTGTTTTGTTTTAAGATGGAGTCTCCTCTGTCGTTCAGGCTGGAGTGCAGTGGTGCAATGTCAGCTCACTGACACCTCCTCCTCCTCCTGGGTTCAAGCGATTCTCCTGCCTCAGCCTCCCGAGTAGCTGGGATTACAGGCATGTGCCACCACGCCTAACTAATTTTCTGTGTTTTTAATAGAGACTGGGTTTCATCATGTTGGCCAGGCTGGTCTTGAACTCCTGACCTCAAGTGATCTGCCCGCCTCAGCCTCCCAAAGTGCTGGGATTACAGGCATGAGCCACCGTGCCTGGCCGAAAATAATGTTTTCAACAATTTAATGACGTTGATGTGAGGACTGCTTGTAGGAAGGTAGATGTCATTTGTAGGTGTGTTCCAAGCTGAAGTTAAGGTCTCTATGGCTTAGCTTCCTCATCTGCAAAGTGGGGCAACTATACCTAACTGATTGGGTGTTGTCGGGGCTATAGGTAGGCTATGATAAGCATTAGGTTGGTGCAAAAATAATTGCGGTTTTTTGTCATTACTTTTTTTTTTTTTGAGACGGAGTTTCGCTCTTGTCGCCCAGGCTGGAGTGCAATGGTGTGATTTCTGCTCACTGCAACTTCCGCCTCCTGGGTTCAAGCGATTCTCCTGCCTCAGCCTCCTTAGTAGATGGGATTACAGGCGCCCACCAACACGCTTGGCTAATTTTTGTATTTTTAGTAGGGACGGGGATTCGCTATGTTGGCTAGGCTGGTCTTGAACTCCTGACCTCAGGTGATCCGCCCGCCTTGGCCTCCCAAAATATTGGGATTACAGGCGTGAGCCACCACGCATGGCCTGTCATTACTTTTAATGGTAAAAACTGCAATTACTTTTGCACCAACCTAATACCATAGTGCTAAAGACATAAGAGGTACTCAATAAACAGTAGAAATAATCATGATAGTCCTTGTTAGGGACAGCACTGATCTGACAAGTTCTCACAGAAGGCATGCTCTTCTTGTAGAGGTCATGGGACTCAGAAGCCCTGTTCCTAAACATTCTCTGGGACTTTTCTGAACAGCCTGCCTCCGACATGTTTCCTCTGCCTCTGCTAACTGGAGATAGGACTTTAGGACTTTGCTCCAGCTTTGTTCCTCGGTTTCAGCTTTCTTGTTTCCTCTCACTGAGGTCTGTGCATCTTTCTATTTGCTCATGAGCTAACCATGTCTGTCTCACCCCAACCCTAATACCCAGCTCTTGATGACTTTGGGGAGGACAGTAATGTTCATTGTTTTTTTCTACTTATAAGACTAATATAGGGTTGGTGCGGTGCCTCATGCTTGTAATCTCAGCACTTTGGGAGGCCGAGGCAGGCAGATCGCTTGAGCTCAGGAGTTCAAGACCAGCCTGGGCAATATGGCGAAACACCGTCTCTACAAAAAATTAGCCAGGCGTGGTTGCGTGTCCTGTAGTCCCAGCTACCCGGAAGGCTGAGGTGGGAGGATCACCTGAGCCTGGGAGGTCGAGGCTGCTGTGATCACGTGACTGCACTCCAGTCTGGGCAACAGAGTGAGGCCCTGTCTCAAAAAAAAAGAATAATATATGCTCATTTTTGAATATATATATATATATTTTTTTTTTTTTTTGAGATGGCATCTCGCTCTGTTGCCCAGGCTGGAGTGCAATGGCGTGATCTCGGCTCACTGCAACCTCCGCCTCCGAGGTTCAAGCGATTCTCCTGCCTCAGCCTGCAGAGTAGCTGGGACTACAGATTCCTGCCAACACGCCCAGCTAATTTTTATATTTTTAAAAGAGACGGGGTTTCACTGTTTGGCCAGGATGGTCTCGATCTCTTGACCTCGTGATCCACCCACCTCAGCCTCCCAAAGTGCTGGGATTACAGGCGTGAGCCACCGCGCCCAGCCTTGAATATTTGTTAAAGGCAGAAAAATTTGTTTTAAAGTAAAACAAAAATCTTCCATAACCCCATATTTTAAAGATTTCACTTTTAGCATCTTGATATATTTCCTTCCAATGCTTTTTTCTGTGCATGTACATATGACATAATTGGGCTCATGTTTTTGGAATCACATTTTGCAGCCTGCTTTTCTAACACTATAATGCTAACACGTGCCCATAACATTAGAATTTCTTCAAAAACATGACTCTTAGTGAGTGTACAATACTATATTATATGGACTTATTTTTATTTGAACCATTTCTACTATTGCTGTAAGTTGTATCTTTTCTGCCTTTTACAAATAATTCTGCATTAAGCATCTTTGTACATAATTATTTGTGTGCTTCTCTATTTCTTTTGGGATAAATTACCAAGTGGAATCCCTAGGTCAAAGGGTATGAATATTCTAAAGGCTGTTAGCATATACTGACAAATATCCTCTATGGAATTTCTAATGAAGTTAACACCTGCATAGATTTTTTGAAATCATTACCATAATCAAGATACATAATGATTCTTGGACGGCCACAGTGGCTCACGCCTATAATCCTAGCACTTTGGGAGGCCGAGGAAGGTGAATCACTTGAGGCCAGAAGTTCCAGACCAGCCTGGGCAACACAGTGAAACCCTGTCTCTACCAAAAATATAGAAAGATTAGACAGGAGTGGTGGCATACACCTGTGGTCCCAGATACTTGGGAGGCTCAGGTGGGAGGATTGCTTGAGCCTGGGAGACAGAGGTTGCAGTGAGCTGAGATTGCACCACTGCATTCCAGCCTGGCAACAGAGTAAGATCCTGTCTCAAAAAAAAAAAAAAAAAAAAAAAAAAAAAAAAAAAAAAAAAAAAAAAAGCTACATAATAATTCCATTACCCCAATAAACTCTCTCCTGCTATCCCTTCATAGTCATCCCCTTCATAACCCTTATGGAATATTTAGCTCTGTAGTGTGGAATTAACTGATCATTCTTAGCTAATTGTCTTGATAGCATTACAATGCCCCCAAGTTAAAATAACTCATTCAAGTATTATCAAGAAGTTTCTGAGTCAGGTTGTAGCAGCTGCCAGGACTGGTCTCCAAAGTGGGTGGATCTGTTAAGGACTCCTCTCAGAGTGGTGCCTGAAAGAGCCTATTTCTGCCATTAAGACTGCAAGACATGCTGAGATTCAATCACAGGACTGTGGGGAGAGGAGCAGGAAGAAGCCAGGACTAGGCTGGAGCAGGATTAGTGGGAATGGAATTAGTTATAGAGCTGACCCTCAGGGCAGTTAGACAGAAGTCTAAATTTCAAAGTTCAAGGACTTGGGATGAGTAAGTGTCAGGTGTGACGGACTTAGCACAAAGTAGCACTGAAAGCTAAGGATTTGATGTGGGTAACACAATGAAGATATCCTAGGCAGAGGCAGTATCTTGGTTCAATGGGACAGGGGAGGATTAGGAGGAGAAGAAGGTGAGGAAGGGAGACAGAAGACATTGGGAGTCTAAAGGAATGGTCTAGGCTCTTGGACAAGAGTTCACAAGGACTCAGCTAGACATCAGAACTCTTTAAAATGAGCAGGTGAACAGGTGAACCTCTCATTCTGGAGAGAGAATTAGGTGACCAATTAGGAACCAAGGGGTGGCTCAGTGGCCAAGAATACAGTGGGGTTTAGGTGCTTTCCAATGTGAACAGTGACTCTAAGGCAGTGGTTTGTAAACTTTAGCGTGGGTCAGAATGCCTCCCAAACCAGGAGGTTTTGATTCAGTAGGTCTGGAGTGGGAAGCCAGAATTTCTGATTCAGTAGGTCTGGGGTGGGGATCCAGAATTTCTGACAAGTGACCAGGGCTGCTGCTGCACTTCTTGGAGAAGTACACTTTGAGAACCACTGCTCTAAGGCAAAAATACATATATTGAGATTAGAATAACCATGTCATTTGCACATTACCCAGTACACGTAGGAAAAGGGCTCCTAAATGTAACACAGGGCTTGGCTCTTCCAGGTGATGAGCTGGTAGAGTTAAACCTGCTGCTGGAAGTGTTTTGTGCTTCCAGGAGGGCAAATAGGGTAGGAAGCATCACTGGAATTCTCACAACACTGGAGTTCTGTCCTGTATAGGTCATAATACTCTTAAGTGATGTTATTCTGATTTAAAGGGCCAGCATCTAAAACTGTCAAACTGTAATTCTCTGCTACAGAATCCATTTTCTTCTTCTTTTAGGGCTAGCCCTCTTTGCTTATTGAGGAGTAATAAAAATAATGTCCCCTTATATTAGCATAGCACGTTCTAATTCAAAAAGTGCAATGACATGATATCTCATTTGATCTCCTTTCTGTGATGGAGGCAAGCCCGGTATTTTTATCCCATCCTTTGGGCTACTGATTCTCAAAGTATAGTTCCCAGACCTGCAGCATTAACAACACCCAGAAACTCTCTAGAAAAGCAAATTCTGACCCCACCCCAGACTTACTGAATCAGGTCCGGGGTCTGGCAGGGGGCCAATAATTCGCATTTCTAACAAGTTCCCTTGTGATGCTGATGTTGGTGCTGCTGGTCCCAGACCACACTTGAATGAAAACCACTACTGTAGATAAAAATGAAAGATGTAGAAGCCCAGGGACTTGTCCTAAGAGGACTCCTGCCTAGATCCTTTTCTTACTACACCTGCTGCAGCCCTGGTCCCTACGCGCCCGCCCCCACCACCTCGCCCTTCGCAAAAAAAAAAAATTCCTTCAAATCCCAGCTGCATTATTTTAGAATTTTGTGAATGTGAATACCTGTAAAATGAGGATAACAATAGGATCTACCTCTTTGGGTTCTCACAAAGATTAAACAAGAACTAGGTAAAGTACTTAGCACCGTGCTTGTGCTTAATAAATGCCAGCGATCATCATGATTTTTTATTAATATTAAAAGTGACAATTCACAATGAATACTTTGGTAAGTTCTTTGGATGTGTGTCTTCAGAATGCTCCTCTTAAAATGTGAATGTCCCTAGATAATGTAGACATTAAAGCACCTGATCGTTAACATTCCATCTCTGATTGCCATGAGCATTTGGCTGAG
This sequence comes from Pan paniscus, assembly GCF_029289425.2. Taxonomy (NCBI): domain Eukaryota; kingdom Metazoa; phylum Chordata; class Mammalia; order Primates; family Hominidae; genus Pan; species Pan paniscus. The sequence goes on along the minus strand of NC_073272.2, from coordinate 26,446,766 downwards.
GGCAGGGTACTTCGGAAATGGGACCCACGACTGGTAAAGTAGGAGGCAAGAGAAAATAGAGCAGTGCATGGAACAGTGTATTGAAAGGCACACAACAGCAAGACTTCTTGAGGAAACTTTGAATAGCTGGGGAAGGGGAAGAGTGGCTGACAGAGGAAGCAACTGCGAAAGGGCAGCCAGGAGTAGGAGGCAGGCTGTTAAAGACAATCTACCTCCTTCAAAGTTCCCCCTAGGGCAGCCCCAGGGGAGGGCTCCAGGGCTACACCAGGCCACGAGGGGATCTGCCAGGGTTCACGTTGCATGAAGTCCAGGGGTCGAACACTCAGGTGCCCATAGTGAATGCCCGGAGGGGCCGTCCACTGGCAATTAGCACAATGAATTCGGGCTCAAAAGTGGCTTTGTCTTCAGGGTGACTCCTATTTGGCAAATATCCTGACTACAGCACATCATGCACTAGCTCATCCCAGGGACATGGTCCTTTATTAGTGGAGGTCTGCTATGTTGTTTCTCAAGGCGTCCTAGGCCCCTCAGGAAGCGGTTTTACGTTATCTGGGTGGCGCAGCCCGGGTCCCGTGCCCAGAGAGGACGGAGACCTTTGCAACTGAATTAAACAGAAGAAACAAAAGCAGCAAGTTCGGGCCCGTGGGTACGGAGGGCTAGCCAATGGGGCCCGGCCGCTTCCCGGCGGAGTGGTACTATGATGACAGTAGCCAACCAGCGCGCTCTATGCAAATGAGATACTGTATCCCGCACCAGCCGCTTCAGTGTCGTCTGGTTGTTATAGTGATAAACTGAGGCCTTGCCTCTTGGCTTCTGGGAGAGAGAGAGAGAGAAAGGGGCGGGGGGTAACCTCTTTACTTCCCCTAGGGAAGACAGAAAGAAGGGGAGCAGAAGCGGGGGGATGGGTGGAGGGTAGAGGGGAGAAAAATACGTGACAAAGAAAACATTCTCTGCCTGGGAGGAGACTCTCTGAGGGTGTAGAGCTAGAGGGAGCATTCACTGGCCATGCCAGTAGTTACCACTGATGCTGAGTCAGAAACAGGTATCCCAAAATCCCTTTCCAATGAGCCTCCCTCAGAAACCATGGAGGAAATAGAGCACACATGCCCACAGCCTCGACTGGTAAGTAAAGACAAAGGATGGAAATGTATGCGTGGCTATGGCATAAAAGAGTTCCTTATGCGCCCGCAGCCAGCGAGGAAAACGATGCTTAGAGGATTTTCATGTAAATGAGAAGAGCGCTACCGCCTAATCCTTCTCAGCTGTTTATACTTAGCTTCTATACCGGGCGCTGCTCTCAGTTTACAAAGCGTTATTGTATTGGCTGGGTAGGAAACGGGCTGCTTGGGATATGCTGTGTTTTTGTGCTTCGGGAGGAGGGGAGGGCCTTTTTCCTTTTAGGTGTGTTCTTGTCTGAAGGTAAAAAAAATCCTACAGTGCAATTTTAAAATGGTATTCTCTTTACCAAGCTCGGGAAGAGTCCCTTGTTAAGTTTTAAATTCTAGCTAAGGAATGCTTCGTTCCTCAACTGATTTTGGTGCCTGATGCCAATTTGGGGGGAAAAAATGGAAACATGGAAGCAAAACTTCCCCATCCGTTTGAAAATGTTCAAAATAAATAAATAAATACATAGGAATCCCTCAATGATTTAGTTAGAAATAATACGCATTTAAAACGAATTGTAAAACATTTCCAGAGTGTGCTGTGAGGGTTTCTCTTCAGGTAGTGGAAACCTGGGGAGCTACATTTATTTAGAAAGGGGTTGCATGCCTTTAAGAATGAAAGTGTGGAAACGGGGTACTGAGAGCGTCCTTCCGCCTCCGTAACTGCACCGTAACTGCTCTCCCAAATTTGGTCGTCTCTCTATCCCTGGTTATGATCTTTTAGGTAGATGTGAAACTTCGTTCCCAACCACCTCAGCATGTGTCCTCAAGGAATCAAAAACACGCATGGGTGGTGGGTTTTCTGTGGTCCGAAGTCTTGTGGAACTTGGGGAGACCTCTCTTTGAGTCCCCCAATCCAAAAGACACACTAGTTAAAGCTATCCTTTCCTTTAGCGATTTCCCTCAAGTTAAAAGGTGGAATATTTTGATTGGCTGTGGAGTTTGACCCTGGGAAGAGTTTTTTAAAAAAGGATTTTGTGATGTAGCATTTTCTGTGAACCTGCAAAATTAGGGCTCGCCGATGAGAAGGCCAACCCATCATAAAACTGTTATTTCTTAATAAGAGTTAATAAGGGTTCAAAGGAGGCTTAGAACAACTTCCTAAAAAGCACAAATACAGAGGAAGTTATATTAGAGCCCTGTGGGCTTTTTTTCCCTATGCTTCTATTTTTAAAAATGTTTTCTCTTAGGGCAGTTTAATAGTAACTGTGCCCTAGCACTTTAGCCACTTACTGAATGACATACACAGTGCAGTGTCTATGTTCTCATGAAATACAAACCATCCCAATAAGTTTGTTACTAAGGGATTCCTTTGAGTCACTAAACAACTTATGGTTTAGCATAAAGGAAAATGACCACTAAAAGCATATTACAAGATTATCATATGCACATATACATATATACACATAAATAGAGAGAGAGACTCACTCTGTTTTCCAGGCTGGCCTCAAACTTGAACTCCTGGACTCAAGTGATCCTCCTGCCTCAGCCTCCCAAGTAGCTGGGATTACAGGCTTGTGCCACAGCACTGGACCAATATATATATGTGTGTGTATATATATATGTATATACACACATATATACATATATACACACATATGTATATATATTTGTGCCCATGCTTACCCAAAAATATATTTTTTAAAGTAACCACAATCTTCAAATTTGCATCACATACCTTCCTGACAGAGGTAAAGGGCAGAGGAGAGAAAGGCGGCATCCAGCTCCAGTTTGTGCATCATTTCAGTCTCTTTTGCCTACTATTTTTCCTTCCATTTTTACCTCTTAGCTATTCTGCTTCCTGATTGCTTCTGCCTGAGGGAGATGGGCAGAGAAAATTAAGGGAAAGAAGAAAGTTCAAGTTACTTTCTTGTTTTTTTAAGATGGAGTCTCACTATGTCCTCCAGGCTAGAGGGCAGTGGCCTGATCTTGGCTCACCACAACCTCCACCTCCCAGGTTCAAGCGATTCTCCTGCCTCAGCCTCCTGAGTAGCTGGGATTACAGGTGGGCAGCACCATGCCTGGCTAATATTTTTTTGTATTTTTGGTAGAGACGGGGTTTTGCCATGTTGGCCAGGCTGGTCTCGAACTCCTGCCCTCAGGTGATCCGCCCACCTTGGCCTCCAAAGTATTGGGATTACAGGTGTGACCCACTGCACCTGGCCAAGTTACTTTCCACTTTCACTAGTGACAGCTTATTCCGGGTGGTAACTCACAAGAACCACGCAAAGCTGGCAATGTGCTCTACACCCTCACCTCCCACCCATTGTAGAAATAAGGAAACTGAGGTTCAGAGAGGGTAAGTGACTTGCCCAAGGGTCACACTGCTTTGAAGGGGGCAGAGCTGGGATTTGAACCCAGAGCTCTACACCGGAAAAGTGGAAGATCTTTCTTCTATAACATACTCATAAGTGAGATACATTCCCTTCCCATCTTTTTGGTAGTTCTGGTTTCGTGTGTGTGTGTGTGTGTGTGTGTGTGTGTGTGTGTGTGTGTGTATCATGCACATGCATAGGTATGATACAGATGTACATAAGTTGAACTGTTGAAGCACCTGCTTTGATTTACTTATGATACAAAATTTTCCACATTGTTCATCATTGTCATGGGCTACTGAAATTTGACTCTGTTTAAACAGGGGCTTGCAACCAATTTATAAAACACTACTAAAATTTTCAAATTGCCTTCTCTCTTATTAGCTAACTTTGATCACTGTAGGGTTATATTCTAAATTTAGATTTATACTTTATAGCCTAACTTTCCTTTGCTAATGATCTTACTTTAATAACTAAGGCACATGCTAACTACTTAATAAAAAAGTTTGTTGATGAAGAGAGTGAGCAGCAAGTGAAAACATGAAATTAACATTTCTTTCTCTGGTTTTTAGTAGTTTCTGTTGATCTTGTAGCTTTGCTAGTGTCTTCATATTTCAAATTGTATAAATTCTGCATTTCTCCCAGCACCCAGGCATATAGCTCCAAATTGTATGTGGGTCACTGACACCACAGCCATCAACAGAGTGTGGCTACTGAGTTGCTTAACTAACTATGGAAAGTGTATGAAATATTTGCAGGGGGCCTTTTTAGGATTGAAGCTCCACACTTGGATTCTCCTTCAGAGGGCAGGCTCCTTCTCCTAGTTGCTGAAATGAAGTGGGGAGCTGGCATACGTGAGTGAATAAATAGACTTTAAAGCAGTCTATATTTTAGATCCCTGTAAGTAACAAATTGATAATAATATTGCAGATATGATTGAATTATATTTCAAGGGGAAGTTCTTCTGCCAGGAAAACTTGTAGTTTCTCTACCTGCCTTATTCTTCATTAGAGGAAAATGTAAGAAAGGAGACGATTAAATAGAATGCAGTAACTCTGATAAAGAAATTAGAAAAGAAATAACAAAAGCATTACCTAGGTTTTATGATAGAGCCTATATTTTAGGAATGTAATCTTACTACTCTTACCATTTTACCATGGTGCTCTGATTTGAGATGCTTCTGAGAACTCTTTACATTGTTACAATGTTTACTCTTGATTCTTGACTTGTTTTCAGTTCTTTACTATTTTCCTGATTAAACATGATGCAAGGTGACTCATCAGCTTGACTGTCAAGATGAGAAACTGAGTGGCCTTGGGTGATATGATGTAATAGCCCTTCTTGGAAACCTAACTCCTGAGATACAAGGACTCCTCTGAGCAAGGACTGTGTCCTCATATCTTCCCAGCCCTCAGATTATACCTAGAAAGATCCTCTGGGCTCAGCAGGTGTCCCAGAAGCCCTTTCTAACAAGGCCCAGCCACCCTGAAAGTTGTCTGCTTGAGAATTTGGTTAATGACCTTGGACAAGTTCTTCTAGGGGTGCATTCTGTTGTCAGAAGGAATTGTAATTCTAGACTGCAATAGTCACTTCCATGAAGATGGATATACTATGGATCAACTGAGAAGGCCTTGGAAATAAAAAAGGGTTGGTTCAATATGCCACATTAGCAGGAGGAGTTCATTTCGGGTTTTACTTCAAAGTGGAGCAGTGCCAAGAGACTGCTGTCTTGCAGAAGGTGCATTATGTCAGTTTGGAGGTAGCATGCTCATCTGCTAGTATTCAAAAAGATGACCAGATTTCCAGAGACATCAATGGCTTCCTTTGCTAATATTGCCATCTACTTAGCCACCCAGAACAGCATACATTTTAAAAGTGAAACACTCTTAATGCGCAATATTGGCGAAAATAAACAAATGTGAGCTTCCTTGGGTATTTACTGTGGTCAACTGGAATTCTGCCTAAGGTTATTATTAGGTATCTTCCTGCTGGTCTCTATCCAAATGCAACATCCATGTCTTGCAAATTGATACTAGTCAGGTGTATTTAGCATGGAATCAATCAATTAGTTTCTTCCATTCTTTTAGGTTTGTTCTCTCACTACCCCTCCAACCCAATTTGCCTAATGCTAAACCCTTATGGAAGAAATAAACCTAAATCAAATATGATAGGTAGTTTCTGTGTTTTATTTTGATGATTTAGCATATAGAAATCAAAAGAGTGCATGTATATGTCCTCAATCAGGCAGTGAGGAAGATTTAAAGTATTTAGCAATGCAGAGTTTTGGAAGATAACTGAGAGAAAACTGAGTCTCTTACCAATCCTTACCAACCCCTACCATCCCCTTACCCATGGGATCCACAGTCAGCCAGGTGGTTAACAACTTCCAGACACAGCAATGCACCAGGTGCTGTGGAGATAAATAAAAGAAGTGAATCCAAACCCCTTGCCCCTAAAGGGGCATTTCCGTTTAATAGAAGGTAGTAGTTTGGTTTGTGGAAGCATGCCAGGATGCTGAAATCCCTTAAGAGAGCTTTTTTGTAAGTTTGACTTTAACATATTAGACTTTCTTAAAAGCTATTATTTATCCATTGAGGGGAAGTACTTCCCAGCAGGGAGGACTCTGTTAACCCAATCCCCAAGTTAAGAAAAGTCCCTGCATTTGAAGAAAAGGTTTTACTTGCTCACCCCAATACATATTTTGGGATATGGAAAGGATCAATCTATTTTTGAGTGGATCTTAAGCCCCCATTGTGGGTCACATACTGGCCTAGAACTCTAGAACAGCTCTGCCCAGTAGAAATACAGCATGAGCCACATGTGTAATTGAAAATTTTCAAGTGGCCACAGTTTTAAAAGTTAAAAAAGGTGAAATTAATTTTGTATCCAAAATATTATGTCAGCATGCAATATAAAAATTATTAATGAGATCTTATATTATTTTCTTCATACTAAGTCTGAAATCCAATGTGTATATTGTGCTTGCAACACATCTCAATTCGGACTAGCTAATTTCAAGTGCTCAGTGACTACATGTGGCTTTACAGGGAGCTTAGACACTTGTCCAGCCCTGTTAGGATCAGTTCTGAGGACCTACAATGATAAATACTTTTCATGTTGCACAGTTCACGTATACATATATGTAGTCATAACTAAAACCAAACATCATTTTTCCTTACTTCATGTTTTGCACTCTTATACTTTCTATGCTATCCTATCTTATTCTATTTCAGTTAAGAGACTGTTGCAGTAATCTAGATGAGAGTTAATAAGTTTGAAATTATAGAAGGACAGTGGGAAAGGAGAGAACTAGATGGATATGGGAAACACTAAGGAGATAAATGCCCCAAGATTTGATAACTAAGTCTGAGCATGGGGCAGATTCAATGAAAGATCAAGGGGCCAGGCGCAGTGGCTTATGCCTGTGATCCCAGCACTTTGGGAGGTGAGGCAGGTGGACCACTTGAGGTCAGGAGTTCAAGACCAGCCTGGCCAACCTGGTGAAAACCCATCTCTACTAAAAATACAAAAATTAGCCGGGTATGGTAGTGTGTTCCTGTAATCCCAGCTACTTGGGAGGCTGAGGCAGGAGAATCGCTTGAACCCGGGAGGCGGAGGTTGCAGTGAGCCGAGATCATCCCACTGCACTCCAGCCTGAGTGACAGAGCGAGACTCCATCTCAAAAAAACAAAAAGATCAAGGAAGGCACAGTTTGTTTTCTGGCTCCAACTAGTGAGTGCCATCACTGAGATGGGTGTGCCAGGGAAGTAGAGTTTGTGAGAGTTATGTCTGAGGTGCCATGGGGACTTCCACTTGGAGGTGTCTAGTTCATGTTTGGTTGGGGAACTCAGGAGAGAGTTCTGAGCTGGAGATATAGATCTGGGAGATAGCATGGAGGAGATGGAAGTGAAATTGAGGCAGTGAAATGGATGAGAGTGAAATTAAGATAGTTTCTGGACTGAGAAGGAAGTGGATGGAGATGGTTACCTAGGAAGAGTGCCTCAGGATAATCCCACTACAGGGCTAATTCTAGAAAGTAACTGACCCTGAGCCATCCTATCAGGTTCTTAGAGGGGGAAAATAGAGGAGCTGTAGTTAAAGCTATTAGAATCCTCCTTCTATTCATCTGTCTCTACATGAAATCTGGTTAAGCTAATCTACTTTATCCCAGAATCTTCCCAGGTTGGAACCCTAAGAAAGACTACTTAAAGGGCCAGTAGAAGAAGGATCATGAAAAGAAGACAGAGAAGTATTTCTCAAATAACTGGGAGATCAAGGGACCAAGGGCAGGGTAAGTTTCATGGAGGGAATGTCCAATAGAATCAAATGCAGTAGAGAGATCAAATGAGTTAAGGAGGAAAAGTTTCCTTTGGATTTAGAAAGAAGAGGTCAATGGTGATGTTTCAGTGAAGTGGTGGGAGCGGAGGCTGGATGGCAGTAGATTGAGGAGCCTATAGGTGGTAGGGAAGTGGAAGCTTGACTGAGAGAGGAAGCAGATAGAATGTACAGTACCCAGAGGTGGACAAATCAGGGCTTAGGGTTACTAGAGACTAGCTTTTCCCCTTCCTTCTTTCGTTCCTTTCATCTTCCCTCCCTTCATCTTTTTTTCCTTTTATTTCTCATTCCTTTCATCCATCCAAGATGTCAGATCTTTTGGTTGGCTCATTCTTTTAAGATGATAGCAACTTGTGCCTAAATATAAATGGGAAAGAGCCAGTGGGAGAGGGAAAGGGCGATGGTGATGGGGACAACTGATGAAGGGAATGTCTCTTAGGCTGGACAGGTTGGGCTCCAGTGCACAAGTGGAAGGATTGGCTTCAGGGATAAAAAAAGACACCTCTCCCACTGTAGTGGCGAGGAAGCTGGCAAGGATGGTTTGGGTAAGAACAAGTTATAAGAGGAAGGGTACTGAAAGTTGAAGGCCTCTCTATCTGATAGCCTGTTTTTCATCTGTGAAGGTGGAAGCAAAATCATGGTGGCTTATTTCTGGCTAGTACGGAACTATAATTCTGGTATATCCTGGGTAGTTGAGTCCAGCCCCAGGATATGTCCTCTCCTGAGGCCTCCAGGCTGTGGGTAGGGAGAAGTGGAAAGGCTGAGATGGTTCCTGATGAGATGCAGTGATGAGAGCAAATGGATCTGCTTCGTTGTGGCCTCTGGGACTCCACACCAATGCCCATCAAGCCAAGTCTAGATCTGGCCAGGGAGAGCTGAACTAGCCCACGGTGAAAGGACAGGGGGCTGTCAAGACAAATATGCTAAAGCTTGGTCTGGACTTGCTGGAGTCCATAGTCTTGTTCCAGTGTCAGTTTTGCCATTGAATTATTGCGTGCACTTAAGCAAATCACTTTCCTCTCTGGATTCCATTCTGTCCCCAACAATGGATTGGATAGATCCTTAGAGTGTGATTCTAGCTTTCATTGCCTTGGAACTTGGTCTACTGCAGTATGTTCTGTTTGAGCTCATGCTCCTATCAAAAGTCTGGGCTACCCCATTCCTCACCCCCTGTTGGTTTTATCCATTTGGGGTAAAAACAGGTTGCATGATCTTATGGTAAGACACACTGGCTAAATATGAATAACAAATGTTCACAAGCACTTTGAAGTTTTACATTGATGTTGTACAAACCACTTCTGCTGTCTTCTGTTTTATTCTTCAGATGCTTTCTCAGACAGGTTGAATGTATTCCAAATCATATATGGAATGTTCTATTCATTGTTTCGAGAAACCTGTGTTGAATCTCTTCTTAATGTGAACAGTAGCCTCCTAATTTATCTATTTCATACTACAGAAGTTTGAAACATTGGGCCTTCTTTGAGGCATGGCAGTATGGGCTTGAACTATAGAGGCCTTTCTTAATCAATGTTGTCCATCTAAGCTTGCTACTTGGGGTTAAAGTCCAGCAATGGGTCAGGCTGTAGTCCCAAAACTCTTACATCTTTAGCTGGTGCCCCACACAAAGCTTCTCAGTGACCGTTAGGGAAATAAATGCAGGAAAATAATTATCCCATCGGATCACCAGGGGGAAGAATGAAAAGGAAAAAAAAGCAAGGAAGGTAGAAACAAACTAAGTCATTGCAAGCTGGGCCTATTTTCTTCCAATAATCTCCCAGGTAACAGCCTCTACCTTGCTAGGATCTGATTACCCGTTGCTGGCCTCAGACCATAGCATTATTGTTTTAACATTACTACCTTCCTCTTTATCCCAGCATGAACTGGGTTGTATGGGAGGCTGGGAAGCTGACCTTGCTTGGGGATAAAGAGACAGTTTAGCACTCAACAATCTTGAAGGCAGACTTGAAAACACAGTGATTAGAAAATAAAGCAGTGAGCCCTGGTAGTGTGCGCCTGTGTAATAGTGTGCAGGGCCACACGGGGCTAGCCTATTGAGCAGAATTCATTTTCATATAATCTCCTCCCTCCCGCCAAAATCTTTGACTTGGTGTTTTTGTTTTCTACTTGATAATTCATGCATGCTGAACCTGACATCAGGATGCTGAGGGTTATTTAAACTGTCATTTAAGAAAAATAACAACAACGGTAATAGGTTAATAGAAACATCATGAATGATGTGTACAGCCTATTGCCAACCAAATGATGTTGAAAGCCCATTCCTGGTACATGCAGGCTTCTGTGTTTCATCTCTAGTGTGCCTAATATTGACTGTAGGCACAGTCACATAATAATAAATTCTATTGTACCTCCAAATTGTTTAGTTATAAGGTAATTGTTCTATATGGGATGCAAGGCTAGTGGTCTCACTCCTTTTTCTCCATGGGCAAGTCGGGGAATTGAACAACCATTCACAGTGCACACTGTATTGGGCACTGTGTTGAATGCTCTATATGTATTATCTCATTTAATCAGGATGCAGACCCATGAAATAAGCATTACTATTCCTCATGTTATAAGTAAGGAAATAAATAATCAAGTAATTTCCCAAAGATCCAAAAAGATATATATGTATATTTTTGAGATGAAGTCTTGCTCTGTCACCCAGGCTGGGTGCAGTGGCATGATCTCAGCTCACTGCAACCTCCGCCTCCCAGGTTCAAGTGATTCTTCTGCCTCAGCCTCCCCAGTAGCTGGGATTACAGGTGCATGCCACCACGCTCAGTTAATTTTTATAGATAGATAGATAGATAGATAGATAGATAGATAGATAGATATAGATATATATATAGATATATATATATCTATATATATCTATATAGATAGATAGATATAGATATATATATAGATATATATATATCTATATATATCTATATATATAGATAGATAGATAGATATTTTTTTTTTTAGTAGAGATGGGGTTTCACCATGTTGGCCAGGATGGTCTTGAAGTCCTGACCTCAAGTGACCCTCCCGTCTCGGCCTCCCAAAGTGCTAGGATTACAGGCGTGAGCCACTGTGCCCGGCCCCAAAGATCAAATATTAACTGATTAAGCTGGGAGTTGAAATTAGGTTTGTCTGACTTCTAAAGCCCCTATTTCCATGACACATAGTTCTCAAACTTCAGTGAGCAGAGAATTGCCTGCTCAAGCTCCCAGGTGATTCGGAAGCAAGATGTGCCTAGATGCACTTTTAGAGATGCTTTATTTAGCCCTCCCAGTCATATCTGCTGTGTTTGGGAACAGGAGTAGAAATAAAGCAGATATCTGTGTTCTTTGTAGTAAAACTAGAAATTCAATGTAAATATTTTGACCCAGCAGTTGCATTCCTAAGAAATTTGTACACATGGCCACCAAAAAAACTAGTATTAGGATGTTCTTAGCAGTGTTATTCACAATAACCCCAAACTGGAAACTACCCAAATGCCCAGCAGAAGCAGAATGGATTAAAAAAATTGTAGTACACTCACACAATTTAATGCTGGGTAGCAGTGAGATTGAAGAATCTACAACCACCTGCAGGAATATGGATGAATCTCACAAATGTAACATTGAATGAAAGAAGCCAGATACAAAATAATATGCACCACATGATTTCATTTCTATAAAATATAAAATAAAATAGGCAAAGCTCATCTTTCATGTTAGAAATCGGTGTAGTGGCAGGAGCATGGGATGGACGCTGGAAGTGTTAGGTTACGTGATGTGTGGCTGTGTGTACTTAGCTTGTGAAAGTCCATTGAGCTGCACTTAGGATATGTGTACTTTTCTTTTCTTTGAGACAGAGTCTCACTCTCACCCAGGCTGGAGTGCAATCATGCAATCTTGGCTCACTGCAACCTCCGCCTCCCAGTTACAAGCGGTTCTTCTGCCTCAGCCTCTTGAGTAGCTGGGATTACAGGCATGTGCCACCATACCCAGCTAATTTTTGTATTTTTAGTAGAGACCAGGTTTCACCATGTTGGCCAGCCTGGTCTTGAACTCCTGACCTCAGGTGATCCACCTGCCTCGGCCTCCCAAAGTGCTGGGATTAGAGGCATGAGCCACTGTGCCTGGCTGATATGTGTACTTCTCTATATGTCTATTATTCTTTAGTACAAAGTTTAAAGATATTATTATTCACAATAATGAAGAAAGGGAACACTCTACATTGTATTTCCCATTTCCAAATAATTCTGGTGATCTAATAAACTCTAAGGAATGGCATCACATCCTACTTACAATTATAGCTCTTGGCTGCTAACAGAGCTTCAAAGTGCTCAGCCCTTCCAGGGGCCAGTATATCCAGCCCCAAAGAGAGTCTAGTGAGCACTTGAACGAAACACCTTATGTCTAGGACCAGTCCAGCCCTAGTCAGGTAATCTGTGAATTAAAATCCATGGCCCCCAATTGTGTACTATGCCTGGCCTCACAGTCAGACAGGTTGTGGGCTGAGGAAATGGATGGCATTGGTTAGGTAGCAAGAGTACCTCAGAATAACCCTGCTACAGGGTGAATTCTAGAAAATAGCTGACCCAGAGCCTTTGCATCAGGGTTTGGGAAGGGGAAAAATAGAAGAGCTGTAATTAAAGCTTTTAGAATCCTCCCTTTATCTGCCTATTGCTACAGGAAATCTGGTTAAATTAATCTAGTTTACCCCACAGTCTTCCAGGATGGAACCCTGAGTGACAACATTTAGAGATCCAATAGACAAAGAGTCAGGAAAAGAAGACAGAGAGTACTTCTCAAATAGGTGGGAGATCAGAGGTCCAAGAGTAAAGCAATCACCTTACTGGTAGTTACACAGTTTTCTTGTAAAATATGGTTTCTGTTAAAGAAATCATCCACTTTGCAGAAAATATCATCTTTGGAACATCTTTCCTTTAGTGACTCAGAAAAAAAGAGGTTTTATTATTGAAATAGAATCTAGCAAATACCTCAAGCTGAGACATGTTAGAAATATCTGTACTTCTATCCAAGTATATTGCAAACCTCCCACACTGCATAATTTGTTCTAATGCTTGTTTCTTTCAATCTTCAACAATGTTTTCTATATGTCTTCTAAATATATTTGCTGACAAAGGAATGCATTTTAGTTTGACATCAGTTTTTTTTTCTACACATTAGAGCAGCTAGTTTTACTGTAGCATGAAGAATAGATGATTTTGCAATGGTATGAGACTTTTGTTTTTTCTCTATTGAGTTATGGAAACCCAAAAAGGCTTCTAAACATTTATCGTTACATGTAACAGTATTTTGTGACATGCTGGATTGAGTATCACATGACTCACAACATTGAAACATTAAACATGGAAAAATCATAGAGGTTTATCTTCATGTTCTGGATGCTTCATTTTAAAATATGTTAATTACAATAACTTCATACCATCATTAGCTAATATCTCAAGGTGATATTTAATGTTATTGGTAGCAGATATTTCTAATGGTCTTCTGTGAGATAATTTTCAATTCAGCTATCTTCTTGTCAGATCAGATTGGGTTGTCGTGGTTGGTACCTGATAATGTGGTGGCTGCAGAACTTATACAGGGAGTAGAAGGGTCAGCTCTGCCATTTTCTTGTTGTTCACTTGTGTTTGCATTATCTTTGCTTTCCTATTTCATTGCAGGAAATGTTTTTGTTGTTGTTGTTGTTGTTTGTTTGTTTTTGAGATGGAGTCTCACTCTGTCCCCAGCCTGGAGTGCAGTGGCGTGATCTTGGCTCAGTACAACCTCTGCCTCCCAGGTACAAGCGATTCTCTTGCCTCAGCCTCCCAAGTAGCTGGGACTACAGGCATGCACCATCATGCCTGGCTAATTTTTGTATTTTTAGTAGAGACGGGGTTTCACCATGTTGGTCAGGCTGGTCTTGAACTCCTGACCTCATGATCCGCCTGCCTCAGCCTCTCAAAGTGCTGGGATTACAGGCGTGAGCCACCGCGCACGACCTGCAGGAAATGTTTTAAGCCACCTGCTGATTTATGTGCATTGGTTTAGTTAAAACTAGATAATATAATCCACGAATACCTTTATCTAGGCTCAGGTGAACTGCAGTATATTGCAATAAGCTGAAAGCAAATGAAAAAATGTCAGGCGATGCAGGCCACCCAACTTTCACATTCCCTTTAGGATACCTCATGTATTTGATGTGGACAGAAATGGGGCACCAGTGTAAACCCATATATCAGAATTAGAAGGCCAGGCGTCATGGCTCATGCCTGTAATTCCAACACTTCGGGACACTGAGGTGGAAAGATCGCTTGAGCCTAGGAGTTCCAGACCATCCTGGGCAACATAGTAAGACACTATCTCTACAAATTTTTTTTTTTTTAATTAGATGAGCATGGTGGTATGTGCCTGTAGTCCTAGGAGGCCGACGCAAGAGGATCGCTTGTACTTAGGAGTTGGAGGGCGCAGTGAGTGGTGATGGTGCCACCGCACTTCAACTTGGGTGACAGAGTGAGATCCTGTCTCAAAACAAGCAAACAAAAATAGATATTTTTCTTGGTTTTTGTAAAGCTTTTTTTTCTTATTTTTTGACATGAAAAATAAATACAGTAAGTCCTCACATAACATTATCAAGAGGTTCTTGGGAACTGTAACTTTAAGCAAAATGATGTAGAATGAAACCAGTTTTAACATAGGCTAATTTATGTAAACAAGAGTTAAGTTCGTATGGCATATTTCTGGCCACAAAAACATCACCAAACTTCTTTTTAAAATTTTTTATTGATATATATACTGAGACGGAGTCTCGCTCTGTTGCCCAGGCTGGAGTGCAATGGTGTGATCTCGGCTCACTGCAACCTCCATCTCCTAGGTTCAAGTGATTCTCTCACCTCAGCCTCCGGAGTAGCTGGGATTACAGGCGCATGTAACGACGCCCGGCTAATTTTTGTATTTTTTAGTAGAGACGGTGTTCACCATGTTGGCCAGGCTGGTGTAGAACTCCTGACCTCAAGTGGCCTGCCCTCCTCGGCCTCCCAAAGTGCTGGGATTACAGGTGTGAGCCACCGCGCCCGGCCTGATTACATTATATTTGTATATACTTAATGGGGTACATGTGAAATTTTGTTACATGCATAGAATGTGTAATGATCAAGCCAGGGTATTTAGGGTGTCCATCACCTTGAGTATTTATCATTTCTATGTATTGAGAACATTTCAAATCTTGTTTTCTAGCTTTTTTTTTTTTTTTTTTTTTTTTTTTGAGACACAGTCTTGCCCTGTTGCCCAGGCTGGAGTGCAGTGGTATGATCTTGGCTCAGTGCAACCTCCGCCTCCCAGGTTCAAGTGATTCTCTTGCCTCAGCCTCCTGAGTAGCTGGGATTACAGGCATGTGCCACCACGCCCAGCTCATTTTTGTATTTTTAGTAGAGACCCGGTTTCACCATGTTGGTCAGGCTGGTCTCGAACTCCTGACCTCAGGTGATCCACCCACCTTGGCCTCCCAAAGTGCTGGGATTACAGGCGTGAGCCACCATGCCCGGCCACTTTTCAAGCTATTTTGAAATATATAATACATTGTTGTTAACTATAATCATCCTACTCTGCTATCAAACATTAGAATTTATTCCTTCTATCTAACTGTATGTTTGTACCCAGTAACCAACCTCTCTTCATCCCTAGCCCCGCTCACCCACACACACTTCCCAGCCACTATCTCAGTGATAGTGGTATCTATCATTCCACTCTCTACCTCCATATGATCAACTTGTTTAGCTCCCACTTATGAGTGAGAACATGCAGTATTTGTCTTTCTATACCTGGCTTAAGTGGCTCTGAAAAGAGCCTTTGCTTTTTGAAAGTAGAAGTTGTTCACTTGGAGCTGGTGTACTTGGTGAGGGCCTTGGTGTTGTCAGACACAGTGTGATTGGCCATCTCCCTAGGCAGCAGGCACAAGCTGTATGGATCTCCCTGGAGGTGATCGTCGAGTACTTGTAATGCATCAGGAATGATGCACTTGAAGATATTGACAAATGAGTTCATGATGCCCATGGCCTTCGATGAGATGCCAGAGTTGAGATGGACCTGCTTCAGTACCTTGTAAATGTAGATAGAGTAGCTTTCCTTGTGGCTATGCTTGTGATTCTTGCCATCCTTCTGGCTCTTGGTCACACCACCTTCTTGGCACCCTTCTTTGGAGCAGGAACAGACTTGGCTGATTCAGGCATGTCACCACAAATCAATAACTATACTGAGAAAGAAGCCACTTCAACACCACCACACTTCTAAATAAAGACCAAAACACTGCTAGTATCATTCAACATTGAAATACATGTGAGCTATGTATACATTTAAGAAAGACTAATAAAAACAAGATAATTATTTACCAGCTTATTCCAGTTCAGGGTAATAGGTGACTGGGACCTATCCTGGCACCTCAGGGCACCTGGTGGGAACCAGACCTGAACAGGACACCATCCCATCGCAGGGCACACTCACACACACAACACATTCATAACACTGGGACAATTTTTTTTTTTTTTGAGACAGTCTTGCTCTGTCACCCAGGCTGGAGTGCAGTGGTGCAATCCCGGCTCACTGCAACCTCCCCCTCCCGAGTAGCTGGGATTACAGGCATGCGCCACCGTGCCCAGCTAATTTTTGTATTTTAGTAGAGACAGGGTTTCACCATGTTGGCCAGGCTGGCCTCAAACTCCTGACCTCAGGTGATCCGCCCGCCTTGGCCTCCCAAAGTGCTGGAATTACAGGCGTGAGCCACTGCGCCCAGCCCACATTGGGACAATTTAAAGACACTAATTAACCTGCTGTGTACATCTTTGGGATGTGGGAGGAAACCAGAGTACCCAGAGAAAACCCACACAGATATGGGGAGAATGCGAAAATGCTTCACGGACAGTAGCCCTGACCTGGAACCAAAATATTTTTTTTTTCTCATCCACGTTATAATGAAAGGTCATTGAACAAAATGACATTATTCAAGGATCTGAGGTATAAACACAAGTGTTGCTGTCTAATGGATTGTCTTGCCCATCCCACATTAGAAAACATTGGTTTAGGCATTCTAAATCTTACCATTGGATCCAACCATCAGGGAGAAAAAAACTGTATTTTCAGGGTGCACGTTCGTTTGGCCCGTTGAAGAAAATGCTTTTCTGAACCGCTTTTTGGTGCTGGGGTTCTGCCTTACGTGGAAGGCACTATGGAGACAAACATAAAAAAACAGGACTTTCTGGCTAGGCGCGGTGGCTCACGCCTGTAATCCCAGCACTTTGGGAGGCCGAGGCAGGCGGATCACGAGGTCAGGAGATCAAGACCATCCTGGCCAACATGGTGAAACCCCGTCTCTACTAAAAGTACAAAAAATTGGCCGGGCATGGTGGCGGGCACCTGTAATCCCAGCTACTCGGGAGGCTGAGGCAGGAGAATGGCGTGAACCCAGGAGGCAGAGCTTGCAGTGAGCTGAGATCGCGCCACTGCACTCCAGCCTGGGCAACAATGCAAGACTCCGTCTCAAAAACAAACAAGCAAACAAACAAAAACAGGACTTTCTGTACTAGGGGGCTGTTGTTGAGTGTGTCAGTACCGATGTTACTACAGTATCACCCATCATACCCTTTAAGGTGGCACCACGGGAGGAATTTCTCTCAGAACTCAGCATCAGGAAAATGCTGTGCTTTTTCCTCAATAGCTATTTTGCTTTGTGTTTAAGGACAACATTAACTTTGTTTTCCTCTTTGCTGTGACTGCTGGGAGCTTAAAGCCATTTTTGTAGTCTTACCTTTTTGAAATATAGAGGACTGTGATATGCATTTCTTTGGGCTCATTTCACCCCTGACCTTTAGAAAACAAACATATTTTGACTGGGCGTGGTGGCTCACGCCTGTAATCCCAGCACTTTGGGAGGCCAAGGCGGGCGGATCACGAGGTCAGGAGATCGAGACCATCCTGGCTGACACGGTGAAACCCCATCTCTAGCAAAAATACAAAAAATTAGCCGGGCGTGGTGGTGGGCACCTGTGGTCCCAGCTACTCGGGAGGCTGAGGCAGGAGAATGGCGTGAACCCGGGGGATGGAGGTTGCAGTGAGCTGAGATCGTGCCACTGCACTCCAGCCTGGGCGACAGAGGGAGACTCTGTCTCAAAACAAAACAAACAAACAAACAAAAAACATCAAAAAACATATTTCTCCTCCTCACCCCAGATCTTGCAACTATTATTTTAAACTTTCAAATTTTATTTTTAAAATCACCTCAAGTTCTTTGGGGAAGGAGGTGGAATATGAATATGATATAACATTGTTATTGATGTTCACTATAAACTTAAATTCAATTATCTAAGAAAAAATTATTTAGAATGTGGAATTTTTATATCTTGGTAAAGATTGTTTTCTATGGTTAATAGCATCTATGCATTTAATGAGTCTAAGAGGCTATTCATGGTAAGTTGCACTTCCATTTCAATGGTGTTACAATGTGAAAAAATGGCCAACACTGATTTTAAGATAATATCTATTGTAAGATCCCTCCTACTCTCAGAGATGCTAAAATGTGGGGAGAAATGTACATTTTAGAATCAATGAAATGTGACTTTACTTATAGTACTATGAGTCTTCTAGCTATTTGATATCCACTCACTGCTGTGAGGTTGGAAAGTGGCCGCATGAGATGGAGTTTGGTTTATAAGTGGTCAGTGTTTTAAGGAAGCCTGTATCTCCAGGGCATAATAAAAATTCTGATCTCTGATCACCAAAAGGGCAGTATGTACTAAGCTGACCTAGATGTGAGCATTCAGGCACTGGTTTACTGGTTTAAAAAATGAACTTATTATGTGGGAACTCTAAATAAAGTTGGAAAATACGTGGTTTTTTTTTTTTTTTTTTTTTTTTTTTTGAGACAGGGTCTCACTCTTTCACCCAGGCTGGAGTGCAGTGGCATGCAATCACAGCTTACTGCAGGCTTGACCTCCGGGGACCAAGTGATCCTCCCACCTCAGCCTCCAGAGTAGCTGGGACTACAGGCGTACACCACCATGCCTAGCTAATTTTTCATAGAGAGAGGGTTTCGCCATGTTGCCCAGGCTGCTCTCGAACTCCTGAACTCAGGCGATCTGCCTGCCTCTGCCTCCCAACGAGCTGGGATTACAAGTGTGAGCTACTGAGCCCAGCCTGGAAAATGTGTTTTTAAAAGATATTTAAGATAATTTTTAAACTGTGCTCTTGTTTTAGTTTTAACCAACTTCAAGATACTTATTCTCAACAATAGAAAAATAGGCAAAGGACAGATTATTCTCTGAAGAAAATACAAATGGCCAATAAACATTTGAAAAATGTTCAATCTTTTTGTAATCAAAATAATGCAAATTGAAACAGCATGCTACCATTTTTTGGTCTATAAAATTGACAAAGGTAATACTCAATGCCAGTGAGATGGCAGCAAGATAGGTGCTTTCATACGTTGTAATGTGAGTATAAATGATACAGCTTTTGTAGGAGGCAATTTACCAATACATGTTGAAATGTTCTTCAAATATTTATCTTTAAAATGTTCATACCCCTGATCTAAGTAATTCAGTTTCTAGGCATCTGTCATAAGGAAATAATCAGAGGTTCAGAATTATGTTTAGCATGTTATTTATATTAGTAAAGTATAAATAATTTAATATTCAATGATAGAGAAGTATTTAAATTACGGTTCTTTTTCAGTGAAATGTTTTACAGCTATCAAAATTAGTGAGGTTGAAAACTATTTAAGTGACATGATAAGATAATCATGATATATTGAGTGAAAAAAACTGTCTATCCAGCAAGATTCCAAACTTGTTAATATGTATATATGTCATACCAGAAAGCCTAAAATGAAATATATAAGGAGTTAACTATGGTTGTCTCTGGGAAGTAGAAAGAATTATTGGTGACTTTTATTTTCCTCTCTTAACTTTCCCAAATTTTCTATAATATATATTATGATGATGATAAGAAAAAGCTATGAAAGATTGACAAATATATTTATTTTATTATTGAGTTTAAAGTCTGTATTTGTCTTTATCAATTATCATTCTCACTCCTGTGACTTTAAATTCCCCCATTCAGCAAATATTCTTAAGGACCTTCTATATGCCAGGTACTGCCCTGGGGAATAGGGATATAGCAATGAGTAGACAGACCAAGTCCTTGCTTTCTTAGAGCTTCCCTAATAGCAGGGAGAGACGGAGCTTAAATATACAATGTTTCCTCATCTGATGACCTGGACCTCTCTTCTACCTGCATCCATGCCCTTAGCTGAATGAGTGAATCTAGTCTAGTGGCTTTATATATCACATACTCTCTCAGTTTCTAAACCTGCATCTCTAGCTTAGTCCTTTCTCCCAAACACCAGACTTATACATCCAACTGTCTACCTGACATCTCCACTTGGAGATCTAATAGGTGTGTCAAACCAAATCTGTGAGAATGGAATTGTTAATTTCCCCATCCTTGTTGTCCCTCCCACCCCTAGACCTACTCTTCCAGTGTTTTACCCCTCCTAGGGAATGGCAATGCCATCCTTCCAGTTCTTCAGGCCAGTAGCTTTGGAATTATCCTGATTCCTCTCATTCTTTCACACCCTACATCCAATCTGTTTCAAGTTTTATGGATCCAAAATCTATCCAGAATCTGACCACTTCTTACCACCTCCACTGCGATCACCCTGACCCCTGCCTCTGTCTTCTTTTGCCTGATTATTTCACCAGACACCTCAGTGGTTTTCTTGTTTCTACCTTTGACCTCTTACAGTTTATTCTCAACACATTAGCCAGATGGTCTTGTTAAAGCTAAGTCAGATCATTATCATGCCTTGTTCAAAACGCTCTGATGCCCAGCACTTTGGAAGGCTGAAGCAGGTAGATCACCTGAGATCAGACGTTCGAGACCAGCATGGCGAAACCCTGTCTCTACTTAAAATACAAAAATTAGCCAGGTGTGGTGGCACACGCCTGTAGTCCCAGCTAGTTGGGAGGCTGAGGCAGGAGAATCTCTTGAACCCAGGAGGCGGAGGTTGTAGTGAGCCGAGATCACGCCACTGCACTCCACCCTGGGCAACAGAGTGAGATTCCCTCTCAAAAACGAAACAAAACGAAACGCTCTGATGGCTCCCATCTCCCTAGAGTGAAAGCCAGTCTTTACAGTGTCCTAAAAAGCTCACACGACTGGGTGCCTCTCATCTCCTTTCTTCTGGTCTCACCTCTGGCTACATCTTTTCTTTTTTGCTCGCTTCCTCCAAGCATACTGGCCTTCTAGTTATTCCTGGAAGAAGCCAGGCATGTTCATGCCTCATGGCCTTTGCCCTTACTGTTTTCTCTGCCAGGAATGCTCTTTCCCCACATGGCTCACTTGATCCTTTATATATTTACACATACATCAACTTCTCTGACTATCCTATTTACAGTGATACCCCCAACACTCCTTATTCCCTTTCCTTGCCTTATTTTTTTCTATAACACTTAATCACCCTTTAACTAAAATACTACATGTTTTATGTTCTTTTTTGTTGCTTGTTTATTATTTTTAAGTGTTATGAGGGCAAAATTTTTTGTTTTGTTTTGTTCCCTGTTGTATCCTCAGAAGCTAGAACAGTGCCTGGCACACAGCAAGGACTCAAAAAGTGTTTGTCTGATGTTAGAAAAATGAATTACGGGTAGATACCATGAAAGTAATTTAAAAATTTTTTAAAGCTCAAATGAGTTTTAAATATTCCATATACCTGCAAATCATATCATTTAACAGTTAATTTCTGGATAATAGTTTTTATTTTTCAAAATACTCCTCTTTTCTTAATATAGACCTACCTCCCCCGTCCCTGCCACATTTGGGAGACCTGAGCCTTGATTAAATTTTCTGCATCTCTGAATTTAAAGGAGAGGAGATATTTCTTTAAATTTATTTTTGCATTATGAACATTGCATGAATGCATTCTCATTTTAAAAATAAAACAAAATGACAGACATATATGGAATAAACAATGAAATCTCTTCATCTCTTCTCTCAAAATATTATCTCCTTCCCAAGAGGTAACCCCAATTAACAATTCAATGTGTATCATTCAAGTCCAGTGCTGTCCAGTAGAACTTTCTGTGATGATAGAAATGTTCTATATCTGCATTGCCCAGTATAGTACCCAGTAGTCACATGGGTTATTGAGCACCTGAAATGTGGCTAATGTGAATGACAAACTACTTTTAATTTTATTTAATTTAATTAATTATAATTTGAATTTAAATAGCCCCATGTGACTAATGGCTACCATATTAGCACAGTTCTAAACTATTTCTTTTTCTTTTCTTTTTTCTGTTTTTTTGAGACAGAGTTTCATTCTTGTCACCCAGGCTGGAGTGCAGTGGCGTGATCTCAGCTCACTGCAACCTCCGCCTCCCAAGTTCAAGCAATTCTCCTGCCTCAGCCTTCCAAGTAGCTGGGATTACAGGTGTGCGCCATCAGACCCGGCTAATTTTTGTATTTTTAGTAGAAATAGGGTTTCACCATGTTGGCCAGGCTGGTCTTGAGCTCCTGACCTCAGGCGATCCACCTGCCTTGGCCTCCCAAAGTGCTGGGATTACAGGCATGAGCCACCGCGCCCGTCCCTAAACTATTTCTACACAATTACCTCTCTCTTTTCTTCTTTTTCTCTCTCTTCCCCCTTCTCTCTCTTTTTACTATAAATGACATCATACTAGATAGCATGTATACATACATATTATACATATTGCTTTGTGACTTGCTTTTTGCATTCAACAAAATGTCTTAGATATAATTTCCTGTCAGTACATACGTATCTGTCTTGCTGTTTTCAATGGTGCCTGTTACTTATAACATGTACATTCCATACATAACTAAATGAAAAAAATGGATATTTCTTGGTGCTGAACCACATACTGGGCCTCTTTTTTCTTCTCTCCAGTGACATTTATTGGTGATGACTTTGCACCAGCTGCCTGATTTAAGAGTCTACATAATCAGTGACACAGTCTAAGAATCCAGTGATTCGTGTGTGTTGGGCCCATGGTTACCTATATTATCTATTTTTTTCTGTCCTCTCTATCTTCAAAAGACAAAATATTCTGACTCCACAATAAATAAGGTTTTAAAAATATGTTCAGAAGCAAGTAAATATAAACCTAACAGTATGAGGCTGCTGGATTAGATTTTGTGGTGTCTTTTTGTAATTCTGAATTTGTGGTTCTAAAGCTGATGAGTTTCACAGCAAAAGGCCTACCTGGAAGAAGTAGATTCTTTCTGAAGTCCTGTTCTTATCTTTTTTTGCATATCCTGATTAAAATGTTCTGTCTTTGTAAAATTCTTTTCTACTAGAGACATTCTTGAGATGGTTATAACTTTAGTTACTCTGGGTAATTCACTTTTCAATTGATTTCTATGCTTCTTACATACCTCATCAGCATTTTCTAGCTAATGTTTGAGCCTGACAAACTGTTATAGACACGGTATTAACCAAGGCTCTGTCAAGACACAGATGGCTCACTCTAAAGGTGAAATTGAAAGAGAGTTTAATAAAGGTAATACTTACAAAGGTATGGGCAGGGTTTAAGGAAACCTCAAGGAATAGTATAGTATCCTTGGCCTAGAAACAATGGGGGATTGCCATCCCCCAGGCTGGTAGGGGCAAGGGGTGAGTGTGGTTACCAGAACCTCACACAGACAGCTCTATAAAGAGGACCCCCTCACAGAAGCTGTGAATTTTGGTAAAAGGACAGAACCAACACACTGCTTCCTAGCAGAGAGGAAGCCAGGGAGACAAATACCCTGAGCTCACTCTTGTCCTGACCTCCACTGTTTTGCACGCTTCCCAACCAACTGGAAGCAGGAGGCAGAGATCCCACTGGTGCAGTCCATTGGGGAAGCCATACAGAAAAGAGTAGAGGAAAAGCATAGAGAAGGGTAGAAAGAGAGTGGATTCTGGAGAGGCAAAAGGGAAGATATTTATTACCCACACATTCTTTTAGTTAATCCTCACAACAGCTTATCCTCCTTTCATAAACAAGGATACTAAGGCTTGAGAGGTTAAGAACCAGCAATTTGCTAAAAATCAAATGTAAAAATAGGAAAGGGATATTAAATAATGGAGGTAGGATTTGAACTCAGGCCTGTCTGACGGGATTGCCCCACTGGAGTTAAGAATAACTTAGCTTGGCCGGGTGCGGTGGCTCATGCCTGTAATCCCAGCACTTTGGGAGGCCGAGGCGGGCGGATCACGAGGTCAGGAGATCAAGACCATCCTGGTTAACACAGTGAAACCCTGTCTCTACTAAAAATACAAAAAATTAGCCGGGTGTGGTGGCGGGCTCCTGTAGTCCCAGATACTTGGGAGGCTGAGGCAGGAGAATGGCATTAACCCGGGAGGTGGAGCTTGCAGTGAGCAGATTGCACCACTGCACTCCAGCCTGGGCGACAGAGCGAGACTCTGTCTCAAAAAAAAAAAAAAAAAAAAGTATAGCTTAGCTTAAACAAGCAACTCTGCGGTTGGCCTATCACCATCAGCAGTACTGTGCTAAGTTCTGATTGGTTGATTAGCTTGTTGTCTGATTGGTCCAGTTGTCAGTCAGCGATGTATATTGCATAAGTGCAGGTTCTAGCAACCATTTTTTTTGCGCTTAAGTAATATTTGCATTGTCCATTGTCCAGTACCTAATAGCTGTTGTTTTAAGTAAATATTTGACAATGTCCAACTGAAGAGATTCTATACATGAAATGCTCAACATATAATGTCTTCTTTAAAAGCCTGATGAAATGTGGCTTTGGTATGATTCTATGGCATAGTTTATATAACCAGAACTTATGTGACAAATGGGTAACATATTCACCTTGTAATGACTGAGTATTTTGAAATCTTCAATTAGGTAGAAAGAAGTTTTATTGCAACCTAGCTCCAAGTCTGTGGTCTGGCAAGGCCCTTGCATATGTGAGGTCCAGGGCACTGGGCCAGGGCTTCTTAACCCTTTATGATCCTTGCTGTCTTCTGCTAAACACGTTGTGCACATGTACCCTAGAATTTAAAGTTTTATATATATATATATATATATATATATATATATATATATATATATATATATAAATCTCATGTGCCAACCAAACCCCAAATTTGGAATATGGCTCTCTAGAAGGGCATAGTCTGTCTTCTGTGATCTTCACAAGTTCAGAAGCTTAGCTTCTATGATTTTCATGCTCAAAAGAGTAGTGGTTTTCCCCAAATCTGACGTTATTGAAAACTGAACATGAACATGAACATGCCCTTTCAAACGAATACCTTCTCCCATTCTAAAACGGTCATTCTTCACTTTAGAAGATTGCTGCTGCAAAGCCAATTCTGTTCCTGCCTTTCTTATCTCTCTCCTCCATTTCTCTATCCTCCAAACCCCTAGCATCATATTAAACATATATCATGTGCTAATAAACACTACAAAATGTGATCTGGCTGATTTAAAGTCTAACCTGAGGCTTGCAAATAACTACAAGCAAGTCATTTGACCTACTTCATTAAGTCTGGCCAAAAATATGGTTACATGCTTTTATTTCTTCAGTTAATTGTTTGAGTTATCCCTTCTCTATCAGGAAATCATGTATCCCCTTTTCGAGGTTTTTCCATCCCTATAGTCTAAAAATCCTGAGGGTTTCCTCAGCTCACAGGGAGCCAAAAAGGTAACTGAGTTTGAGGGATCTACCACTGCTGTTGCTTCTTGCTGTCACTTGGTGTCACCTTGAAGACTGGTTCAGTGAAGATAATATCTACCTCACAGAGGTGTTGTACAAATTAAATGAGCAAATACATTTAAAGTGCTTAGTATATCGATGGATACATGGCACTAAGTAGGTACTCAAAGATTTAGCTATTACCTTATGTTATCAGGCCTTAGTTTTATGTAGGGTCTACACCAGAGGATCCCTGGAAGCATCTCAGCTTTGGCAAATGGTGAAGTTAGTTCAGTTCCTGCCCCTCCCAGAAGCCTCTATCTTACTCACATTGTCCTGAAGTTGATCTGCCTCTAGTATATGGAAGAGACAGAACCTAAGGAGCATAGAATTTTTTATAAAGCAAATGATTTGTTCTGGCTCAGAGAAGGAGTTTTTTTTAATTGTAATCTGGGGTGTTTGGACTGAAAAAACATTGTCTCAGGTCACCAGGCTGGTTGGTAGTAGCTGGGCCTTAACCAAAGTCTTCCTGAATGCAGAGCTTGATCAACTCAAGAAGTACCCTGCTGTGCTTTAGAAAGCAATGTTCTGGACAGCAAGGCTGTGGCTCATTTATTTTTGCATTCTCCCCATTCTGAGCACATTGCTTTATACATAACAAGAAATAGCTCTTCTCCATATCAACTGCTGTTAAAGATAGTCACCTGTGCACACATGCAAACACAAACACATTCACACACTTAGGGATTCTCTCTGCCTTCCATCTCTTTGTTTCTCCTTCTTTCCTACTTCTAGGCCATAATAATTAAGAACAAAATGCACGGTACATATAAACCTTTTCTTCCCCTTTGAGTAACTATTGTTGCTTTACAACGTTCCCTATCTCTGTTTTAATTACCAGATTTCACACCCTCAAGAACACACCATTCTTGGAAAATGGCAACACCTTATCTCCTCTTTAATAAACTTTGTGAGTAGCACATACAAGATCTCCAAATAGTAATTTATTTTAGGTCATGTGAAAAAGGTTCATTGCCCACATATATTAAAAGGTAATGAATCATTAATGTAAGCTAATCCCACTTGCCAATCCATTTACCCATTTGGGTTGTGTGCTAAAAGTCCATTCATAAGTCAATTTGCAGCCAGGTGTGGTGGTGCATACCTGTAGTCCCAGCTACTTGGGAGGCTGAGGCAGGAGAATTACTTGAACCCAGGAGACGGATGTGGCAGTGAGGTGAGATCGCACCACTGCACTCCAACCTGGGAGAAAGAGTGAGACTCCATCTCAAAATAAATAAATAAATAAATAATAAATAAAAATGAGTCAATTTGCTTGTTTCTATGGGTAACTATATTATCTATTATTATATCATATTATATATAATAGTGAATAATAATATCAGTAATAATAGCTACAGTTTATTAAGTACCAGGTATGTTACACATATTATCTCTGCTTTTCACAACAGCCTTGCAAAATGAATAGCCCATTTTATAGATGAAA
Source organism: Pan paniscus (assembly GCF_029289425.2). Lineage (NCBI taxonomy): Eukaryota > Metazoa > Chordata > Mammalia > Primates > Hominidae > Pan > Pan paniscus. The sequence continues at coordinate 26,419,771 of NC_073272.2, read as the reverse complement.
CTGAGGTTCAAATAAGTTAAGGAACTTGCTTTTAAGCACACAAAGTCAAAAATATTTACTGCCTCAAGTATAGCTCCTCCTGAAGTGGTAGTGGTGGGTCACTCATGACTTTCCTCACCACATCTGTTGGGCCCCAGGGTGGGCGCCTGACCGAACGCCAGCCAATCCTGGTTAAGGCCTGATTTGAAAAGATGAACTTGGCCAATCAGATTCTCCCTTAGATAATTTGAATTGGGAAACATGGAAAGAGTCAATAAGTTGGTAGGAGGCTAGGGCTGAAAGGCACAATGGAAAGTTGTTAAATGAGTGTTGTGAAGAGAGGCTGAGGAGGCCATGATGGGCCGGCCTATTAGAGCTGAAGCTGTGGGGCAGTGGAAAGCAAGCAGCGGCTTTAATGCAGTGGAAGGAAATGGAGTCAGTGGGGGTGGGACAGAAAGGATCATGTGCAGAGAGCAGCCAAGTTGGTGCAGAGCACTCTCTCTGGGGCCACATTCTGCCCCTTTCCTGCTTTTCCACAGTTTCAGTTCCAGGGTAGTCTTAAAAGAAATCCTCCATCCTTTGAGCTAATGTTAGTGAGTGTCTGTTAGTGAGTGTCAGTTCCTTTCAACCAGAAGAGCCAAATTAAAGTACCTGGCCAGTAAGTGCTGGAGAGGGGATCTGAACCCGGGGTTTGTGGATACAGAGTTTTTGTTCTTGTCACTGCACCCCTTTGCTACATTACAAATGCCACTGTGGTCTACCATAGCCTATGAGGTCGCCATAATGTATCTGAAAAAGAACAAATAGTGAACCCAAGTTTCCTGAATCCTTGTCCCAAGTCTTGGTTTGCTTCCAGAGCCCTGAAGGAGAAGGTGAGGGCTAAGAAAATCTCAGATAACTGGGAGGCCTCCAGACAACATTGAGCTTCTAGGGTGGAAGGGACTGCAATGGGGAGAGGGGATGGGGACAGGGGAGGGATCGGTTCTCGTCAGTGCAGAGAATGGGGGCTCCCCAAGGGCAGGGATTATTGGTCTTATCCCTACTTCTATCCCCAGATTCCAAGATAGTGCCTGCCACTTATTTGAATGAGTGAGTGAATGGATAAATAAATGGCAGAAGTGAGTCATAGCCCCTGTCCAAATGTATGGATCATTCTTCAGTCTAGTGTCCCCAGGTTAAGGAACACATCTTAACCTGTCTCCATCTCTAAGAAACAATTGATACAGCACTGTGAATAATGTTTACCATGACTAATCCACTTTAGCTTTAAAAATCACAAAGATGATGTAGTGGTGACTGCAATCACAGCACAGTTCAAAGACTACAAATGGACAACTCTGGATTGCATTTGCCTTGTTTACAAAAACACCGCTTGCTTTGTCTGGAGAGAGTGAGGTTTTCATTTTAAGAGGCTGACTAAAAAATGCAGGGCCACTTTCTGGGCAGGCTTCCAAGTGACTACATCTTTCTCACAGCGTTCCCCAGAGCCCCAGCCCAAGCTGCCTGGGGCAGGGCCTCTAGCCGCTAGTCTGTTGAAGCTACCACAGGAGAAGTCATCTGCAGCCTGCCCAAATTGCTGTGCTTTTAAGCCTTCCCAAGGCACAGATAACAGCTTTGGCCTTTGCATTGAAAGAGACATCAGAGTTTGTCATTGGCCAAGCTGGTGTGTGTGAAATATAGGAGATGGCGTGCCACGCTTCTGAGTATGGCACTCTTTCCAGCCGAGTCTCCTGGGTGTGGGTGAGTCTAAATGTTTGAAGACTGCCCTCGGTTGTGAAATGTTCGAAGCTGGGCATTGTGATTTTCCAAGGGCATGACTTGGCGTATTTCTTAACTCTAATGAGCCTCAGTTTCCTTTTTGTGGAATAGGGATAGTATTATCCTATGCTCTAGAAGGATAGAAGTATCTATTCATCACGGGGTGCTGCGAAGCCTAAAAGAGATAACAGCAGAGTATCTCGTCTAGTACCTGGCATACTATAGACACTGAAGAGCTTTTGTTATTTCTGAAGCATCAGTAAAAAACAAACCAAAAGGTTTCAGTGATGATGCCCTATTTTTATGTTTAACAGTACAGTATTTCTCTGAGACTCAGTGGATATATTTGACTTCTTAATCATACCTGTGTAGCCAACAGGAATAAAACTTCAGAGGAAGTTAGTGCCAAAGGAAAGTTTGTCAGACTGTATTCCCTTTCTTTTTCTCCCTTCTAGACCCTGACTGCACCTGCCCCATTTGCTGATGAAACCAACTGCCAGTGTCAAGCACCCCATGAAAAACTGACCATTGCTCAGGCCCGCTTAGGAACACCAGGTGAGGCTGTACTTCTTTGTCTTAAATGGGCCCTGTCTTGACATTTTAAAGTATCAGAAAGGGGCCGGGCGTGGTGGCTCACGCCTGTGATCCCAGCACTTTGGGAAGCTGAGGTGGGTGGATCACCTTGAGGTCAGGAGTTCGAGACCAGCCTGGCCAACATGGTGAAACCCCATCTCTACTAAAAATACAAAATTAGCCAGGTGTGGTGGTGCACGCCTGTAGTACCAGCTACTTACTTTGGGAGGCTGAGGTGGGAGGACTGCTTGAACCCGGGAGGTGGAGATTGCAGTGAGCCGAGATTGCGCCACTGCACTCCAGCCTGGGCAACAGAGCAAGACTCCATCTCAAAAAAAAAAAAAAGTATCAGAAAGGCCCATCATTATTTGTGCAGCACTTGCTTTCAAGCAGAGAGTTGAACTTAGAGATTATAACACAGTGCAAGGGTAAAGAAGGGTAAACACTAACAGTGATAAACCAGACCAACCAAAGGAGCCAAGAAAAAGATGCATCAGAATACAGGGAGTTTGAGCCCCAGCTTTGTCACTTGTTAGTTCTACAGCCTTGGGCAAGTCACTAGAAAGATCTGAATCTGTTTCCTTGAAACAGGGACAACAATACCTACCTCACAAGGTTTCTGTGATAACTAGATTCATCGAAAGTACCAAAGCATTTTTAAAACCATGAAGGCATATACAAACCTAAGCTACTATAATTATTACCATTCTTAAAAGTATGCATTTTTTACAAAAAGTTTCTAGTGTGCCTTAAAAAGAGTGGGTTGCGCTATAGAAGTTTGTTCATTCATTCATTCCTTTAGCATTATGCCAGAGGATGGATAGGGAAGAGATTTGGAAAGAATTATAAGGTACCATCTGTTTTTCAAGAGACAAGACAACTAGATGTGAAATAAAAAACATTAGTAGCATGTGTGCAGGTGCTTAGGGGTTAAAACCTGCAACACAGATGATAATTGATTCTCAGAGAATGGCAGATTCATTTGGCCTGAGTGATCATGCAAGACTTCCGGGAGGGAGCAGAACAGACATTTTAGGAGAACTAAGATTTGGACTGTGTGGGCAGAAGATGCAAAGGTATTGCAGACAGGTGGAAGAGGAATAGTGAAGACAGAAATAGACAGCTGTGTAGGAGTGAGTGTTGTTTTAGTTGATTGGGATGGGGTGAAAAATAAGACTAGTTGAACAGGTAAACTTTAAGCCATTTAACATGGCATAACTCGGCCGGGCGTGGTGGCTCATGCCTGTAATCCCAGCACTTTGGGAGGCTGAGGCGGGCAAATCACTTGAGGTCAGGAGTTCCAGACCAGCCTGGCCAACATGGTGAAATCCCGTCTCTACTAAAAATACAAAAATTAGCCAGGCGTGGTGGCAGGCACCTGTAATCCCAGCTACTCGGGAGGCTGAGGTGAGAGAATCACTTGAATCCAGAAGGTGGAGGTTGCAGTGAGCTGAGATCACACCATTGCACTCCAGCCTGGGTGACAGAGTGAGTCTCTGTCTCAAAATAATAATAATAATAATAATATAAAATAAAATAACATGGCATAACTCTATGGTTTCTAGTTGCCATTACAGAAAACAAAAAAACAAAAAACAAAAAACAAACAAACCAAACTTAAGAGAATCCATGGAATGAAGAACAGTTTGCTTAACAATAATAATGGATACTTATTAAGTACTTACTATGTATTAAGATCTTTATATGTATCATGTCATTTCACTATCACAACTCTGTGTGATTAGTAGTTTTAGTATTTCACAGATGAGGAAATGAAGGTTTAGAGAAGCTGTGAATCTGCACAAGGTCATTCACTACTAAGTGGCAGTGGTTCACACTGGAGCCTGCATTAGAATCTACTAGAGGGCTTCTTAAAACCCAGATGGCTGGGTTCCACTCCTAGAGTTTCTGATTCAGTCCAACTGGGGTGGGGCCCAAGAAGTTACATCTCTAACAAGTTTCCAGGTGATGCTACTGCTCCAGGGATCACACTGGGAGAACCATTGGTAAGTGGTAAAGTTGGGATTTGGTCTCAAACCTATTGGTCTTAGAGCTTGACCTCTCAACCATGACACTGTGCTTCCTATAAGAATAGCCTTCAATAGAGTGAAGTGAGGAGCAGAGTAGGCAGAGTTAGGAAGCTTTCGTGTGAGCTGCTTTTGAAAAAGGCAAAACAAGGTTGGGGAGGTAGCACAGAGCAGCCAAAGCTGTTGTTCCCAGGCTTTAGTGTACAAAGAATCACCTGGTATGCTTGTTAAACAAGCAGATTTCCTGTTTCATTCCCTTCTTCCCAAATCTGGGATGGGGCCCAGGCAAGGCATCTGCATTTTAAACAGATAGTCAGGGTGATTCTAAAGTTAGTGGTCTGGAGACCACACACAGAAATACCAACCCAGCAATATATCCAAGGGATGCCAAATAAAAGTCCAGGTGGCTGACCGGGCATGGTGGCTCATGCCTGTAATCCCAGCACTTTGGGAGGCTGAGGCGGGCAGATCACCTGAGGTCAGGAGTTAGAGACCAGCCTGGCCAACATGGTGAAACCTTGTCTCTACTAAAAATACAAAAAATTAGCCAGGCGTGGTGGCACATGCCTGTAATCCCAGCTACTCAGGAGGCTGAGGCAGGAGAAACGCTTGAACCCAGGAGGCAGAGGTTGCAGTGAGCCGAGATCGCACCACTGCACTCCAGCCTAGGCGACAGCGCAAGACTCTGTTTTTTTAAAAAAAAAAAAAAAAAAAGTCCAGGTGGTTATGAAGAAAACAGACTTGACCTAAAGTTAAAGGGTGAGCATCAGGCCCAAACTGAAAGGGCCTCTACCTTTCTAGGGAAAGGAAAGGGAAGTAGAACTTACTATATATCTGTATATATCTGCTCGATGTGATGTTCTGTACTCTTTGCAAAGACCATGTGAGATGACTATTATTGTATCCTTTCTAAAGAGGAGACAAAGGAGACTTGCAGAACTGAAAAGTAACTTGTCAAGTGTCCTAGTTGACTGGGTAGAGCTGGAATTTGACCCCAAGTCCATTTTGCCTCAAACCCCTGCTTTGCCTACTGCAACAATCTGCCTTATGAATCATGGTCCACAGCAGGCCATGGAGCTAAGTGAAAACATGCTCAGACAGTAGCTGTGATCTTCTGTAGTGGCAGGACCATGCCATGCTCACTGCTGTTTCATCAGCATCTATTGAAATACTTGTTGCATACGCTGCGGTCAATAAATATTTTGTGAGTGAATGAATGAAAGTTTGGAGGCAGGCGGGTCACCTGAAGTCAGGAGTTTGAGACCACCTTGGCCAACATGATGAAACCCTGTTTCTACTAAAAGTACAAAATTAGCCAGGTGTGGTGGTGCATGTCTGTAGTCCCAGCTACTTGGGAGGCTGAGGCAGGAGAATTTCTTGAACCTGGGAGGCAGAGGTTGCAGTGAGCTGAGATCGAGCAGCTGCACTCCAGCCTGGGTGACAAGAATGAAACTTCACCTCAAAAAAAAAAAAGTGTGGGACAAGAGAAGTAGTTCTTCCTCTGGAAATAGAAGCAGAGAGAGTTTGTTCTGGTATTTTGAGCTGGTATCAAGCTAACTGGGTGAAATAGGGCACCTGTACATTGCCTGCCGCCAAGCAGTTTAAGCAGTAATAAGATGGTGGTGTATTTTGAAATAATACAGGTCGTTAGAGGGGGAGTGAGATGGAACAAAGATGAACTCCTGATCTTTAGAAGAGAAATTCTGCCCACTAACCTGAGGTGATGACCCTGGGAAATTATCTAAGAAAATCCGTGATGTTGATGAGTACCTAGCCAGGGTACTTGTGTTAGAAATTTCTTTATTTAGAACTTCAAATATCAGGCCGAGGGCGGTGGCTCATGCCTGTAATCCCAGCACTTTGGGAGGCCGAGGCGAGTGGATCACTTGAGGTCAGGAGTTCAAGACCAGCCTGGCCAACATGGTGAAACCCTATCTCTACTAAAAATGCAAAAATTAGCCAGGCGTGGTGGCGTGTTCCCAGGTGATGCTGCTGCTGCTACTAGTCCTGGGACCACACTTTGAGAACCACAGCATAAGAGCAACTGTCGGCAGTGGTTAGAAGGAGTGGTAGGGAGATTATCCAATATCATAATTGTTGGAGCATTGTACTGTTAGCAGAAAAGCTCGGAGAATTTTTAAGAATCTTGCTGTTTGATTACCATTTAAGAAAACAAGAAAAACGTTACTTTTTTGAAGGGTTTGTTCAAGAGTTTCAAGAAGGGTTTGGTCAAGAAGGGTTTGGTTTCAAGAGTTTCAAGAAGGGTTTGGTTTCAAGGGTAGTAAGCAATTTACCTGTTTGTGGCACTGTCTTGAGCGTGCCCTCAAAAAAGACAAAACATAGCAGAATTTGGTATTTGATAATGCTCTTCAAGATTATAGTTTTTTGTTTGTTTTTCTTTTGCATTTTTAGTGGAGCTGGTTTCGCCATGTTGGCCAGGCTGGTCTTGAACTCCTGGACTCAAGTGATCTGCCCATCTCAGCCTCCCTAAGTATTGGGATTACAGGCATGAGCCACTGTGCCTGGCCTAGATTATAGCTATAACTGGACTCTTACCATCTCCTACACTAGCCATATTTTGTGACATAATATAATTGCCTAAAATGTGTTTTACAAATTTAGAACTGCCCAAACAGGGGCTGGGGTACAAATTCTAGAAGAGGTAATGACAAACTCTGCCCATAGCTCTTAGCTTTTTGACCTTGTTTGTGAGGTCACAAGGGTGATGAAACTTCAAGAGAAAGAACAGAATAAATCAAAAAAGCAATCAGAATTGGCACCTTTGGTCTTAGCTAGTTCAGCTGTGGAGCTGTGCACATACACAGTGTTGTATGTATTCTGATGCATGGAGAATAAATCCTGTCTTGACATAAAGGAAAAGTCCAGGAGATTGTTTCATAGGTTCCTTTTCATTAAAACTGCCTTTCTTTTCTCTCTTTCTTTCTTTCTCTCTTTCTTTCTTTCTTTTTTTTTTTTTTTTTTTTTTGACAGGTTGTTGCTCTGTCACCCAGGCTGGAGTGCAGTGTTGCAATCACAGCTCACTGCAGTCTTAACCTCCCAGGCCCAAGCAATCCTCCCAATTCAGCCTCCCAAGTAGCTTGGACCACAGGCATGTGCCACCATGCCTGGCTTTTTTTTGTATTTTTTGTAGAGATGGGGTTTCACTATGCTGCCCAGGCTGGTCTCAAATTCCTGGGCTCGAGCCATCTATCCACCTTAGCTTCCCAAAGTGCTGGGATTACAGGCATGAGCCACTGTACCCGGCCCTAAACTGACTTTTCTTAAAGGGAATCTCGGTTCTGATTTTCTACTTTCCTTTTCAAAAAGGAAGTTTGTATTATCTGTTTCCACAGTGTGTAGAATTTCCCTGACTACATTTTTCAAGAGCCGCCTTAATGAATCTGCCTTATTCATGTATCATCCGTGATGTAATTTACTTAATAATTTTTCTTTACATATACTCACTGTTCTAAAACTTTAATGTATTTTAAAAAGCAAACATCAATCACTATCATTTACAGAAAATAGTATCATTAGCTAGTATCAATGGCTAGTGATAAGCAGAAGGTAACTACAAAGTTTATATAAAACTACGTAAATTGTATAAAATAAATATGTAACTATAAGATTTTAAAAGCTTAACTTGTGCCACCTTTTTTGCACATCAGTTATACAAAAAACAGTACTAGTTGCCATAATTACTGGGTGTTTAATAATAGTTTCTGTTTTGTTTTAAAGACAAGAATTCATATCAGCATATAGTTTTCTAGCAGGTACCAACAAGGTAGAAGAAAGAGTGGTGAGTTTGATTTGCACTCAAACATCATCGTAAATTGGTTGTATGACATTGGGTAAGATGCTTAACTTCGCTGAGCCTCCATTTGCCCATCCATGAAATGATAAGTCTACTTTCACCTGGCTCCCTCATAGGGTTGATGCAAAGATTAAGTGAAATACATGTGTTTTGTGAATTGTGTGTATTTCTAAGGTACTGTTTAAATGCCTTAAAATAGCCACAATCCAAGCCTTGTTAATAGCCATAATCAAAGATGATCAATCACTATTTTATTGTTGCTTGAATCTGAAGCAAATACCAAAAAATGCCTAACATACCCCACAGTAGTGTGAATTTAAATGTAACGTGGTTGGTGATTACCTCCTGTTTGGCTGTATGGCAGGTGTGTGTTTAACTCTTTAAACAACTGCCAAACTGCTTTCCAAAGCGATTGTACCACTTTAAATTCCTATCTGCAGTTTATGAGCATTCCAGTTGCTCTGCATTCTCATCATCACTTGGTATGGTCAATTAAAAAACATTTTTTAGCCATTCTAGTGTGTATGAAGTGTTATCTCATTGTGGTTTTCGTTTGTATTTCCCTAATGACTAATGTTATTGAGGATCTTCTCTTGTGTTTATTTGCCATCCTTGTATTTATTTTCTTTAGTGAAATGTCTGTTCGATATTTTTGCTTTATTTAACTGGGTGGTGGGTTGTTCATCTTACTGAGGTTTGAGAGTTCTTTATACATTCTAGATACAAGTCCTATATTTTGCAAATATTTTCTCCCAGTCTATGACTCACCTTTTCATTTTTGTAAAAATGTCTTTTGAAGAGCAAACGTCATGAGTCTCACAGGCTGCATTTAAGGTGTCACCCCAGGCTCAGTTCTCATCTGGAGGTTAACTGTTGTTAGATCTGCTTCCAAGCTCACTCAGGTTGTTAGCAGAATTTATTTCCCTGTGACTATAAGATCAAGGGGTGAGCTTCTTACCAGTTGTCGGCCAGCGGCCACCCTCAGCTCCTAGAGGCCACCTGCAGGTCCTTGCCATGTGGCCCTCTCCATAGGCCCTTTCACAACATGGCAGCTTGCTTCTTCAAAGCCACCAGTGCAGAAAGACAGTAAGTCTGCTAGCAAGATGGACCCTTTTTGTTTCTTTTTGTGGTTGTTGTTTTTGTTTTTTTTTGACAAAGTTTTATTCTTGTTGCCCAGGCTGGAATGCAGTGGTGTGATCTCGGCTCACTGCAACCTCTGCCTCCCGGGTTCAAGAGATTCTCCTGCCTCAGGCTCCCAAGTAGCTGGGATTATAAGCGTCCGCCACCACGCCAGGCTAATTTTTTGTATTTTTAGTAGATACGGAGTTTCAGCATGTTGGCCAGGCTGGTCTCAAACTTCTGACCTCAGGTAATCCACCCACCTCGGCCTCCCAAAGTGCTGGGATTACAAGTGTGAGCCACCACGCCTGGCCAAGATGGAGTCTTATAATGTAACATAATCATGGGAATAATGTCTACCACCTTTCCCATATTCTACTGATTAGAAGCAAGTTACAGGTCCCACACGCACTTCAAGGGGCGGGAATTACACAAAGGCATGGGCACCAGGAGGCAGAGATCATTAGAAGCCACCTTAACGTCTCTTCACGATAGCCATGCAATAGTTGTACTCTGACATCTTTTTTTGTTTTCAATTGGCTCCTGGTCATTGCCAAACCTCCAGCTTCACAGGTCAGTGGTATCTCACATAGATGCTCTGGAATCTCACATAGATGCTCTGGAGAGTCCCCAGATGCCTAAAAGCATATCCAGAAAAATCTCAAACAAAAGATTAAAACAGATCAACATACGAACTAAAAAGCCATACTCTGTTTTTTTTTAAAGCTTTATTATAGAGTATTTCAAACACACACAGAAGTAGAACAATATAATGAACCTTCCTGTGCCTGTCACTCATACCTAACAACCACTAACCCATGGCCAGTCTTGCACCATGCACACCTCTGTCTACTCTGTCCTCTTGAATGATTTGAAACAAAATCCCAGACTTCCTAGAATTCTGTGTATATGTCTGAAAAATAAGAACTCTGGTTTTATTAAACATAACCACTGTATCATGATCTTACCTGAAAAAACAATAATTCCTTGATATCACCAAATATTGTGTTCCAATTTCTAATTATCTTATGTCATCATTTATATATAGCTTGTTTGAACCCAATAATGTCCATACTTTACAGTAGGTTGATATGTTTTTTAAATCTCTTTCAATCTGCAGATCCCCCTTTCATTTCTCTTTTTCTTTCTCTCTCTCTCTTTTTTGCCTTGAAGTTTATTTGTTGAAGAGATGAAAGATCAGGGTCCTTTTTTGGCAGGGAGGGCAGTCCTGGAGAATTTCCCACAGTCTGGAAATTGCTGACACACCACAATTTTTAAAAGTGAGCTTATTGCAAAATCAACTTTGTAAATACTCTTCAGATTTACTAAATGGCCTTTTTCTCAGTAATTACGTCTTCTTTCTTTACTTTTCTTTCCTCCCTGCTTCCTGAATTCATTTCTCTTGATCACCTCTGAATCAATAACAAAAAGTTTTACAAAACTGCCATCTGCTTTCCCCTGGGGTTTATATCTTAAAACAAATTTTCCTCAATTGAATTCACATTGAATAAGAACATTGAAAGCAAGGCTCCCTCATTAGACAGTTTGTTATTTCAAAGCATTTTCTATTTACTGTGCCTTATTTAGAATACAGTATAATCCTACGAAGGCAATTCTGTTTGTTCAAATTTGTGTATAATTGGAAATAATTGCAATTCCCTATCTGACATAAAGTCTCTCAACTTTTTTTATTAGAGAAATTTAATTTATTAGAAACATTGTATCATCTGAATCTATTAATGTAACATTTCTTTATGTTCCAAATTAATGAGGTTGCATTGCATCAAGAAATAATCACAATTTTAAATCTAAGTCTTAAAGATCATTTAACAGAAGTTGGCATTGATTTCTTTTTTTTTAATTTATTTTTATAACATCAATGTAATACATGCATATATATATATATATATAATTTGAGACACGGTCTATCTCTGCCACCCAGGCTGGAGTGCAGTGGCGCAATCAGCTCATTACAGCCTCTGCCTCCTGAATTCAAGTGATTCTACTGCCTCAGCCTCCCGAGTAGCTAGTATTGCAGGCGCCTACCACCATATCTGGCTAATTTTTGTATTTTTAGTAGAAACAGGGTTTCACCATGTTGGCCAGGCTGGTCTGGAGCTCCTGACCTCAAGTGATCCACCCCTGCCTCAGCCTCCCAAAGTGCGTGGATTACAGGCTTGAGCCACCACGCCCGACTATTTTTAAAAGTCAGTAGTACTCCCAGCTTATAAAGAAAACTAGCGGTCCCTTTCTCCACCTTCTTCACCCCTGATTCTTATTCCCTGTAGGCACTCAACACTTGACAGTCAACTTTCCATAATGTTGTTGACATCTCTCATCCATTGTCATTGCCTTTCTTGTTTTCTCTGCCCTTGGGAGGATTATATCTTTTTAACTTAACTTTTAACTTTAACTTTTAACTCTTAACTCTGTAACTTTTAACTCTTAGTAATTGTTGTGGTGTTTCTGGGAGAAAGTAGAGATAACGTGTATGTTCAGTTCACCATATTTAACTGATGGTCTTTGTATTTCCTTTTAAAGAACATTATTAGCTCACGCCTGTAATCCCAGCACTTTGGGAGGCTGAGGTGGGCAGATCACAAGGTCAGGAGTTTAAGACCAGCCTGGCCACCATGGTGAAACCCTGTCTCTACTAAAAATACAAAAATTAGCTGGATGTGGTGCTGAGTGCCTGTAATCCCAGCTACTTGGGAGGCTGAGGCAGGAGAATTGCTTGAACCCGGGAGGTGGAGGTTGCAGTGAGCCGAGATTGCGCCACTGCACTCCAGCCTGGGCGACAGAGCAAGACTCTGTCTCAAAAAGAAAAAAAAAAAAGAAAACAAAACAAAAAACACTATTGTGGCCACATATGTCTCTTTCCTTCTCACTGCAAGAATAAAATGTCTCTATGTTGTTTGTAGCCGTGGAGATGAGGTGACAAGGGTGCTTAGAATGAGAGCACTTTGATATGAGAAACTACTTCTTTCTCCTGTCATCCATTTTTGAATCTTCTTGGATTTTCACATTCTAGTTCCTTTGTTGAGAGTCTAGAAAGGTGTCAAGGTTGGCAAAATACATAGAATTTTCTATATAAATGTAGGAGGCATCTTCCAGAGTATCATGATGGGGATATAACAGAGCTGCAAATTCCTTCCTCCAACCAGTTAAAAAGAATAATTTTGTGACTTGCTTTGTCTACCAAATTGATGGAAGTCTATACCCAATTTCTCTCTCTGACTTGAAGGGGATGGGTCTTTGGCCTGGCTGAGCAATAGTGTTATCCTGGTCTCCTGGTTCCTGGAGGTGCTGTACTGAAGTGTGTCCCTCTTCCTCTTGGAACAGCACTTTTTAGAGCACTAGATGCCACTGTCTGTGTGACCTCTTCACTTTTGACCTTTCTCCCTAGGAAGGACTATAGTGTTGGTTGTTCATCTTCAGCCCTGAGCACCACTTCTACATGCAACATTACATCCTGACTCTCCTCCCTTTGAGGCGTATGTCCCTAATCTCTTATTATACCAAAGAGGTTAGGGAGTGGCCTTGCAGTGGTATGCTAGTAAAGGTTTAACAGCTGGTCCTCTAGCGGGAAATAAGCCCTGATTTGTAGCATTTGCCAATTTCTGTCGTGGAAGCACTCTACCGTGGCTGACTTCAGGCTACCAACGTGACCTGGAGTTGGGAAGAAAGGTTGTAAGGTGAGCCATGTGAACAGATTCCAGTACATCGTTGCCTTTGAGAACAGGGACTTGGGGTCTTCATTCAGGACTGCCACACCCAAGGATGAAGCCATTTGCCTTTTCCATTGAGCTCCTCAGTTACTCCTGCCTACGTGTTCCAGCTGGGCTGACTCTGCCAGCTCAGGCACCTAGACTCCACTCTGGGTCAAGAGAACTCCTCAGTGCTCTGTGTTTGTCTCTTCTGTTGGCTAAAATAGTGTGTTCCCTGGTTTGATCTTAATTTTGTTATGTTTTTGCTCCGCTTTGATGTCTTCAGAAGAACCCCTTTAAAATCAATTTCGTGCACTGATATGAAACTGATGGTATGTAGAGATTGTGTCTTATCCAGAAAGTTTCTTATGACTGATAGAAGGTAACTGGGATTCCTCATTCTGCAGTTCTGTTAACAGTGTTTTCTTTCTCCCACAGCTGACAGGCCTGTTAGAGTATACGCCGATGGAATATTTGACCTCTTCCACTCAGGTCACGCAAGAGCCCTTATGCAAGCAAAAACACTGTTTCCCAACAGCTACTTGTTGGTAGGAGGTAAGAAGTGCATTTTCTTTTTGTCTAGAAAACTCTTTTATTATATGCTTTCTGAAAAGAGCCCCTTTCAGAGTTCCATCAGTAAAAATCTCACATTGTTAATGCTTCCAATTCAGCCCATACTGGCTCGCTTGTTCACTGCCTGAAATTTAAAATGATGTTTGAAAAACCATAGGGGAAGTTACATCATGGGATTGTATAACCCTGATCCTCAGAGAGAGATGGACTGATAGTACCACCAAGGTTAAATGCTTCATGTTTTCCATTAATGCCTTTCTCCTAGTGTTTAAGGCTTGATCCAAATTATGTTCCTAAAATTTTCTAGAGGGATAAGAGAAGCAATATTATTCTGATTTCAAATCTCAAAGAACTAAAGGGAGTTAGGATGATGAAGAACAAACAAGGTCATTATCTATTTCTTTTGTGTGACCCGCAGCACTTAAGACAATGTTGTGCTAACACTAGTGGCTTGTAACAGCCCCACTTAGTTGAATTTGTAGCAGTGTGTTAAAGACATGGAGATTTATATACCGAGGTAATCTTGGTTCACAACGAAGGGACCAATTTACTCGCTAAGTCTATGGAAAGAGAAGGATCATTAGATGTGGACTGAAATTTTCCTCCTCCAGGAGGCCTAACTATTTCTTTTTGGCTAAAAGGGATAGTACCTGACTAGGAAGACCTGTATTTCACTTGTGCAGCTTCTGGAAGCAGCATATTCATTCAGAGTAATCAGTTTTTGTGGCATATAAACTAGGCACCATCAAGTCTTACACCTCTACTGGGGGAAAAAAGTACTGGTAAGAGACTACATAACTGTTTTTTAAAGAATTTTGTTACCTTCTGCAATTAAAAACCACTTTGTTTGTTTGTTTGTTTGTTTGAGACGGAATCTCACTCTGTCGCCCAACTGGAGTGCAGTGGTGCAATCTTGACTCACTGCAACCTCTGCCTCCCGGGTTCAAGTGATTCTCCCGCCTCAGCCTCCTGCATAGCTGGGATTACAGGCATGTACCACCACGCCCAGCTAATTTTTTTTGTATTTTTAGTAGAGATGGGGTTTTGCCGTGTTGTCCAGGCTGGTCTTGAACTCCTGACCTCAGGTGATCCACCCACCTCAGCCTCCCAAAGTGCTGGCATTACAGGCGTGAGCCACCGTGCCCAGCCAAAAACCACTTGTTGGACATTTAAGAGGAACTCTTCTGCAGATTTTGCCAAGGGTGGTGACCACAGGACCATTGAATGGAGTTCTTTCCAGAAGGAGGAAATGGTGAAAGGCAATGGTTACTGGGCAAGTCATGCAGAGGGAACCCAAAACAGGCAGAGAACCCAACCCTTGCTTACTTCCCTTTAGCCTGAAAACCATTCCTTGAGAGAGCACTACCACCTGGAGTCTGGTCCTAGGCTACTGGGGCCCTGGAGAGACCTCTGCAGTGTTTGGGCTTTGGTCATTTGGGTGGCCTAAGTTTGGAGGTGGTTAGGTGTGGGTCACAGTTAACAGGAACACTAGCTGTGGCCCTGGGTTATCACATCCAAGGTAAGATCAAAGGAAATGTGTAGCTTTCAGTACGTTCTTGTAAATTGGAGGAGGCAGTCAGTTAATATCAGCAGCTCTCTAGGTCATTAGGCAACAATGGTTTCACTGACTCACTGATTTCTTCATCTGACAACTTTCTTTTTTTTTTTTTTTTTTGAGATGGAGCCTTGCTCTGTCACCCAGGCTGGAGCACAATGGCACGATCTCGGCTCACTGCAACCTCCGCCTCCCAGGTTCAAGTGATTCTCCTGCCTCAGCCTCCCAAGTAGCTGGGATTACAGGCGCGTGCCACCATGCCGGGCTAATTTTTGTATTTTTAGTAGAGACGGGGTTTCACCATGTTGGTCAGGCTGGTCTTCAACTCCTGACCTCATGATCCACCCGCCTCAGCCTCCCAAAGTGCTGGATTACAGGCACATGCCACCATGCCCGGCTACTTTTTTGTATTTTTAGTAGAGACAGCATTTCACCATGTTGGCCAGGTCTCGAACTCCTGGCCTCAGGTGATCCACCCACCTCAGCTTCCCAAAGTGTTAGGATTACAGGCGTGAGCCACCGCTCCCGGCCCCTCCATCTAACAACTCTTTATTGAACTCTTACTATGTGCCAGGCATTTTTCTGTACACTGGGGATGCAGCCATGAACAAAACAGACTGTCTATGTCCTCAGAGAACTTGGAGTCTGAGGGAGAGGCAGTCATTGCCCACTAAACAAGTAAATATGTAGTAGTGGTACTATGAAGAAATATAGGAAAAGAGAAAAGAGTGACTGGGCGGAGGAAGGAGGGATGTTTTAGGTATAAAGATCAGGGAAGACCTCTCTGAGGAGGTGACATTTGTGCAGAGACCTGAATGAAATAAAAGCACTCAAAAGCCAGAACATCCAGTCTTCCTTGTGCAGGATTCTCACCAGTCAAGACGACAGTGTGAGGCAAGCAGAGAAGACATGGTGACATGTTAGTTTTTTGATTTGTGTATCTTAAGGAGGCTTTCCATAAAAGCACAGATGATTCAGTACTCAGGGAAATTAATATGGGCAGAAGTTTGGAGCCAAGAAATAAAGCAGAAGAGAAGGAGAAAAATTTCAATAAGAAATCCTGGACTTTTTAGCAGCTATAGCAAAGGGGGCCACACAGTCATTCTATCACTCTCAAACTCTAGAAGCTGAATTGTACCATCAGGAAGAACTAGTTTTTCCTGCCTGAGTTCTGAGATAACTGTTTCAGAGGGTCACTGTGTAAGGGGCATTGAGTAATCCAAAGAACGATGTCCTCTATAGTAGGTTTACACAGAATTTCAGATATTCCCTTAATGGCTATTACATGGGTTGTGGAAGTCAAGGGCATATTGAACTACTTGGATGACCATGAGACTGTATCCTTTGGTAAGTGACAAGGACTGGAGTACAGGAAGAAAATAAAACAATACAGCATCAAGCTATAAAGAAATAGTACGTAGACTTCTGGGAACAGTGACAGAGTAAGAGTGAAAGCTGGGCATGGTGGTGCATGCCTGTAGTGCCAGCTACCCAGGAGACTGAGGCAAGAGGATCACCTGGACCCAGGAGTTCAAGGGTATAGTGAGCTATGATCGTACCTGTGCATAGCTATTGCATTCCAGCCTGCACAACACAGTGAGACTTCATCTCTAAAACAAACAAGAAAAACACCAACCATGGGCAACACAAACAATAATAAATAATTTCAGTCTGTTCTTTTCTCTGTAGATTTCTTATTCTTATCATCTCATTTGAAATAATCGAATTGTAATACTATGAAATATCTTCTAACCACTCTGCTAATAAAATTCAGTGACATCCTGGCTGGGCGCAGTGGCTCACACCTGTAATCCCAGCACTTTGGGAGGCTGAGTTGGGTGAATCATCTGAGGTCAGGAGTTTGAGACCAGCCTGGCCAATGTGGTGAAACCCTGTCTCTACTAAAAATACAACAAAAAATTAGCCTGGCATGGTGCTGCACGCCTGTAGTCCCAGCTACTTGGGAGGCTGAGGCAGGAGGATTGCTTGAACCTGGGAGGCGGAGGTTGCAGTGAGCCGAGATCGTGCCACTGCACTCCAGTCTGGACCACAGAGTGAGATTCTGTCTCAAAAAAAAAAAAAATTCAGTGACATCCTGTATTTCATATGTCTCCATTAATTTAATATTTGATCCCAAGTCTGTTAAATGGAATCTCTAACCTCCTGTGTATAGGCAGACTGCTATGGGGGCGTGGTATAAGAGCTCAAATCCCAAGAGTGGCATTGCTGTCTGGGTGTGATTTCCCAAATGGTGAATGCCTCTTGGTAAAATTGTAAACAAAACAAAGTGCAATCTTCCTTTGATGTACATAGTAATTGCCTTCCTCTAAAATTCTGTGTCTATCATAACTGTTGCAGAAATACTTTGTGATTGTATGCAAAACAAAGGCAGATTCTAGACTCAAATAATTTTATTTTTCTAAGTTTTTTATTTAATCATTTTTTTTTTTTGGAGATAGGGTCTTGCTCTGTCTCCCAGGCTGAAGTGCAGTGGAGCAATCACAGCTCACTGCAGCCTCAAACTCCCGGGCTCAAGTGATCCTCCCATCTTAGCCTCCCAAGTAGCTGGGACTATAGGCACATGCCACCATGCCTGGCTAATTTTTCTGTTTTTGTTTATTGTAGAGATGGGATTTCACTATGTTGCCCAGGCTGGTCTCAAACTCTTGGGCTCAAGTGATCCTCTGGCCTAAGTGTCCCAAAATGCTGGGATTACAGGCATGAGCTAGCACACTCAACCTCAAATAATTTTAAATATTATGCAGGGACTTTCAAAAATCTTGCAGGGATGTGGGAAAATTCTCATGCGGAGCTGCCACATGCATTGCAAGATGACTAGCTTCATTGGCCCCTGCCCACTGAATGCCGGTAGCTGCCTCCAACCATTATGACAATTAAAGATGGCCCACAGATTTCCAAAATGCTTCCTAGAGAATGATGAAATCCTTGTTGAGGACCACTGTCTTAGACTAGGAGTCTTGAAATTTTGTTCCCCACAATCTCTAAAAGAATTTTGAAAAATCTGTATACCTTCTTATACAGTTTAAAGCAGATGTCTAAAATTTATATATCAGGCCGGGTGCAGTGGCTCACGCCTGTAATCCCAGCACTTTTTGAGGCCGAGGCAGGCAGATCACATGAGGTCAGGAGTTCTAAACCAGCCTGGCCAACATGGTGAAACCCCATCTCTACTAAAAATACAAAAATTAGCTGGGTATGGTGGCAGGTGCCTGTAATCCCAGCTACTCAGGAGGCTGAGGCACTAGAGTCACTTGAATCTGGGAGGTGGAGGTTTCAGGCAGCTGAGATTGTACCACTGCACCCCAGCCTGAGCGACAGAGCGAGACGCCATCTCAAATAAATAAATAAATAAATAAAATAAGTAAATAAAATTTAGATATCTGCTTCTTAATTTAAGTAGTTATAAAAGATGTAAATTCTGGAATATTGTGAGTATTAACCTTTTTAAAAATTAATAAACTTTATTTTTTAGAGAAGTTTTAGGTTCACAGAAAAATTGACTGGAAAGTACAGCGAATCCTTGTATACTCCTTTCCCGCACAGGCACAACTTCCCCTACTATGAATATCCTGCCCCAGCCTGATGCATTTGTTACAATCCATTAGCCTACATTGACACATCATTATCACCTCAAGTCCATAGTTTACATTAGGGTTCACTCTTAACGTTATACCTTCTATGGGTTTGGATAAAATTTTACATTGTCCAAACTCATAGATGTACATTGTATAATGACAGGTATCCACAATGATAGTATCATACAGATACTATTTTTACTGCCCTAAAAATCCTCTATGCTCTACCTATTCATCTCTTCCTCCCTGTAACCCCTGACAACCACTGTTCTTTTTAGTGTAGTTTTACTTTTTCTAGAACATCATATAATTAGAATTATACAGCATGTAGCTTTTTCAGATTGGCTTCTTTTACTTCATAATATTCAATTAATGCTCCTCAATGTCTTTTCATGGCTTGCTAGCTCATTTCTTTTTGGCGCTGAATAATGTTCCATTGTCTGGATGTACCACAGTTTATCCATTCATCTGCCAAAGGACATCTTAGTGGCTTCCGCATTTTGGCAAATATGAATAAAGTTGCTATAAGCATCCATGTGGAGGTTTTTGTATGGACATACATTTTCAGTTCATTTGGATAAATACCAAGGAGTGTGATTGCTAGACTGCATGGTAGGAATATGTCTAGTTTTGTAAGAAACTGCCAAACTGTTTTCCAAAGTGGCTGTACCAGGAGTGGGTATAGCTCAGAGGTAGAGCATTCAACTGCAGATCGAAGTGTCTGTACCATTTTGCATTCCCACCAGCAATAAATGAGAGCTCCTATTGCGTCATGTCCTTGCCAGCATTTGGTGGTATCAATGTTTTGGACTTTTGCCATTCTAATAGGTGTATAGTAGGTTGTTTTAATTTTCAATTTCCTAGTGACATATGATATTGAACATTTTTCATGTGCTTCCTGGCCATCTGTAGATCTTCTTTGGAGAGGTACCTGTTAAGGTCTGTAGCCCATTTTTTAAAATCCAGCTGTTTTTTTTCTTATTGTTGAGTTTTAGAGTTCTTCGTATATTTTGGGTAACGGTCCTTTATCAGTTGTATCATTTTCAAATATTTTTCTCCCAGTCTATGTCTTTTTTTTTTTTTTTTTCGAGAAAGAGTTTCGCTCTGTTGCCTGGGCTGCAGTGCAGTGGCACGATCTTGGCTTACTGCAACCTCTGCCTCCTGGGTTCAAGCAATTCTTGTGCCTCAGCCTCCCGAGTACCTGGGATTACAGGCATGTGCCACCACACCTGGCTAATTGTTGTATTTTTAGTAGAGACAGGGTTTCACCATGTTGGCCAGGCTGTTCTTGAACTCCTGACCTCAGGTGATCCACCAACCTCGGCCTCCCAAAGTGCTGGGACTACAGGCGTGAGCCACCGTGCCCGGCCCCCAGTCTATGCCTTGTTTCCTCATTCTCCTAACATTGTCTCTTGCAGAACAGAAGTTTTTAATTTTAATGAAGTCCACCTTATCAATTGTTTCTGTCACGGTTCATGCCTTTGGTGTTGTATCTAAAAAGTCACCACCATACCCAGAAGAAACCCATCTGGGTTTTCTTCTGTAGAGTTTTATAGTTTGGCATTTTACATTTACATATAGTTTGGCATTTACATTTGATTTTTGTGAAGGATGTAAGGTTATGTCTAGATTAATTTTTTTTTTTTTGCATGTGAATGTCCATTTGTTCCATTTGTTGAAAGGTCTATGTTTGCTTGCCTTTGCTCCTTTGTCAAAGACTGACTCTCTGTATATTTGTCTGGGTCCATTTCCAGGCTTTCTGTCTGTTCCATTGATGTATTTGTCTGTTCTTTTTGCCAGTACCACACTGTCTTGATTACTATAGCTTTATAGTAGGTTTTGAAGTCAGATAGTGTCAGTTTTCTGACACTTTCTTCTCCTTCAATATCAATTTGGTTTTTCTGGATCTTTTTCCTTTCCATATAAACTTTTATTTTTATGTATTTTTTAAGAGGCAGGGTTTTGCTCTGTCACTCTGAGGCCCTACTTGAGCTCCTGGAGGTAAAACCCACAAAAGTATTTGTCCCCTGGCTTCTTGAACTCTTAGACTTGTCCACACTGAGGTGCCAGCGATTTGTCAGTTTAAATTTTCCTATCCCAGCACTGGTTCCTGGGGAGGTAGCTCTGCTTGTGGGTTTCTGCTCTAGTAAGCTAATATTCTCTCTATCTGCCTGTTTCTCTCTCCAATTTTGGGAGTCGTGGTTTGCCCTGTGACCTCAGTTCTCTGATGGATCTAAGAAGACCTGTAGATTTGTCAGTTTGTTCAGTTTTTACTTGTTGTCAGGACCGAGTGGCCACTTTTAAGCTCCTTGCCTACCAGACTGGAAACCAGAAATCCAATATTGACATTTTAAAACAAAATTATGGGCCAGGCGCAATGGCTCCCGCCTGTAATCCCAGCACTTTGGGAGGCCGAGGTGGGTGGATCACTTGAGGTCAAGAGTTCGAGACCAGACCAGCCTGGCCAACATGATGAAACCCCATCTCTACTAAAAATACAAAAATACTAGCCAGGCGTGCACCTGTAGTCCCAGCTACTAGGGAGGCTGAGGCGGGAGAATCGCTTGAACCCGGGAAGCGGAGTTTGCCATGAGCTGAGATCGCGCCACTGGACTCCAGCCTGGGTGACAGAGCAAGACTCCATCTCCAACAAATAAATAAATAAATACATAAATAAAAAACAAAATTGTTACCCCATCACTTTAATGCATCTATTGGCATCTAAATACTATAATGCTTTGAAATATATCATCAACAATTTACAAAACATATAACAAGCTATTTTTTAACTTTTAAATATTTATGAGTTTCATTTTTTCCCTCAAACTTATATTTTCATTCTGCTTCTCTCCCATAATTTTTCCTAATGTGATGTGTTTTAATGTTTGCAAATCTTTTAGTGATCACTGTATCATACTTCTCTGAAACAAAAATATGTATATAAATTAGAGCATAACTAACCAAAGCACCACATTATATACACTTTGATAAATAATTATTAACATAGACATAAATTTGGACAGCAATGTATCTCTTAATGAGATGAATAGTATGTACCTGGAGATGTACTTATGGATGAATATAACTGACTGCTAGAATGAGGCAGGGTTTAACATCAATTTTATCCCTATTTTTTCCTTGTCATAGTTATAAGTGCTGAAATATGTTGTTCATGCAAATGTGTAGATAGAATGGAAGGAGTTTGTTACAGTGATGCCACTCAATTCTTTGAACTTCTGAGTTATTTACCAAAAATAACAACATAATTTATTATTATTATTGCCATCAAAAGTAATTTTAATGGTCTATCAAGTGACAATTTGTTAAGATCCTCCTTCAAATTTGTTGCAAGCAATGGATTAGAAATGACCTGACCTGCAAAAGGATTTGTTGCCAAGCTATTAGAATCATTTGCTTTTTCTCTTTCTGGGAATTCTAACAAAAGGCTATATCAAGACTTATTAAACGACTCTTAATTATATCCCTTATTCTTTTACTTGAAAGCAACTTATTCAACTAGATATAGCCAGAAAGGGTTTGGGAAATGGAAATATTAGTAATTTAATTACATCATTGCCAATCAAGTAATTTTTGATAAAATGCTTTTATCATTTGCTTACAACCTTTTTTAAAAAACAAAATCTCAGGGCTACAGTTTCAGATTACTAACTTTGCAGAAAACACCATCCAACCAAATTGGCAAAACCAGTCCTCATTGTCAAACCTACTAAAAACCTACAAACCAAGAAAATGTCTTTTCAATTCAAATGTATTAATGTATTTTCAGTTCAAATGTATTAATGTATTTCAAGAAGCTTTATAAAAACCATTCAAAAATAAATGATAGAATGGATTATGTAAAATAGAATCAGTCACGATTAAAATGATGTAGATCTAATATAATAAGTTATAAACAAGACAAGACAATAAATCAATGCACTTAATTTGTAGTAATGCAATGTAATTTATACATAAAATTATGTGATATTTATAGGAAGAAGAGTATGATTTTTAAAAGGCATGTTATTCCTTCTCTAAATATTGGCACACGTGTGTGTATGAGTGTGTGTGTGTGTGTGTGTGTGTGTATATATCAAATTCTAGTGTTTGCCTTTTGGGAATAATCAAATAAATATGAAAAACAGAAATAGTTATCTTTAGTAGATACCATGACTAAACTTTTCCTATGTATTTAAAGATAGAAAGGGGGCATATATTATTAAAAAGTAATTGGTCTGGAGGCAGATAATAATTTTATTTTTTGTTATAAAGAGGTAGAAAATAAACATTATAGACAATGAGATGAATTAGGATGACCTGTAAATAGAATAAATATTTTATGATATAAGTTGATAACACAGGTTTTTAACTTCCTTTTTAAGTAATGCGTATGAAGCCTGTAAAAAATTATGTAAATGTTTTACCCATGTGTCTATTCCAATGTATCTTGAAAAATTTGATAATTCTAGAAAATATTCTAGTCACATTTCTAAGAAGCAGCAGTACCAGCCTATATAGCTTTGGTTTATTGAAGTGATTTTCAAGTAAATAGCTGGAAAAAAATGCTTACTCTTATCTACAAGAGAAAAGCCATTTTTAGGATTCAATATGAGTGTTAAGAATAGCTGAAAAAATGCTTACCCTTGACTACATGAAAAAGCCATTTTTTTAGAATTCACTATTTCTTTCCAATGCTCCTTTTGCTTTGAGTTCTTGGGCCTTATCCCTAAAGATCCATGTGTTTTTTGACAATAGTTGGGAGAAGAGGCAAAGTTGTTGGGCAAAAATTTGCATTATTCTCCACTCTACCATATTGAGTTTCTAACACTAGGCTTCACCTGTAACAGAAATGTGTGTAAGACAGGGAAAGACAGGAAGCTTTCATAGGTTCATGGTGCTTTGAATGGTCACTAACTGAGATTTCCATTTGGTTTGCCCTGAAGGCTAAATCGCCCTCCACCCCTTCCAATGCAACATATTAAGGTTTGGGTGGTGCCTTTCTTTTGTAAAGTGGAGTAAGCATGGCTTTGGACCCAGAGACTTTCTTGACCTAGTTAATATTAGGAAAGTGTACCACTGGAAGTTGAATCTGGACATTGATTCGTTTAAAACTACCTGTTCATGGATACCTTTTGAAAAGTCTATGTGGCTGGGTGTGGTGGCTCACGCCTGTAATCCCAGCACTTTGGGAGGCCGAGTGGGCGGATCATGAGGTGAGGAGTTCGGGACCAGCCTGACCAACATGGTGAAACCCCGTCTCTACTAAAAATACAAAAATTAGCCAAGCGTGCTGGCACACGCCTGTAATCCCAGCTACTTGGGAGGCTGAGGCAGGAGAATTGCTTGAACCCGGGAGGCGGAGGTTGCAGTGAGCCGAGATCACGCCACTGCACTCCAGCCTGGGTGACAGAGCGAGACTCCATCTCAAAAAAAAAAAAAAGAAAAGAAAAAGGAAAAGTCTTTGTGTGTCCATGAGGGTATATGTATCCTAGTTTAAGGAGACCTTTATCTTAGACTATCTTTCTGGAGAATGACAAACCAACCAACTTAATGGCAGACAATTCTATACTGAGGAAAGTTAGGGAGGTCTTCAAGAATAGGTGTCCTGTGTTGTTGGTTGAAAGGCTGGATCTTGATTACTGTATGTGTGATCAACATGTAAAATGCTTACAGTGAGTTAAATGGGCCTGCCATATTAACTAGGGTCCCCTTTCCATATGCAGGTAGATTTGCTGTAGGAGTTCCCTTGGGTGGAGCGAAGACTTCACTCATGAAACCACTTTGGTCAGGGCAAGTATGGGGACAAGTATTTGGTAGAAATATTTGGTATTTGTCAGAAATCATTTATTAAAGGACCAGAAACTGTGATAACTGGAGGTACTATAGTCTATTTCTCAACCTTAGGCAGTAAAAGACACCACAATCGTCATGGTTTTGCCCTATGATTATAACACCAGCACTTTTTTTTTTTTTTTTTTTGAGATGGAGTCTCACTCTGTTGCCCAGGCTGGAATACAGTACCATGATCTTGGTTCACTGCAAGCTCCACCTCCTGGGTTCAAGTAATCCTCCCACCTAAGCCTCCCCAGTAACTGAGATTACAAGCATGCACCACCACACCTGGTTAATTTTTCTATTTTAAGTAGAGACAGGGTTTCACCATGTTGGCCAGGATGGTCTCGAACTCCTGACCTCAAGTGATCTGCCCGCCTCGGCCTTGCAAAGTGCTGGGATTACATGCATGAGCCACCGCACCTGGCCGAATACCTGCACTTCTAATTTTTTAAGCATGTAGCCAGTAATAATTTGAAAATTCTTCTATGCAAGCTTACCTTGTTGGCATTATTTTAGTGAATTGAGACTCTCCACTTGTAAAGCTCTTTTTTCCTCCATTTTAATTTACAAGTTTGTGTCATTTAAAAACAGGCCAAGGAATTAAAATTTATACTAGTGTGTTTTTTTCCCTAAAAAAATTTTTAAAGAGTCAGCAAATAGCCACCTCTGCTTCTCAGGAGGGCAATAAAAATAACAACAGTAAACATACTACTACTACTATAGAAGACATAAAGATTACTCCACAAACTTGTGTTTATTTTATTATATTTTAATTGGAACTAAATATTCTTTAAGAGTCCCTTTTGCCTGACTGGTAGGAAATTCAGTCTCAGTCTTTTTTTTTTTTTTTTTTTTTTTTTTTTTTTTGAGACAGGGTCTCACTCTCTCGCCCAGACTGAAGTGCAGTGGTGTGATCTCGGCTCACTGCAAACTCCGCCTCCCAGGCTCAAGCGATTCTCCTGCCTCAGCCTCCTGAGTAGCTGGAATTACAGGCGTGCACCACTAACGCCCGGCTAATTTTTATGTTTTTAGTAGAGACGGGGTTTCACCATGTTGGCCTGGCTGGTCTCGAATTCCTGACCTCAAATGATCCACCCACCTCGGTCTCCCAAAGTGCTGGGATTACAGGCATGAGCCACTGCGCCTGGCCTAGTCTCAGACTTTACTGGGCTCTCTTTACCTCCCCAGAGTCAAACAAGTGTCCACAATGTTTATAGAAACAGGAGCGGGGCCTCCAGTCTTCAACCCAGGGCTATTTTTGCACTGCCCTCACTGTCTGAGCCCAGATAATTACTAGAAGGGAGCAGATTCATTGCACCTATCACAGTTCAGTCACCTGCAGTCTGTTCCCAGGTAGAACTCCCATGCCTAGGGCCTCACATTCTCATCTCTCTTGAGGTCCTGCCACTGGCATCTGCTGCTTGTGGGATCCATAGACATTTGGCCCTTTCCCTGCAATTTGGAGAGATCTCCTCTCTCATTGTCTTCTTCTTTCCAGAATACCCCTCAAGTTGCTCTGGCTTCAGGAAAACAGCAGCCAGGAAGGCAGGCTGTCTACTAGCAACTTGAGCTCACAGCACCTACAAAGGAGTCTGTACCACGGGGCCCTCATACCTGCTTGGAGTAGGGGGCAGGGAAAAGACAGAACACAAAATCTGAAGGAATAGATCCATGAATGATCGTATTTTCCTACTACTATTCGTAAATGGCTAACATTATTCAGCATTACTCTCTGCTCATAAAGATGATCAAATTTAATTCTCAAAACTTCACCATGTTTTAAAGACCAGATAACTGAGGCTCAGAGAGTTTGAGTAACTTTTCCGGTAATAGCAGAGCTGGGATTAGAACCCGAGTCTGTTGGGCTCCCAAGCTCAATTCCTATGTTGTATTTTCTCTCCTGTGGGAGCACAGTGAGCTGCCAGCATAGGTTAGTTGCAGCATGAGTTCCCAGATAGCTCAATGAATTCATCCATGGAATACCGCTGCCCAGAGCTCTCCATCTGGTTGTCAGAGTGCATTTGCCAAGACTCAAGAACAACAGTGCTGCTTTGGGCGTAATTAATGTTTAGACAATAACTGGTCAGCATGTTCAGCTGCTTCTTGAGGTCACTCCTGGGATAGGAAAATAGGACCCTGTATTGGCATAAACAGGATGTTTGTTTTCTTTGTGCTCTATCAGTAGGCCATTATCTCGGTCATGTAGAAGTTATACCAAATTGCTCAGGTGCAGATTCAGAAAGGGGGAGGATGTGGCACGGCCTAGTTTTGTGCTGTTTAAAATAGAAAATGGATGAATCTGAAATCCATTTCTGCTCAATATGATTCTCAGGGTAGTATTTTAATAAGGTCCTAAAAGAACATTCAAAAAGTCTTAGATTACTTTTGAAATCATATTGCATGGCCCATAAAGAATTCCTGTTTATGGGGTCAAAAACTAATATAGTCAATAAATCAATACATAGTTATTATGGCCCTACTACCTGTCCCTCCTGCCCACCTTCCCCCCCACCTCTGGGCATAATGGGTGATTTAAAGACAGGCAGAGCTCTTGACTCAAGTTATTTATAATATGCTTCAGGGTTTTCAAATGTTGTCTTCATCAGAATCATCTCTGAAGCTTGTCAAAGACAGAGCTATCTGGGCCCCACTACAGACTCACTGAATCAAAATCTCAGGGAGTGAGCTGGGTTTCTTTATATGTGTTTATCAAGCTCCTTGGGTGATTCTGATACTCATCAGTTTTCAGGCCAGACATATGGTTGATGTTGTTTTGGTAATATAAACTTTTATAATAGAAAACATCTCAGGAAGTATGTATAGGAGATATAGAGGCATATATATATATGCATCTAGAAGCTCATTAGTCTCTCCTTTGAGTGTATGTCGTTGAAATGTTCCTGTAGGCCAGGCGCGGTGGCTCACGCCTGTAATCCCAGCACTTTGGGAGGCTGAGGCAGGTGGATCACTTGAAGTCAGGACTTCGAGACCAGCCTGGCCAACATGGCGAAACCCCATCTCTATTAAAAATACAAAAATTAGCCAGGTGTGGTGGCAGGTGCCTGTAATCCCAGCTACTTGGGAGGCTGAGGCAGGAGAATTGCTTGAACCTAGAAGGTGAAGGTTGCAGTGAGCTGAGATCGCACCATTGCACTCCAGCCTGGGCAACAGAGGGAGACTTTGTGTCCAAAAAAAAAAAAAGAAAGGAAGAAAGAAAGAAAAGAAAAGAAAGAAAGAAAGAAAGAAAAGAAAGAAAGAGAAAGAGAAAGAAAGAAAGGGAAAGAAGGAAAGACAGAGAGAGAGAAAGAAAGAACGAAAGAAAGAAAGAAACCAAAGAAAGAACGAAAGAAATAAAGAAACCAAAGAAAGAAAGAAACAAAGAAAGAAAGAAAGAAAAGAAAAAGAAGGAACCTGTAGATAAATATACATCTATTATTGTAAATAATAATAAATATTTCTTGAGTATCTATATGTATCAGGCTTTGTTAATTCATTCAACAAATATTGTTAAAAGCCTACTAGGGGCCAGGTATGGTACATCAGAAAATGAAACAAAAGTCCCTGCCCTCGGGGAATTTATAGGGGAACACCAACAATAAAACTAAATAAGACAGC
Source organism: Pan paniscus (assembly GCF_029289425.2). Taxonomy (NCBI): domain Eukaryota; kingdom Metazoa; phylum Chordata; class Mammalia; order Primates; family Hominidae; genus Pan; species Pan paniscus. The sequence continues at coordinate 26,391,620 of NC_073272.2, read as the reverse complement.
TACATGAGACAAGTGTCATGGAGAGAAGTAACGCAGCAGAGGATCACAATTCAGAAGAGGGTGGGTCTACTTGGGAGGCTGAGGCAGGAGAATCGCTTGAACCCGGGAGGCAGAGGTTGCAGTGAGCCAAGATCGTGCCATTGCACTCCAGCCTGGGCAACAAGAGCAAAACTCTGTCCAAAAAACACAAACAAAAAAAGAAGAGGGTAGGGGGAAAGACTTGAGGGAGAGGAGGAGGTGAGCTCTATGAGTATTTGGAGCACAACTATTCCAGGTTTGGAGAATAGTGCAAGGCCCGGACCTGAGAAGAAGCATTCAAGAAACTGCAAGGCCGGGGAGCTGGGAGACACTAGGAGACTGGTCAGGGAGGCAAGGAGTGGGCAGAGGCGTAGGTCTTGTCAGCCACTGGAGGACTTTGGTTTTACTCTGAATGAGACGGGAAGGGTTCTGAATTTGGGAATGACACAGACTGACAAGCTTCAACAGGCTCATTCTGGCCAATGAGAATAGGTTGTTGGGAGTGGGCAAGGCTGGAATCAGGAGATCAGTTAAGAGGCTACTGCAGTCATCCCTGGGAGAGATGATGAAGGGGTGGGGATGGGAGCAGTGGAGGTGCTGAGAAAAACATGGCTTCCGGGTGTGCTTTGAAGGCAGAGCCTGCAGTTTTCCTGATGGCTTGGGTGTGGATTATGTGAAGGGACTACAAAAGAAGGTTTTCCAAGGATGCTGAGTGTGACTGTTGGCTGTGCTTACTCTGTGGCCAGATTTGATTCTGGGTGTGGGCCATCATTCAGTTCCAAGACAATGATCATATTTTTGTTTTTAAAACACATCTTGTGAGATTAGGCAGTATTTGTCTTCCTGTGTCTGGCTTATTTCACTTAACAAAATAACCTCCAGATCCATCCATGTTGCCATAAATGACAGGATTTCATTCTTTTTCATAGCTAAATAGTATTTCTTTGTGTTTATGTACCACTTATATATGGAATCTAAAGAAGCTGATCTCATGGAAACAGAGAGTAGAACAGTGGTTACCAGAGGCTGGGGAAGGTAGGTGACGGGGGACAGGGAGAAGTTCATCAACGAGTACCAAGTTACAGTTAGGAGGAATAAGTTCTGGTGTTCTATTGCACATTAGGGTGACTATGGTTAACAATATTGTATATTTCAAAATAGCTATAAGACAGAATTTTGAATGTTCTTACCACAAAGAAATGATAAAGGTATGAGGTGATGGATATGCTAAATATCCTGATTAGATTATTATACAATGTATACATGCATGGAAACATCACCCTCTACCCCATAAATATGTTAATTATTATGCATCAATTAAAATTTTTAAATTAAACACATATTGTACACTTAACATTAGTGAATTTATTGGCTGGGCACAGTGCCTCATGCCTGTAATCCCAACACTTTGGGAGGCTGAGGCCGGTGGATCACTTGCAGTCAGGAGTTCGAGACCAGCCTGGCCAACATGGTGAAACCCCATCTCTACTAAAATACAAACATTAGCTGGGTGTCATGGCACGCACCTGTAATCCCAGCTGCTAGGGAGGCTGAGGCAGGAGAATCACTTGAACCTGGGAGGTGGAGGTTGCAGTGAGCCAAGATCACGCCACTGAACTCCAGCCTGGGTGACAGAACAAGACTCTGTCGCAAAAAAAAATTAGTGAATTTATTATAAGTACATAATATTTTAAAGAAAAAAAAATTTCATTGCAAAGAGCAGTCAGGGTAGTTCTGACTGGCCACCACAAGGCTCTCACTGGGATCTTGGTAAACAGGGACTGTACCCACAATGATATTTCTTCCTGACACATAGGAGATCTTAGGAAAGCTGCCTTGGCCAACCAAAAGATAGGATAGTGAATAGTATTTATTGTTCAGTTTGTTTAAAAGCACTTTTTTTCTAAGTTCTCAAAACATCTTTTCTAAGGCTGATAGTGGAAGATATCCCCATTTGAGGGTTCAGGAACCTGAGATCTAGAAAATATAAGAGATGTGGAGGCCGGGTGTGGTGGCTCACGCCTGTAATCCCAGCACTTTGGGAGCCTGAGGTGGGTGGATCACAAGGTCAGGAGATCGAGACCATACTGGTTAACACGGTGAAAACCCATCTCTACTAAAAGTACAAAAAAATTAGCCTGGGTGGTGGCAGGCGCCTGTACTCCCAGCTACTCAGGAGGCTGAGGCAGGAGAATGGCGTGAACCCAGGAGGCGAAGCTTGCAGTGAGCTGAGATGGAGCCACTGCACTCCAGCCTGGGCGACAGAGCGAGACTCTGTCTCAAAAAAAAAAAAAAAAAAAAAAAAAAAAAGAGAGAGATGTGAAAGGATGAACTCTACTAGATCAAACCTTTGATTTTATGACTTTCTTCTCTTGATTGAGTGACCCGATGTGTAGTGACTGGCCCTCAATCCAGGGAACAGAAGTATATGTATTTGTGTGTGTGTCTGTCTGTCTGTCTCACACTTGGTTTACAAGGTACAATAATCTAGTAAAATAATTGGAACTGATTGTTCAAACCATTCAAACCTCCTGTAAATCAGGCCTCTTGGTTCCTCTCCTTCTCTCCCTCCTGTGTCTGTTCATTTGGTCATTTTATTTCTGAATGGTAATTTTCACTGAGGGGTGGGATAGGAAAATAAAAAGATATGAAAGTCACATTAGGTAGTGTAGAGAATAATTTTAATAGAAGCCACAGTGGAGAATGCAGATGTAATTAGCATTAAAATGAAATTCTGAATTGTCGGTGGATTTTAGCTTACTTTGCTCTCCAAATCCTTTGTTCCCTTTAAAAACTGAGTACAATTATGACAAGCACCTAGCGAGGCTGTGCTTCTTTTGTCCTGCTGAAGAAGCCTTGTCTGAACCAGGGTGGCTGTGAGCAGGTCCTGGGCCGAGTAATGGCATTTAATGCATTTGCCTGTTTTAGTTTGCAGTGATGATCTCACCCACAAATTCAAAGGTTTCACTGTGATGAATGAAGCCGAGAGATACGAAGCTCTCAGACACTGTCGCTACGTAGACGAAGTTATCAGAGATGCTCCCTGGACACTCACGCCAGAGTTTCTGGAAAAACACAAGGTACTTCTCATTCTCCCACATTCTCTAAGTAGCAAGATTAGGGAGTCTGGTTCTGCAGCCAAGACTACGGAAAGCCCAAAGTCTCTCTTAATTTCTAAAAGAGGTAACTTCAGGAACTGTCATGTGGAACTGCTTGATGTGGCACCTTTCTTCCGCCCAAGCCCAAGGACTGGTATCCTCTCACTTCTTTGAGTATGGGCCCTGGAGCTAAACCGCCCAGGTCCAAATCCTGCCTCTATCTCTTCCTAGTTGTGGGACCTTGAACAAGATATCTAACCACACTGTACTCGCTTACCTCAACTGTAAAATGGGATGATGTTGGTATCTTCCTTGTGGACGTGTTTTGAAGATCTAAGAGGTAATCTTAGTTAAGCAGTTAGAACACTGGCTGGCCCATAGCAAGAGCTCCAAAAATGTCATTGTCACCACCATCACCACCGTCATTATTGATGCTTATCGATTCACAGGCATTCTTTTTCATGGGACAAATGAACACACATCTTATCCAGAAAGTCACAGGTCAGCCTTTAAAGAAAGAACTTTATATCTATGATTTTGTGACCCTGAGAATCCTACTGACATAAAATTTTTATTAGTTGGAAACATGAGAGATTCTTTTGATCTGCATCAAATTATGTGCTTTGTATCTCCCTACCAGCCCCACATTAGGAGCTATTCTTTCCTTTTATAAGCAGTACAAAAAAAATAAGATTAAGCTGTTCTAAGAATTTTCTTTTCTATTTTTAAAGCCACGATGCAGAAGAGAATAGAGAACACTGATAAATGTGCATGAGTAATAGCTGAAGAGACAATTTCCCAGTGAGAATAAAAAGAAAAAGGAAAAACTACAATATGATTTACTTCCAGTAATCACTACCACATTTTTACTAAGCATCTATTGTATATTCAACATGTGCTAGGCATTATGGGGGATACTTATAATGATAATGATGGCTGTAATTTATTGAGTATTTACCATGTGCCCGGCACTGTGCTAAGGGCTTTGTCATTATATGAATTGAATTCAATCTCACAGCTACCCTGAGAAGTTGTTATTATACATTGGAGAGGAAAAGGAACTAAGTTTGAGTACTAAGAATAGAATTAATAATAATAATAATAATAATAAACATTTATTGAGGATATACTCCGTACTAATTGTTTTTCAGCATTTTTACATAATTATGTCATTTAATCCAGTGATTCTCAACTGGGGTGAGTTTGCCCTGAGGAACATTTGGCAATGTCTTGAGACATTTGGGGTTGTCACAGCTAGAGGGGTGCTACCGGCTTCTAGTGGGTAAAAGCTAAGCATGTGCCAATGCACAGGACAACTCCCGACACCAAAGAATTCTCCAGTCCCGAATGTCACTAGTACTGAGCTTGAGAAATCCTGATTGAATCTTTCCCCCAACTTATGAGTTATATAGCCAGCAAGTAGTGGGGCAGGGAATCATACTACTCTAAACTATCTCTAAACTACCTCTCAAGTATTTAACTACTGCTACTCTAAATTACCTCTCAAGGTAGAGTGAAACCCCATTATAAAGGGCTTGTTATACAGGGCTTTAAAATCTAGGCAAGGAGTGTTTGCTTGATGTTGCAGGAAACAGGAATAAAGATGAGCAGGCATGAGGATGACCAGAAAAAAACAAAAACAAAAACAAAAAAACCTGTTTAAGGAGGGTACCCCATGTGACAGCAGGATGGCTTGGAGAGGAGGGGGCCTACAGTGAGGAAGGCCAGATACAAGTTGGTGTCCGTAATCTGGGTGACCAGGTCCTGGATTTGGTGTAGTTGCAATGGAGAGAAAATGATGGGCACACACCTACATATGCATGTGTGCACACAAACACACACACGCACACATCCCAGCAGAACCTAGGGTGAGTGAAATAAGTAGAGAAAAGAGGCTTACTCCAAGGTTTGGGTCTCCCCAAGACCCAAAATAAATAAAATAAAAGTGCCATTGGAAGGGGTCACTCGTTTTCAGGAAGATGAATTAAATTCAGGACAGGATGATTTAAAGTGACAGCAAGATGTGGTAAAAGAGAGGGATGCAGTGGGAATTAAACCCACCTGGCCTGGTGCCCTGGCAGCCCACTAAACCTGGCCTGGTGCCCCAGCGGCCCACTCCAGTCTTTAAGCCTTGGGTAAATCTAACAAATTTTCTAGTTTCAGCACCTTATGTCCCAACTGAAGTAGTAACATGTGGCCTGCCCACCTCACAAGGTGGTTATGAGGATCGAATGAGGAAAGAGACAAATTCCTTTTCACAGTATAAAATGTGACCTAAGTGTGAGTGCCCATTGCCATCAATGGGACAGGAAATGAAGATTTGGGTTCCTCATCATAGGAGGGATGATAAAAATTCAAAGAATTAATGAGTTCTCTCAAGGAGAAACTTTAGATGCAGAAGGGCAGAAGGCCAAGAAATCCTACTCTCTGGGGTAGGACAAGAAAGAGGGACCAGCAAAGGAGAGAAACCAAAACATTTATTCTTCTAGTTCCCATTATCTCATAGAAATGAAAATAGTTGGAAATACATTTCAGCCAAGGATTCAGGTCTCCACTATAAATGTAACATACAACTGCCTTATTTTGAAAAGGCATTATGAAGTCACCATTCCCCCCTTCAAATCTGCAGACATGCACATCCATCCCAGTGGTGACATCACTCTTCTCTCTCTTCAACAGATTGACTTTGTGGCTCATGATGACATTCCGTATTCCTCTGCTGGCTCTGATGATGTTTACAAGCACATAAAGGAAGCAGGTGAGGCATTCCCCTGTGCTCACCTGTCAACCACATCACAATAATCAGGTGTAATAAGAGACATCTGCCCTGGGACATCTGCAGTGTATACAAACAGGGAGTTACAACTTTAGATGTCCCCCAAGCGGCTTCTACAAGCCACTGTTAGCATGTGCTAAGGCTCAGTTATGGCACAGATACCATTTAGGTATTTATATAGGAATGAACCTGAGCACCAAAGTGCTCAACTTCAGGTCTAAGGCTTAATTTCCGGGCTCATCAGATGAAAAGTGCAGGACCCCATTACTTAAATGGCAGCCATTTTCCTCATTCATAATTAAGTCTTCACAATGAGATTATTGGATACTCCCAAGAAATTTCCTTCCAGAAGAAGGTAGATAACTGGCTAGTTAATAATCTGGACTCCTTCTGTCCAAAGTTAGTCCTGCCATATTTCTAGTGTCATCTTGTCACATGTTAGTAATATTATCAGGTACCACATGTGGAGGCAAAAAAAAAAATGGGTAAATGTTTTAATGGCTTGGCTTATTTTCTGCTATTTTACTATCTACCATGCATCTCATCTATAGGCACTGTAGGTACACCCATGCATACCTTCCTACATACATTAAACCATAATCTGGCAGGTGCAGATACTATAGTGAGTTACCATATGCATAGGGATTTCAAGAAGTCTAGTGCTCCCTGCTTATACTAGAGCCATTGTTGACATGTGCCATCAGAGCCATCTTCCCCACTCCTGGGGACCAATGAGACTCCACTCAGCTTGCTCCCACCATTTCCCACTCAGCCCGCTGCCACTACAGCCTTTTCTTGGTACTCATGGACCTTCAGATTCTTGAGGTAGGATGGGCTCCTAAGGGTCACTGACCCAGGCTCCTATCTCCTTCTCAGCATCATTGCCAGCTCCTGGCAGAACTGATGCTTTTACATTCCCCGTGATGGAGAACTCCCTGCCTTGTGAGGCAGCCCGTTCCATCTTGAATGGTTTTGGCTGTCATTGTTTAATATATGAATCCCCTGAGTGCATCTATAAGCCAGGAATTGTATGAGAGAAAATGAATAAGACATAGACCTCACCCTTGAGAGAGAGCAGAGACAGACATAAATAATTACCCAAAATATAACCAGCCTGTGGCAGAGTATATACAATACAGCAGGCCAGGGCAGCATGTTCGAAGGTGGGACTGTATGAAGCACAGCGTATCTGGAGAAAATAAACATGTTAATGTAGTGTAGGGTGTGTGGAGGTGGGAGGCAGAGATGGAGACTGGCAGGACAAGCTGGTTGAGGCTTGCTTCCATATGAAGTTACATGGAACCAAATCCTGTTCTGAGGCAGGGGAGTGCCGTGATCAGGTCTTTTGTGTGGGAAGGAGCAACTGGGGGGCCATAAGTGGTTTCCATAACTAAACTTAACTAGGAAACCCCATTTCCACAGCTGACAGAAAAAAAAATACACTTGACATGTGAAATCATTCAGACTCTTCTAGGTTTGTACTTAGACTGTGTAGAGTAAACTTTTTGCCTTTTTCTCCTGAGGTGATCTAAGTTTCTGGAGCACTCTGGCCTGGCATGGGATGGGGATCTTTAGTTGTGAGGTCTCAAGACCTGCTCAGCCATCAGCCCCACTTACCAGACCCCTGTGGCAGCCTCTGAGACTCTGTCATCTCCCCACTTTGGCCTGAGACTGTCACCTCCCCACTTTGGCCTGTCCTGGCCACAGCATCTGCCGCAGGATTCCCTTCCCTGTGCTATAGGTGTGCTGCCCAGCAGTCATGCTGATCTTAAATCTTGGCTTCCTTCCATATTCCTCTAGAGAGTCCCCAGGAAACTTAAAAACTGTCCTCCATAATCTACTAGAGGGCTAGGGAAACCAGGCAATGTCAGTAAGCCATGTCAGGCCCTGTCTGACCTGCCCGCCATGTTGGCCTCTGTAAAACTATTTCTTTCCAAAATTCCTGGCCATAAACAAGATGCCAGTGGCCCTGCACTGAGCTTTCTAAAAGGGTGTCTTCCCTGCCCCTGCCCCTGGTATTTGAACCTGAGTCAGAGCAAGGGACAGACCGCACTCCTGTTCTCTCATTTCTGCTGTCCGCCTCCCGATCCCTCTCTGCACTCCTCCCCTCAACTCCCAGAGGTGCTTTTCTTCTTCCTGGAGAGCAGAAAACTGCCCCTTAATTAATTTCATGCCTTCCCAGGGTTAATATACACTCCAGGGCTTATAGTCAAACATTCTGTACCCTGAGTCTACTCAGCCTCTGGTTCTTAATAGTTCAAAAGACACTTCTGGGATTTATAATACCCTTTTTATACTCCTCAAAGCTTGGCTCTTCCTAGTGGAATTCTTGCCTTTCTTAACTCTTCTTTTTAAATGAGCCTTAAAAAGAGCCTGTTTTAGAAGTTGAAGGCTGAACACGGCCTCCTGTACTCTCAGCTTCATCTGCCTCCCCCTGAAGTCATCGAGGTCTCAGTGTCCATGGGAACAGGGCCTCAGGACAGACATGATCCCTAGAAATGAAAACAACATTGGATACTAGTTTGAAAAATTATTGTTACATAAAATGTATGTATTCTCCCTGATGGCATTTTTGTTGGTTCACACTGCTTGTGGGCCAGCCTGGGAAGCTCCATGCCATCCCCTGCAGGGCTGGTGGTGGGGACTGTACCATCCTCTTAGGAAGGACTTCCTGAGAAGTCAAGAGCATTGGATAATGGGAGGCCTGACATTCTCAAGTCTCAATCTTGTTTGTGAGGAGTTCCAAGGAAGGAAACCTCATACACTTCGGACTTGGAAGTCTGCTCTGGAACTGGAGAAGAAACTGGCAGATGCCTCAGTTACATCAAGATGGGTTACAGCATGGCATGATTAATATTTATTTATTTACTTACTTTACTTACTTAATTTATGAGACAAGTTCTCACTCTTTCACCCAGGCTGGAGTATGGGTGAAAGAGTATGATCATAGCTCACTGCAACCTCGACCTCCTGGGCTCAGGCGATCCTCCCACCTCAGCCTCTCAAGTAGCTGGGACTACAGGCACACACCACCATGCCCAGCTAATTTTAAACTTTTTTGTAGAGTTTCCCTATGTTGCCCAGACTGGTCTCAAACTCCTGGGCTCAAGTGATCCTCCCACCTCGGCCTCCCAAAGTGCTGGGATTATAGCTATGAGCCACCATGCCTGGCCTGATAAATACCCTTTAAAGTCATTGTAAGATCTGAACTATGAGCCAGCTGCTCCTTTCCTAAAATTGCCATAAGGATTTGTTATAGACCAGTGCTTATGAAACTTAGATATGCCTCAGATCATCTGTGGAATCTTGTGAAAATTCAGATTCAGATTCAGTAGGTCTGGTGGGGCCAGAGATTCCCATTTCTAGTGAGCTCTCAGGTTGTTAGATGCTGTAGGTCCATAGGCCTCACTTACAGTAGCAAAAATCTGGACCAGGCATTCTCATCCAGCTGAGTTATCCCCAGGGTTTCTTGAATCAGTGTTTCCTGGGGGCAGTAGTTCCTTGGCTACCTTATAGTATATAGGAATAAGCATTTGGTGGCAGTTTTCTTTCTGGGTGAGTGGCTGTCAGTGAGCTAAGAATATGTTGCTTTCCTGATTTGGGGAATAAAATGTCAAGTTCCAGTTGTTTAGGTGTAGGAACAAGTCCAACATTTTTCTAACTCTAGCAATCCAGCATCCCTATTGTTGCATAAGAAAGTGACTCCTAAAGTTAGTGACTTAAAAGAGCCTCTTGATTTCACTCATGATTTTGTGGGGCAGGATTTTAGCAGAGGCTTGGCTGGGTAGTTCTTGCTTGGGGTCTCTCAAACAGTTGTAATCAGATGTTGGTGGGGGCTGTGGTCATCTGAAGGCTCGACTGGGCTGGGGCTCCCAGGTGGTACACTTACGTGGCTGGCCTTGGATGCTGGCTATGATCACGGCGCTCAGTTGCAGTTGCCACTGGGGCATACAGGTGGCCTCTTCATGTTGCTTGGGCTTCTCACAGCATGGCAGCTGAAAGGTAATATCTAGAGAGAAAGCAATCTTGACAGAAGCCACAAGGCTTCTTCTGACTTAGTCGTGGAAGTCACACAGTTACTTTTGCCACATTCATTTGGTACAAGCAAGTCACTGAGGCCAGCCCAGATTCCAGGGGAAGGGAATTGGGCCATCTTTAATCCACCACAATGCCCTTTCCAAATTGAATAGTCAGGTAGCATTTTACTTGCCCTAGTAGCACAGGCTAAGACTCGATGTAACTTTTCCTGTGTGCAAGGACCCTTCCTTGTGCTCCATCAGATCTGCTCTGCTGATTCCTTAGCAGGAGGGAGAATCACAGTAATGATCTATTTGGGACCCAGGTAGAGAAGGCCAGAATTCATCATGGGAGAAAGATGCTCAGAAATGGCCTCAGCATCCATATTTGGCTTTCATACTCAAATCATGGCTTATTTTGAAAGTCAAAAGTCTCTTTAAATGAAACCAGGGATATCAAGGGCATGACTTAAGCTTTACAACACTCTGCTCTGCTTGTCAGAACTATGTGTCAAAATCCTCTAGCAAAGCTGGATGAAAAGATGGAGCTTAAATTAAATAGACTGTAAGGTCCACATTACTCATCACCATTCTAATATTGCCTACTACTGTTGAAAGTTTCCTTCATTAACATGTGCTTTGCTGCTTCTTAAAATAGCTCCATAACCAAATGCCGCAATTCTGAAAAGCATGATAAAAAAGGTTCTCTGATCATGCTCATTACCGAATATTTTTAGCAGAGCAATAATTAGGATTTGAAGGAAGCCGGGTATCTCATTATGTCAACAGAGGACTTGGCTTCTTTCAGAGACCTACCTCCCAACCAGCCAAAGCAAATCTCTCCCTAAGCCAAATCTACTTTCAGTTACTCAAACACAGAGACTTCACCTTCTGGCTTCAAAGAAAGGGTAAGCTCATGGCATCAATGTCTTACATGACTTGCTAAAATCCATTAGTCACTAGAGAATCGTCTTATTATTTCAGCAGGAGGGGTGTGGGTAAAATATCTGCCTGCTGAAAGATGGGATGGATTTCTCACCAGAATGTTCCCCACTGTTCCCACAAAGGTGGGGATGTCATCTGAGGGTTCCCCCAACCACCAGAGCCTCCTGCACAGCTGGGTCAATTTGGGTGCTATTTATGTTCGTGTGTTTAGATGGTTACATCTTCTGCCTTCCATTTGGTTTTCCGTGTTAGATTCTTCCCTCCTAGAAAGTGATAAAAGAAGTGTTTGGCCTAGTGGCAAACCCCAACTGTCCTCTGACCATGGAACATAAGAAACTGGATGTTTTGTCTCCAACATCAGCAGTGCCACTCTGCTACTGACACTATAAATGTGCAAATGACATCAAAAGAAAGCTCCAAAGAGACACCCTCATTGGGGCTGCAAGATGGAAACATTCAGAGAGAACTGGGTTTGGAAGGGCACTTAGAGATCAGTATTCATCTAGTCATTCATTCAAGAAATATTCCTATGGTGCCTGTTTGTCACCCAGTGCTGAGAATGTAGAAGAGGACGAGAAAGGCGTGATCCCTTCCCTAGTGTAGCTTATAGTCAACAAGACAGTTGTTGAACAAGTTATTTTATAAAGATCTTGCTGTATTTGGAGGGAAGGGGAGTGGTCCATGGGAAGGAACAACACACCAGAAGACCTAGTCTGAGGGTTGAGATATTTGCTTGAGGAAGTGACACTAAAGCTGAAGCCCAGTGGATGCCCAGGAGTTAACCAGGTAAAGATTGTGTCTGTGGCAGAGTGAGGGGAGGGGAACCAACCCTTTCAGGACACTGAAGAAACCCAGCATGGCTGGGCTGAGGCAGGGTCAGCCTACTGCACAGCTCCACAGAATACAACAGCAGTCCCCCCCTGCAGTTGTATAGCAGGGGGACCTTGGTTTAGGGAGTGAAAGGGAGAGGGTCTGAGATAAAATTGCAGAGAAGCACAGGGAAGAGACATGCAAGCTACTGCACAGCCAAGTTAAGGATTTGACTCTGAATCCAGAGAAGAGCGGAAAGCCAGTGGAGGGTTTTGAGCAGACCTCTGACTTGCATTTATTAAGAATGCTCTGTAGAACTTGCTCTCTGGGTTGAGGCAGACAAAAATGACATTGCTGGAGACTGGTTTTGAGGTTCTTGCTGTGATCTTTGACCAAGATGGTGTTGAATTGGTTTAGGATGGAGGAAAGTGAGTGAATTAGGGAAACATTTAAGAAGTAGATTGGGAACTTGGTTGGATGTGGGAAGTGAGAGAGAAAGAAATGGCACAGATGAGTCCCAAGTCATCATGTCCAATCACCTTTTTCTCAGCTGAGGAGACTACAGTTAAGTAACTTGCCTTCAGAGGGTTTGAGTGACTTGCCCACGTCTACAAACCAAGAACCCGGTGCCCTTGTCCCCAGGCTTTGTCCATCATACTGTCCCATGCCTGATGCCTCTGACTGAGTTGCCGTAATGATATGCGATAGAAAGATCTCAGTTGCCAACAACATGTCATTTCAGTTCACAACAGAAGTGTAAGCATAAACCTGATTCTTGCCTTTGTTAATATTTGTGACCTCTTTATAGCTCTATATCTGTTGATATACCCACATTTATCTTTGAAGACTTTAAGGAACTTCTATTAGAACTTGGCATCCTCTGTGCTTGTTTATTTTTACTCAGCCCCACATATTCTAGATGAAAGGGCCTTTGAGTGGTGAAAGTACCATGTACAGTAGACTGTTCTTAGGAAGATAAATCATCTAACCATCCCTACAGGCATGCCTTTAGATCAGAGACGACACAAATAGTACACTTTTTCTTCTTTGCCTTTAGTATAATGTGAGCAGACTTCCTTGCAGATGAAGCAGAGTTGCTGTGATCTAATTCATTGACTCAGTCGTTAGTCTTCATTTACTTTCTCACTCAATTTGCATTTATTGAGCACCTTCCATGTGCTAGACACAGGGGCTGAGGTGGGTGCTGGGGATGCAAAGACAGTTAAGGCACTATCAGTGCTTTCAAAATGTTCATTTTCTACATGGAGACAAATATTTAATTTTTTTTGTTTGTTTGAGACAAGGTCAGGCTGGAGTGCAGTGGCGCAGTCACTGCTCACAGCAGCCTTGATCTTGGACTCAAGTGATCCTCTCACTTTAGTCTCCGAAGTAGCTGGGACCACAGGCGTGCACCACCACACCCAGCTAACTTTTGTATTTTTTGTAAAGACAGGGTTTTGCCATGTTGCCCAGGCTGGTCTCGAACTCCTGGACTCAAATGGTCTGCCTGCCTCAGCCTTCGAAAGTACTGGGATTATAGGCATGAGCCACCATGGCTGGCCCAATATTTTTGTTAATGCAAGATAAGTTAGGTTCTGAATGTTGTGGATTCTGCCTGATGATGTCAGAAAAGACTTCCCAGAGGCATAACCTTGAAGCTGGACTTTGCAGGATGAGGAAGAGCTTTGCAGTTAATATGAGCAGGGAGGGGGTATCCAGGGCAGAAAGGAAAGGCTCAGCATGCATAAACAGCAGGGGCCAGGCAAGTACATGGTATGTCCTGGAAACAGGTCTGGGATGATGAACATGTAGCATTTAAGGTAGAGAGGAATTCCACGGAACTGAGGCTGGAAGAGTCACTTGGGGCCAGACGTAAAGTCTTCATTGGCATACCCAGGAGCTCCAACTTTGTCCTGTAAAGGGGGACCATTAAAGGAGATGGGTCAACTGAGGTGATCTTAATTTTTCCTCTATCCGCTCTTTTCTACTTGAACAGGGATGTTCGTTCCAACGCAGAGAACAGAAGGCATCTCAACATCGGACATCATTACCAGAATTGTTCGTGACTATGATGTTTATGCCCGACGTAACCTCCAGAGAGGTTATACAGCCAAGGAACTGAATGTCAGCTTTATAAATGTAAGCATGCCACCTCCAACCCTCTGAAGACCACCATGCCACACCACCACCACCAGTGCTGCTGTTTATTGAGCACTTACTAAGTGCTATGCAGTGTTCTCCCTCTCTCTCTCTTTTTTTTTTTTTTTTTTGTAGAGATGGGGTCTCACTATGTATAATATTTTAAGTTTGATTTAACTTGTTTTTTTTTTTTGAGACAGGGTCTCACTATGTTTTCCAGACTGGTCTTGAACTCCTGGGCTCAAGTGATCCTCCTGCCCCAGCCTCCTGAGTAGCTGGGATTACAGGCATTTGCCACCATGCCTGTGCAGTGTCCTTAACGCTTTGTATTTATTTTCTCATTTAACCCACACAATAATCCATGATGTATTATTATCCCCATTTTACAGATGACAAAACCAGTATCTACAGGGGTAACATAAATTAACCAAAGAACACAGGTAGTGAGCTTCACATTTTATAAAGGTGCTTCCTTGCTTCCCTCCTCTTACCCCAAACTCTCTCTTTAGAGTTTTTAGACTTGATTGAAGGGTTTCTGGGAGATCTGCCCCTTGTAAAAGGCAAGAGTTATCTTCTGCTGAAAGGAAAGGGAGGAGGGAAGAGGCAATGAAAGCTAAACCCAGAGAAACTTTTTTATTCTAACGTTTTAAAATTTTCATTTGATTAAGGCCTTACAGATGCTCATTAGAAACCTTAATGGCCATTTTTCATTGTCCAAAGAAATTACAGCTGCTTAAATAAAGCCTAAAGTCTTTGGCTTCCTTTTGTAGTTCTACCATATTGTTCCCACAGGACTGCTGTTAGTTTAATAATAGAGCAACTGTTAAAACAATATTTAAGTTCTGGCATACATGTGCAGAACATGCAGGTTTGTTACATAGGTATACACGTGCCATGGTGGTTTGCTGCACCCATCAACCCGTCATCTACATTAGGTATTTCTCCTAATGCTATCCCTCCCCTAGCCCCCCACCCCCTGACAGGCCCTGGTGTGTGATGTTCCCCTCCCTATGTCCATGTGTTCTCATTGTTCAGCTCCCACTTATGAGTGAGAACACGCGGTGTTTGGTTTTCTGTTCCTGTGTTAGTTTGCTGAGAATGATGGTTTCCAGCTTCATCCACGTCCCTGCAAAGGACATGAACTCATCCTTTTTTATGTATGCATAGTATTCCATGGTGTATATGTGCCACATTTTCTTTATCCAGTCTATCATTGATGGGCGTTTGGGTTGGTTCCAAGTCTTCGCTATTGTGAATAGTGCTGCAACAAACATACATGTGCATGTGTCTTTATAGTAGACAAAGAACATTAACAGTGACTTAGATTCCCTCAGGATGCCATTTTTATATAATAATAATAATAAAAACAATCTTTAAAATAAGCAAAACAAGCTGTTAAAAAGCGAAGAGGGCAGCCCAGTTGCTGGAGATGATGTTAGTGATTCTGAGCAACTGTATTTGCCTGGGCTGTGAGGTGCTGATATCTTTGATTAAAATAAGAACCCTCTGTACATACAGAATTCTAACCCCCCAAAATAGACGCTGTATTTTCAAAGGATGATTCATCTTCAAAGCTAGATACTTAAAATTACATGCAGCTATAATTATCCAATAGCTCACACAATTGATCATTGGTACCTTCAAAATAGGAGGGGCTCATTAATTGTGAATCGTTGATCATGAGTTGTCCTCACAAGGCAGGGAGTGTTGAGAGTCTAGGCTCTGTAACTTCATATAAGCCGGGCAACAAAATGTCAGGAAATGTCGGAAAATGTCGGGTTTGAGTGGCACCGGAACAAGTGGCTGAACATAATTCAGTCAAAGTGATTATTTAGTATCTGATAGAGAATAAAGCCCTGGTTATTTCAATAAATTAAACTGTCTGTTCTTTCAAATTGAATTCGGTCAACCATCCAAGCATGTCAAGCCATTTTCAAAAGTTATTGCTCACTCTCTTTAAACGGCGTTTAGATAAGCCACTTAGCTCAAGGAACCGTGCAGGCAGTTCGGATGCACTCGCTGCCTTCCTGTGACGACAAACCTGGCTGCAGTTCAGAGATGAAATCTAATGTGTTGCATGGGCGTGTAGACAAATCACGGAACCTCAGAGGTGACAGGGACCTGATGCCAGTCAGTCACCCAGTCCAAGTCCCTCAATTTAGAGATGAGGAACGCTGAGCCCAGAAAGGGAGCCTGGCCAAGGTCCTTCAGGTCAGGGAGAGGTAGAGGCAGCAGCAACTTCCCAGTCTCATGACTCCCAGCCCAGTGCTCATTCAGCTATTCTGTGCTGCCCTGAGAGCCATATATAGTAACTATTTCCAGTGCAGAATGAACTGTGGAAAAGAGTGATATAAAGGCAACAGCTAACATTTGCCAAGAACTCATCATATGCTCATCTAAGTGTTTTACTTGGATTATCTCATTTAATCCTCATGATGAGCCTACAAGGGTGGGTAGGATGACTATGTCCAACATAGAGATGAGGAAACAGAGGCCCAGAGAGGTTGAACAACTCACCTAAGGTCACCTAGTAAGTAACGGAAGACAGAGTGACCTCCCATAGCACATACATGTATATATATAGCTCTCAGTAGCAACACACATAGCTCATGCCCCACCCTGAGGCTGCAGGAAGGTTTGGAAGGTCGAGATCAAGGACTCTTGACCCAGTTTTGCAATATTCCAGGTGTTTCAAAAACTTCCGAAACACAGGCCAGGCACAGTGGCTCATGCATGTAATCCCAGCACTTTGGAAGGCCGAGGCGAGTGGATCACTTCAGGTCAGGAGTTCAAGACCAGCCTGGCCAACATGGTGAAACCCCGTCCCTACTAAAAATACAAAAAATTAGCCGGATGTGGTGGTGTGTGCCTGTTATTCCAGCTACTCAGGAGGCTGAGGCATGAGAATCACTTGAACCCGGGAGGCAGAGGTTGCAGTGAGCTGAGATCATGCCATTGCACTCCAGCCTGGGCAACAGAGCGAGACTCCATTTCAAAAAAATAAAATTCTGAAACACAAAATGAACTTTAGTCCCACATAGTAAAGAAAAATGATAAGCCTTACCCCTTTAGGAGAAACATCATGATTTCATGGGGGAAGAGCCTCATGTTATTTTCATGGTTTTAATACTGCTCTCATCAGGTAACACAGACAAATGCCTCTGCCACTTAATACTAATGAAACAGCCAACACACACTGAGCATTTACTAAATGCTGGCCTTTGTGCCAAGCACTTTGCATGCATTGTCACAGCAACCCTAAGGTAGGGATGATTATTATCCCCAATTTACAGATGAGAAGACTGAGGTTTAGAGGTGACATGTGACTTGCCCAGCATACGATGGTTTCCAAGCACATAAGTAGACATTGCTGCAGAAAGACTATAAGAAGAACAAAATCTGAGTCTAGAGAAACTATCAGCACAAAAGCTTTCATCACCACCAAGGAAATCAATACAGTTAAATTAGCATAGTGGAAAATATTACAGTGGAAATTTTAGTATAACACATAGGTTCTAAGGCCCAGTCAATGGCCCACTTATTTCAAGCAATATTGTTTTAACCATATCCCAGTAAAACAGCAAACTCAGGCAGCTTCTGAATAGTCATTGTGTGCACAATTCATACTTTTGTCTAAGTCCCAGCAGAATTGAATGGGGTTATTTGCCCAATATCTATGCACAACAAAAGACAACTGTGTGTTTTTTATTCTCCTCTTATATAAGTGAATCCAACTCAAAGACATTTAAAAGAAAGAAGATACTAAAACCACTTGTAGTTCCCTTTACATATCCAAATGGATTAATGGCAGATGACTTTTCTTACAAGAGATGTGCCTTTCCATCAACCTAGCCCTTGGGAAATGGCAACATCTTGACTCTTCAGGTTAGGAACAAATACAAATTGGAATAAAATATGACCTTTAATGTGAATGATTGATCTCTCTCATGTCCTCTTGGATAAATCTGTTTTTTTTTTTCCTGTAAAATTTCACCAGGAGAAGAGGTACCGTTTCCAGAACCAAGTGGACAAAATGAAGGAAAAAGTCAAGAATGTGGAGGAAAGATCAAAGGAATTTGTGAACAGAGTGGAAGAAAAGAGCCATGATCTAATTCAAAAGTGGGAAGAGAAGTCAAGGGAATTCATTGGCAACTTCCTAGAACTGTTTGGACCTGATGGAGCATGGGTATGTAATTATTTCACTTTACCCCACAATGATGAGTGTTTTCAGTTTATCCTCCTTTTTATGGAGCCACTCAAGGGTGCCCCTTATCTCAGATCCACTGCATGCCCTCTACTTTAGGCATCAGCCTGAATGACTTCAAGTCCATGTCACTTCCTTACTGAGTTTCTGCTTTACTCGTCAATATGGCACCCAGTAGCACACAAAGCCAGGTCTAGTTTCAGTTTCTAGTTCTTATCCAGAGCTTGGAAGCCATCTGGTGATCACTTGAGTGTCTCTTACTTCAGGGGTTGATGCTGTCGCTCATCTCAGTCTCCCAGTTGGGGATGATGAAACTTTGGGAGTACAGATGAAGTGGGCTAGTGGCAGCACGGAGCTTGTGTTACAAGACATGGATCATGGGATCTTGGATCAACTACTGGCATTTATGTTTTGGGGAGGAGAATCCAAAGAAATGTACTCCGTCAGTCAGTTTTTGTTGTGAGGAGCCCTCCTCTTTTACTGGTTGGAAGACAGAGAGAGAAGAAGTAGGAGTTTGCCCTGCATCTGTGCCCATCGTGCCCTGATTTTCCCCTGGTTTTTCATGACATGCAAGTGTTGGGATAAGGCACAACAGTCTTTGGGGACTGAGGACATGATCTGAATCTTAAAACTGAGAGGAAATGTAGAGGGTCTCCTTGCCTAAAATCTGAACAACTTTGAATGATAACTATGGAAAGGGAAAAGAAAATTCTGGAAACCTCCACTGGTACTTTATTGGTATTTCTATTGTGCATGCCCTTCCCAAGTAAATACCAGTATTGTCAGGAGAGTTGATGAGGGGTCTGTAAAAGAGATTCGAAAAGTTTACTTTAGAGACGCTAAAGGGTTGACGAGGGTTGTATGAAAGAGATACTAAAAACGAAATTTCCTCCTACAACAAAAAGAAAAAATTCCATTTGATTTCTCTGATTTTAAGTAGCCTGGATTTCCTATTATAATATGAGAAGTCTCTACCAAAATCCACTTTGACTTAATTATTTTATTGACGGGTTGTCACTGCTACCTCTGCTTGTTTGAGCTCATTCATTATAGGATTATCTAAAAGTGAAACACTCAATTAGTAATAGAAAAAGAACAATGTTTGGGAAGTTGGGAGAGAGGCTTTGCTTAACACCTGGCAGCCTCTAAGTGATTATAGAGGTGGGTGTTATAGGCCAACCATGTCCTATCGGCTGAGTCTGAGAGGGGTGAAAGGTTTACAAGGACTGCATGAGCCTTCAAAGACTCCTAGAAAGAGCTGGCAAGAGTGGAGGAGCCAAGGGCTGGGCTCCTTTTCATTTTCCCCAGGCCTGTTAAAAATTTCAGCTCAGATAAGTTAATTCCTGGTACATTTCTTAATGTTTTTGTCTATGCATGGCACTATGCATAAAGAAGAACATAAAAACAGACAAAGTACAGACCCTGTTCTCTCGTCTCTATGACATATGGTATGAAATTTTCTATTTAATCTAGTGTGTATTTTAATAGTTATCATTTTCACAACTAATTTGCAGGCTCTGAAGAAACAGCTAGTGGTTTTTAATGAAACCATGTAGGTGTTCATTCGTTTACAGGGATTCAGAAACCTGTCTCTGCTGATAAGAGCTGGTATAGTAACTCAAGAGGGTGGATGTTTTCTCCACTTGGAGTGAGTAACGGCAGGGAAAAATGTAATTTCCCACTTTGGGAGGCCGAAGTGGATGGATTACCTGAGGTCAGGAGTTTGAGGCTAGCCTGGCCAACATGGTGAAACCCCGTATCTACTAAAAATACAAAAAAATTAGCCAGGTGTGGTGGCGCGTATCTGTAGTCCCAGCTACTCAGGAGGCTGAGGCAGGAGAATTGCTTGAGCCCAGGAGGCGGAGGTTGCAGTGAGGCCAGATCATGCCACCACACTCCAGCCTGGGTGACAGAGAGAGACTCTGTCTCAAAAAAAATATATATATATATGTGTGTGTGTGTGTGTGTGTGTGTGTGTGTGTATGTGTGTGTATATGTGTGAGTATATATGTGTGTGTATATATGTGTACATGTGTGTAAACATGTGTGTATGTGTGTGTAAACGTACGTGTATGTGTGTATATATGTGTGTATATGTGTGTATATCTATGTGTGTGTATTTCTGTGTGTGAATATATGTGTGTGTATGTATATATGTGTGTATGTGTGTGTATATGTGTGTGTTTGTATATATGTGTATATATATGTGTGTGTATGTGTGTATATATGTGTGTGTGTGTGTATATATATATACAATTTGATGAAAACTTTATAGACCTTAGTCATTTCAGGCTCCCAGTGAAGGTGAAATAGTAGCTGGAATTGTTCTTGGGAGTCTGATGACAGCAAGCCAAGGTGATTTTTAAGAAATGAAACCCAGTTTAGAGACTGGAGGTTTTTCTTTTTAAAACTTGCTATTAGCGTCAAAACTGTTATTACCATTAATTTACCATATCAGCCAGACTAAGACATTACTTTTTTTCTGTTGACGTTAAAAATACAGGAATAGTTACAAGGATGTTAAACGCCAAGATAAGTAATTTGCTTTTCATGAATATGCTATTATTATAATAATTCCTTATTTGTGAATTTGGGACTGGAACTCATTTCTTAAAATAGAAGATCTGTATTACCGGCAAATACAGTACTGTTACAAACAACCCAAACTTGGAAAGGCACAAAATAGAAGGATTTAAGATACAAGTTCTGGTACAATGAGATTGGTATGCAGCATAGTATGTAACTTATAGTGGGTATTCCACAAATGTTTCTGGGTTAAATGAATGTATGAATGAATGGATGTATGAGGAAGACCTATTCACAGAACCTTCCAGCATCTGCAAAGGATTTGTATGCTAAGGCCTAAATCCCCCACCCCATATATATGTGTGTGTGTGTGTGTGTGTGTGTGCGCGCGCGTGTGTGTGTATGTAGACAGATAGATAGATGATAAGCAGATAGATAGCCTTAGCCTTTTATTGCTTATGGTGCTAGGTACAGGACTTTATTACAACTTGGTGTTTGGTGGATCAAATTCAGTACGCAGACGTAGTGTGCTTTGCCCTTAACAATGTTTTAAAATTTATTTTAGGGAAGGCATGAGCTCTTGTTTGCCATAGTCACACCTTGCTCTGCTGCTCCTTTCCCCTTCCCTAACCTGACTCACACATTTATGCAGCCCATCTGGCCCCAGGGAATATTTGAATTTGCTCCTTGTGGTATAGTCTTTTTTAAAGCAGGGTCTCACTCTGTTGCCCAGGCTGGAGTGCAGTGTCATGATCATGATTCACTGTAACCTCAAATTTCTGGGCTCAAGCAATCCTCCCACCTCAGCCTCCCAGATAGATGGGACTACAGGTGTGTGCCACCATGCCCAGCTAATTTTTAAATTTTTTGTAGAGATACAGTCTTACTCTGTTGCCCAGACTGGAGTGAAGTGGTGTGATCATGACTCACTGTAACCTCGAACTCCTGGGCTCAAGAGACCCTCTTGCCTTGGCCCACCAAGGTGCTGGGATTACAGGCATGAGCCACTGGGATTACAGTGCCTGGCCATAGTCTCTTAAGTCTCCCCAAGTGACCTCATATTTGACATTAAGGATGCCAATATAAAATTGAAGCCCTTACATGCTATCTCTGAGTAGAAAGTGATGATGATGATGATGATGATGATGTTGATAGTAAATAAGAAGGTGATGATGATGATATTGTCTAAAAGTTGTATGGCAGGTTGAATTCTTTTTTCAATGTCCTTGCACATTTATTCTACCCATTTTATTTACTTATTTATGTTTATTTATTTATTTATTTTTGAGATGGAGTCTCACTCACTCTGTCACCCCAGGTGGAATGCAATGGCGCGATCTCGGTTCACTGCAATCTCTGCCTCCCGGGCTCAAGTGATTCTCCTGCCTCAGCCTCCCGAGTAGCTAGGACTACAGGCATGTGCTACCACGCCCGGCTAATTTTTGTATTTTTAGTAGAGACGGGGTTTCACCATGTTGGCCAGGCTGGTCTCAAACTCCTGACCTCAAGTGATCCACCCACCTTGGCCTCCCACCACCCATTTTAATCACACAGGAAGGTACATTTTATAGATAAATATATAGATATAGACAAAGGCCTACAAAATTATACGATGAAACTTTCCCGTGGTCTCACAGGAGTTGGTAGGCGGTAGGATGGAGCCTGGGGCTAGGCTCTTTCTCCTGGTCATGTCTGTATCCTTCACCATAGGAATGTCCACATGATGCAGTCATTTTGCTTCATTTTCCTTTGGTCGGGGTGTGTCACTGTAGAGAAACTGAGGTCTACCAACATCCCTCTAAGGCCTTTGACAATGCCAGTTGCCAGAATTGTGCTTGAGACCAGGCCATCTAGATTTATGATAGGCACTCTCAGCCCTCTACTGTACTGCTGTCTCTAGGCTTTCTCAGCAAACAGAAAGTGTGGTATCCATGCCTATTAGTTAGCTTTTGGTGGTAACAAATTACCTCAAAACTTGGTGGCTTAAAACGACAAACATTTATTATCTCACAGTCTCTGAGGGTCAGGAACCAGGAAGCAGCCCAGCTGGATGGTTCTGACTCGGTCTTTCATGAAGTTGCAGTTAAGACGTCAGCTGGTGGCCAGGCACAGTAGTTCACGCCTGTAATCCCAGTACTTTGGGAGGCCGAAGCAGGTGAATCACCTGAGGTCAAGAGTTCAAGACCAGCCTGGCCAACGTGGTGAAACCCCATCTTTACTAAAAATATAAAAATTAGCCAGGCATGGTGGTACACGGCTGTAATCCCAGCTACTCGGGAGGCTGAGGCAGGAGAATCACTTGAACCCTGGAGGCGGAGGTTGCAATGACTCGAGATTGCACCACTGCACTCCAGCCTGGGGAACAAGAGTGAAACTCCGCCTCAAAAAACAAATTTGTGACAAATATATTCATATATTCATAAACATAAAATGTACCATTTTAAACTTTTTTTTTTTTTTTTTTTCTGAGACTGAGCCTTGCTCTTGTCTCCCAGGCTGGAGTGCAATGGTGTGATCTCAGCTCACTGCAACCTCCACCTCCCAGGTTCAACCGATTCTCCTGTCTCAGCCTCCCGAGTAGCTGGAATTACAGGCGTGCGCCACCACCATGCCCAGCTAATTTTTATATTTTTAGTAGAGGTGGGGTTTTGCCATGTTGGCCAGGCTGGTCTCGAACTCCTGACCTCAGGTGATCTGCCTGCCTCAGCCTCCCGAAGTGCTGGGATTACAGGCATGAGCCACTGTGCCCGGCCCATTTTAACCATTTTAAGTGCACAGTTTAGTGGGATTAAATGGTTGCATTCACATTGTCCTGCAACCATCACCACCATCCATCTCCAGAACTTCTTCATCATCCCAAACAGAAACTGTAACCATTAAACAAGAACTCCCTATCCCCTTCTGCCCCCAGCCCCTGGCAGCCAGCCTTCTACTTCCTGCCTCTATAAATTTGACCACTCTATGAACCTCATATGAGTGGAATCATACAGCATTTGTCCTTTTGTGGCTGGCATATTTCACTTAGCATGATGTCTTCAGGGTTCATCCATGTTGTAGCATGTGTCAGAATTTTCTTTCTTTTGAAGGCTGAATGATATTCCATTTTATGTGTACGTCACATCTTTTTTATCCATTGTTCCATTGATGGATGTTTGGGTTGATGTGAACATTGGTGTTTGAGTTCTGCTTTCAATTCTTTTGGGTATGTACTGAGAAATAGAATTGCTGGACAACATGGTAATTCTATGTTTAATTTTTTTGAGGAGCCGCCTTACTGTTTTCCATAGTGGCCGCACAGTTTTACATTTCCACGAGCAATGCACAGGGTTCTAATTTCTCCACATCCTCACCAACACTTGTTATTTTCTGTTTGTTTGTTTTTTTTAAATAATCATCCTAATTTTAGGCACTGCTAATTTTTAAGATTTTTGATTTTGAGAAAAGAGCTACAAAATATAGTTTGTGGATCTGAATTAGATTTCCCACCTGAGACTTTGACAGTTTAAAAAATTTTATCTTTTTTTAAAAAAAGATTGTTGTTGTTGTTGTTTTTAAGACAGAGTCTTGCTCTGTCGCCCAGGCTGGAGTGCAATGGTGCAATCTCGGCTCACTGCAACTTTGCCTCCTGGGTTCAAGTGATTCTTCTGCTTCAGCCTCCTGAGTAGCTGGGACTACAGGCATATGCCACCATGCCCGACTAATTTTTGTATTTTTAGTAGAGATGGGGTTTTACCATGTTGGCCAGGCTGGTCTCGAACTCCTGACCTGACCTCAAGTGATCCACCCACCTCGGCCTCCCATAGTGCTGGGATTATAGGCATGAGCCACTGCGCCCGGCCCAAAATTTTTATCCTTAAACAAAGGTACAAGTAAAATGTGAATAAACATGAAAAGTTTCTTATTATGCAACTGGCTAATTACAAGAGAGGTGGTCATGAGCAGGAGGTCACTCTTTGGGTAGGTGACTTAAGGCAAGTTCATTTGCCTCTCTGGGACTTAGTCATAGCATCAGTAAATGGGGAAAGTAAGCATAGCTGCCACATAGGGCTGTTGCGAGGATTACATTGGTTCATACTTCATTTTTAAAATCTATATTTTTTGAGACAGGGTCTTCCTTTGTTGCCCAGGCTAGAGTGTAGTGGCACAATCATGGGTCACTGCAACCTTGAACTCCCAGGCTCAAGCGATCTTCCCACCTAGGCCCTCTCCCCACTCAACCTGAGTACCTGGGACTACAGGTGCATACCACCATGCCCAGCTAAGTTTTTCAAAATTGTTTGTAGAAATGGGGGTCTCACACTATGTTGCCCAGGCTGATCTCGAACTCCTGGACTCAAGCGGTCCTCCCACTTCAGCCTCCCAAAGTGTTGGGATTATAGGCATGAGCCACCACACCCAGCCTGGCTCACACTTCAATGCCCTTAGAGCAGTGCCTGGCACCTGTGTCGGGCACCGTGTAAGGGTTAGTTGTTATTGATTTGGCCAGAACTGAAGCATGGGCCCTTTTCTCTCCTTGAGTTTCATCTTGCTTACCCAAGGGCCAAACCAAACCAGATCGTACTAGGAACTTTTTCATTTCTTTTCGGCAGATAAACCAGAATATATCTGAAATACTGAAACCTTTAAAGGCATTTGTCAAGACATTTATTGCCCCACTAGATGTTAAGTACTTCTGGTTTTTGTTTGTTTGTTTTTGTTTTTTTGAGATGGAGTCTCGCTCTGTTGCCCAGGCTGGAGTGCAATGGTGTGATCTCGCCTCACTGCAACCTCTGCCTCCTGGGTTCAAGCGATTCTCCTGCCTCAGCCTCCCGAGTAGCTAGGATTACAGACACCCGCCACCATGCCCAGGTAATTTTTGTATTTTTAGTAGAGACAGGGTTTCACCATGTTAGCCAGGTTGCTCTCGAGCTCTTGAACTCATGATCCGCCCGCCTCAGCCTCCTAAAGTGCTGGAATAACAGGCATGAGCCACCGCACCTGGCTGATGTTAAGTACTTCTTAAAAGGGAAAACTTCATAGGAGAGAAATAGAAAACTACTTTCGTATGGACAGGACTATAAATGGGATTATTTTCTTGGGGGAAAACATTATAAATGGAAACCTCTTAATACAGTGAGAGACTGAATTTAAATACCTTTACTCTTGGAAAATGCCATGCATACTCTTCCTTATTTGTTATATTTCTAAAGTGCTTTTCTTCCCAGGAAGCTCATTACAAACTGTCTCCTGACTGTATTGAATTCCGCTCCTTTGCAAGGGAACCACCCTTCAAAATGCACCAGAAACAGATCAGAGAGCTGGCAAATTGAGGCTGGGAGTTATTTTGCATGGATATTGCATTTTATGAAGTGCGACACCGTTGTTTATCATTAAAGATTCAAGTTCTTTCATCCCCTCAGGCAGAATGTTCTCAGCTATGAGCTTGATTCAAACTATAGTAGACAAGTCGTAGATTTCTTAGAAAGTGAACTTCTAATGGAAATCCTGACAATCCATTAACAGCAGGAGGGCTAATGGCTGCCACAGAAAATATACTTAAAGATTACAGTAATAAAAACACATATTTTAAAGTGCCTGCTAGAAGTTCAAGAATGTTTTTAAATGTTGCTGTTAATAATAGACCACCCAATCCTTATAGCATTTGAATTTGCCTCATAAATGTGTTTAATCTAAGGGAGTACTGTTGTACTGCACCTTTTTTTTTCTGTTTGACTTTGAGGGGGGCTTGATATCTTTTGGCAGAATTATCAATGCCTTAATGGAAGGTAAATAATTGGTATATTAGCAGACGTGTGGAATTTTAAATCTGGAAAAGACCTGAGCAATCAGCCATCATCTGTTATTATATCTGCTAGAGGAAACTTGGGACTCTACAAAGTAACGGGCTAGAGCTTAGAAAGGAAAAATGAGTGTTGGGGGCAGGCAGTGCTATTGGTGATGTGCCTGTGGCCTTAATAGTTCCTTACCAATGTCATTATTGTAACACCTGCCCTTCCACCTGATCTCCTTGCATGGGTTACATGAGTTCTTTCTTCCTACTGTGATGCTTTTTTATGATAAAAGTAATATATATTCATTATATAACCATTAGAAAGTAAAGAAGGGACTGAAAATCACTCGCAGTCTCATCATCCAGAGCAGTCTCTCTGTTAGCATTTCGGGTTATCACTCCCATCTGTTTCCCATCTCCGTATATGTACATTCCTTCTACAAACTTGAGATCATGCAGAACATAGTGTTCTAAAATCATTTTGGCTTTGCAGTTGCTCATGAGTGTTTTCTCACATGACGAAATATTATTTAAGAACCTGATTCTCCTCATCTGCTTATTATATCATCTTGGAGTTGTACAGGTTTTTCTAACCTAGTTAGAGAATTTGCAGTGTTGTGTGTTATACATTGCATTGAATATCCATCATACACAATAAAGATTTACTTACATCTCTGATTATCTCCTCAGAAAATAGAAGTTTTTGCATCTATTGCCAAATTCCCCATCAGAAAGGCATTGCTGTTTTATCCTCTTACCAGCAGTAACAGCAGTAACATGAAGGTAGCCCTTTTCCTGAGCCCTCACTAGCTGTAACAATTTTTTAAAACTTTAGCAATCTGATATATAAAATGTATCTTATTTCAGCCATTTGCATTTGTTTGACTACTAGTGATGCTGAACAGTTTTTCTAGCTCATTTACAAATTTCTCTTGTGACTTGTCTATACAGGCCATATGCTCATTTTTCTACTAAGCTTTTCACCTTCTTCTTTTTGATTTATAAGCTCTGTCTATATACCGAGATCTATCATTTGTAGGTAAACGTTGCAAAAAATTCCACTATTTTTTGCCTTTTATCTTATTTCATGGTGTTTTTTTTTTCTTTGAGGTACAGAAGTTTTAAAATTTTGTGTAGTCAAATGTCAATGTTTTCCTTTATGGTTTCTTTCTTTGCTTTTATGCTGACACCCAAAGGTATTTCTAAAACACAGATCTGATCAGACTCTGCCCTTGATTAAAATCTTTCTGGGTTTCTTGAGTAGGAAATCCAGTCTCCTTGTGGTGCTCTAGGTCCAGACCATTGCCACCCCATGGGCATTTGGGGTTCTGGCCACACTAAGCAATTTAGACTTAGTACTCCTTACTTAGCGTGCTCTGCTTAGAAAGGCCATCCTCTACTAGCCCCCATGGACCCACTCCCCATCTCCACCCCTTCCTGGGCATTATCAAAGACCCAGCTGAGACATGACCACCTCTTCTACCCTCTTCTTCCCCCCCTTCCTCCTGTGTAGCACCTGGTCCCCAGAAGATCTCTGTAACGGTTTGTAAAATGAATAACCCAAAGGACAAGCAAAGCCTAAGATGGTAAATAGGAGAATTGGCTTTCAGGGCCAGTTTTGTATCAAAGGATTGAACTGAGTGGCTGGGGGCTAAGGCTCGAATGTGAGCAATTGAAAGACCCCAGGCAGCACAGGCAGGATGCTCAGGAGTTG
Organism: Pan paniscus; assembly: GCF_029289425.2. NCBI lineage: Eukaryota > Metazoa > Chordata > Mammalia > Primates > Hominidae > Pan > Pan paniscus. Next base: position 26,363,604 of record NC_073272.2, on the reverse strand, counting down.
GTGGTATGCAGCGTCTGGGAGGCTGAGCAGCAGGCAGCAAGCACAGTAGGCTGGGAGCACTGGGGGTCCAGTGGGGAGCGTCAGGGAAGGACTCAATTCTGAAAGCACCCAGCAACCATCACATGAGGTCCCAAACTGGTAAACTGATCTTAACCACCGAAACCTCCTCCCACCCCACAGTCTTCCCCAAACTGGGAAATGGCATCACTGCTTTCCAATTTCTTGGACCCGAGACTGCAGTCACTTGATTCCCGTTCCTCCCACACCCCATGTCCCATCTGTCAGTGAGTCCCGTTGGCTCTGCCATGGAAACATAGCCAGACCACATACTGTAGGATTCCATTTTGATGACATTCTAGAAAAGGCACAACTGTAGGGACAGAAAACACATCTGTTGCCAGTGGCTGGGGGAGGGGAGACTCCAAAGGGTCATGAGCGAATTTGGGAGCTGATGGGACCCTCCTATGCCTTGATTGCAGTGGTGGTCACTCAACTGTATGCATTGTCAAAACTCACAGAACTGGCTGGGTGTGGTGGCTTACACCTGTAATCCCAGCACTTTGGGAGGCCGAAGTGGGCGGATCACAAGGTCAGGAGATCGAGACCAGCCTGGCTAACACGGTGAAACCCCGTCTCTACTAAAAATACAAAAAATTAGCCAGGCTGGGTGGCAAGCGCCTGTAGTCCCAGCTACTCGGGAGGCTGAGGCAGGAGAATGGCGTGAACCCGGGAGGTGGAGCTTGCAGTGAACCGAGATTGCGCCACTGCACTCCAGCAAGACTCTGTCAAAAAAAAAAACCAAAAAACAAAAAGCAAAACAAAACAAAACAAAAACCTAACAGAACTGTACACTAAAAAGGGTGAGTTTATTATACCTCAGTAAAAATATGGGGGAAAATATGCTAGGAATCCTGCCATTTTTCACCACACTGCCATCATCCTGGGCCGGGTCAGGCTCCATCACCAACTTGGATTTTTTTTTTTTTTTTCTCTTGAGACGGAGTCTCACTCTGTTGCCCAGGCTGGAGTACAGTGGCGCCATCTCGGCTCACTGCAACCTCCGCCTTCTGGGTTCAAGTGATTCTCCTGCGTCAGCCTCCCCAGAAGCTGGGATTACAGGTGCCCACCACCCTGCCCAGCTAATTTTTTGTATTTTAGTAGAGAAAGGGTTTCACCATGTTGGCCAGGATGGTCTCAATCTCCTGACCTCAAATGATCTGCCCGACTTGGCCTTCAAAAGTGCTGGGATTGCAGGCATAAGCCACCGCGCCTGGCCTTGGATTCATATTGCAACAGGCTCATAACTGGGCTCCCTGTTCCTGCCCCCGCCTCACTGCCATCTGTTCCCAACACAGCAGTCAGAATGGTCTTTTGAAAACAAGCAGCAGATTGTTAATCCTTTGCTCAGAATTCTCCAGAGGTTTCTCTTCTCAGAGGAGACTGTACGTGAAACTGCCGCCTGATATGTATCTGGCCTGATCTCCCACAGTGCCTCCCCCTCTCCCTTCCCCACCAGCTCGCTCCATACTGCCACGATGGCCTCCTCCTCTCCTGGGACCTGTTGCATGTGTCCCCTCAGACTGAAAGGCAGAGTTCTCACAATGGCTGCCAAGGCCCTCCATGGCACAGCCCTCTGTGCCTTCTCTGGCAACCTCTTCCCAACTGCCTCCCTCAGCTCCTCCCCACCCATCAGCCCTCAAGGCAGCTGCGGTGCCCTGCCTGCGCTTCCTGGGTGTGCGTTCCATGCTCCTTTCTTGGGGTGCTCTGTCTGGAGTGCGCTGCCCTCTGATTTCCATTCACCTGGTCCCTCCCCTTATCTCTTCCAGGTTCTTCACTCAAGAAGCGTTTTCTCAGTGGGGCCTTCCCCGAGCACCCTGTTTGCAATCGCAGCTGCCCTGCTCCCAGCCCCACTTGCTATCCTCTCGCCCTCTTTTTCTCACAGACCACAGATCCATCTGACATACCATATTTGTTTATTGTGTGATTCCTCCTCATATCTGTGAGGGTATGAGGTCAGGGGTTTTGTTTTCTGCCACCCCTCCAGTCTGTAGGTCATGACTACTTGCCTGGCTAATCAGAGACACTCAGTTAAATTTTGTAGATGGAAGAAAAAAAGGGAAGAAGGAAAGAGTGTTAAGAACCAGTGGTAGCCGGACATGGTGGCTCACGCCTGTAATCCCAGCACTTTAGGAGGCTGAGGTGGGTGGATCACCTGAGGTCAGGAGTTCAAGACCAGCCTGACCAACATGGTGAAACCCCGTTTCTACTAAAAATACAAAATTAGCCGGGCATGGTGGCGGGCACCTGTAATCCCAGCTACTTGGGAGGCTGAGGCAGGAGAATTGCTTGAACCTGGGAGGCTGAGGTTGCAGTGAGCCAAGATCATGCCACTGCACTCCAGCTTGGGTGACAGAGCGAGACTCCGTCTCAAAAAAAAAAAAGAGAGAAAAAAAGAACCAGTGGTGACTGTAATCTTCTGTCACTACCCCTGAATGTCACTCGGTTCCTTACTATACATAGTCTTGGACAACATGGGATGTGGTACGAGTGTAGGTTTGTGGGCTCAGGAGTTTTGGGGTAGTGGCTCTCCTGCCTGCCTTACCTTTTTGTTTTGCTGCTGCCTCAGATTGCAAAGTTAACAGATGCCTTCTCTCCAATTTATCTTTAGAAGCAGATGTTCCAGGAGAGGAGCAGCCGGATGCTGCAGGCCTTATCCCCGAAGCAGAGCCCTGTGAGCAGCCCAACCCGGAGCCGGTCCCCTTCCCGCTCCCCATCGCCCACCTTCTCATGGCTTCCACTCAAAACCTCACCCCCTTCCTCACCCAAAGCAGCCTCAGCCTCTATCAGCAGCATGAGCGAGGGGGATGAGGATGAAAAGTAGAGGCTGCTGGGAGGCAAGAGCCGCACCACGCAGGATGGGGAGGAGGGCGAGAGTCACAGGGTTGCCTGGGTGGTGTTTGAAGGGTAATAGTCACAGGAGCTGCAGCTCAGCAGAGAGACCCTGAACTCTGCTAAGGGAAGGTCTTGGGACCAGTTCTCTCTCACTCTCCGTACAGCTCAAGGGTTGGGCAAGGTGCAGAGACTTCCGGCTGGACAACCTACACAAACTTTAGCGTCATCTACAGTCACTCTAACCTTGCTAAGGAAGGATGCAGAGTTCCCTAGAGAGACTTGCACTGATGGGGTGACTTCTGCTTTGGTCCTTCCACCACCCCCACCAAGTAAACCACCTGTGGAAGCGGCTGTTCCCTCAACCTGCTACTTCTGCGTCCATAAGGGTCCTGCACGTTGCCTCCCACCACCCCAGCTCTGCCAGAATAAAATTGTTTCCAATAGAGGTGGCAAAGTGCTTCTGAAATAGTCGAGATAAAGACAGATTCCAACCTCCTCAGTCCAGCCACTGAGACCTGATGTTGGAACGCATCAGCTCCTTCCAGTTCCATGAATGTGGCTCATAGACAAAGCCTTGCTTTAGGCTTGTTATAAAAGGTCATCTAGTGTGAACCTTAACTTTTTATTCAAAGGACAGTTTTGTCAAGAACTCCACGTAAGGCCTGATGTGCTCCTGGTTGTACTTTCTCATCACTGGTTTGACTTCATTGTTTTGCAGAAATTACCTTAATCCGTGGGAACTGCAACAAAGAAAAACTTCCTAATATATAAAAAAGAGGAGCTGCTTTGCTTTGCCTCCAGGTTTAGCGGACAAGAAATGTCTCCTGAAGCTTCTCCTTAAAGGATGCTATTATGGAACGGCTTTTCCCATTTCTGACCAGTTAACAGTTTCATAGACCTCAAGTAACAGTTTGAGGTATCAAACATAGTATACCAATAGGGGGTGCTACCTGCACGTATCTGTTCTATATATGCTCCAATATGCCATCCCCGGGTGTATCCCATGTGCAATATGAGTATATAGTGGTGGCATTTTATAATAGACCCCACTCCTGCGCTCCACCATAATACTCCTCTGAAATCCTTGGTCTCAAGAAACATCTGTTCTCTTGTGACTTGGGCACTTTGTCAAGCTTATTCCAGATTCCTGTGGAAACGTTTTATCCCAACCAGGAAATTAGTATTTTGTTCTCGTGGCCTCCTATAACATTTTTGGGTGAAGGAGAACTCAAGACTTTTTACAGAGAACTGTGGGCTCAGTTATGATCTCAGCATCTGAATGGTCTAGGTAGTATCACCATTATCTCTGGCCCTAGGTTTGCCAAGTAGGATGAAGACTCTAAGTGTTCCTGCTGAGTTGTCCAAAGGTCCTGCTCCTTAGTCACCTGTGCGAAATGAGCAGGGAGAGTTAAGGCATAGAACCAAACTCTTTGGGTTATTGTATGGGTATGCCAGTAAAGTCAGACACAGAGCTGGGGTCTGACTGAATAGAGGCCCAAACCAGCAACTTGTAGGCAGAGCCCAGAATCTCTTGTGATAGAAATACCCCTTTTCAGAGGCCTTGGGAACCAGCCTTCTAGGTGACAAGGGGACAACCAATGAAGGAAGGCGGCATGTCTTTCCCCTTTGTGTTGGGGTTGAACTACCTCCCTATCCACTTGGAGATGAGTGCTGTCTGCTGGGAAGCAAAACTATGAAGCTGAGCTGGCTTGGAACCTCTTTGTTCTTGGCACTTTCCTTCTCCAGGACTCTGGGAAGCACTCATATGGGACAGAGGGCTGGCAGGAACATGGCATGTGAAGAAGAAAACTTCTTTTTGCAGTCAAGGGCCACCCAGAATATTGCTCTTCAGAGAGGGACAAGGGCCTCATTCTTCCATTTGGTCTCTGTCTTCCATCACACACTCAGGTCAAACCATGCAAGTCTGCCTACCATTTGAGTTAGTTGGCACTTGTAGCAGTGAAGTATGAGGCCAGCCAGGCAAGGGAAGGTGGGGGGAACAAGGGAAGAGAAAAGGAGAAAAGAAGTTCCTGGAGGGAGGAAAGGAGGATAAAGAAAATCTGCTCTCATAAAACCATTTCAGGACCTCACTTTATAGGTGAGACTCTCTTGGGAAGGCCTTTGTGCCCCTACTCCATGGCAGGGCAGACAGATTCACTTTTACCTGAATCTTATACTCTGGAGCAAATAGTGTATCAGGCTGACTATACATTTGCAGGCCTTACATGCCATACTGACAGGTGCCACTTACGTGACTCATCAGATAATGTCACCATTGCTGCCAATTATGGGAAATAACTAATGCCTATTCCAGGGATGAGCCCAAACCACACATAAATGGGTTCTAAATCTCACCCTCCTAACCTGCAGTGAGCCCCCACATTCCACCCTCTTGAGGCTGCAAATCTACTGAGAAGGAATGGGAAGGATTCTGCAACCCAACTTTTGATACTTTTTGGCCATCTCTCAGTCTCTCCCAGCCCCTACCCCCACACTACCTCCCTGCTCCCAGGCGGAGACCGGGTTGCATTTTGTTAGGGCCAGCTGGTCAACTGTAATGGCCAAGAGTGAGTTAAGGCTGGAATGAGAAATATGCCCCAAGCTTGGAGGGGTAAGCAGGAATGACACAAAGCAAGGAAAGAGATTCTTTTTGCCCTAGTGAGGAAAGGAAGCTTCAGACTGAGGGCTGGAGGATAGCAACTTAGGACTGCAGAAGGGGGCAGCTTATGAAGATGGGAGAAAGTGGGACTGAAGTTGTAGGGGAGCGGGAGGGTAGTGATTTTCCGCTTTTCTTTCTTTCTTTCTTCTTTCTTTCTTTCTCTTTCTTTCTCTCTCTTTTTCTTTCTTTTCTTTCTCTTTTTCTTTCTTTCCTCTTTTTCTTTCTTTCTTCTTTTTCTTTCTCTTTCTTCCTTCTTTCTTTAGTTCTTCTTCTTTCTTCTTTCTTTCTTTTTTTTTTGAGACGGAGTTTTGCTCTTGTTGCTCAGGCTGGAGTGCAATGGCACAATCTCGGCTCACTGCAGCCTCCACCTCCCAGGTTCAAGGGGTTCTTCTGCCTCAGCCTCCCAAGTAGCTGGGATTACAGGTGCCTGCCACGACACCCAGCTAATTTTTGTATGTTTAGTAGAGACGGGGTTTCACCATGTTGGCCAGGCTGGTCTCAAATTCCTGACCTCAGGTGATTCACCCGCCTCGGCCTCCCAAAGTGCTGGGATTATGAGCATGAGCCATGGCGTCCAGCCGATTTTCCACTCCCTTTCAAGTGTTAACTCACCCCCTGACAGGTGAAGAGGGAAGGGTTCCTTTTACGCACAACCAAGGTTAGCAAATGCCCATGCAGGATGTGGGGTCCCTGCCTCTCTGGTTGCTTCATTTCAGCACTTCTACATTAGCTGCTTATGGGGACCCTAAAATGAACTGGTCACCCCTCCACCAGCTAAGAAACAAGGGTGGGATTGCTGTGCCATAAGTCACACTGAACGACTTGCTTCTGGCAAGCATGCTCCTGTGTGTCAGGACCTTACCAAGGCAAAGAAATGCCAGGCTCAAGAGGAGCAGGACACGAGACATTGGCCTGGCTTCTAACCTGGTCTGAGTGGAAGAGACACAGCTTAGGGATTTCAGTTTTGCTCTTAGCCTACTAGATACTGTTATTTCACCCCCTGAGGGAGGGACAGGAAGAGCACGGATTTATTTTCTCTCCGTCTTCAGTACTTATTTTAGCATCTAGTCATACCCCAGGGAGAGATGCGAGACGGTGTCACTGGCTCAGCTGAAGCAGATGAGCCCGTCTGTAGCAGAGATGTGCCTGTTTCTTAGGCATCCGTTCAGCACTAGTCTTGGCCATCAGATTTTTAAAAAAGAAATAGCTCATGAGGCATTTGCAACTTCTCCTCTCTAGACTTCTTTCTAGTTTTCCTCTGTTGTGTCACTGCGATGTGTCCAGGGACAAAGCCATAAGTAGAGCATACATACTTAAGACTATGCTGTACATATAAGACAAGACCTGTCTGGGTTAAAGCACGACCTTATGCCCAAGCATTTGCTCTGGTGCTGAATAACACGAACTACTGGAATCAGCCTCCCCCAACTCTGCGCGTCCCCTGCCCCCCTGCTCCTATCCCATTCTTGCTCTCAAATGGACCACACCATTCTCAACTCATTTATAAATAAAGGGATGCAGAATTGCACTTTCGTGTGTCATTGTCATGTTTCTTAAAAGTGTGCTGCTGTGTGTTCCTATTTATGAACTCTAGCTCAATGGGGAAAAATACAGGCATTGTAGCAGCTGTCCTGGCCCACCAGCTGGCTCTGCCCAGCTGTGGCCCCAGCCCTTCAGAAGGATGTGACTGTGCACCGTGCAGAGCAGGGCAAAGCCTTGGAGTTGCCAAAGGCCCCACATTTGACTTGAAAGCTAGTTAGGAACAGCACCACGTGGAGGGAAGCTCACATGGTGAACCCAGTCAGGACCCTGCATTGTAGGCTCCACTACTAACTGACTTTGTGACCTTGGCCTAACCTTTTCACTTCTTTGGCCTCAAGGAAATTATTTCTAAGGTCTCCTTTGCCTGTAAAGGTCTCTGAATGTATGAGGCAGCCTGCATTGCCCCAAGCTTCTACCAGCTGTGATGCTGTCACTGAACAACCATGAGAAAGTACTGAACTCTCACCGGAGAGGTGGTCTTCCAGTCCCCTGGGGCCTCCACAGCCGCATTGGTGACTGGTTTCATGCCTTCAGCCTCCACACTTCTAGCATCAAGATAAAAGGCTCTAGAGTTCCATCCACTTTTCTTATCTTGTCACTTGACGGAATGCTTCCCAAGTGTACCTAAACTTTGGGAAGTGGCCATTTCAACCACTTTTCCATCTTTGGGGAAAAAAAGCTTCTTTGATCAGCTAGACACAGATAGATGGGGGTGGACGCACTAAATCTGGATCCCAAATGTCAACAGCTAAGGCAGATGTCAATATTCTGAGAACTGTGCTGGTGCCCTCCACTCGCCAAATTAAGGAGATTCCATTAACTCCATCTGGAGAGGTTGCGCTTTTTGAAATGACCACAGTTCTGACATTAGCCTCGGGTCCAGAATAAATAAAGCCAGGCTGGTAGTCAGCAAGGGAATGAATTTTAAAATGGAATACCTATTATTCGTACATCATACTATTTGGTTTCACCACATAGATCAAATGCATTCTTGACAGGTTGTATTTCAAGCAACAGTTACAAGTTTCTTCTTGACTTCCATGATGCCTCAGACATGTTCTCAAGGGGAAAACAATCAGTTACAAGGTGTACTAAAACCCATATTTAAGAACCTTGATATTTGCCCCCAAGAGAATTAGCCTTTGTTAATGAACATAATTCCTGGGGGAAAAGGTACACTATCAAAAGTGTTCCCACACATATCACACACACAGTCCTCTTGTCTTGGAGTCTTCATTGGTAACTGGAGTTGAATGTTTAGGCAACTTCTCCAGGTATTCAGCAGGAACTATTAGATTAAAAGGACTCCCATAGAGATGCTTTTGAGACAGAGTGTGACAGTTCATAAGCATCAAAGTATACTTGGTGATCAACTTCTTTAAGAAACCATCAAGTAAAAACCAATCAAGAGTAAAATCTGAAGATCTCTTTAAGAGCCCAAATATCTGTAGCTGATAGAAGCCTTATGTTAGTCTTCGACACTACTATAATGTGTATTCTAGAAAAGGCACCATATTGACTAAATATCAGCTGCAGTTGACCAAAATGTGAGAAACTTGGAGAAATGGTCAGAGCAGGGTTGACAGGTACTGTTCCTAGAAACAATTTTTTTTTATTTTTTGACACAGAGTCTCGCTCTGTCACCCAGGCTGGAGTGCAGTGGTGGGATCTCGGCTCACTGCAACCTCCGCCTCCCGGGTTCAAGCGATTCTCCTGCCTCAGCCTCCTGAGTAGGTGGGATTACAGGCACACGCCACCAGGCCTGGCTAATTTTTTTTTGTATCTTTAGTAGAGATGGGGTTTTATCATGTTGGCCAGGCCAGTCTCGAACTTTTGACCTCAAGTGATCTGCCTGTCTCGGCCTCCCAAAGTGCTAGGATTTACAGGTGTGAGCCACCGCACCCGGCTTCACCTATAAACAATTTCTATTCTCCTTAACTTTATAATCTTTCTTGAGTGGAGGTGAAATAATTAAGCTACAAGCTTCCTGTACTCTATTCATAAAGAGTTCTGATGGAGGGATTAGCTACAAGTAAAATATTTGATCTGTAACCTTCGATTTAAAAAGAATTGATGATTCTCTACTTGAAAGAGTTGGAGTACTTTACCCTTTCCACAGGGACCTTTTCAACGGACTATACTTGCAAATATCCCTGTCACTCTAAAATGTCCAAGTCCAAAGAAAACTTGTCATCATCTGCCATGTGCGTAGCAGGACATGACCCATTACATAGCTTGAGAAGATAACCAGTCTTTTTAATCTGTTTGGTAGTCATGTTCCACTGGGAATATGTTGACAAAATGCCATTTACCAGCCTGATCACAGACCCACCTTAACACCACTGAGTCACTGATTCTTTTTCTATTTGTTTCTATATCTGGTACCCAGGGATTAATGATAGATGAAAGAAGTGGAAGAGGTGTGTATTCGTTTCCTACTGCTGTAACAAATTACAACAAACACAGAGGCTTAAGACAACACAAATTTATTAAATTACAGTCCTGAAGGTCAGAAGTCCAAAATGAGTCTTACTGGGCTAAAATTAAGGTGTTGGCAGGTGGCAGCTGTTCCTGTCTGGAGGCTCTAGGGGAGAATCTATTTTCTTGCCCTTTCCAGCTTCTAGAGGTTACCTGCATTTCTTGGCTCATGGCCCCCTAACATCTTCAAAGCCAGCAGTAGCCAGTCCAGTCTTTCTCATGTCACATCACTCTGACACTGACTCTTCTTCTGCCTCCTCCTCTTATAAGAGCCCTTGTAATCACATTGGGCCTATCCAGATAACCCCAGGAGCATTACCCTATTTTCAGGTCATCAGCAACTTTAATTCCTTCTTCATATGTAATACAACGTATTCCTAGGTTCTGAGGATTAGGATATGGACATTTTTGGGGAACCATTATTTTCTCTAACCCAAGGTGACTGAGGACAGTGGTCACAAATCCTTGAATCTTTTCCCAAGTCCTGACAGAGTTGAGGAGCAGTAACTCTCATACAGATAGAGATAATTTCTTCTTTTTACCATTCCTATTTAACAGCTACCAGTGATGACCTTGCTAAAATGTTTGAGTTTTGATGTCCACAAGACACGCATGGGCCGGGCATGGTGGCTCACGGCTGTAATCCCAGCAGTTTGAGAGGCTGAGGTGGGCAGATCAGGTTAGGAGTTCGAGACCAGCCTGGCCAACATGGGGAAACCCCATCTCTACTAAAAATACAAAAATTAGTCAGGTGTGGTGGCATGTGCCTGTAGTCCCAGCTACTCGGGAGGCTGAGGCAGGAGAGTCGCTTGAACCTGGGAGGTGGAGGTTGCAGTGAGCCGAGATCGTGCCACTGTACTGCAGCCTGACAGAGCGAGATTCTGTCTAAAACATATGCACACACACACACACACACACACACACACACACACACACACGAAGCATGGAATAGATATAACAGGGATATCTGACCCAAAGGAACATGCTCCCTGGTCCATGAGGAGAGGAAGTGTTGAAACCTCAACTCATGAACATGGAGCCATGGCCAATAGGGAAGGAAGTTAAAGGACCCCACCCCCCATTTCCTTGTACATATCCTCCAATCCATACTTGGCTATAACAAGAAGTGAAAATGGTAACTAACCAAAGTCTTTGACCATTGGACATGTTCCCACTGAAACAAACCCAGCGGTACAGATTCTGGCTGTCAGGCACAATCTGTTTCCTGCCTATTTGCCCTCTGTTTTTTTGTTTTTCTTTTTGTTTTTGTTTTCTGGTTCTTTGGATGCTGATCACAGCCAGTTTAAGCTAGGAATCACTTTTAGCCAGAACACACTTTCAAGCTACTCCATGCTCCTTTCTAGAGTAACTTATTTTCCTTTGAAAGTCGTGGCCTTTGATCCACATTTTAACTTAAGGTCTGGCATACATTTCCATCCGAAGTACTCAACAAACATTTGAGTGGGCCACTAGGTGCTGCGGACACAAAGACTAGAGGGGACACAATCCCTGCCCCTTTGCCCTCAATTTCAGTTTACTAGTCTGCCTCTCAGTCTCCTGACTGGCCCTATCTTTGACTTTACTGAGCTCTTAAGGAAAACTCCATGTTTCTGGCCACTGAAACTTCTGATTCTACCAATAGAATCTTACAATTATTTTACTTACTAATTTTACATGATTTTACTCATCTCTTTGGGGGTGATGTGCTCTAACTGTCCCTGAGTACAAAGATTACCAACTCTGAGAGTGAGGGAAAATAAGAAAACCAGATTTTTAAAAGATTTTCTATTCATTTGAAACTATTTTCTGAGTATGCTGAAAAGAGGAGACTGACAATGATATCCCTTAGCTAGGCCCATGAATGGCAGTAAGGTTCTGTTTTGTGAGGGCCTTGCATGAAATAGTTTAAATGATCCTAATTGGACAGGGCTGCTTGATGGATGAGATGGTCATTCTCAGTCTCCCCTACATTCTTTGATTGCAGAGTGCCTGACGGGCCTCCCTCACCTGAATAATGGGGCATTTATTTGCCCTTATAAACTGTTATTTCATGACCAGTTGAAGCTCTAGGAGAAGAGCAGTTTTCATATAGGAAGCTCCATTCCAATTATTGTGCTAAGGTGACAATAATTATCTCTAACTTTAGAAATAATTACACTATTATATTAAGCTGTCACTAAGGAACTGTTGGAAGCTTCTGCATCCATCACTGTTGTTGAAATCATTAACATGTTTATTTTGTTTGAGGACTTGCAAATACTGTTTGGACAAGAATGCCAGAGAATGTAAGAGTAGCATTAGCCTAACTTGGAGTTTCTTGCAGAGAAGGAAACGGCAAGACTGCTTAGTTGGCCCAAATCCAAACTGACAAGCCTTTTCTCCTTTTTAAGTATTTCCCAATTGCCGTTAGGCAGATTATCAAGAAAGTCGCAAAGCTCGTACGCCTGCTCTGTGCCAGGGAGACATGATTTTGTGCAGCCAGCATTCTAGCTTTTCCCAATGACTGGTCTATAGTTTGAACTTTATCGGTGGTTTTCAACCCTGTTGCATGTTGGAATCTCCCAGGGAACTCAAAAAAAGACTCCCCAGCACCCCTCTAATGGATCTGAAGTGGAGCCAGATTGAGACTCTCTGGGCTATGGTAATATGTCAGTTCAGGGAACAAAATAAGCCCGAAAGTAAATGGATTCAGAGGTAGATGGTCAATGGCTTGTGTAGCAAAGACGAGAACTGGTCTGCCATGTGGCCACACTAGGAAATGGTCTAAATATCATTTTATCTTTTTTAACCAAGGAGAGAGAGAGATGATTATGTTGATGAAAGTGTCATCAGTGGGCAGAGGACAAAGGATTCATTGACAAAGGATTCATTTTAACACCAACGTTTAAAAATGACACAATTGCTGTAAAGCACCCAGCCTGGTGACTGGTGAAAACGGGTGCTCGACGCTAATTTTAAATAATTCAACAGATGAAATGGCTGTCCAATATGGTTGCCACTAGCCACATGTGGCTATTTAAATTCAGAAAATTAAATAAAATGTAAAATTCAGTTCCTCAGCTGCACTAGCCACATTTTAACTGTTGAGGTGGTTAGTGGTGGCCATATTGGACAGCACAGATGTAGCACATTTCCAGCACTGCAGAGAGTCCTAGTGGTGGATGGTGGTCTACAGAAACCCTTCCCAGAGGCAACCCCTTCTACACGATGCCTTATGATTTATTCATGTGATCAAAGTGTAAGTACGTTATTATGAAGCAAATATCTGAAAATATCAGCAGATAATCACTTGTAAGCAAGCATTATTAAGTCATTTGGAAAGGATTTTGAAATCAATGACAAAAAAGTAAAAATGTACACTCAAGTGTGATGCTCTGTGGCAGCTACATGGAACTGTGCAGTCTTGAGTTAAATAGTCTCTTTGTGAGCCTAAACTGCACATACTTTATGGATTTCAAACCAGGGCAGGAGTGGCTGCTACGAAAACACGATTCCCAAGTCATCAATGATGTCTTAACACAGCAGCTGACCTTTGGTAAAATGCAGATGGATAATACTAAAATTCTGAGTAAAACCACTGTCAATTTCAAGAGTCACTGCTTTTATATTCCATATACATAGATATATAAAAACAACATGAAAGTAGATTAGTAATTGCTTCCCATTTTAGGTTTTTAAAGAGTGCCACAAAACATCAAACCTGGAGTCTGGAATCCACGTAGTCCAATTCCCTAATTTTGTTCATTCATTCATTCATTCATTTTTGAGACAGGGTCTCACTCTGTCACCCAGGCTGGAGTGCAGTGACGTGATCATGGCTCACTGTAGCCTCGACCTCACAGGCTCAAGCAATCCTCCCGCTTCAGCTTCCTGAGTAGCTGGGCCTACAGGTGTGCATCACCACACCCGGCTAATTTTCGTATTTTTTTCTAGAAATGGGGGTTTCGCTATGTTGCCCAGGCTGTTCTCAAACTCCTGGGCTCAAGTGATCTTCTCGCCTTGACCTCCCAAAATGTTGGGATTACAGGCATGAGCCACTCTGCCCAGAAACTCCCTAATTTTATAGATGAGGAAACTAAGGTACAGTTAACAGAGATAATTGGTAGCTGAACAAAGACAAACGTGATTTCCTGATATGAACACTCCCCAAGGACCATTCAAAACCAAGGCATTTGCCTCAAATTTTTGAGAACTTTTGTTTTTTAGCGTTAAACATGGAAGATAGCAGTTATGTGGCTCTCCAATAAAAAATGAAAAGGCACCTCTTCACGAAATGTTTAGTAAAAGAATTACACACTGCTAAAGAGCATGAGGACTACATCTGTTAATTATTCAGGAAGCACTTAACTGTAGCCAAATGTCTTTGGAGGCACTGGGTTCTGGTGTCGGTGCTGCCCAGTTCATTATAAAAGACCATGGAACCAATAGCACTTTCATTGAAAAACTCAAGTTGTTTGTCTTCTGAAGATGCCGTGTGGCAGCAGTTTGCAATGTTAGTTTTTAAAACAATTCCCCTGGAGCATTTGTCAATATAGATTCCTGGGCCTCCCACTACCCCCTAGAGAATCAATCAGTAGAAGAGCTGAGGTAGGGCCCAGGAATCTGCATAAGCCAGCATTTCAGGTCGTTCTGGTGTGGGTGGGCCATGGCCAGGCCATCTCAGTTTGCCCAGGACCGTGCCAGTGTACACCTGCTTACACGGTTTACAGAAACAATTGTTAATAGTGCTCTTTTTCACTCTCAAAAGTGTCCTGACTTAGACAGTACAGTGTATGGCCCTCTTTCTTCTATCCATGGACCATATTTTGAAAAATACCAACTCTAACAGTTTACTATTATACAGCTACTATATTTCATCCATAGGATGCTCCCCAAAAAAGGTGAGCTCCATGTTCCCTGCTAGGGACTCCAAATAACCTATTTTCCTTCGCTCAATCATAAGACTTTAAGCAAGCATCCTTGTCTATTCCCAGCAATTTGCAAAGGTGCTTGGTGCCGTTAATGTACTGAATTTCAGAAACCAAGAGAGAGAAGTTTATAGGTGGGAGTGATGAGAAATAGACGAGGGCTCACAAAACACCACAGTGACGCACAGTGAATCACAACTATCATTTTATTGTTCTGATTATTGGGGTACAGAATTGTCCATGTGCTCCAGGACTAGTTGGGCTATGACAGACACCACAGATTGCTCTGCAACTTCCGGGGAACATTATCTGAGTCACACGCTTCTCTGGTCATGTTTTTCCAACATCAAAATGAAACACTTTTCTCCATGGAATGTGGAGTGACAAATTATCTCAAACCAAAGTCATCCTTCATCATGACGGCATGTACCAACCAGGCCACACAACAGCATAGAACTGAGGGGACCAAGCTTCTTTCTATAAACAAAGCTCCTTGGGAACACTGGACTTCTGTGTACATTTATCACTGTAAGTAGGCTGACAGAGGCACAAAGCGAACCAGGTCAGATTTTGACTTATGAGTACAAATATTGTAATGAACTTTTATTTCATGTATAACACTTTTACCCTATTAGCAGCTGTTCCCAGTTTAGACACCGCTTTTATGAGTCAAGGAGTTATGATGAAAAATCAGCAAAGTAAGGAACTTTACATTTCATTGCAGCATCAGATATGTTCACAATGGTATATTTTATTCCACAGTGCTGTTTCTTATTTGGTTCAAGCATTTCTTAGGTAGTCACAAGTTGTTTTAGATCTGGGAAATATTTAAATTTCAAGCACTTGCATACTTTTGAGAGGATGTGAACTTAGAGCAGCAGATGGTGTGTATATAAACCATAAGCAGCAATTATGACCTCAAATGATTTTAACACCAAGGAACTCTGCAGAAATTAGGGTCAGCCAGAATGCCAAAGTGGTATGTTCCGTTCTTCTTAAAAATGGGTCCTGTTTTCCAGGACTGACTCAAGCACAACTCCAGTTTCTAATCAGAGTGTAGCACTCAGTTCTACACGAGAACTAAGCATCACAATGAGAACAGAGCAGCACAATTGTAACAATGAACATAATGGAAATGAGGGAGGCAATAGAATTCAATTCCTCCAACAGTGAATAAACTCAATTTGAATTTTTTAAAACACTCCATACTTTACATTTCCTAAGTAAACTTTGCCTTGACTGTCCACTCAAGAGTCAAGATACACTTGGTAATTTTTAAATAGATGCATAATTCATTGGTCAAAATCACATATCAGCTCAATTCATTGGTCAAAATCACACACCTTGCTTGAAAAGCATGATACCAAAGGACTTAATATGATGCTTTCCCCAGGAGTTACCCAGGCACCTAGGAGAAAAGGAGCAGATCTAGGATCTCATCAAGCCCCTTATATTTTTTTAACGCTGGTTACAAGGCTGAGAAGATTCTGCCTGGTCCCTCTTCAGTGGCAGGCAGTCTCAAGTTTTGTCAAATCCCTAAAGTGACAGACTTTAGCTGTAAATATTCTAAAACATGCTCATTAAACATTTGGGATATTAACTTCAACATTTTTTCAATGAAGGCATAAGTCGGTTTTTCCTGTAAGTATATAGTGCTTTTAAAAATATGGACTGAGGTTTCCCATGGTTGTAACAGTTCAGATGACAAAAAGCAAATGGAATTTATAAGAAAGCGGTGCCACGATAGAAACAACAGTATAACATTTTCTACTCATCCTGTTTTCACAAACTCCTTTTGTGACACAACATTTAGCACGGCTCAATGGCGGACACCACTGACTTCCAATCGGATTTCACTTTTGTAACTGCCTTTTTCATGTCTAGCATATGTGAAAAGCCAAAACAACTAGAATTGGATGTTAAGATTTCTTTTTTCTCTCAAAAAGAATCTCAAGGTATGAATACTTTAAAACATTAAGTGGTTCTGTTATTAATATGCATTCCATTCTAAGCTTGCCATTTTCAACCAATTTGGAAGGCAAAGATGAACTAAAGAGTAGTTAAAACCAGTGCTGTGTGCCAGAGTTAGACATTTCTTGACTTTGCTAACTGGAGGGCAAATATTACTCAGTACATACGTGATTGTTGATACTTGTGCTGTTTTGACCCATTTGCAAAAGTTATCCAGATTATTCAAATTAAGAAGCCACTTTTAGGTTCATTGAAGTTAGAACTATCTAATGGAATGTTCTTTTAAGTGAAAGCTTATTATCCCCAAAGGAGTCAGTTCCAATGGAAAATAGAGTCCTCACTGAAAAGCCAAAAAGCAAAATTATCAAACAAAATCAAATTGCAGGGTTTTTCTGTGAAAATCTCAGAGAAGCATGATAAAAGGGATCTATGCTTATCTCCTAGACAAAGGAAATTTGGATGTCATTTATCATGAAAAGAGCAAGGTTCAGGCTTCTTGGATAATCTTATGTTCCTGAGATTACAATACTCTAGTTTTGAAGCTCTAGCTCTGAAATTTACATATGAACTAACAAATCTGAACACACTGTAATAGAGTTCCAGAGATTTCCATGGGATTCTTATCAAAGGCTATTCCCTGAGACAGGCGGGGGTAGTGAAAATGTAATTCTCTGAGTACAAAAAAAATACATATAAAATCATTTTGATCTCTTTACTTTTCCCTTTAAAGAAATTACTAAAATAAAAAGATTTATCGCTATAGTCTAAACTCTTATGTTTTACCTTTGCAAATGTCTTTCTTTTAAATGAACACTTATTGCAAAGCCAGGCGTGGACGCGATGCTTTCATATACATTCTCTCTCCTGATACTTCTCTTAAAATCATCATTTGTATAGAAATAAAAATATGGTCTTACAATATACACAAAGTTAGTGAAACATTAAAATAATTAGCTAGAATACAATTGTAATTCTTTGCTTTTGGAAATTATAACATGAAAAAAGTTAAGCAAACTTAATGGAATCCTAAAATGAGTAGAACTTTTCAAGAATGCAATTGCAATCCTGTACTAGAAAATATAATGTGAAAAACAAATCCAAAATACGTCTCTATGTAAATTAAAGCTCAAGCCACGGTATTCAAAATTAAAATGATTTACATAATCTACTATACTTTGTGATTTTTTTTAGTAATTAACCTTCCTGAGGTTGATTTTGTTCTCCTTAGTGTTTGCTTAACTAAAGTGCTTAATAAAATTTCTACATAATATATTACCCTCTCCATAGATGAATATTATTTTGAACTACAATCTGACAAAAATCTAACTACATTTAATTATGCTTGATTAATCCAAATGTCACTGAGAGATTTATAGAACAGAGAAATACTTTTCAGGTTAAGTTCATACTCTTCACTGTAAGCTTCCTGGATCCGGTATTACCACAAATTTACTATCTCACGTCTCTAATATTGTTTTTAACATCCCATAAAAAATATTCCCAATAGTCCAAACTGGACCATGGGACTCCAGAGATCAATCTCCGCTTCTTTTCATTTTCAAGAGACAGGCAAACCTCTATCAAAGAGGAAGTCACCACTTCCAATGGGAGGCACGTTGCCCCTGCAGCGCCACGAACACTTAAGGGGAAAGGATGGAGAGAACTGAAGTCAATTCTCCACCTTTCGGTGTTTTATGCCAAAAAATGCACATACAGGATGCATTATGAACTTATTAAAACACTGTAAGGATATTAAGGCAAGATAAGGGGGCTGCTTTCTTTTAATGCAGGCACGTAACTGTATCAGACATTTGCTTAGACACTTTCGGTAATGATGCCCTAAGGTGCTTTAGTTTATATGCAAATAAGTCTATTTAAAGGGTGACAAATTGGCCCTACCTCTGGGGATGATTAAACACATCCCATCTTCTTCTCCAGTTGTTAAATCTCCCACTGCTGGGTCACTCAGCTCTACCCCCAGGGATGACCAGACAGACATGTTCTAAGGCATGGAGGAACTGTCATGAGGAGCCACCTGTGTCACACACAAAGTAACAGTGTCCTGGCCACCCTAACCCTATCACCCAGATCATGGGGAATTCATGTCCCTATCTTAAAGACATAAAGGTAGAAACACAGGTTTCTCAGGAATTCTGTGACCAAAATATTGTTGTCATTTTATTTTCCTTTTGGGGGATGAACACAGCTGATACCAACCTGTGGACTTGAGAGGGAGGCCTTCCCAGATTATCCTTTCCTCCACCTCTGAAACAAGTTTAGAAGTGTTAAATAGGGTCTCTTCTGACAAGCAGCTGTTTTAGCTACAGCATCATCATCCAGATGCTTTAAACTTCTATTCAAATAATAAGTTCTGAAGTCCTAAAAAGACACATCCGGAAACTGCCATCATTATGGGGTTTTGTTACAAGGAAACAGCAGCCCACACTATTCAATGAAGTCTGATTGTAAAAGCTGCCTCCTCTCACCTGACCACAGTTCCCCATTGGTCAGCAAGACAATGAACTAAAATGGGCTCCCGTCTGCTCTGTCTACCTGAAGCCACAGTGTGAGGACCTCGACAGGGTTCCCTGCAAAGTTGAGTGCAGAGCCAGACACAGAAAACAGACTCTCCAAATTCAGATCAATCGACGTGAAGGTGAGAAAAACTCAGGAATCACTAACACTTCATCTTCTAAGGAACGCACCTGTCCATGATGAAAACAACATTGAGAAGATCTGGTGCTATCTTCTGCATCTCCCTTTCTGGCTGGATTTTTCTCCATAGCACTTATCTCTCAATCGTACTATTCAATGTCCTTTTTGTGTTTCTAGTCTGTCTCCCCTAATAGAAAGTGGGTTCATGAGGCAGGGATTTCTGTCTGCTTTGACCCCTGCCATGTGCCCAGCATTCAGCACAGTTTCTAGCACACTGGAGACACTGGACAGTATTGCGATGGAGGACTAAAGGTAGCTTTCCTTCACATGACTCCTCTCTCTGCCACCCTCCCTTCGTTAACCTCTCTTACATGTGGGTACCGGTCTTCAAGTCTCCATTTCACACCAGGACAGACATTAGGGAAAGGCACTGCCCAGGGTGGAGCTTCGTGCATACAGCAAGGCTGACACTAGTGCTCCTTGATCATTATGCTAGAGCTCTGAAGGTGACGAAAGCTTGCTGCCGGATGTCTGGTGGGATGTGCTGACCACTGAGGCAAGGAGGCTTCAATTCTACAAACAGGCCAAATAAAACCCCAGCCCCAGGATCTACCTACAAATGCACTTTCAAAACATTAACTCAGTGTGCTTTGGTGGTGGACTCCAGGTCTCCAAACCATGTGAATATGTATTCATGAGAAACCAAAAGGAATCCTGATGAAGACTTAACACCTTTCTCTTTCTTGATGAACTAAATTTTAAAATGGGTTGATTGAAAAGACAGGTAAGAAAACCTGTGGCACAGTTAAGGTGTCAGAGATGTTAACCCTCTCAGTGGCACAGCTCCACCAACAACCTGTTCATAAAGAAGAGCTTAGGCGTCTCTTGGTAACTCTGGTGATGTGCTAGTTTGGAGTATTCTATCATATTTAATCAGCTAACTAATAATTGTCAATGGCTGATAACTTAAGTTCATTAAAATGTCATATGTCCTCTATTTTCAAACCAGAAGGTACTGATATCTCTAATCAATGAGACAGGAACTTGACTTAAAAGTTATCTTTCCACACAGAACAGTAAACAAAAATCCCGTATTGATTAAGTTAATCGTCCTTTCTTGCTGGCAATATTGCTTCCTTCTGTTTGCTCAAATGTAGATTATGAAGGACATTAGCTTCAAAGTCAATGTTTAAGCATCTGGACTGCTGAAAAGATGGCAGAATAAATGCATGTTTATATAAGTGCTCCTGCCCTCTGACCCACACATCCAAAAGTTGAACAACAAGCTGTCTATAATGAAACTAGTAAAAGCTACAACTCCATACCACGGACTCCAGGGCAATGTCTGACAGATACAACCAAGTTGGGGATGAATCGAAGAAGAGTTCTTGCATTTGCCAGGCATTTCTCCGAGTCTCCAGCAGCCACAACTGCTGGGCAGTTAATGAGAAGATTCCCAAGACTCTACTGATCATTTGTTAACTTGGCAAAACAGGACTGGCAACAGTCGGGAGAAGCTGGGCACACTCTGCGCGTGCATGTTTCCAGAAAAACGAGGACAGGAGGTTGAGATCTCAGATGAACCATGTGTGTTCATCCCCTCCGGTATCCAAAAGAGGAAGAGCGGCGAGAAGCAGGACCAGAGGAGAGAAACTAACTCTGGAGCCGATCTCACAAATGTGGGCTACATGGAATCCAGGAGGGCAGAAGTACAAACCCACCATGTTCCTGCTAGGATGACGACTAGTGGGAATGGGGAAATGCAAAGAGGATCTGTCTCCCAATGGGACCCGGCCACCCCCAGGGCAGAGGATTCAACAGTGTCTATGGAAGGCACTCACAGACAACATGTTCCAAGGAGGCTTCATGTCACTCCTTATTCCCCCAAATCCAAACAGAATGAAAACCAAAAACACCCTCCACCACTACAACCCATCAAGAGCTAGCCTTAGGGTTCAAGTGCTAAGGTTATCCTTCAAACATGTCTCGCTCAAAAGAGAAGGAGTCAAGGAGGATTTACCCACACTCTTCTTGGACAGGTAAAACTGGTACCATGCAAAGATAAATAATAAGCAGAAGGGGTCATCATGATACTTGTGCATCAAGATAAAAGCAAAACAATACAAGAAAAGGAATGAAAGATGCAAAGGATAGATAAATACACTCTAGAAAAAGAATGAGCTCATAAACCACTAAAACTGTAGACAAAATTGTTCAGCACTGGAAGAAATAAGAAATCAAAGAGGACAACATAATGAGCTAAGGAAAGAAAGAGATAAAAAATGAAACTAGGCTGGGCGCGGTGGCTCACACCTATAATCCAAGAACTTTGGGAGGCTGAGACTGGTGGATCACTTGAGGTCGGGAGTTTGAGACCAGCCTGGGCAACATGGTGAAACCCTGTCTCTACTAAAATACAAAAATTAGCCAGGCATGGTGGCATAAGCCTGTAGTCCCAGCTACTTAGGAGGCTGAGGCAGAAGAATTGCTTGAACCCGGGAGGCGGAGGTTGCAGTGAGCAGAGATCACACCACTGCACTCCAGCCTGGGTGACAGAGTGAGACACTATCTTGAAAAAAATAAAATAAAATAAAATAAAATAAATAAAACTGTAACAGAAGTGGAAGCCACATTACAAGGAACAAGCCCTAGAATCAACAGTACAGAAAACTGAGTCAGTCAGTGAAATGGAGGATAAGACTTGAGAAAAAAACCATACAGCGTGAATGAAGAAAGATGAGATGAGTGCCATCTAAGGAAAGATAACTGTGAAGGACAGATGACAGAGAGCCAATATAAAAATGAAGTTTTCAAGAAGAGAACAGACTAAACTGATACAAAACGCAGTGAGGCTTGAAATGACCATATCTAATGCTCACTGCATTCCAGAAAAAGGCAACAGACAACAGTCAATCCTGAGATATACTCCAACGAAGTTACTAAATTTCAAGGATAAACAAAGAATTCAAGTATCCAGGGCAAACAATCAGGTCATCTACAAAAGGGGAAGAAAAATCCATCAGGACTCAGACCTGTCAGCACCACCAGATATGGACAACCATAAAGTAGCAATAACATCCTGTCTCCAGAGAATTCAAGGAAAAAGGCTGTGATCCAAGAATCCGATAGCCAGCCAAGTTATTGTTCGTAAGTAACAGCAACAGGAATACATTTGTAAATATGCAAGAAAACCCAACCGAAGCTGTAATCCAGTCTGCAAAAAAGATAAAAACATCAGCTCTCAAATGTGGAGTCTTTGTATGAAAGGGCTGGCAGTAAGCACTGAATTCATTCAGACACAGAATTAAGTCTAAATAACTCTAGTAATTACCTACAGCTATCCACTTTAAGTTGCCTGTCATTTTTGGTAAAAGCTGCCAAATCCATCTGATTATCTCCTCTAACTATGCCAAAATGGAAACACACAAAAGAAACCCTCTCCTGAACGGAATTAACTTGCTCTACAGATAATTTGGGGTTTAGAGCTTACCCTTTGAGGAATAGTATACTGAATAAATTCCTCAAAAGAGATAATACAAATCACCTGGCGTACTGTTCTGTTCCAAGCACCCAATTGCTCGCTTTGGCCCTTCCATTGACTTACCATGCCACCTTGGCAAACTCCTTAATTGCTTTGGGATTCATACAAAAAACCGATATACCTGCATAGTCCAGCTCATGGCATTGTAAGGATCAAATGGCATGCTGTATGCAGAAGGTCTTTGGAATCTATACACAAGGCTGTAAAACTATGTCACACTGTTTGGATGGAAAGAATTCTGTATTCAGGAGCCAAAATCAGATGTTCAGAGACAAAAAAAGGAAGAGATGGCTCCTGCGGATCTATCCCTCCACTTCCTTGCATTTCTCTACATTTTAAAGTCATCTCTTAGCACTATAAAAAGGAAATTCAGCACTTTCACAGCTCCTGACTTGAACTTCCATATTTTTAATTTAGAGACAAGGATGGTTTAAGAACTTAGAAAGATGTTGCCCTACCACCCAAGGAAAATGTCTGACAGTTTTCTATCTTTGATTCACCTACTATCTATGAATATTATTCATTATTTTAATATTATTTATTAACATTGTTTATTAAGCACCTACTATGTGTCAGGCACTATTTTAAATAGACACAGTCCCCACTTAAAATAAAATAGAGTAAATGAAAGAGCAGTACAGAGGAATGGGAAAGAATTTAGCTGAAAAAGGGTCCATGTCTATTTGTGTTACAACCTATATGGGGGAAATCTGACCATTTGCTTATAGGCAAACCCAGTAAACAGCCAGATTCTCTGCCTAAATTAAAAGAATCATGTACAGTTGACAAACAGGATAAATGAATACTTGGGTAAAGAGGCTAGTAAGCCAGGAGAACACAGATGTTCCTGAAACTCTTCTTGCAGTTGCTTTAGGGTTAAAGATAAATTCTTAATGAAGAAAACAAAGACAGGAGAAGCAAGGTTGTACTGGGGTCAGATGGATGTGAGTAAGCCAAAAAGCGTGCTAGTAAAGAACTACCGATTAAGTCATGAAGACACTGAAATCAATCTTTACTTTTGAAAAACACTTGTAAAGGGAAGAATGTGATGAGATTTTTCTACACCATATTATCCATATTCGGCCCCTTACATGGTACTGCTTGTGAGGATGTGGTGATCGATGGGCCTTCCTCAAACAAGAGAAACGCTGTCAGAGTCAGGCAGTAGGCAGCACCCCCTAAACTGCTGCCTCCTCTCTCCTACAGTGTATCACACTTGAAAGCATAAAGGAGTATCGTTGGAAATTGAGGCCTAGGAAGATATTATCTCATGTTTATAAGGAAGCTAGGGTCGGCTGGGCGCAGTGGCTCGAACCTGTAATCCCAGCACTATGGGAGGCTGAGGTGGGCAGGTCACTTGAGGTCAGGAGTTCGAGACCAGCCTGGCCAACATGGTGAAACCCCGTCTCTACAAAAAAATACAAAAACTAGCTGGGCGTGGTGGTGCATGCCTATAATCCCAGCTATTCGGGAGGCTGAGGCACAAGAATTGCTTGAACCTGGGAGGCGGAGGTTGCAGTGAGCCGAGATGGTGCCACTGCACTCCAGCCTAGGGGACAGAGTGAAACTGTGTCTCAAAAAAAAAAAAAAAAAAAAAGGAAGCTAGGGTCTTTGCATGTAAAGGACCTTTTTTTTTTTTTTTTTTTACATCTTTTATGCCACACAAAAATAATCATATGGAACAGCCCCATCCCCAAGACACTGACTCGGTCCTCAGACCTATGGGCTTCCTATGACCCACCTCTCACCAGTCTCTCAGAAGTACATCAGTATTTCTTTTACCTGATTGATTACATATGAGTTCTCTGATGAGATCCTTCTAAGGATGGAAGAGATGAGCTCTTTCTAAAGATGAATGGAACTACCCTGAGCTCAGGTAATATAACGAAATAAAAGAAAACAAGATCCAGTGGAACTAAGAGAAACAGGAATGCAATCAAGCCACATGCAGCTGGTCAAAGCACACCTCATCTCACGGAGAAATCCCCCACGGTGGTGGGAGAGGAGCTAATTGCATTGGTACTATCATATGACTAAAGCAGGATGAATGGTTTACAAGTCAGAACTTCTACATCAGTGGACTCAACACTTACAAATTGGACTGAAACATTTATATGGACATTAAAACAGGGCAGAAATCAAAGTAGATGATATATATGGAAAATTACCATGAAGAGAAGCACATCCTGTGGAGCTGTATATGGGATGCTGGTTTCAATCCGGATTCTTCGGTCACTTCTATTCCTAAGGGTAAATATAACATCATTCCTCTTTCCTTATCCCAAATCGTCTGCTAATTCCCACTTCCAACTTTTAGCAAAAAGGATTGTGAAAATCAGACTGAGCTGACAATTCTAAAACTAATATGAATGAAAATGAAAATTATTAAGACCTGGAGCATTTTTCAAAAATAAACTAGAGAGGCCTTTTCCCTCTGATAGTCTATTTTACAACTAGTAAAGCGCATCATACAGAAACTTCCAATTCCTTAGAAGACTACAAATGAATAAAATATGACACAGGTACAGTATTAGATGGATGGAAGTTTGACAGAAGCATAAAAACTCCACTTCACACTCTGTACAAATTTGGTATTGACCAGGAGGCAGTTTTTCACTTAAGATCTTTGAAACCAAGCAGTTGGGTGAAAAATTCTAAGAAAACATTTCGAATGCTTTAATCAACAGACATATACAAATGAATTTTAAAATAAAACCAAGGCATCAATGAAGAAGATCTAACATGAAAGTCACCACATCTCACAATGAGAATCCGATCAGATGGAAGAAGGCAAAAGTCTAAATCATAGAGTGGCGGAGGGAGGCACGGGAGAGACGGAGGGCTCTGGGACTAAATCATCAGGGCATGGCCAGCTGATGTCTTCCACTTTCAGGGTCCCAGGGCCCTAGGTGGAGGTTTGGGACAAATATGGTATTTGGTCACAAGGAGCAACAGTACGATCTGCTGTATCTGGAATGGGAAAGGCGCACAGAATCCTGGAAGGACTGAAGACATCAGACGCTATGATAACAAGATGGAGAGTACGAGGGCACAAGAGCTGTAAGGAGGCTCTGTGCTCTTCGGTGACAGGCATCAATCACACCACAGCAAGATGTCATTAAAAAGTTACTACTTTAGTGGAAGATCTGGAGTAGCTACAGGAAAAACTCTTTGGGAAAGTCCAGGTGGTAGAGAGAAAATACACATTTAAGCACTAGGAATAACTGTGATGCCACGCTCAGAGCAGGTGGGAGAAAGCAGTTCTCTCTGTTTGACTTGCAGAAGGCAATCTTTCTTCACAGAGAGGACCACAGCATTCAGTCCTCTAGAAAGTTCTATTAGTCTTGATCTTGTCTCTACAAAGAAAATAATGAGAATATCCATAGTGAGTTTGTGAGTACAACCTCCTCTGTTTTGACCAGGACTTAGAGTATTTCATTATAGTGATAATTCAAAAACCCTTGCCATATCTCAGAATTATTTTCTACAATTACTACAGAAATAGAATGACCATTTAATTACTTATATATACTTTAAAACGGTTCTTTACTGTCAGTGAAAACTCTGGTCAGAAATATAGAGTGACTGCTAAAAACTATGAGGTTTCTTTTTGGGGTGATGAAAATATGCTAAAGTTAGATAGTGGGAAGGGCTGCACAACTCTGTGAATATACTAAAAAATATGGAATTGTATACTTTTATTTATTTATTTATTATTGAGATGGAGTCTCGCTCTGTCGCCCAGGCTGGAGTGCAGTGGCGTGATCTTGGCTCACTGCTGCCTATGCCTCCTGGGTTTGTCTCGTGCCTCAGCCTCCCAAGTAGCTGGGATTACAGGCACCCGCCACCACTGCCCAGCTAATTTTTGTATTTTTAATAGAGATGGGGTTTTGCCATGTTGTCCAGGCTGGTCTTGAACTTCTGACCTCAAGTGATCCACCCGCCATGGCCTCCCAAAGTGCTGGGATTACAGGCGTGAGCTACTGTGCCTGGCCAGAATTATATATTTGTAAAGGGTGAATTTTATGTTGTATGAATTAATCTCAATAAAACTCTCACTTAGAAACTGTTTTGAAAATAAATTTTCTTAGAACCTCTCATGTATAAATACCTAGTGAATTTACCATACTTACTAAAGTCTTTCCCCAAATCTCTACCGATTATTTGTATAGTTTAACAATTTTAACTGTCAGGCTAAGCATTTAAAAATTTTAAGAACTGCTTTCTGCTTAAATTTGTTCACCTAATAATATATTAGAAGTTAAGACTAATACTTAATCAGCATACAACCTTCAGTTTAAAATTTAAACCTTAGTTTAAACCTTAGTTTAAAAATTGCCTTTAAAATAATATTCAATTAAAGCCACCTTTTTACAACCAAACCTTTTTCTAAAGATGGCTTCTGCACTACTCAAATTACTCCACATATCAGAGCAATAGTTTGAGCAGTTTGAATCAACTGGTCACAACGATGCTCAACATTCTATTTGACTTACATACAGACTGAAAATGGAATCAACAGAAATTGATATGATCCAGGTATTTCAAGCTGATTTAGCTTAAACTTGGCTGGGAATGGTGAGAGTAAGTATGTTTGTTTCCACA
Source organism: Pan paniscus (assembly GCF_029289425.2). Lineage (NCBI taxonomy): Eukaryota > Metazoa > Chordata > Mammalia > Primates > Hominidae > Pan > Pan paniscus. The sequence continues at coordinate 26,336,354 of NC_073272.2, read as the reverse complement.
AACCAAACTTCTCTAAACTTCATCATTTGAGATGAGTGGCCAGTCCAGCAATATTGCGTAGCAGTCCACCATGACACTTCCATAGAAAAAAATAAACATCCATATGGATATCATTTATAACACTTGTCAGAGAAGACCAATGCTACTAAATGGTACAATACTGCAAAGCTATATAAACTGTATTTGTGTACAAATATCTTTCTGTTGCATTGTGTTAAAGATGTTAAAAATCAAGGTTTTCAGGATAATAAGAAATATATACAATTAAAATATATTGGGGAGAAACATTACAATGTTAAAATAGAATAAAATATCAATATGAACTTATGATTTAAAATATATTTTAAATATAGCTATATTTTATAGCTCTGTCTGTCAAGGAAAAGGGCCTAAAAAAGGTATAACAAGCATCCCCAATTATCAGATTAGCATCTCTAATACTGATTAAAAAGAAACAGGGCTGGGTGCAGTGGCTTATGCCTGTAATCCCAGCACTTTGGGAGGCCGAGGCAGGCAGATCACCTGAGGTCAGGAGTTTGAGACCAGCCTGGCCAACATGGCGAAACCCCAACTCTACTAAAAATACAAAAAAAAAAAAAAATAGCCAGGCGTGGTGGCTCATGCCTGTAGTCCCAGCTACTTGGGAGGCTGAGACATGAGAATCGCTTGAACCCAGGAGGTAGAGCTGCAGTGAGCTGAGATTGCGCCACTGCACTCCAACCTGGGTGACAGAGTGAGACTCTGTCTCAAAAAAAAAAAAAAAAAGAAAAGAAAAGAAACAAGACTCCTTGAGGGAAACAGTTGATTCTAGGACACAGGCACAGAAGGTATAAGATGAATCTAGGATATCATCTTGGGCAAGAAAAGCTTTCAAAGATTAATGAGTTTTGGCAATAGAACACTAAGGATCCAGCTGGAAATAGCTCTCATTGGCCAAAGGTATGTCAATTCAAGCATCAAAAAGGAAAATGACTGTTACATGCAATAACATGGATGAATCTCACATAAAGCCAGACACAAAAAGGGTATAGACTATGTGTTCCTTGTAAATTCAAGAAGAGAACCTATGGTGATAGAGTTAGAAAAGCAATTATATGGTGGAGGAGGGAGGGAGAAGTGTTTGACTAGAAAGGAGTCTTTGTGGGTAGAGGAAATATAGATGTAAAAAAAAAAGCTGTAAACTTAAGATGTGTGCACTTTACTATTACTATATGTTATGCTTCAATAAAATAAGTGCCAATTAAAACATATCAAAGTAACAAAATCTACTATAACACTAAAAAAGACAAAGCCATAAACTCATTTGTTAACCATTTAAGGTGGCTTTTAACATATTTCTTACCTGGAAAATTGGTAACTTGAAGGGAATTTAATTGTCCCTTTAAATTTAAAAGGAAGGAGTTAAACAGTTACCAGAGGAACTGTACTTCAAAATACCTAAATGGCCTTATTTGATGAGGAAGAGCTTTACTTTATAGGAGAATAATTGACAAAGGAATGATTTAAAAAAAAACATTCTTTTATAAACCCAAATAAAATTACTGTGTTAATTTTAACACAGGCCGAAATGATCAATTGGGGTAAAAACCATTAGGTGAACAGCTGATGGGTAAGTATACATTTGCATAGTGCCAAAATAACACCACACAGATTATTTTCTAGTGAAAAAGGGAAAAATAACTATAACTCAGAGGGATCAGACAGCCATCACCTAAACTATGCTCAATCATAACATCACTAATGGTGGGTCAATGAGATGTCATGGGTCTCATAGTGTAATTCTGCAACAGTGCTTATGGATATTCTAGCAAAAAATGCTCCATTAGCTCTTTCCTTTCCTTTCCTTCCCTTCCCTTCCCTCCCCTCCCCTCCCTTCCCCTTCCCCTTCCCTTTCCTTCCTTCCTTTCTTCCTTTCCTTCTTTTCCTTCCTTTCCTTCCTTCTTTTCCTTCCTTTCCTTCCTTCTTTTCTTTCTTTTTTTTTTTTTTTGACCAGCATGGACAACATGGCAAAACCCTGTCTCTACTAAAAATATAAAAATTAGCCAGGCATGGTGGCCCACGCCTGTAATCCCAGCTACTCAGGTGGCTGAGGAATGAGAATCACTTGAAGCCAGGAGGCAGAGGTTGCAGTGAATGATCATTGACATGGAAAGATGGGATGGTTAAATGAAACAAAAGCAGGTTGTAAAATAGTATGAATAGTGTAATCTCATTTGCAAAAAAAATACATATATACACAAATGGCAAAATATCTGGAAGAATATACACGAAGCTATAGCAGTGGCAATCTCTGGGTTTTGGGAACACAGAGGTTTCTCCTCCTTTTTTGGCTTACTTATGTTTTCTTTCTTCTTCTTCTTCTTCTTTTTTTTTTTTTTTTTTTTTTTTTTGAGATGGAGTCTAGCTCTATCGCCCAGGTTGGAGTGCAGTGGTACTATCTTGGCTCACTGCAACCTCTGTCTCCTGGGTTCAAGCAATTCTCCTGCTTCAGCCTCTCAAGTAGCTGGAATTACAGGCGTGTGCCACCACACCTGGCTAATTTTTGTATTTTTAGTAGAGACAGAGTTTCACCATATTGGCCTGGCTGGTCTCCAACTCCTGACTTCAAGTGACCCACCCACCTCGGCCTCTCAAAGTGCTGGGGTTACTGGCGTGAGCCACTGCGCCCAGCCACTGTTTTCTTATTTTTTATAATGCACATATACTGCTTTTTTGTTAATACAGGATTATTTTAAGTTAAATGAAGCAGAACCCCACTGTTGCTAGTAGAGTTGAAGCTTAAGGGTACATAGTCAGAAGAAAACTACAGATTATTTTCCTTATTACCATAAAACAGTGAAACTTGTTCTGTGATTGATAACTTTTCCTTTATAATGTTTACATTTTTTATTGTGATAAGCTATACATAACATAGAACTTACCACCTTTTTCTTATTTGAGACACGGTCTTATTCTGTCCCCCAGGCTGGTGTGCAGTGGTGCGAATCATAGCTCACTACAGCCTGGAAGTCCTGGGCTCAAGTGATCCTCCTGCCTCAGCTTCCTGAGTAGCTAGGACTACAGACACACACCACCACACACGGCTAATTTTACCTTTTTAAATTTTTTGCTGAGACAGAGGTCTCACTATGTTGCCTAGGCTGGTCTTGAACTCCTGGCTTCAAGAGATCATCCAGCCTCAGCCTCCCAAAGTGTTGGGATTACAGGCGTGAGCCATCACACCCAGCCCAGAACTTACCATCTTAACCATTGCTACATGTACAGCTCAGTGGCATTGAGTACATTCACGCTGTTGTGCAAGCATCACCACCATCCATCTCCAGAAGTTTTTCATCTTTCCACCTGAAACTTTGTACCCATGAAACAATGACTCCCCATTCCATCTTCGTCGCTAGCCCCTGGCAACCTCCCTTCCACTTTGTGTCTCTGCATTTGACTACTCTAGGTACTTCACATAAGTGGAATCATAGTATTTGTCCTTTTATGTCTGGTTTATTTCACTTAGCATAATGACTTCAAGATTCACCCATGTTGTAGCACATATCAGAATGTCCTTCCTTTTTAAGGCCAAATAATATTCCATTGGATGGATCGATCACCTTTTATCTTGATTGATCATTTTAACTTATTTTTCAGTTTCAACCTACAACGTTTATGATGACAAACTGCAAACTTAATTGCTTTTTAAATAAAATTGATGGCAGGCCAAATCCCTGCTTGCTGTTGTGAATACCACTACACTGCAAGAATTCCTGGAACAGTGAGTGGGACACCTTTATTCAGACAAATCAGATACTTTGTAATGGAAATCAAGGTGGTATATTACTGTTTTGCTTTGTATTTTGAAGCATCCCTGGGTTCACTGCTGGGATTGCTCCAATCATCGGCTTCAGGCGTGGTCTTGTAATGGCGCCATGCAGACTTATTAAAAACTGGAAGTCTCTCAAATGACTCACTTGAAAGAGCCTATTGGAGAAACAAAAATATACACCAAAGGTCGACAGTGTCATTTTTCTCAAGTGAAATAGTAACCCAAATTTTATTATTTAAAACATCAGAAACCTTAATACATATTTTCAAAATGATATTAAAATTACACCTTAGTAGTTTACTTAGACTGGCCAGGAAAACATTAAAGCTTTTTTAAAGGAATGAAAACATTTGCTCATTCAAAATCAGAACTGAAATACACATGAACAGAACAAAACATATTTTAATTCAGCTCATACTGCTTTGAGATGCTCAACTGTTTTGACTATACCTGGTGACTGGTCTCACAAAGGGCCCAGGAAGAGATACAGTCTCATGCATCCCAGGTTTATAAACACACACCATCAAGTATATTAAATATCGCATTACTTAGATGCATGGGCATCTAAGATAAATACTCCCAGTAACTGGTTAAATTCTGGTATCACATACATAGGTTGAGTATCCCTTTGAAATGCCTGGGAACAGGCCGGGCACAGTGGCTCACACCTGTAATCCCAGCACTTTGGGAGGCTGAGGCAGGTGGATCACCTGAGGTCAGGAGTTCGAGACCAGCCTGGCCAACATGGTGAAACCCTGTCTCTACTAAAAATACAAAAAATTAGCCGGGTGTGGTGGCTCACACCTGTAATCCCAGCTACTCAGGAGGCTGAGGCAGGAGCATGGCTTGAACCCAGGAGGCAGAGGTTGCAGTGAGCCGAGATGGCAGTACTGCACTCCAGCCTGGGTGACAGAGTGAGACTATCTCAAAAAAAAAAAAAAAAAGAAAAAGAAAGAAACAAAAAAAAAGGAAAGAAAGAAAGAAATGCTTGGGACCAGAAGTAGTTCTGATTTTTTCCGATTTTGGAATATTTGCATTGTGCTTACCTGTTAAGCATCCCTAATCTGAAAATCTGAAATCTGGGGTGCTCCAATAAGCATTTCCTTTAAGCTTGACCTTTGAGCAAGCATCACGTTGGCGCTCAAAAAGTTCCAGATTTTCAAGCATTTTGGATTGCAGATTCTTGGGTTAGGGATGCTTGACCCACAGTGGCATGTTATGCCACTGTTTAAAAGAATGAGCCAGTTCTACATAAATGGATCTGGAAAGATCTCTAAGACAGATTGCAAAGTAAAAAAAATAAGAAGGTGCTGAAATTTCATTTATGTGGGAAAAATTCTATTTTTCCCATATTTATAAATGTAGAATCAACTCTAGGAGGATCCATAAGACGCTGAGACCGGTGGTGATCTTCGCTGAACAGAACTGGCGGTTTAGGGCCAGTGGGAGGAGAGACTTCATTTTTCTTTTTGTAGCTTTTAAATTTTTATTATGTGCCTATATTACCTATTCAAAAAAATGTTACAAATATTCTAGAGTTTAGAAATAAAAGCCCAATTATCACCAATGAATAAGAAAAACTGTGTTACAGAGAAGTTTGTTATTAAATGAATCTTTTACATAACTATATTATGATTACTGAATTCTTGTAGCTTTGGGAAAGCCAGTGAGTTTTTAAAACAAAAGACCAAAATACTTCAGTTTATGAAAATCTGCCTTCTTTTAGATCAGACCTTTCAATAGGCATGTAGTTTTTTAAGTCACAATTTAAAATTACGGTTTTAAAAATCAGTATTTTAATTTTTTTTTTCTCTTTTGAGACGGAGTCTCATTCTGTCGCCCAGGCTGGAGTGCAGTGGCACCATCTTGGCTCACTGCAACCTCTGCCTCCCGGGTTCAAATGACTCTCCTGCCTCAGCCTCCTGAGTAGCTGGGACTACAGGCGTGCACCACCACATCAGCTAATTTTTTGTACTTTTAGTAGACATGGGGTTTCACCATGTTGGCCAGGCTGGTCTCGAACTCCTGACCTCAGGTGATCCACCCACCTCAGCCTCCCAAAGTCCTGAGATTACAGGCATGTGCCACCACGCCCGGCCAAAATCAGTATTTTAATTTCTATACCTCCACGTTTCATATTTTGCTTTATCTGAGCATAGAATCAAGCGTGAGGCATAACATGGTTTTCATGGGAAAATGAAGTAAATCTGAGATGAATCTAAGAGATGATACAGTGCTGTTCTCAATCAGCGATTAGAACTTACAGCTTTAAAAAGCAAAGATGCCTCATACTAACAAATAAAACGCAGTACCTTCAAATAAATGACAGCATCAGTACCCACTCCTTCCATGGAATACAGTTTCAGATCTCCTTGAAAATATCTAGCATACAGACGGGAAATTGGCAAACCATAACCAAATCCAGCCTATTGAGAAAAGAAAATTAATACAGTGAGACAGGCACAAATGCTAACACATTTTATATGATGACCATTCAGAGAAGATTAAAATAAATTCTTGATTCAGATTTAAATCAAATAAATTACTGACTCAACCTTTACAATGATGTATATCATCTTCTATGGCAAACAACCTCTTTATTTTCACCCTGCAAAAACATGTCTTATATGTTTGGATAATAATAGAAATATTCTAATTTTTGACTAATGCTTTTTTAGCATTTTAAAGCAAAATTTTATCATTTTTTTAAAAGCACATTCCAAGGCCGGGCACAGTGGCTCACGCCTGTAATCCCAGCACTTTGGGAGGCTGAGGCAGGTGGATCACTTGAGGTCAGGAATTCATGATCAGCCTGGCCAACATGGCGAAACCCCATCTCTACTACAAAAATTAGCTGGGCGAGGTGGTGGGAGACTGTAGTCCCAGCTACTCAGGAGGCTGAGGCAGGAGAATCGCCTGAACCCAGGAGGTGGAGGTTGCAGTGAGCTGAGATGGCGCCACTGCACTCCAGCCTGGGCGACGGAGCAAGACTCCATCTCCACACACACACACACACACACACACACAAAAGCACATTCCAAATCAAGTGGAATGTGACCTGATGACAAAACTAAACCACATCATTTCAAAGTCCCATGATCAGATTTCCTTGCTTTTGCAAGTGAAAATCAATAGCGCAGTGCTGAGTACAAATCTACCAGTAACAAGATGAGAACATGGAAAGGAAAACAATTTTCTGAGAGGCAACTACTAAGGTTCCGGGAATGTGAGAATATTTTGGTATATTGTAGTTCAGGTATTTTTAGAGATTAAAAAAATTTTCAGTACCCTCCTATATCTCTATGTCAAGGAATCCTGACTGTCAATAACAGGTGTTCTACGGACAAGAACAGTAAGAATCGAAACTAAATGTAATACCATTTGTGGTGGTAGTGGGGCAGGGTGGGGAAGGAGATGTAACACCAAGCTTCCTCACTTCTGCTTAAATCTATGAACAAGGTTAAGGAAGGAGGGCAGGGGACCATGTGCACAGAGTCACATGGGCCTTAGACTCAGACAGACCCAGTTGAAATCCACTTTCTGTGCGACTCTGAGCAGTTTACTCAACCTCTTTGAGATCGTGTTTTCATCTGAACATATGATAAAAAACTGACCTCAGAGCTGCTATAAGGATTAAATAATATAACAAGTATAAAATCTTGGCACAGTGCCTAACACAGTAAAACTAAATAAATTGAAGCTGGTACTATGGCTACTAGGAGCAGCAATTTTATGAAGTTACACAGATTTCTGCCATTTTCTAACATCTCTCCTTGATACCTTCCCTCAGGGTAGGGTTTAACTGAAAGGGCAGGGGGTAAAAGAACGTACCCCATTATTTAAGGGCTTTGGGACTTGCTGAATACGGCCAGTAGTGAAGATGAGATATTTATAGTAGTGACTCAGGTAACCACAGCAAAGAAACTAGCTCACTCTAGGAAGAGATGTGAGCAAATCTGCCTTCTATGTTCAAGCAAGGCCCAGAGCCTGCCCTCATGTCCAACACAGAAGAGCCGAGAACTCCGAGGCCAATGCAGATGTGAGTGTAAGCCCAGACTCCCAAAGAATGCAGAGGAGGGGTCTGGACCTCGGATTTGCTGAGGTTCAGGAAAGGTTTCCCAGAGTGTCAAAGGATCAGCAGGAGTTCGCTGGGTGGATATTCTCAAACAGAAAGCACATGTAAAGGCACAGAGGTGTAAAAGGTGTAAAAGTGTAAGTTGCTCAATGAGGAAATTATGTTTTCTAGTAGTACATATCCATGTGCCCACTTTAAAGCTGAGGACAGTTTCTTTTTCTTTTCTTTTTTTTTTTTTTTTGAGGCAGAGTCTCGCTCTGTCACCCAGGCTGGAGTGCAGTGGCATGATATAGGCTCACTGCAATCTCCACCTCCCAGGTTCAAGCCATTCTTGTGCCTCAGCCTCCTGAATAGCTGGGATTACAAGCATGCGCCACTGCTCCCGACTATTTTCGTGTATTTTTAGTAGAGACAGGGTTTCACCATGTTGGCCAGGCTGGTCTCGAACTCCTGACCTTAAGTGATCCACCCGCCTTGGCCTCCCAAAGTGCTAGGATTACAGGCCAGTTTCCTAACTGGGAGAGCCACTAGCAGAAGCATTTCTTCGGCCACGTAGTACACTGGAAAGAACACAGACATGGCCAGCACCAGCTCTGCAGTTAATTAGTTCAATGACTTTGGACAAGGTCATTTCCTCATTTCCTCATCTATACAATGGGAGTGCGCATGCGTAACTGTTAAAAGTCTCTTACAAGCCCTCAGTTTCAATAAGAAAAAAAACCTATGACATAACAGCTATCCTCAAGATGCTATTTTAAGACCTGGAAGAGACAATCTATATTTCTTTTAAACAACTGGGGAAGGTGCTACATTTGTTTGTGGTGCCTTTTTTCCTTTTGATGTGTATTTAAGTGCATGCCAGAGCCTAGTCAAGGCAACGCCTCTCAAATGTGATCTTTCATGAATTTTCTCGACTCCTATATAAATGATTTCCTGTTTCCAACATGCTGAGTTAACAAACTCTGTCTCAAATAAATGATGCAAAGTGTTTGATTTTATTGATACAAATAAAATATAATCTTATGTGCTTATCAGTCAGGTACGACTTTAAAATGAAACTTAATTTATACCCTGAACCATTTTGCAGACTGATAGATATGTTGCTGTGTTTAATGACAAAGGGTTCAATTGTTGTTTGTCAATTAGAAACACTCAGCAGGGGAAGCAAGTGTGGCCCTACCAGGATCTAAATGCTACCATGGTAACCAGTGGCTTTTCTCACTGCCTTAACAGGGCTGAAGGTTATTTCCAGAGTGAGACATAAAGGGCTCTGAAAATGCATACACCACCTATATGTTTCATGCTAATGTTATTTAATATAAAAATTTAATGTTTTCATAATTTAACATTTTAATTATATAAACAAATTTGACAGTGGAGATTCCAAGGCACTAGGTGATTCGCGCCTCTGTGGTACGCACGCCAGAGTGTGCAGGACCAAGCGGCAGCTATGCATTCAGTACTGTCCCTTTGCTCACCCACTGGCAACTTCCACCCCTTCCAAGGGTAGCACAAAGTGGAAAATGGTGCTATAGTAGCAGTCTTACCACAATGAGGTACTTTTTCTGTGTATATGGGAATGAGGCACTCAGCTAGGAGTGTTTCTTAGACACAAATCAGAGAGGAAATTGAAGTCCAAAGGATTCACAAAGAAAGTAGCCAAGGCAAAAAATTCTCCCTCCTCCAAACCATAATACACGCAACCTTCTAAATCAACTACACTAATGTGACAACCTGGGGAGAGAGGCAGCTCTCTCTGAGCCCCTTCCTGTGTTTATGATCTTTCCTTCAGGAGCACTTTCAGATGCTTACCAAAGGGGCAGCTCTGGTAGGCTCCAGGCTGGGTCTAGGAGCAGTCGAATACATGTAGTTAAAAAGACGATCTATTTTTCGAAGTGGGACACCACCACCTAGGTCACTGATCTGCAATGTTCAAAATGTTAACAATCAAAACAAAGAAGTTGATCTATACTTAGTAGGAGGCAATGAGTTCATTAAATAAAGTACATAGCAGATTACTCCACAATGTACAAGGACTTTGAATCCCCCAGTGACATACGGTTCCTTTGTGAACAGTGTAAAACAAAGGAGGCCGAATGGTACAGTGGGATCCAACAGACTTGGTGTTGAGGTCTTGTTCAACTCCCTGAATAACAAGGTTCTAATGAAGTTTAAATAAGGTAACTTAAGCCAAGGATCTAGCATAGAACTTACAAACAGGACACTCAATAAATGTCAATTTCCTTCCCTCTGATTTTTCAATGTCTAGATACTATTAAATCACAACTGATAATTAAAGTATACATGCACATAAAACAGTTACCTTAATGGATAAGTCTTCTTTACCCAAAGTAACGAGGGTTTTAACAGCAGGGTAGCCCTCTTTTCTGTCTTCATAGAGTTCAACTGTCGCTCTCATTGAGTTCTAAAATAATAAGATCTTTTTATTAATCATACTGCCGAATCACAAACCACAATTTTTAAAGAGAAAGAAGCGCAAGATGATTTATACCCAACAACCCTTTTTTGGGGCAAATATTAGTTGGATTTTTATGGCATTTTTCCCTCTAAAGAGCTTAGCTAAACGTGCTCAAATCAAGGAAAAATTTCCTGACACTTTGTTTTTCACCTAGTTTTAGCCTCATCCAACATGCTAAATATTTATTTTTCTTTCCTTCTTCTTCTTCCTCTTTTTTTTTTTTTTTCGCTTTACGGTATTTAAATTATTCAACTCAACCCAGAGGAATGTTTTTATCACATGTAATGAGGCTATGCAGAGGCTGATTTGTGCACTTTAAATCCTATTTATCAGTCTGCATTTATAGAGCACCTTTTCTCTAAAGAAGGCAGAAAAACTGAAAGGATGCATGCTTCCCACAAAAATTAATCATTTGGCTGAAAAAAGTAGAAGAAATATTGGTTAAAAAGAAATTCTGAAAAAGCCACAGCTGCTGAAGAGAAAGTTCACAATTGAATGCCCATTTCAACCTTAAAGCGTTACATCAGTAACATTCTAATTTTTGGAAGAAAATCAGCATAACTGATTTTTCAGGTGTTCAATTTAGTGTTTCACGCATTGGAAGAAATGAAATTTTAGCTCAAATGCCTTGTGCCTGTAATACTGCTACTGTAAATGTCATTAGCTACTGATTAACAAAAGCAACAGCTTAAGTTGCAGACTCTAAAGAATTTGGTGGGGAGGAGGGGTGGTTCTTTTGGTCCAGCTCATCTACATCTTTCTCCTCTGCCTCTCTTGGATCTTCTGAATTGATTCAAATATTTTATAAAAGAGTTGCAGGATCTCTCAGGACTGGAACAACCACTAATGTACCAGTGTGGTTAATTTTCAGAAGCATAAATATGTATAAACATGTTTTTATTTTGATCTGGCTATCACCAGTAAAGCCTTTGCCAGGTTTGGAAACTAAAAAGCATCTCTAATCTCATAACTAAAGAAAAAACAGTATGGATTTTACATAAAATCACTAAAGTGCAATTAAGCTTCAAAATCAATATGTACTAATATTCACAAAAACTATAGTGTACACAGCAATTTCTCATCTCACAGTGTACAAATTATAAAACCCACAGGATATCAGAAATAGAATTTTTAAAATGGTTATGCAAAACCTTTTTCTTATGCTAATCTAATGAATCCATTATGCCCTGAATCAAAGTAATTTAAAATGAAGACTTCTTTCCACGTTTTTAAAATTCCACTTACCTTGAACAACTCAAATAGCATATGAAACAGATGTGAGGGCACATAAACCACCTGAATAGGTTTGTCTGGAGCTTTGGCTGAAAACAGAGACAAAACCATCAATCAATAAGGACCCAAAATAGGAGAAATTCAAGAATGACGTTTGCATTCTATTTTCCAAGTGTGTAAAACAGAGCTCTATAAAAGGCTAATTTGAGTTTCCACCTCTAAAGGCAGGGCTGAGCAAAAGCATATGCTTTAGAATCAAACAAACCTGGGGTGACACCCAGTTCCTTCACTTACCAGCTATGTGACCTTAGATAAATCACTCAATCTCTTTGAAACTTTGTTGAGCAGAATTGGAATATTATCACCTATGCCATAACATCCTGAGTATTACAGAAGGCCAGTCAGATATCACTTGGTGTTTTTCAAATTGGGGGCTACCTTCTGCCACTGACCCCAGGGGGAATTCCACGGGAGAATGTGGAGCAACAGGAAAAAAAAGGGCTGGTGAACTGGACTAAATGGCAGTGTTCAATTTTGTTAAATTATGACAAACAAGGCATCTTATAGCATAGAATGTAAGGTTCACATAACTTTTTCTCAAGCAGCTAGCACATAAACCCCTAGAGACGTATGATCTTTTCCCCTTGCACCATGGGTCGTCTGAAGACAATCTGAGAAACACCAAAACCCAGGTCAAGCAATAAGAACAGTGTGCGGTACAGAGCAGATGCTCAAAAATACAGTCCTTCCTCCTCCTCATGACCCAAAATCACTTAAGAGATTGAAACTACATGAACTCTCTCAGGTAGAATGCTGTAATTTCAACCAGCTACTTCCTCTAATAAAGTAATTAACAATAATACAAATTAGAGTTCACATTTGCTTGATTCTTAGCAGTCTACACAGAGCTTTCACATACATTATTCAATTGACTCCTCCTGACAACACTTCCTGGCTCCTAGAGGGGTGGTGGTGTTTAGAGGTGTGGAAACAGGCTTTGGGAAGCCTGTGTGACTTGCCCGTGGTCCCAGAAGTGGCACCGAAACCAGACACCTGAACAAAGAGCTTTTGATTCTAAATCCCGAACTCTTCAAAGAGCAATTATTTTTATTTTTATTTATTTATTTTTTGAGACAGAGTCTCACTCTGTTGCCCAGGCTAGAGTGCAGTGGCGCCATCTCGGCTCACTGCAACCTCCACCTCCCGGGTTCAAGTGATTCTCCTGCCTCAGCCTCCTGAGTGTCTGGGATTACAGGTGTGCGCCACCACTCCTGGCTAATTTTTGTATTTTTAGTAGAGACGGGGTTTTGCCATGTTGGACAGGCTGGTCTCGAACTCCCGACCTCAGGTGTTTGCCCACCTCGGCCTCCCAAAGTGCTGGGATTGCAGGCGTGAGCCACCGTGCCTGGCCTGAGCAGTTGTTTTTAAAATCACTTAGTAATATATGTAAACGGCTTAAAAATTTAACAAAAGAAGAAAAACAAAAGTCCTTCCCCCTTTCCTATCTCATCCTTCAGTCTGAACCCAGAGGCAGCCACTCTTTACTACTTCTGCTGTAGTCTTTGGGTTGGTAATATTTACATTCTGTTCTGTAACCCGAATTAGGGATGCTGTAAATTGCCTATAGGTTCTTTTAAGAAAGTAGAAAATCAAGTGTTGGTGACATTATAACTATGTAAATATTGATCACTGTAGAACAACCACAACAGTGTATCTAGACACTTTCTTCCCTATTAATGCAATGACAATGATTCATGTGTCCCTTTGAGGAGAATGTTCCCAGCCTTAACATGAAATGGAGTTTCTTTATACTCCTCCAACTGGTAAACATCATGCTACCCTTTTTGGGTTGCTTCATAGTTGGTCCATGCCATTTCGCTAAGATCTTCCAGCTTACTGGAAGCTTCCATACCTACTTCCAGTTTCCATACCTACTTCCAGCTTCCATACCTACTTCCAGCTTCCATACCTACTGCATGGTATCCAGTCCATTCTTCAAAATTTTTCAAATTAGAATCAATTGCTTTGCAAACATGCTGCATAGCCATCATCCTAAAGTTGTTTTTGATTGAAGTTCTAGAATGTTTTCCCCTTTCTTAGATGCATATTATACATAACATCAAGGCAGTCAGGTAACCTACCTCAGAAAGGGATGCATGGGAGACACATCTGTCAATCTTTACACCTCTGATCTATTTGATTAAAGGTTTGGCTAGATAGAGAATTCTAGGTTTGAAATGATTTTCTCTCAGAATTTCAAAAAGGGGGTTTCTGGCAGTAACAGTAGAGCTGATAAGTTTAATGCCAGTTAGGTTTGGTTCTTGCTGCTGGCTTTTGCTGAAGGTCTGATACATCTTGGTTGCAATATTCTTGTTTGAGAATGAAGAACCGGATTCACTGTATGAGGGAGCTGGCGTTCATATCCCCCTGGGGCTCTCCATTAAGTGGGAAGCCTGACTTAGAGCTCTCTGGACTGGTCAAGACTTTTCAACTTGGCTTGAGGATGAGCAGGTAGTAAACGGGCCTCTGAGCAGAGAGGCCCCCAAATGCTTAAACGAACAGGGCTTTGCTATAGGGTAACAACACTCACATGAAAAGCCCTAATTCTTCCTAGGTTGTTCTCGAACAAAATACTTAGTTGCCTGTTGGCAGGCTGAACCCGGCCAGAGTACAGCTGCCTCCCGTCATCCCTCCATGCTCTTTCTTAGACCAGCTTTCAGTTAACCCTACCCTCTGCCTTCCCTTCCCATTCCAGTCCATTGCACCACCTGGCCCTGCCCCCAGAGTCCCTCCAGGACAATCTTCGGCAAACCGGTTGCCACCTCTGCTGCAGCCTCCTCCCCTGTGGCTGCTTCTGCTCTGTCCCACCAATCAGCACACTTCCATCTAGTGACCCTCTTTCAAAAGTTGGGATTCATGCCTCTTATGGACGGAATGTTTGTGTGTGTCTCCCCCAAATTCCTATGTTGAAATGTAACCCTTGATGTGATGGTATTAGGAGATGGGGCCTGTGAGAGGTGATTAGGTTATGAGGGCAGAGCCCTTATGGATGGGATTAATGCCCGTTTAAAGAAACTCCAGAGAGCTCCCTCGCTCCTTCCCCCATGGAAGGAAACAGTGAGAAGCCAGCTATGAATCAGAAGGTGGGTCCTCACTAGACACCAAATCTCCAGGAACCATGATCTTGGATGTCCCAGCCTCCAGAACCATGAGAAATGGTTGCTGAAGCCACTTGGTCTCTGGTATTTTTGTTATAGCAGCCTAAATGGACTAAGGCACTGGTCCACTAATGAGCTCCTCTGCTTTCCTTTGCTGCTTTTCTTTGGATTCCTTTATCGTCATTTTATTTTTATTTCTTTTTTTCCCCTCTTTTTTTTTTGAGATGGAGTCTTGCTCTGTCGCCCAGGCTGGAGTGCAGTGGCGCAATTTCAGCTCACTGCAACCTCCGCCTCCCAGGTTCAAGCAATTATCTTGCCTCAGCCTCCCTAGTAGCTGGGACTAAAGAAACATGCCATCATGCCCAGCTAATTTTTGTATTTTTAGTAGACACAGGGTTTCACCATGTTGGCCAGGCTGGTCTCGAACTCCTGACCTCAAGTGATCCGCCCACCTCGGCCTCCCAAAGTGCTGGGATTACAGGCGTGAGCCATTGCGCCTGGCTCCTTTATTGTCATTTTAATGGGGCTCGAGGAACAAGCTGGGTGCTCAGTTTATCTTGTACCGAATGGCATGATTAGTTATATAAACAGCCTTATGAATTCAACCTTTTCACCCCAAATCTCAAGAAAAGGCAAACACCTTTTATATAGTGGGTTTTTTTATTTTTATTTTTTCAGTTTAAACAACATTCTCTAGGAGCCATCTAAAGGCTTGCTCAATTACCTGCACTTTTCTTTGGGAACATTACAGTTTAGATTTCTTTCCTTCCTTTTAAAACCATGTCAAATGCTTTTGTCCATGACTCTTTCCTAGTTCTGGGTCTCGAGGCTGGCTGTTAAGTAGCAGATGCTTAATAGATGTTTGCTGACTTATAAGTAGAATATGAATTTTCCATCTAAGGGTACATTTTTAAAAGTCAATTTAAAAATGGCCTAGGTTTGTCATGCTCAAGACTTCAGAAATAATGAAGTCTCTATTTTGTACAGTCATTGCTCCAAATGCCATTAGTTGAAACAGCATTTAAGAAATACCATTAGATATAAGGAATTTTATTTCCAGACAGTTCTCCTTCCAGAATAAAAAAGCATCCACTTAAGGTGTTCAGGATCAACCTCCAACCTGCATCTCCAACATAGAACTTGTTAAGGCGAAAGCACATTCCTTAATCATGCTCACAGAGAGCTCTAGCATTAAGAACTTATACATAAAAATAATCACTACACTACCCAAAGCAACATAAAGCTAGAAGCTACCTAGAAACACCAGCATTCATTTATCTTAGTGATAGGACAAGGGGCTTCAAAACATGATCAAAAGGGGGCTTCTGTAATTCGTGAGACAATGCCAAAAAGAGTCGGAAAGCTCCTCTCCTGGTGGGTGAGCTGCCCAGCATGACAGCCTCAGCGGGGACAGAATGTGCTGACATGGCTGGCACTTGGGAATCAGCAAGAACAGGCCTGCTGCTTTGGCCTTTAGAATGAGGGAGGCTGCCACTCACGCAAAAGAGCAATTTGTTACTACCTGCAGATGTGAGATCAGCTCCTGCCTAGTCCATAGGAAGAGAGAGAAAGAATATTAAGATGGTTCTCATCAGGAACACTCCAGACAAGCCCACTCGGTCCTGGTAGTATATTTATTCAATGGGGACATGACTCTTCTCAGAGAACCCAAGAGACCTTGAAAGCAGCTTTGACTCCATGCCTTCTAGTCAAATGCAGGGGCCATGTCCTTCAACAGCAGCCTGAACTCCTTTCACAGTTTTATCTCATTATAAGAGAAATACATTTTTAGTGTACTTCTGAGGAGGAATTTGGTTTATCTTTTTTTTTTTTTTTTTTTTTTGAGACAGAGTCTTGCTCTGTCACCCAGGCTGGAGTGCAGTCGTGTGATCTCGGCTCACTGCAGCCTCTACCTCCTGGGCTCAAGCGATCCTCCCACTTCAGCCTCCTGAGTAGCTGAGATTACAGGCACATGCCACTATGTCCAGCTAATTTTTCTATTTTGTGTAGAGACAAGGTTTTGCTACCTTGCCCAGGCTGGTCTCGAACTCCTGGGCTCAAGAGATTCTCCTGCCTCAGCCTCCCAAAGTGCTGGGATTACAGCTGTGAGCCACCATGCCTGGCCTGGTTTATCTTTAATTGTAAATGCTCACACCCTGCTCAGTCATTCCACATCTAGGAATCCAACCTGCAGAAATACTTTCATACGTTCACAAATTTTTCCACCCTCCCCACCTCTCACACTCTTTCATAGCTCATTATATGGAATATAGGAAAACAGGAAATCCTAAATGTATACCCATAGGAAAACAGTTAAATTATGGTAAGCTACACTATGGATAATCTCTAAATGAGATTCATACTTGCAAAGGTCTTCAAGGTGAAGTGAAAAACACGTTATAAATAGGGTTAAAGCTATACATGCTTTATGCAAAAACCAAAGCTTTATATGGGACTGAGAAAGTTGTGGGGGATTTCCCTTTTCAGTCACATTTCTGTATCTGTATTTTTGTGATAAGCATGTCTCTTCCATAATTTGCAAATAAAAAAAGGAATGTGCAAATAAATATGCAATCATATGATGAACATAAAAATCATCTGTAACCCCATTACCCAGAGAGCTGCTATTTGTATTTTGGTAGTATAAATCCTTCAAAATATTTTCCAATGAACTCCACTATTATAAACTTTTGTAGCCTGTATTTTTTAAAAAATCTCAATTTTTCCCATATGTTATTCGTTTAAAGCATTATTTCAAAGGGCTGCATAGTATTCTATCCAATGGGTGTACCACAATTCAGTTAAACAATGCTCTATTATGGAAAATTTGGGTTGTTTTCTAACTTTATAAGAAAACTACTGTGATCATCAATCTTGTACATAAATCTGTGCATCTCTATTTTCATAGATTTTTGTCTGTTTTTTGAGATGGGGTTTCAAACTATTGCCCAGGGTGGAGTGCAGTCGCACCATCTCGGCTCACTGCAACCTCCGCCTCCCGGGTTCAAGTGATTCTCCTGCCTCAGTCTCCCAAGTAGCTGAGAATACAAGCAAATGCCACCACGCCTGGCTAATTTTTGTATTTTTTGTAGAGATGGGGTTTCGCCATGTCACTCGGGTTGGTCTTAAACTCCTGGACTCAAGAGATCCACCCACTTTGGCCTCCCAAAGTATTGGGATTACAGGTGTGAACCACTGTGTCCAGCCTCTATTTTCTTATAATAAGTGTTCTGAAGTTTAATTTACTGGACCAAAGAATATGACCATTATTAACTTATTTACTGGGCCAAACAGAAAGAACATTGCTGGCATTTTTTAGAAAGGGAATACCACTTTTAGCTTATACAAGAAATGTATGTGCTGGTGAGAAAGTATTTTTATGGGCACAAATTCAAAGCATTAAAATGTTTTAATCACTGTCATTTTGAAAGACAAAAATGGCATTTTTGGCTGGGCACGGTGGCTCACGCCTGTAATCCCAGCACTTTGGGAGGCTGAGGCGGGTGGATCACCTGAGGTCATGAGTTCGAGACCAGCCTGGCCAACATGGTGAAGCCTCGTCTCTACTAAAAATACAAAAATTAGCTGGGCATGGTGGGGGGCACCTGTAATCCCAGCTACTCAGGAGGCTGAGACAGGAGAATCACTTGAACCTGGAAGGCAGAGGCTGCAGTGAGCTGGGATCACACCACTGTACTCCAGCCCGGGCAACAGAACGAGACTCCTTCTCAAAAAAAAAAAAAAAAAAAAGGCATTTGTCTGTGTTTTTGTTTGCACCTCCTTGATTAGTGAAGTTAAACACTTTTCCATATGTTGATCGACTGCTTGCATTTGTTACTTTGAGAAGGGCCTATTTATACCTTTCTACATACTCTACCTTGATTACTTCTGTTCCAAGAATTCTGGGGTCTAACACATTACACATTCCTGTACAAAAACTCCTTATAATAATATATCTGGTTGACCAAAAGCATAGAAAGTTTTAAAAAGATATAAGAAAATGAAAAATCAGTATAATTTTTGGATCTCACTGAAATATGGCTTAGGTATAAACAGCTTCTTAGTCAGCTTTTTTGAATGTAAGGTTAAAATTAGTTTTCTTTTACCATTGAATTCTTCAACTTCCAGCTCTGGAGCTACCAGGTAATACTGTTCACACAGCATCTTGGCTGTTTCATATGCATCTGCAAGAAAAGGAAAAAGTTTAGCTGCTGTACTAATAACATAGGCACAAGCGTGTGTGTGTGTGTGTGTGTGCGCGCACATGTGCATGTATATATCTATAGGTACATAAGATAAACTGTCTAAACGGATGGATGTAGAATTAATCAACTACAACCTTTTACAAAATACCCTTTTGTGGCTTTAATGGAATTACCATGACTAAAGCAAAATTTCTCTTTTCTATTTTTTCCAAGACAGCGTCTCACTCTATCGCCTAGGCTAGAGTACAGTGGTGTGATCATAGCTCATTGCAGCCTCGAACTCCTGGGCTCAAGCAGTCCTCCCGCCTCAGCCTTCCAAGTAGCTGGCCTTACAGGCATATGCCACCATGCCCAGCCAATCTCTCTTTTCTTAAAGGATTTTTTGTTTGTTTGTTCGTTTGTTTGTTTGTTTGTTTTTTGAGACAGAGTCTCACTCTGTCACCCAGGCTGGAGTGCAGTGGTGTCATCTCGGCTCACTGCAACCTCCGCCTCCCAGGTTCAAGCGATTCTCCTGCCTCAGCCTCCCGAAGAGCTGGGATTACAGGTGTGTGCCACCATGCCCGGCTAATTTTTGTATTTTTAGTAGAGATGAGGTTTCATTATGTTGGCCAGGCTGGTCTCGAACTCCTGACCTCAGGTGATCCACCCTCTTTGGCCTCCCAAAAGTGCTGGGATTACAGGCATGAGCCACCGTGCCTGGCTTTCTTTTCTTAAAGTTTTAATGACCATAACAATGTCAACATACTAGAATACTGGCAATTCAGCTAGCTCTATACCAAACACGTACTTGTTTAACTTATACTATTACCAAAATATATTTTTCATGAAAATTTAGGAACTCAAGACTATACGTTCTAAGCACCATGCAACCTGACTAAATTGTAGCAAAAGAATATTTGTCATGATCTTAAAAATAATAATGCCAACAGTCTTGTGATTTGCCAGAGTTATTTGTAAGTGAAACCTCAGTAAGTATTTGCTGAATGAATAGATTTCCATGAGTCACACAATTTAAGTTACTGGAGATGCCACTATCACTTTAAAAGGTCCTTTGAGTTAGTTAAAGGTAACAGGCTGGGGCTGATATTTATCAAAGTCTGAGGAGCAACAGTCCGCTTTTTAAAGGATAAAATAAAAGACATATGGTAAGAAGATAAGAGCCATTACAGAAACAGCCGAAGACAGAATTCAGGAGATTCAAAGATGGGGAGCAGATTCAGAAAGCAAAGGTGCATTACAAGACATTGGACATTGCATATATGCCTTTTCTCTCGAACTGTAAACAATCTGAAGTCAGCGTTTGTGTCTTAACACTTGTTTCATAACTTGCATAGAACTTCGTATAGTGCCTGTGTAGATGGTCAACAGTCCTTGAGCCGGGTGCAGTGGCTCACGCCTGTAAACCCAGGACTTTGGGAGGCCGAGGTGGGCTGATCACTTGAGGCCAGGAGTTCAAGACCAGCCAGGCCAACATGGTGAAACTCCATCTCTACTAAAAATACAAAAATTAGCCAGGCATGGTGGTGAGCGTCTGTAATCCCAGCTAGTTGGGAGGCTGAGGCAGGAGAATTGCTTGAACCCAGGGGGTGGAGGTTGCAGTGAGCCGAGATCGTGCCACTGCACTCCAGCCTGGGGGACAGAGTGAGACTCCATCTCAAAAAACAAAAAAAAAAAAATAACAAAAAAAAAAACAACCTTAGTTTGATAAATTTTAAACCTTTTGGTAATTTACTTTTTAAAAATCTTTATTGGAGATAATTCTTATGCCATACAATTCACTCATTGAAAGTAAAGTGTACACACAGCCGGGCACAGTGGCTCACACCTGTAATCCCAGCACTTTGGGAGGCCAAGGCAGGGGGATCACTTGAGGTCAGGAGTTCAAGACCAGCCTAGCCAACATGGTGACACCCCTTCTCTACTAAAAATACAAAAATTAGCCAGGCATGGTGGCGGGTGCCTGTAGTCCCAGCTACTCGGGAGGTTGAGGCAGGAGAATCGCTTGGACCCAGGAGGCAGAGGTTGCAGTGAGCTGAGATCACACCACTGCACTCCAGCCTGGGCAAAAGAGCAAGACTCCATCTCAAAAAAAAAAAGTACATACAACTCAGTGGTTTTTAGTATATAGTCAGAGCTGTGCATTAATCACTATAATACTATAATCAAGTTTACATATTCATCACTACAAAAAGAAGTTCCAAACCCATTAGCAGTTACTCCCCTCCACCCAGCCCTAGGCAACCATGGATCTACTTTATCTCTATAGATTTGCTATTCTGGACTTTTTACATAAACGGAATAATATGCGGTCTTCTGTGACTGGCTTCTTTCACCAGCATGTTTTCAAGCATCATCTACATCACAGCATGTATCAGGACCTCATTTCTTTTTATTGCTATATCACATTCCATTGTACAAGTATACCATATTTTCTTTATCCGTTCATCAGCTGGTAGACATCTGGGTTGTTTCCACTTTTTGGCTATTATGAATAGTGCTGCTATGAACCTTCATGTCCAAATGTTTGTGTGAACATATGCCTTCATTTATCTTGGGTATATACCTAGGAGTAGAAAACTGCTGCTTCGTGGGCGCATTTGGAATGTTCTCAACAGGATTATCAGCTCTTTGAAGACAGGCTCTTATTTCCTTTATATTCCCCACATCAATACCGTGCAAAGTAAATACTGTGCTTGTTTAATATTCAAGAGGTGAGAGAAAGAAGGAAGGAAGCAAAGGGGGAAAAGTAAGCCCTACAGAATGTTAATGTTAAAAATTGACATTATTAACCTAAAATAATACAAAGATAAGATTAGGGTATGTTCAGACTATAAATTTTAGTTCATTGACTTCATATTGCTACCAAATTAATTATCTATTATTTGATCTCAGAGTAAGAATTCTGATTCCTTTACTAAACTTTTAGAATTAAATCTCTATAAAGAACCAAAGATAGAGACATTAAAATAACTCAGACAAGGTGAAATAATGAGGGACAGCAAAAAGGAAACAGCAGTAAGAGGAGAAAAAAAATGTTTAAAAGAGTTGATCAGTATGAAAATAGACACTTAAGTAGGATTGAACTTCAATCCTGAAAAAAAAGTTAAAAATTTTGAATTGTACTAAATTTACAAGTGTTTTCCTAGGCTATAATAAACCTTATCAAATACCTGTAAAGTACTTTTGTCAAAAGAAGAGAAATCAAGACTCACTCCTCTTGCTTAGCCTAAGCCGCCAAACAATGCTACATCTCCACCTAGTGACGTGAAAGCACAAAGCTGAACACAAACTTCCAAGATCACAAGCACTGAAACCTAAAAACGATCATTCATTATCGATACACAAAGCCAACACATCTTCACAAAACAACTCCTCCAGGTATGTAATAAAGATGTTTAAACAGTGCTCTTCCATTCACTACAAAACAAAAATAACCTAAACCCACTAAATGTGCTAATTCCTCATGGAATTCGCTTGCCCAGTAGCATGATTATGACAGCGTTGTTAAGAAAATGTGCTACACAAATTTAACATGTGAAAGACCAAGCCTAGACAGAAGCAGCCAACTCGAAACACAAAGACCCAGTACAGCTCCTAAAACCACGTGCGAATAAGAATTTTTAAAGCATCACTACAACTTACAGTGTATCAACGCTATAATTAAGAATTGCATGATGATCCTTGAAGAACTCAAGTCATCACAATGTAGACTCACATATACCAGCTAGCCAAAAGTATTTTGAGGGCATTAATGGTATTATATATATACTATGCATCTTTGTAAATTCCTTGGACACAATGCATGTTGCAATGCCTTGGACACAATACACACTTAGTGAGCATTTGTTAAATGGAACGATCCTCTGGCCCATGATTAAGTTCTCAACATGCAGTAAATTACACTGACGGGAGGTGTTCCTTTTGGTGAGACTGGGAACTAGAGGTCTAGACTCATTCCCCAATCTAGCTGTATGTGGGATTCGTTACCAAATTTAAAAGAAAGAGTACAGATTATGAAAGGAACCCCTGGAAATTCCGAGGCAGTAGCTCTATGTTGAGGCCTGAGAGTCCACATTCTTAAAACTTAGCAGGTAATTCGGAAGAGAAGCTAGGCCACTTCCCTGGAAAATCAAGTCTGAGTCACACTAATTCTGCCACTCATCTCTCCCAGGATATGAATGATTATGAGGTTCTGGGGTAACAGCACTTATATACTCAAACAGGACATTTCTGTTTGAGTAAAATAATTTAACATAAAAATGAAAAAGCTTTAAAAAATCACCATCAAAACCAAAATTCAACTCATGGCTTGTAATTTACATTTAGAGTAAAATGCAAATTCTACTTACAATAAGCTTTCTAATCAAACTTTTCTATTTTTTAAATTAGAAATCAAAATTTCAAAAAAGATAACTGCCAAATTACTTTTATGTGCATACTTGGGCCAATATTTACCCACAATCTTTAGAAGAAAATATTAGAGAATTATTATTGCCACTGAATATAAGTGACATGACTTATTTTAGGAATCTGTTTTCAAGGGTTTTAAGGTACTGATTATAAAGTAATTAACAAAACTGTAGGTGTGGCTCATACATACTTCCCCAGGTTAAAATATCTAAACTGTAAATGCATTAGACTAAAATTTTAAAAGGCTGAGAACAGGGTGAAGGTTCACACAGCAATCAGCCCAACAGAACCAAACTAGCCATGAATCCGTTTTAAGAAATAGCACACAGGAAAATTGAATAGATAATGGAGGTTGTTTCATCAGATTTTCCTATTCAAAATTCACCACAGAACTCTGCTATCAAATATTAGCCTCTATCTTGAATACATGCAATCATTTGAGACAAAAAATATGAGAGGCTGGACTAGGATGAATTTGAGTGAGTGCTGAAAAAATTAAAAGGAAGGTGCCAAGGTCCCTAACTTTGAGTCTAATAGAATACAGAAAATCATAAAGCTGAAGTTTAAGAAGCCACTATCAGAAAAAGGTAAATGTAAATGACCAGAAAACATTAGAAAAGTGCTGATGGGCTGTTTTTAATTGTTTTTATTTTTATTTTTTAATAAAAACAATCCCACAGCATTTACTGTCATCTGGTAATAATATATACGGATAATGGAAACAATCTGAACAGGCATTTTAGAACTATACTCCCAACAAAGGACACCTAAAAAAACAAGTTCTCAATAGTTTCTCACTTCCTTGATCATTTCTGGTTAGAGACATTTTGTGGCAGAATATGATCTCCTTTAGCACGATCTGGCCCAGGGGTTTTCTTGGCTTTGTTTCACAATGAATCGCTTCTGCATCATCTGATATGAGGTTCACAGACTCGTCAAAACCAATGACACGGCCCTCTATCAGCATATTCACTTGCTCATAGAGCCATACCTGAATCCGAGATCTATTTTGCAAGTATCTGAAGATGAAGGTAAGGTTGATGGGCTACATTCACCTTCTGCACTTTTTGGCCCTGGCCACAGTGCACCATGGTGGAACCCACAGAGACAACACTGACCCGCACCCCACCTTCTGGAATTGATATGCTGCCTTTTAGGAACCCTTTCAAGTCTCAAAGCAATTCTAATAAGGCATGTCTATCATCATCCTTCCTACCCCAAACCCATCCCAAGTGGGATCCAATGGAGATTTTTTAAAGGAGTAGGCCCCCACACCTCACGCTCCAAACCACAGCAGACTGGGCAAGTGGGAGTGGGAGCAGAACATCCAATGTAAGGGCAACCAATCTCCAGATTGATCAGAATCCTAAAACTTGTGATCGTAGGGGGAAAGAAAAAAAAAGATAAGCTGAGTTAATTAAATTCATCTTTTGGGAATTCAGAATCAAGATCGTGGGCAAAAAAAGATAAGCTGAGTTAATTAAATGCATCTTTTGAGAATTTAGGATCAAGACAGTTGGGGTGATCAGGCAGGGCAGAAGCCAAAATGGTACATTGAGAATTATCATGATCTGTGAAGGACTAGAGTGCCCAACAAGCTGCCACTGAGTCGTCCAGTATACAGACAAAAACAGGTAAAGGAGCAGGCACAGAGAAAGGCGGAAAGGCCATGACTTGGCAACTCCAGTTGCAAAGACACACAGGAAACAACCTTGTTTTCTGTTTCCTAATTCCAATTTCTTTTTTTTTTTCTGATGGAGTCTCACTCTGTCACCAAGGCTGGAGTGCAGTGGTGCAATCTCAGCTCACTGCAGCCTCTGCCTCCCATGTTGAAGCGATTCTCCTGTCTCAGCCTCCCGAGTTGCTGGGATCACAGGCACACGCCATCACACCTGGCTGATTTTTGCATTTTTAGCAGAGATGGGGTTTCACCATGTTGGCCAGGCTGATAATTCCAATTTCTATAGCTCCAACTATAAAGTGCTTCCTGTCCTTGGATTATCATGGGACCTACCAGGTTCTTTTGATAAATCTTTCTTGAGCTAGCGTGAGTGGGTCTCTGTTACTTGTAACCTGAAGAGCCCAAAGTGAGAGCACAAGACATTATTTCTGAACCAGAATAATGCCACGCACTCTGAGGATACCACTTGTGTGCTATTATATTAAGCAGTAATAGCATGTAGGAACAACACAGGCAACTTAGCATCGCTGTGAGAATCGATTTTTACACCAAGTATTTAAGTTTATACTTTCAAAATGATCTTACAGCAGGATTTTCCATTTTATTTCCTAGCTTCTTACAAAGAAAGGAGGGAAAAGGGTCACAGTGGAAGGCACCTCCCAAAGGATAATAGGACCTGCTTTACAACACTAATTCTAGCATTCACTACCTGGGGTCTATAATTTGTAGATGTGTAAAGGTAGATACTAAGGTGCTAAATAAGCAGCAAGGAGGCATGTTTCAGTGTTCTGCACATTCAATTAATGCTACGCAAGATGCACCCCACTTTTATATGTTGATACAACTGTCTAGTCAAAAATAAAAATATTGTCTCTACTCTTCTACATGGGAGTTTTCTGTAATCTGTCTCAAGAGATCTAAGGATGGGAGTGGGATTAACACTTGTTTTGTTGTTGTTGTTTGTGTTTTTTTTTTTTTTTTGAGATGGAGCTTCACTCTTGTTGCCCAGGCTGGAGTGTAATGGCGCAATCTCAGCTCACTGCAACCTCCATCTCCTGGGTTCAAGCGATTCTCCTGCCTCAGCCTCCTGAGTAGCTGGGATTACAGGTGCCTGCCACCATGCCCATCTAACT
Source organism: Pan paniscus (assembly GCF_029289425.2). Lineage (NCBI taxonomy): Eukaryota > Metazoa > Chordata > Mammalia > Primates > Hominidae > Pan > Pan paniscus. Next base: position 26,310,169 of record NC_073272.2, on the reverse strand, counting down.
TTCGTATTTTTAGTAGAGATGGGGTTTCACCATGTTGGCCAGGCTGGTCTCGAACTCCTGACCTCAGGTGATCCACCCGCCTTGGCCTCCCAAAGTGTTGGGATTACAGGTGTGTGCCACTGCACCTAGCCAACACTTATTAAACCTATAAAACACACATGTGTGCACACAAAGAGGCTCACACACAGACGCCCACACAGGGTCATTTGGGCTGGACATCTGACTATGCTTAAACCATGTAGGATCTTCACAGCTAAGAAAATCATTAGGGCTGTCATTAAAACCTAGAGCCCTTACTCTCGTAACATCCAACTGCTTAAAACAAAAGGAAGGAAATAAAAGATTAGCTATAGAGATTCTGAGTTAGAAGATTAACTAAGAAATCTCAGAGGATAGTGGAAGAAGGTAAAAAGCCAGGGTGAAAATACCAACTACTCTAAAAAGAGGAAGGCAACAGTAAGACTTCACTAAGAGTCAAAAGAGGCTGACATCCATTTCTTCCTTTCCTTGGCAACACTTGGCAGGGATTGGTAAGAAGAGCTGGTGAGGCCTGGGCCTCTTGAGACCTTCTGATGGTTGCTCCTGGGGCATTTGGGGATGGAGACTCCAGTGCCTTTTAGCTAGAAGACACAGAAGAAATTTCAGGCCTTTCAACCTTTGGCGCTCTGTGCCTTCTTTATTCTCTCTCAGTCTTACTTGGAGGTAGAAAGAGCTTCTGCATAAGCATTTGATGCTCAAAAAATTAAGAGGAGGGTCCATAGGAAATGAAGCAGACAGTCGACTGGAGACATCTGCTTTGGTCTACAAGGAAAAGAGAGGCCTGCAGGTTTCCTTCTAGGTTGCCTAGCCCATTTGCCAGGGTAGAAAAAGTAACTGATGTAAGGCCAATCCCCCACTGCAGAATAAAGGTTATGCACACTTGGCTGGAAAGACCATTTGAATATACAGATAATGAGTATCACAGATTAGACACAGGAAGAACTCCAACAATACTGATGCAGACAGCAGGATAGCGGCTTCTACCATGGGGTATCTAATTCAGCCAGGAAGGGTGTGTGTGATGGGCATTAGTGCTGGAGATAGAGAAATACAAAAATACTACGGATTTCACGGAGACAAAGATTAGACACAACATTTGCAGCTACACACCTATCTATAAATCTGATATGAGTTCAAATGTATAAAACAATGTTCTCACTAAATTATGAAAACAGGTAACTTTTATTCTCTTCTCTCTTTTCCCATATTTTCTAAACTTTCTTCGATGAGCACTTTTATTATTTTGGGAAAATGGCATTAGTCTTCTTAACTATCCCAACTGGGAAAAGGAGTTGGATGATTAACAAAAATGTTGGGTAAAGTGGGAAACCATAAAATGTGATTACTATCATAAACATTAACTTAAAATGCACATTTGAACATACAATTTATTTCTCTGTGAGTATATTCATATAAGGCCTTTCCTTTGAATGTGGATCAGTTTGGGGTTCCAGTTCGTCTTTCTTGGATGAACAATATCACTTACATCTATGAATTCCAATTCCTATTTCTTTAAAGTACAATAAACTTAAAGATACTTGTGAAGCAACCTGGGTATAAATTCCAGGTAAGATTTTTACTCCGTGCTGCCCTGTAATCTAATCATTTTCTTACTCACAGTAATTTCATAACATTTTTAAGAGTCCTTCCAAAGCATTCAACTTGGTTTTAACAGAAATAAGTCTCCTTTTTGTAGGCATATTTCTTCAGTTTACATAACATTTAAATAAATTATATAGTCACAACAGTCAGTATAACTTACACCAAGGGCTTGGGTACAAATAAGTGACCCTTAGTAAGCATGCACCTCACCAGGTGGAAGCAGAATTACAAAAGCATTCCAGAAAATACACATAAGCCAAGAGTATTTAGTGTGCTGTGGGTATCGGTATGCATCATTTATGAAGGGAATGAAGGATGTCAGAAAGTTGATTATGTGGCTGCTGCTTTAGAGGGTTATACACTTTCGGAATCTGAAACCACCTCCACTGTTTTTTTCCTTAAGGGAGGATGCTGTTGAGAGATAAAAAACCATGGTTTGAGAGAGGCGTGGGGAATGGGGAGCATGCCAGTCCTTCCTGCTTACCCCATGAGTGTGGGGGTGGGATTTGTATGTGTGTACATGTCCATGCGTGTGTGTGTGCATGTGTATGTGTATGTGTGTGTTGGGGGAAGAGGGATTTTGAGTCACAAAAGGGCACAAGAAGTGACTGTTATTGTATAGGGCTTCACCAGGAACTCCAAGCTTTAATTATGCTAAGTGAGTGGCAGGAATGATTAAGTAAGAGGAAGCAGTAAACTTTGTTCACAGTGCAATAATGGGTATAATATAGTTAATAAGCGCAGGAGAAAGACTAAAGATAAAGCTGTGAGTACAAGAAGAGGGAAGAAAAAGGAGGGGACTGTGGCTCAGGGTCAAAATTGTGTCTAAAAGGGACAAAGCAAAGAGGAAGCTATGAGGTAGACATTGGCATAAACTTCCAGGGTTTTTTCTTTCAATTATGTATTGAACTATTCTTCATATAACCTTCAGCTACTTTTTGGTACAAAACTTCTGACCCTAAGAGGAGTGATGCAAAAGCGTGTAATTCCAGACCTTTAGAAATTGACACCCTAGATAGAGAGAGACAAATAGGCTGGGCATGGTGGCTCATGCCTGTAATCCCAGCACTTTGGGAGGCCAAGGCGGGTGGATCACCTGAGGTCAGGAGTTCAAGACCAGCATGGCCAACATCTGGTCAAATGGCCTCATCTCTACAAAAATTAGCCGGGCATGATGGTGGGTGCCTGTAATCCCAGCCATTTGGGAGGCTGAGGCAGGAGAATTGCTTGAACCCAGGAGGCAGAGGTTGCAGTGAGCCGAGATCGCGCCATTGCACTCCAGCCTGGACGACAGAGCGAGACTCCATCTCCAAAAAAAAAAAGAAAGTACAAATAATGACAAGGCCAGGTAATATGTACTAAATATGAGAGAAGAGTAACACAGAGTAAGTGCCATAAAACGATCGATTCTGTTCACATTAAGAGTCAAGTCACAGTCGATTCCTCCTCACGCTCTGACACCTCTGACTCACTTTAGCACCACTTAATCGCTCTGTTCTATAGAAGTGGTAACAGTTTCATAAAACTCCCTGCTACTTATCTAGTTGTATTGGTTCTTGGTTAAAAGCTCCCTAAAAATTAGTGAAAGACTTTACTTGTGGAGAAACAATAAGATGATGAAAACAAGTGTTTTTAAAACTTCATTGATATGGTTTGGCTCTGCACCCTCACCCAAATCTCATGTTGAATAGTGATCCTGAGTGTTGGCAGTGGGGCCTTGTGGGAGGTGATTGGATCATGGGGGCAGATTTTCCCCTTGCTGTTCTCATGATAGTGAGTTCCCACGAGATCTGGTTGTTTAAAAGTCTGTAGCACGTTCCCCTTCGCTCTCTCTCTCCTGCCATCAAGTGAAGACGTGCTTACTTCCCCTTCACCCTTCTGCCATGATTGTAAGTTTCCTGAGGACTCCCAAGCCATGCCTCCTGTACAGCCTGCAGAACTGTGAGTCAATCAAACCTCTTTTCTTCATAAATTACCCAGTTTCAGGTAGTTCTTTATAGCAACATGAGAACAGACTAATACATTTACCGTGAAGAATTCCAAACACATACCCAAGTACAGAGCATAGTATAATGAACCCATGTGCCCATCAACAGCCTCAAGAATTTTCAACAAATGCCCAGTCCTTTTCACTCCCCTCCCTGTGTATAATTTTGAAGCAAATCTCACATCATTTCATATCATGTGTAAATATTTTTAAATATCTCTCTCAAAGCTAGCACTCCTTTATAAAAACAAGACCAGATACCAATATCACACCTAAAAAGTTAACATATTTTTAATGTCAAATATCCAGTGTTCAAATTTCCAATTGTCTTATAAAAGCCTGAAATGACTTTAAAAAATATTTTATAATTTATGCCAGAAACAAAATAAAGGCACCAACCTATTATATAATCAATGGCGTACACGGAAAGCCAAATGACATGTCTGACACCCAAGGACTGTCTGCTGCTAGTAAACCTGTCTACAGCCTTTACTGTGTACTAGCATTGCTTTAGGGGTTCTACAAATATGAACTCATTTAACTCTACAATATAGGTGAATTACCAAGAGCATCATTTTACAGATGAAGAATCTGAGCCCCAAAGAGGTTACTTAACCAAGTCTGAGATCACCCAACTAACATGAAGAGAAAAATAAAATGTGTTATATTCATACAATGGAATATTTTTCAGCCATAAAAAGGAATAAAGTACTGAAAGATGCTATGACATCAATGACCCTTGAAAATGTTATGCTGAGTGAAAGAAGCCAGTTACCAAAGACCACATATTGTATTGTTTTGTTTATATGAAATGTCTATAATAGGAAAATCTATACAGAGTCAGAAAGTAGATTAGTGGTTGTCTAGGGCTAAAGAGAAGGGTAGAAGGGAGTGACTGCTAACAGGTCCAGGGTTTCTTTCTGGGGTGATGAAAATGTTCTACAGGCCAGGTGTGGTAGCTCACGCCTGTAATCCCAGCACTTTGGGAGGCCAAGGCAGGTGGATCACAAGGTCAGGAGTTCGAGACCATTCTGGCCAACATGGTGAAACCCCGTCTCTACTAAAAATACAAAAATTAGCCGGGCGTGGTGGCGTGCGCCTGTAGTCCCAGCTACTCAGGAGGCTGAGGCAGGAGAATCACTTGAACCTGAAGGACAGAGCTTGCGGTGAGCTGAGATCGTACCACTGCACTCCAGCCTGGGCGACAGAGCGAGACTCTGTCTCAAAAAAAAAAAAAAAAAAGAAAGAAAAAAAGAAAATATTCTACAATTGGATTGTGGTGATGGTTGCACAACTCTGTGAATACACTAAAAACCACTGAATTGAGCATTTTAAATGGTTGAAGTTTATCATATGAGATTGTATCTCAATAAAGCTGTTTTTAAAAGTATATTCTCAAAAGATTTAAAATGTATCAAACCAAGGAATATTTATTAATCACCTACACAAGCACTACAGTTGGTTCTATGCAAGTTATAAAACAAATATAAGACACAAACCCTGACCTCAAATTGGTTACAGTTCAAGAGAAAATGCACACATACCACATATCACAATGCACTTTTGCTTTCTAAATTGTGCCTTTTTCTCAAAGGGGTAATCAACTGTCTGAACCAAGTTTTCTGTTTCATAAAAGGCACTGAGCTAAGGCCTAATGAACATGTAAGCTATGATAAGACTGACCCTTTCCTCCTTGCCCCCGGAGGCCTTTGGAGGTTCTGATCAACCACAAAGTTATCTTGTGAGAGAGCAACCAATAGGATTCCTAGAGCTGAGGCTGGGCTGATTCACCTTACAACTGAAATAATGTGAGTAAATCTGTTGTGACTCAACAGAGGCCAGGGCAGCCAGACAATCCTAGGCTAAGCTAAAACCAACAGGTCTGGTCCTCCTCCCTGGGTTTAGGAATGCCCAGGGTAAACAAATTGCAGAGGTTTTCCTTTGCTATGGCTGCTGAAGAGCAATGAAGATCCTTGATGAAGATCAGAGAGAATTGCGGCCATGAAACTTGGGAGGTGAGCGTTTAAAGAAGGGAGATAAAGGCCAACACAGGAGATACAATCTGCAGAAAGGGACAATTCGGGGATCTGAGGTTGCACAAAGTAACCGTAACACTGAAGAAAACTGAAGAGGTACCTGGTGGATCGCTCACAACCAGGAAGGTTTCTTGGAGATAGCATTGATCTTAAATGAATAAATAATGAGGAAACTGCTGTTCAAATTCAAAGTGCCTGGGTACCAGGGACTTACGGATATAGGGCTTGGTTCTTCCCGGAGGATACTGGAACAATGTCTAGCTTAATGTCCAATGAACCCATGAAGCTTACATGCCACATAAATTCTAAAGCCAGATGTGAACAACAGAAATATGTTTAAATTTTATAGACACGTGAATTCAACCTAATTTTATGATAAGAATTTGGATTCTCTGAAATTTTCAGATAACAGTGGCAATCAGAATCTTACTTAAATGTTTACTGTTTGAGACAGAACTACAAATGAAACTCTAATCAATAAAGTAGAAACTCACATTTTGAGCCTTACCAATTATGCTGAACTGCCTAGAAAGAACTGCCTACCTGAACTGCCTAGAAAGAACATTTCATTTGGATCCAGTGGCTTGGGCCCAGAGTGACCTGATGAATCAGCAGACTGCACTGCAAAATAACCCTATAGCCAAGCTGCCTCCAATAAACCACAATCCAATTTGAACTACGATCGATACCATTACAACGGTCTCCTTACCTTTCACCACATCCGCCACGTTACAGGTGGGATCGATACTTCCTATGTGTTTAGGATGAACAGGATTAGTGTCACCCCCAAACAGAAGTGCTAGACGAACACAAAAGGAAAGGGAGGGGATTAAAACACAGCAGGCTGGGATGGTCACACAGGGAAATATAGGGGCTTATGTTTAGAAAGGATCTCTTATTTGTAAAAATCATTTTAGCATCCACAGCAACTTAGAGCAATGGAATACACACAATTGATGGGTGAACAACTCTTATTGGTCAATGAAGGAGGAGGATGTGGTTTAAAGTCTGTCAGTTGCAGTCAGCAGGTTCTAAAGCAGTGACACGTGCCAGGTGCCCAATCCGTTCTTCCTCTCCCAATGTGACACGGATGAAGAAACTTACTTTCATCCTTAGTCAAGTATACCCACCTTCTTAGTACTACTCCAGACACATACTCCAACTTTCATTAAATATTTAGAACATGTGGTCTATACCATTTGGACAAGCCTGCAAAGTGTCTTCGCTGGCAGCATTTCAGATGCCTCCCCCATGGAGATTATGTTTCAATGTTGTGTACACAAACAATACTTGTTCAAGTATTTTTAAAAATACACTCAGATAATTTCACAATATACAAGATTTGCAAAATTTTGTTTCTGAATAAAAGCCAAAAGAAGCCCCAAAGAAAAAAGCAATCTGCATCCAAATATTTATAGGTGTTCTTATTTTTAAATCAAGCAAAAATTGCGACTAACAAAAGAAGGATGCCTAAATAAAATAGGGGAGATTTTAAACTATGAAAAATGATAAATACAGGCATTAGGCCAATTAATAAAGTTCGAACTGATTAAGGGGAAGAAAAACAGAGGTGTGTAGGCTTAACTAATGATCTAAAAACATGCACGTATATATGTGTATACTTAACTAATGATCTAACAACATGCACGTATATATGTGTACATGTGTATTTAGATCAGAAAGCAACTGGAGTTATCTAAGTAGTTTAGTTGAATAGTATTTAGGCTCTTTTATTCCTGTAAATTGTCATACATTTCCATTTTGAAGATATACATTTAATATAAGGCCACATTTAATAGTTCTATAACATTCAGTTATCCAAATAAATCAAATTAGTAAAATAAAGATGGTTTGTCCACTTTGTGATGCAGCAAACAGGGTGAATTATGCTCTAGACATGTGGATGCTTTTCCTCAAGGATTATAAAATCAGCCAAAGAGACAGTGCTGAAGATGAGCCAAAAAGTTTTTTGTGTGGAGGGAATTTTAGTTGTTTTTTTCATATCTGCTTAGTACCCTCAAGAGCAGACTAAAACTCTCAATACGGGATTATGGACTGACAGTCTGGCTTAATCTGACTTCACTGATCACTGTGAAATAAAGAACTGATGGCTCCTATCACCAACATCCAATTCAATATTCCCAGTGTCAATGTTTTTAAAACTAAAAAGGAAAACACATAACATCCTGGATAAAGAAAATACAATCTGAGATACATAAAAGTATTCAGAGATGAAGGCCGGCTGCCATTAAAGGCGGTCCCTCATCCCCATCAGGACTGTATCAGCAGAGACTTAAAAGGTAGGCAGTGGTCCTGTCTCTAATGTGAGCCTCATAAAAGCCTTTCAAACATTTCTTTTAATCAAGAATACAAATTAATAGCTTTGTAATGGCTAGGATTCACTTAGGAAAAACTGAACTAGAAATGAAATTTCTACAACCAAAAATGCAGGTCAGTAAATTAACAACAGGAAAACATTTGGGAGAAATCACTATGGTTACCTTTTCAAAACTGGACCAACAAACCCCAACTTACTGTGCTGATTAATAAGCATGCGGAAAGAGATGCGGTTGGTATAAAACCGATCCAGAAAATATTGGATGTTAGTGCTAATGAAAGGATCAAACCCAAACTTCTCCTTGTATTCAATCACTCCTTGTGCCATTGTAGGAACCACATCATTGTGTCTATTTCTGACTTTAATCAGAACTTGTAGAAAGCTGTGTGAGAGGGAAACAAAACGTGGTCAGTCTTAATATCTCATGGGCTGATGCAAAGACTTCCCAGCTCTGTCCCCAGACTAGTTGTCTGCTGGTATTTTTATAAGTAGAGACATTATTCTTACTACATAGAACAAGGAACCACCCACAAGAAACTAAAGTATGAGCCAAGTTTTTGCTTGAAACTTTATTTCTACAGAAACCCTTCTTTCAGAAGTGCAAAAAGTAAAAGGTTCTAGTACAGAGAAAAAATGCTCAAATACCCTTTTAGGAATCCACTGACTTTTTGGATAAGTGATTGCATATAACACAGGTTCTATAAAAGTTGAATAAAGAATTGCAGAACATATCAGTACTTCTTCTGAGAACATGAGGACAATCCCCACAAAATCTCCAAGGACTGATTAAAGCAATCTCAAAGCAATAGCTTCCATGAATAAAGAAATAATGTCACACTGTTTTTTGGGTTTTGTTTGTTTGTTTTTTTGACGGAGTCTCACTCTGTCACCCAGGCTGGAGTGCAGTGGTGTGATCTCGGCTCACTGCAACCTCCACCTCGCGGGTTCAAGCAATTCTTCTGCCTCAGCCTCCCGAGTAGCTGAGACTACAGGTGTACGCCACCACGCCTGGCTAATTTTTGTATTTTTAGTAGAGACGGGATTTCACCATATTGGCCAGGCTGGTCTTGAACTCCTGACCTCGTGATCCGCCCACCTCAGCCTCCTAAAGTGTCTCATACAGTTTAAGAGTAAAATTTGGAAATAAATATCTCGCAGCAGTAAAATACAGTGATGAAATGCAGACAGAACACAGGAAATTAAACTATTCAAGTATCTGGCATCTTATTGTAAATATGCATATGGGAAAATACATTAAGAATGGTATAAGACAAGTCAGTCAATGGAACTAAATAAAAAGTTTAGGACCAGGCCCATGAGTGAGTATGTATATATAAAAATCGAGCATATTGAGAAAGTGACATTGCAAATCAGCAGGTAAACAATCAAACTAATAATCAAGTTAACTGGAACAGCGGGCTAACAATTTCAGTCACATCCTAATTTCAAGACTTAAAACCAAATACTGGATTAAAAATGTAAAAGGGTGAAATCGCAGAAATGATAACAGAAAAATCAGGTGAATAAGTACATAATCTTGGGATAAGGAGGGCTGTTCTAAGCTTAATATCAAAGGTAGAAACAAATAATGTGAAGAAACAAATGATATGACTATGTAGAATTTTAGCAATCCTATAGGGACACACATTAATAAATGAAGTAGAAAAAAAACAAAAAACTTAAAAAAAGGAAAAAACTAGCACCCCATCAGAAAACTAGGCAAAGGATCTGCTATCTATGCAAAATTTACCAAAGAAGAAGCACAAATGCCAATAACGTCACCCTTACAAATAAGAAAAGCAAATCAAAACAATGTGATACTTATTATTCTCCACGTATCAGCATCAGCTAGAGTTTGGGGCTTAACTGAGGCACTTCTCAGGACAATCAGCAACATACAGCAAAAGCCCAAAGAAAATAATTCCACTTGGAGGAATTGATCCTAGGAAAATAACTGGACAAGGTGAACAGCTGTTTGTTTGTTTGTTTATTTATTTATGAGACAGAGTCTTGCTCTGTTGCCCAGGCTAGAGTGCAGTGGCACAATCTTGACTCACTGCAACCTCTGCCTCCCGCGTTTAGGCAATTCTCCTGCAGCCTCCCAAGTACCTGGGATTACAGGTGCCCACCACCACGCCTGGCTAATTTTCATATTTTTAGTAGAGACAGGGTTTCACCATGTTGCCCAGGCTGGTCTCGAACTCCTGGCCTCAGGTGATCCGCCCGCCTTGGCCTCCCAAAGTGCTGGGATTACAGGCGTCGGCCACCATGCCCGGCCAACAGATGTATTTAAAAGTTGTTCTTTAAAGCATTGTTTATAGTAGCATGAAAACTACAAACCAGTCTAAAATCCAGTGATAGAAGATCAAATTGCATGAACTATCTGAAGATGGACTATTAACATGAATATTATGAAACTATTAATAATGGTGTAGATCTATAATGTTGACACTTGTTATGTTTGTAAAAATATTTTATGCATATAAATATATGCATGCCTAGGGAAAAGCACGGAAGAAAGGAAAATAGTAGTAGTGGTTGTCCCCTGGTAGTAGAAATTTGGGGTGACTTTCTTTTTACTTATCTCAATAGTCTTATTTTTCTGAAATATTTGATGAAATATTTGACGAAATATTTCTGTAACAAATACATATGTACAATGACAATAAAGATGCAAAACTCTGAAATTAGGCCATCGTCATTCACAAAAAATTTTATAATAGACAATTTGTCCTTTATGTAATACTCGTTGCAATGTATTTGTAAGTTAAATATTACTAAAGTGAAACGATTCATTATAGTAGAGAAGTGCCTCAACTTATCTGAAGTGGGGAGACTTACCTCAATGGCTCAATGCTCAGAATTCTCCTCCAATCTTCCGGGCTCTTCTAAACTCTATCATAAATGATCAACAAGCTTGTCCTCTAAGCTACTTTTGCTTTACTAAAATGATTTCCCTGCTGGTGATCCCATACAACCTCTTGGTAAACAGAAAAGGCTGCTACCATGATACTCGCTCACCTTTCACTCCTTCCTTCACCAAGAACATCAGCCTTCTCAAATGCCAACTATCGTAACTAACCACATGAACCTAGGCAAGCTACAAAACTCACGGAGTGAGAGCTCAGCTATTATTGCGATGGTCAAGCACACACTGGATTCAGCACTGACAGTTTGCAAAGCAGGCTCGTGACCATAAATCACATCGGATAACCTGTTCCAGAAACTGAGACGGGACTCCGGGAAAAACACAGCAGAAATTTAACATCGTGTATAGTTGTCTCTCAGTATCCGCAGGGGACTGGTTCCAGGATCCCCGCAGATACCCAAATCCTCAGATGCTCAAGTCCCTTATCTAAAATAGTGCATACAGCCTACTCACATCCTCTCGGATACTTTAAATCATCTCTAGACTAGTTATAATACCTGATACAATGTAAATGCTATGTAAACAGTTGATAGACTGTATTTTAAAATTTTGTATTATTTCTTATTGTTGCACTGTTATTTTTTATTGCTTTTTTTTTTCCTGAATATCTTTTCGATCTGTGGCTGGTTGAATCCAAGGATGTGGAAACTGCCAGTACAAAGGACCAACTATACTTCTACAAATCTGTTCTAAAATTTGGAGCTACAGTGGTCAGCCCTAGGTTTTAGGATTTCTGCCAAACGGTTACCAGCTAATGACTTTTGAGAAAACAAAGCTCCTGGATTGAATTCATTTAATAATCGCTTAAATGACAGCAGTGGCTTATATCAAGGAAAACGCTACATCTGGGGCTCTAACCCAATGCTTCCCTGCCTTCCACACTTCACAGATCCATCAGACAAAACACCCAACAAAGTATAAAATAGGTGAGGGCTTTTGTTTTTCCTTTGAATTTTAGTTTACAACTAGACTAGAACTAGCTACTCATGGCTCAGACGTAAACATAACTTATAGGTCCAGCTTTGCTATGAACGGTCACAATCTTGGGCAAGTCACTTCACATCTCTGAACTCAGTTTCCTTATCTGTGGATTGAGAGGACTGGGTTAAATACCTCCTAAGGTTGCTTGTATAACATGGTGTTTCCCTAGTTCTTCTTATGGAACATCTATTAAGTCAGGTGTTCAGTCTCATAACTATGTGGACTAGTTTATACTTAGAAATTTCTCAGCACAACAGGCCTACCATATGCATCCACTTACATATACATGAAACAGGAAGAAATTAATGTGAAAGGGGTATTTAATTTCTCTTGGAGGGGAAAACATACTCACAGCTAGAGTTAGTGTTCCTGGGATAAATAAAAATGAAAAACAGAAATATCTCATCAGCATGATAATTTGCCAGTCTGTGCATAAAGGAAGCAATAGAATTCAGGTTGCTATATAAAAAAACATACTTTTATGCCTCTCCAAAATAAAACCACTACAGTTTTTGAGCTCAAATGTAATATCCTATTGAAATTTTTTTTTAATTGTAAAGGATTGAGTAGATAAATTCATGTATATAAAAAGGCCACTGCATTCTTAAAACTACCACTAGATGGAACATTTACTGCGACTGCCCAGTTCACCTTGGGTAAAGGTATTAAGTATTAGATCATAAAAGCAAAACTGAAAGTGTCATTATTACTTTTGTATTGTGTTACATTCTTAGCTCGAATTTAAAAAAAAACTCAATGTTGAGTCACTACTCATTAAGAAAATGAACGCTTTTGTCCACATTCATACTCCTTGAGTCTTAATGACTTGAATTACATTTACCAAAATCTTTCTTACCTAGATATTTTTACTTTCAGCTAAGTGGTACCATACTTACTTATCCAAGACCTGTGGATCCTCAGGGCTCTTATTTTCATATTCTAAAAGTTCAAGAAAACTCTGCATATACCTAAAAGGAAAAAAAAAAGAAAAAGAAGAGTTACTATGTTAGTTGCCTGCCCAGCATCCACCCCTCCTCTCCCTCTTCCTAAGAACACTCCAAAATTTCACTCAGGTCTCCATCCCATCCGCATCCCCCATGTGGCTTAAGTGCATCAGGGAAGCCAGTGCCTCCAAAGATCCTGGGTGGTCCCATTTTTCTCTGGGCAATTCTATTTCTTTTGTCACTAATTATTCATTAGCCCAATAGTTTAGGTCTAAGCCTATCACTGTGTGCATTCCCCTGAACACAGGGAATGGCTCAGGAATGGACATACTGTCTCAATTCAGGCCAGTAAAATGACAGAAAAGACTCGCTAGAGGACTTTGGCAGAGAAATCAACCTGCTCTGCTTTTGTGCAGTGCTGTGTGGATTGGAAGCCTGGAACTGCTGCAGCTTTTCTGCCACCAGGGGGGAATCCAGTCTGAAAATGAAGCCAGCACCATCGAAAGCAGGACCTCGATAGCTTCATGAATCTCTGAATCAAACCAACACCAAAAGCTCACCCTATGGCTGGACCTTCTAGTGACATGAGCCAGGTTCGGTTGCATTTTCTCTACTTACAAACAGACATATCCTAACTTATACACCAAGTCTATAGTTTGATTACCAAAAATGTACTTATACATTTTAAGAAACACATGTGTGACACTGAAGTGCCTGTCAAGAACTTAGAAACTAGAAGTGAAGAAGGGTCCTTCTGAGTTAAATTAATTTCATCAGTACTTAATGGGGGAGAAAGAAGGCCAATTAAACCCTCAGAAACAGCTTCTGGATTAAGAATAGCTCCATATCTCAATCAGGGCCAGTATAAGAAACAGTCTGTCCAACATTAAAATCTGGAGAACACAGAAAAATGAGATCCAGAGAGGCCCATTAGTGCAGCAGCTATATCCAGCCAGGATCTGTTGGATCTGGTGGGGATTCAGATATTCCAATTAGAGATATTTGATCTCTATTTGGGGTTTTAACATGTCCTGAAAGAATTATCCCTTTATTCTAATTATTTCTAAGCTTTAATTGCCACTAATCCTATTATCTACACCTTTGGATAGAGGATGAGGACACTCTAGTAACTAAAAATGACTGTTACACATATAAATACTCCAATGAGAATGCCACTTGATTCATCAGCTTCATGTGAACTTTGGACAATGCATTTGACACTAATGAATGTTCATTGATGGACATACTTTTTAAAAGTCTCTGGGGGCTGGGCGTGTTAGCTCACGCCTGTAATCCCAGCACTTTGGGAGGCTGAGGCGAGTGGATTACTTGAGGCCAGGAGTTCGAGACCAGCCTGGCCAACATGGCGAAACCCCGTCTCTACTAAAAATACAAAAAATTAGCTGGGCGTGGTGGCACATGCCTGTAGTCCTAGCTACTCGGGAGGCTGAGGCAGGAGAATCGCTTGAACCCAGGAGGCAGAAGTTGCAGTGAGCCGAGGTTGTGCCACTGCATTCCAGCCTGGGCGACTGAGCAAGACTCCATCTCAAAAAAATAAATAAAATAAATAAATAAAAGTCTCTGGGCATATAAGGCTATGGATTAGATATTGTTAAAATCATTGGGTCAAAACGCCAAGAGGTCAAAGCCAGCCAGCCCCAGTGATGCCCTCCGCCCTGCCACATGCAAGCAAGCTAGGTAGGCATCCTGTCCTTTCCAAAGGGGACAGTTGGAGAAAGTCATAAATAGCAGGGAGCCAAAGATTATTCTGGGCCGGGTGCGGTGGCTCACACCTGTAATCCCAGCACTTTGAGAGGCCGAGGCAGAGGGATCACAAGGTCAGGAGATCGAGACCAACCTGGCTAACACAGTGAAACCCCGTCTTTACTAAAAATACAAAAATTAGCAGGGCATGGTGGCGGGCGCCTGTAGTCCCAGCTACTTGGGAGGCTGAGGCAGGAGAATGGCATGAACCCAGGAGGCGGAGCTTGCAGTGAGCTGAGATCCCGCCACTGCACTCCAGCCTCGGCAACAGAGAGAGACTCTGTCTCAAAAAAAAAAAAAAAAAGATTATTTTGAGGTTCCCAGCCTAACAGTCAAGAGAGCAAGGAGGACACACTGTGACCAAGGGGATGGTGGTGGGGTTCACAGCCCATTATGCATAAGATTCACTTTTAAAAGGAAAAAATGGCAGTGAAACACAAAGCATGATCCTGAAGTGGATTCCTAAATCAGGAGGAGAAACTGCAAAAAAAAAAAAAAAAAAAAAAAAAAAAGATGGGGGTAGTATCAGGACAATTAGTAGTAAAGTGAGAACAAGTTCTACATATTAGAAGACACTACTGTATCAATGTTAAATTTCCCAAATTTGATGATCACATTGTGGTTTTCTGAGACCTGTTCCAATGAAATACATGCTAAAGTATTTAGGGCAAAGGGGCATGATGTAGACATCGTGTATGTGTACCATATATGGGTGTGTGTACCATATATAGACATAGATATATATATGTGTGCACGCACGTGTGTGTGTGTGTGTGTGTGTGTGTATGCAGAGAGTGAGACAGAGAGAGAGAATATGAATGACAATGGTAGAACGTTGCCAAATGTTAACAATGTTAACAATTAGTGAATCTACGTGAAGGTATACTGGAATTCTTTCTACCAGTTTTACAACCCTTCTGTTAAGTAGGAAAGTATTTCAAAATAGAATGTTTAAGAAACAAGAAGGAAGAAATGGCATGCATTTGTTTGGAATGGATACGGAAAAGGAACAGTTAAAAGACAAAAACCAAACAATAGAGTTGACATAGCAATTTGTTCAAGCCTATATTTTGCCGGAATAATATAACACATTTAAGTACATTTGGTCTTTGTCCCTGCTTCCTGGACAGAGCTCCCAAAACCCTTGGAACTACCTGAATGATAGGATTGTCTTCTGCTATCCATAAGGAGCCGCCTTTGACCACACCTGAGTTTATGCTAATGTGGTGACTTAGGACGGGACCTCTAGATAGCCTCAGGATGGGGCTGGTCACCAGAAAGGCCAAGTGATTCGAGGACTGCAACTTTCAGCTCTACCCTCAACCTCTGGGGAGGGGAGAGGGCTGGAGATTGAGCTCTATCAAAACCCTTGAACGACCATCAGAGAGTCTCCAGGTTGGTGAACATATGGGGGTACTGGGAGGGTGGTGTGCCCAGAGTGGGCATGGAAGCTCCATGTGGCCCCCCATACCTTGCCCTATGCATCTCTCCCATGTGGCTGTTCCTGAATTGTACCCTTTCTAATAAACCTATAAACATAGGTGAAGTATCTTCCTGAGTTCTGTGAGCCGTTCTAGCAAATTATCAAATCTGAGAAAAGGGGCATGGAAACTCAATGTCTAGCCACTCAGTCAGAAGCACGGGTGGCCCAGGACTTTGTGTCACAAATTCAACTTCTTCAGTTAAATGACATATGCTTTAAGCATCAGAGCTATAACTGATTTAAGTTTATGTTACACTCTGTCAAAATTTTTCCTACTTTTCATGGAGCAAATGAAGCAAAGCAGGGAACTGATATTTTTCCAATCTGAGGTTCCCCTTTAAATAACTTAATTTGTTCTACAAGAAGTACTGACTTCAAGGAATGTCTTTACAAGGAAAACGAAAGGAGTAAGGTTAAGACTTGATAAAAGCAGCAAATATCCTGTCAGAAGAACTGCAATCCCACCACACACAAGAAAAACTCAGGAAAGTGTCTAGTATAACTTACAAGCATTTTCATTAAAACAACTTTAAAACGAACAGCTCTAAAAGAAAAAAAACAAAACAAAACAAAACAACTTTTAATTGCATGGAAAACCCAGCTATCCCAAATGACTCATTCCTAGACGGGCAGTATGCGCACTTTTACAGAGAATGGTCTCGCTGCCAAATGTTCACAGCATTGTGGGAAGATCCATTTTAAGCCACATTGTTTACTTACCAACTCTGAACCAATCCCACTGAAGGGCGGTTAAGTAAATTATCCGGCAGAAGATTAACTTCTCTCATTGTGTTAGCCAGCCGCACAGGAAGTTCCTTTCGTAGAAACATATATGAAGTTTTCTCACATGCATTATCTCTCCCTATTAAGACATGAAAAATGTTCCATGATTTTATAGTCTAACAGATGGAGAAATAAAGTGCTCCCACGGTAGCACGGTTACTACTGGTTGGAAAGAGAAAATTAAATAATCCTGCAGTCTCTAGTTGAATTTTTATCCTTTGAAATAGCAAGTTCAAGAAAATAAGTTAATTAGCAGAGAAAAAGAACATTCATTACAAGAGGCAACTTTGAAAGCAGTTTTTTTTTCTTAACACAAAAACGTTCCTAGTGTTACCAGCGGCAATACAAAAGTGACCTGGGATATAATCTGAACTTGTTTTCAAATAAACACCATGGGAAAACTGCCAAGTACAAAGGTAACAGAACGTGTAAATCCACTCCCATTCATAGGGCTTTCCAGGAGGCAACGGATCCATTCATCTCACAATTATTTACCTACTGTGTGTGCCAACTGTTTCCTAAGATTTTCCTCCAGTGTGTTTCTTCAGGGACCATAGCTCTGCCCCTCTGGGAAGTAGCCACAGACCCCAGAGACCCTGTGCTTCCAGAGGAGGGGCTCTGACTGAGACACAGGGTTGGCATGTGCCAGAGAAACATGCCAGAGAAACTATCTCTTGGGTATACTCAGAGGCAGAGTGATCTACCATGCCACATCGGAGAGGGTAAGATGTGGGTTGACCATAAGGAAGGAGGTCAGTGCCTTCTGGAGGCTTCCCTGAGTTAGCTGTGCATAAAATTTACATAAACAAGACGCCATGAGAGGAAACATACCTGGCCACTTAAAAGAGGAAACCTGAGCTCTTTCCCCTGCTGTCATGTGGCAGGAAGAGTTCTAGCATCAGCCTGGCCTGCAACCCCCAGCCCTGCTGGAAACTCCATGGTGGCTGGGAGTGGAGGGCCTGATAGAAAAGGCATGAGCTTTGGAGACAGAAATGTTCTCCAGCCCCAACTCCTCCATTTGCAGGTTGTGAAACCTTTGGTAAGCTTCTTCACTTCTGAGTCTCAGCTGCCTTAATCTGTAAAATGGGGATAAAACTAGTTTGTGTAAGGACTAAATGTGATACTGTGCATGGAGGCTGACACGGAGCAAGTGTTGGACAAACACTGGTCCTTCCGGTCTCCGTGGTATTGAGGGGTCCATCCCATCTCCCTCGCCCTGCCTAGGCCTCTTTGCTGCTCCATATTCCCTGGAGGCTGCACAGAAATGGGCAACATCATGGCCAGGCCCAGAGAGAGACGAGCAGAGCCATTTAACAATTTTCTCTTCCAAACTCTCCTTATTCTTCTGTACGTCATGAAGGCAGCAAGTCAGAGATTCAGAAGTGAATCCAATTTTCTAACACTTCCAGTCATATTCTGGTTTATTCATTTGCTCTCCCTACCAAATAAAATTTGAAAAAAAGAACCTAATCTAGAAAGTAATCTGCAGAACCTTTCTTCCCCACTCATCCCTGACCCCCTTCTCCATTCTCAAAAAAGTTACAATAAAAGATGAAAGTCTGAAATAATCCATCCCTCATTTCCCTCATCCTAAGTGAGTATATTGAAGGCCTTTGGTAAATCTTTTAACTAAATGATGATTCACTTTTCTCCTTCATACTTTCACTGTGATAAGTACCTCAATCCCCAAATACCCACTTCAAGTAAGAGGAGAAGGGGTGTAATGCCCCCACAATGACCTTCCAACATCTATTCTATACACATTCATTTGGCCTTTGGCAATTAACATTTTAAATGACTCTGGTCATTTTTTTTTTTTTTTGACGGAGTGTTGCTCTGTCACCCAGGCTGGAGTGCAATGGCATGATCTCGACTCACTGCAACCTCCGCCTCCTGGGTTCAAGTGATTCTCCTGCCTCGGCCTCCCAAGTAGCTGGGACTACAGGCACCCACCACCACGCCTGGCTAATTTTTCGTATTTTTAGTAGAGACGGGGTTTCACTGTGTTAGCCAGGATGGTCTCCATCTCCTGACTCGTGATCCACCCGCCTCGGCCTCCCAAAGTGCTGGGATTACAGGCGTGAGCCACCGCGCCCAGCCAGCTCTGGTCATTTTGCTTCAAATAATATAGAGACAGTCCTCAACTTAAAACAGTTCAACTTATGATTTTTTGATTGTTTAATCTTCTCACTTTATGATGGGTTTATCTAATTATTAAGTGCTTTTTTTGTTTTGAGACAGAATCTCACTGTCACCCAGGCTGGAGTGCAGTGGCATGATCTCCGCTTACTGCAACCTCCACCCCCCAGGTTCAAGCGGCTCTCATGCCTCAGCCTCCCGAGTAGCTGGGATTACAGGCGCCCGTCACAATGCTTGGCTAATTTTTGTGTTTTCAGTAGAGATAGGGTTTCATCATGTTGGCCAGGCTGGTCTCGAACTCCTGACCTCAAGTGATCCACCCACCTTGGCCTCCCAAAGTGCTGGCATTACAGGCATGAGCCACTGTGCCTGGCCAAGTGCATTTTTGAGTTACAATATTTTTGACTTATGATGGATTCATCAGGATGTAACCCCACTGTAAGTCAAGGAGCATCTGTATATTATTCCTAAAAGGTTCTGGATGAATATAATTTTAATTTTAAATGCAATAAAATTGCTGATATTTATCACAGTGAATCTCATTATAAAATGAATTCCCTATTATCTAAGTTAAAATAAAAGTCTAGCTTTTCACATGCCAGGAAAAATACTTTGCATCCTGGCTAAACAGAAAGGAAATTATCTTTAAATCACAAAAGAAACATTGATGTTCTCACTGTGGGATGACAAAGACTTTCTCCTTTGACCAAACTTGAAACAGGTTCTTCTGGGTTTGCTTGTTTTTGGAGACAGGGTCTCACTCTGTCACCCAGGCTGCAGTGCAGTGG
Source organism: Pan paniscus (assembly GCF_029289425.2). Taxonomy (NCBI): domain Eukaryota; kingdom Metazoa; phylum Chordata; class Mammalia; order Primates; family Hominidae; genus Pan; species Pan paniscus. The sequence continues at coordinate 26,290,356 of NC_073272.2, read as the reverse complement.
TACAATCACAGTTTACTACAGCCTCAACCTCCTGGGCTCAAGTGATCCTGCCACCTCAGCCTCCCAGGTAGGTGGGACAGCTGGCTAATTTTTGTATTTTTAGTAAAGAGGGGGTTTCGCCATGTTGCCCAGGCTGGTCTCGAACTCCTGGGCTCAAGCGATCCTCCCGTCTCAGCCTCCCAAAGTGCTGGGATTACAGGCATGAGCCACCGTGCCTGGCTCTGAGTCCTCTTTCTGACTAGGCCTCGACTTTGGGTTCTATCTTGACCTGCTTAGTCCAGTCTCAGCAAAAATCCTGCTAAGTCATTTTAGTGAAAATCCCCTACCCTTGGTGTCTGATCCCCCTACCCTCGATATCTTATCATCCTGGCCTGCCTTCAACAAGAATCCCCTCCAACCTGGATTTTTCCTCTTAGTAACTTTCCACCCATTGACCCACACCCTGCTCCTTGGCTATAAATTTCCACTTGTCCTTGTTGCATTAGGAGTTCAACCTGATCTCTCCCCACTATTGCAAAACTCCCACTGTAGTGGTCCCTCTTGAATAAAGCCTTCCCTACCATCTTTAACAAGTATCAGATAATTTTTTTTCTTTTTTCTTTTTTTTTTTTGAGACAGGGTCTCGCTCTGTCACCCAACCTCCACCTCCCGAGTTCAAGCAATTCTCCCTGCCTCAGTCTCTGGAGTAGCTGGGATTAAAGGCATCCACCACCATGCCCAGCTAATTTTTGTATTTTTACAAAGAGATAGGGTTTCACCATGTTGGCCAGGCTGGTCTTGAACTCCTGACCTCAGGTGATCCGCCCACCTCGGCCTCCCAAACTGTTGGGATTACAGGTGTGAGCCACCAACCATGTCTAGCCAGTTTTTTTTTTTTCTTTAAGAGGAAAAAGGAAGTTCTGGAATAGGGAAGAAGTAGAAGAATTCTGGTGTTAAACTGAAACTGGGAGTATCAGTATGAACTAATAATTTTTTCACAATTATGAGTTTTTGAGGGTAATGAAAGTATACATGTTTAAATTTCCAAGTTGGCAGCCTGTTAGGAGTCACAGGATACGAGCATGTTGTGAGCAGTGAGAGCTGGCTGGCAGGTGTGAGGTGGCCATAGTCAGCTTCTCATCTCTTCTCTAGAAGTTGCAGATCTAGATGGTTTCAGAATTTAAAGGTTTTTCAATTTTAGGAAGGTAAAAAGGAGTCTATACCATACATTGTACAATACAGAGTATTAGAGAGCCACAACATAGCTGCAGTGAAATACGTGAACATTTCCAGTAAGTAGGATAAAGACTATGGAATCGAGTCAGTTCAGGTCTGGTTTTGCTACAAAATGAGTTGTGGCAGCAAATATATGAAAAAGAAATTCAATTTTCAGAGTTTTTTGAGTTCAGGATTCAGAGAAAAGCCTATGGTCCTGCGGGGCGTTGATGACAAAGGTCAGGTGCTGAAGTTCGATTGGGGTTTGAATCTTGACTAGAGCATTCACAAGCTTCATGAGCAGGGGTAAGTTTCTTTACACTTCTAAACTTCATTGTAACCACCTATAAAAAAAGAGCAGTATCTACTTCACAGAGATTTGGTGAGGGTTAACATGTGCTTAACATTTAAACCAGAGGCAGTGGCTCACGCCCGTAATCCTAGCTACTTGGGAGGCTGAGATGGGAAGATCATGTGAGGCCAGGAGTTCAAGACCAGCCTGGGCAATGTGGCAAGACCCCCATCTCTATAAATAAAAACTTAATAAACCACAATATTCAACAGTCACATATTCTTAAAACTTAGAAGAGGGGCTAATTAAATAGCAATCACTAATGACGCTGATGATGCTCAAACAGAATAGTCTGAGGCCATGGGATACACAATCGAACTGTCAGTTACTGCTTGGTCAGCCCTGAGAACCCATTCCCTGGGCTCATCTGATGATTCTGCAATAGTTAAAACTCAACTACTAGGCATGGTCTAAGAGAACCAAATTTCAGGAAGCATTTTCTTCAAGCTTCCTTGGATTATCAGCCTGTTATAAAACTCATGTGGAAAGAAACTTTTATCTGTCTCTCTATCCCCCATAGCACATATTATAGTGCCTCGCCTATGGTAGCTTCTCAATGATTTTTTCAAATAATAGATAATGCTTTCAGAAGTTTGTTTTTTTCTTTGTTGTTGATTTTTTTTTTCTTTTCTTTTTTTTTTTTTTGAGACAGAGTCCCGCTCTGTTGCCCAGGCTGAAGTGCAGTGGTGTGATCTCGGCTCACTGCAACCTACGCCTCCTGGGTTCAAACGGTTCTCCTGCCTCAGCCTCCTGAGTAGCTGGGATTACAGGTGCCCATCACCACGCCCAGCTAATTTTTGTATTTTTAGTAGAGATGAGGTTTCACCATGTTGGACTAGCTGGTCTCCAACTCCTGACCTTAAGTGACCTGCCCGCCTCAGCCTCCCAAAGTGCTGGGATGACAGGCATGAGCCACCACACTCAGTCCAGAAGTTCGTATTTTTTAAAAAGAGTAGTTGGAAAATTTCAGGTTTTGTCTCTTACATTCTACATTAGGTTTAGGGACAAATTCTTTGTACTCAGACACCTTAATTATATATCAGCTTAAATAGGAGGATAAGTCTTTTTTAGTTAATTAGTTAGCCTAAAAATAAGTATGAAATGCCTGATTTTTATAATCTTTCTGTGCTTTCTTCACGTACATTGAAAGTATCTTTCCTATGTATTAATGCCGGATACTCAGTTTAAATGAAAAGGTTCTAACAATCATTTTTTTTTAAATAATAAACTTACCAAGAAAAACATTTTGGTTCTAAATGAATGTCCTCGCCAGAGGGTTCTGTTTTGATAAGTCTTCTGGTATATTGTGTATTTTCCAGTTCTGCTTTCCAATTATTTGACTTCATTTTTTCCCTACTTACTTGGCTTCTCTACATTCCTTAATTTTGACTTTCTATTTTTATTCTGCATTTCTCAATATACTTCATCTTATTCAAATTTACCAATTAAGTTTTTCCCTGGTATCAGTTCAAAGATGACAAAGGGAGCAGGTGAGGGGGCTTGGAAAACTCTGACTTAGTGGATGCAAACAGGTCATTAGACTCAAATACACTCATGTGCATTTCTTCTGTTTTTCTCCTAAGTTTGACGATCCTTTCATTCTCTTTTGTTTCTGGTTTGTTTGTTTTTGAGACACAGTCTCTCTCTGTTGCCCAGGCTGGAGTGCAGTGGCGCAATCTTGGCTCACCAAGTGGCGGCAACCTCCACCTCCTGAGTTCAAGCGATTCTCCTGCCTCAGCCTCCTGAGTAGCTGGGATTACAGGCATGCACCACCACACCCGGCTAATTTTTGTATTTTTAGTAGAGACGGGGTTTCACCACGTTGGCCAGGTTGGTCTTTAACTCCTGACCTCAGATGATCCGCCTGCCTCAGCTTCCCAAAGTTCTAGGATTACAGGCGTGAGCCACTGCGCCTGGCCTCTGTTTGTTTTTTATACTTTGTCCTTTTATTGGGAAGCTGGAGACAATTACTATATTTGCAAAAGGTATGATTTGCTTTGTCTAGAAAGGTTCCATATAGCTTCACATTCACCAAGACCTAGGGTGAATAGACACAGAAATATAAATGACTTTCAATGTAATGCAGGGAGCCTTCCCTATGGTGGGACCAGGAGGTAGCCAAGAGCGTTTAGCTAGCCACCTGAGAGCAGGAGCTCACAGACATATTTCTTTATACCTGGTTTCCATAGCGGCTGATAACCCTGGCTTCGTTTTAATCCTCTTTTTGACTAATTTACAGGCGGCAGAAAAAATAATTATTTCTTCAATTAATCAAGTCACCTGATAATAAGTGTCTTTTTTTTTTTTTTTTTTTGAGATGGAGTTTTGCTCTTGTTGCCCAGGCTGGAGTGCAATGGCACAATCTTGGCTCACTGCCACCTCTGCCTCCTAGGTTCAAGTGATTGATAGTAAGTACCTTTTAATTAAAGCAGAGGCTGAGGACATATTTTGTACTGTCTTCAATCAACAGAGACCATGCCTCCTAAAATGTAGAGTCTCCTCTGTCTGGATTACTTGAAGGCTTTCTTTGTCCATTGTTCAGCTTTAGCAGTTGGTGGGGGTTGGGGGGTGGTTTGGGAGTGGCAATAATGAGATAAAGAGCAATACATGGAAAAATTACCCGCAAGGCACCAAAAAACCCCAATAGAATGATCCAGCTCATTCTGATAATTTTTATTAATATCATCAACTAAATGCTTTCGATTAATATCACCAACTAAATGTCTGAGTTGGCAATGTACTTTTCCCATTAGCCATGTTTAAATTGGTAAAATATAACTGAGAACATATTATTTTAAGCTTTTTAAAAAAATTTTTCAACTTTTATTTCAGATACAGGGGGTACATGCGCAGGTTTGTTCCATGTGTATGTTGCACCTAGGCAGTGTGCACGGTACCCAATAGGTAGTTTTTCAACCCGCGCCCACTTCCCCCCCCATCTAGTAGTTTACAGTGTCTGTTGTCCCCATGTTTATGTCCATGTGTGCAGGTGAGCTCTTCAACTTCTTTTCTCTAGTTGTAGTTATAAGATTTCAATCTGTTGAAAACACTGAATTTTAGAATAAGTCATTAATTTTTTGATTTACTAGGGTTAAACAATGATTAATTGAATAGTCCTTCAGAAGAAACAATCTGACACGTGAATGGAGACCTATCAAATGATTGTGAATGTCCTTCAAAGAATCACTTTTTTAAAAACTTAGTTTCTACTTTTAAAATGTTTGTTTTGTTTCATGAGCAGTTTCTCACTGCCTTAAGAGCTTAAGAGTTTTCCTTTGTTCAAGAACATTTATTTCTGAATTTAAGAAGGATCAAAATAGGCTGCAGATTTGGAATCTGCCAAACTTGGGGCTGCCTCCACTCTAGGCCAGACCATGTTTTGGTTATTAATAACAGTGAGCCAATTATGCCTGCAATCCCAGCACTTTGGGAGGCTGAGGCAAGAGGACTGCTTGAGTCCAAGAGTTCAAGACCAGCCCAGGCAACATAGGGAGACCCAGTCTCCACAAAAAAATAAAAAATCAGCTGGGCATGGTGGTGCGTGACTATAGTTCCAGCTACTTGGGAGACTGAGGCAGGAGGATCGCTTGAGCCGGGAGGTGGAGGCTGCAGTGAGCTGTGATTGTGCCACTGCACTCCAGCCCAGGTGACAGAGTGACACCCCATTTCAAAAAAACAAAAACAAAAAGAGTGAGTCAGAACTTCAGAGACAAAGAGCCAAATACTGGGGATTTCACGCACACTTTATTCCCTATCAAATTCAGTGCCCCAAAACATCTAGATATTACATGACTTCTTTCAGTCCAAAGTCCATATTATGATACTCACAGATGCTGTGAGTCAGGAATTTAGACAGCACGCAGAAGGGATGGCTTATCTGGGCTTCAGCTGGGAAAACCCGAAGGCTGCAGGGTGACTAGATCTTGGGTCTGGAAACATCCGAGGGCCCCTTCACTCCTAAGTCTGATGCTTGGGACAGACAACTGCACAACTAGGACTGCCCATCTGAGCAGCTTGGGGTGGCCTCTTCCTGGGCTCCCTCACATCACGGCAGCTTCGGGCTAGTTGGATCCTTCCACCACTTCAGTGAAAAGACAGCAGCCGCATGGCCTTTTATGACCCAGGCTCAGAAGTCACACAGCTGGCCTAGTCTGCCACAATCAATTAGGCTAAGTAGCCAGGGCCTGCCCAGACTCCAGAAGGAAATTTCGACTCCTGCTCCTGACAGAGGGGTGCCAAGGTCACACTGTAGAAAAGTATCCTCATGGCCATCTTTGGAAAATGCGATCTTCTCTGGGATGTTAATGGGGGGTTGTAGATGATTTATTGCTAAATTATATTTTAAAGCACTCTTTTATGGCCAGTCAGATTTTGTCTCTTTCGGGGGTTAATGTCCATTTTTCTGTCTTTGTTAGTCTCTTTCTCGCTGTAGGCTTCCCTCAGACGTGTGGTGATCTTTGGTTGTTCAGTCAGGTTTGGGAAGGAAGCAGGCTAAAGACTGGGAGCCCTGTGGGGCTCTTGGCGGAGAGAGCTCCCTGAATTCCTGATTACACTGGGGCTTTTCAGTGGGCGCTAATACCACACCAGCTTCCCTGATTCTCCTGAAATAGTTCCATCAGTGTCTTTAGAGAAGAACCCCCTTTTGTCCTTTACCTTGCCGATAGGGATAACTGCCTGCTGTTAATGTTCTAGAGGTCAGAACAGAGGGTGGCCCTTCTGTCTGCAGACTTTTAGTTCATTCTCCTGTTGGCACCCAGCCAGCCTTCCTGCCACTCCTGCCCACTACTGGTCTGCTGCGTTGCTGAGGTAGGAGTCCCCTATCCCCCCACCCCGGGCTCTGCTGCACTATGCTCAGCACCCTCCTCTGCTACAGTGCCTTCTGAGAGTGTTCTAGACCTGAGAACTGTCCAATATAGGAACTGGCAGCCATTACAAGAAATTTATTTATTTATTTTTTTGTTTTACTTTTTTGAGATGGAGTCTTGCTCTGTCGCCCAGGCTGGAGTGCAGAGGCACGATCCCAGCTCACTGCAACCTCCGCCTCCCAGGTTCAAGAGATTCTCCTATTTCAGCCTCCCGAGTAGCTGGGATTACAGATGTGCACCACCGCGCCTGGCTAATTTTTGTATTTTTAGTAGACACAGGGTTTCACCATGTTGGCCAGGCTGGTCTCGAACTGCTGATCTCAGGTGATCCACCAGCCTGAGCCTCTCAAAGTGCTGGGATTACAGGTGTGAGCCATAGCGCCTGGCCCCATTAAGGGAAATTTAGATGTTCTATTTTATTTTTATATCAATGATAAATTCCCCAAGGGTAATAACTGTATCATGGTTATTAGGAGAATACCCTTAAGCTGAGGACATACATACTTAAGTATCTAGGGGTAAAGAGGCATGATGTCTGCAATTTATTCTCAAATGGTTCAGCAAAAAAGCATAAAGCATGTGTATGTGAGAGAGAGAGAGAGAGAGAGAGGAATAGGGATGGATGGAGAGGGAAAAATAAAGCAAATACGGCAAAGTAACTCATAAAAATCTTCCTATAACTAGAACTATTCTATTCTTTAAAAAAATACAAAAATCTCATACAAAATATGCCACTATATGCAGAGCTTCCTAATGGGGTCTGACACCCGTGGTACCCTTCATGTAATGATTTTTGTTCTTCTGATAGGAAAAGGGGGTACGAAGGTGATTGGGATAGAGTTCTTAATTAAGGTAGTAGTCCCTTGATCCTCTCTCTTTAGAAATCCTGTTTGTTTGCTCTTTTGAAACATATATCTGCACAGACTAGTGAGAAAACTGCTGCTCTGTATAACAAAGCCAAAGCAAGCTGTGAATGGATTTCTCTGTGGGCCCAGAAGTTGTGCCCTGTGCTTGGGCAATGCCCTCTGCCACTGCCTCAGTCACTGAGTTCTATGAGTTCTATGTCCTGTATCATGATTCCTCCAAAGATTGAAGAGTCCATTAGTACAATACCTGGTACATTGTAGGTATTCAATAAATATTTCCTGGCTGGGCATGGTGGCTCACACCTGTAATCCCAGTGGGAAGCCAAGGTGGGAGGATCACTTGAGCTCAGATGTTCGAGATCAGCCTGGGCAACACGGCGAAACCCCATCTCTACTAAAAATACAAACAAATTAGCCAGGTATGGTGGCACGTGCCTGTAGTCCCAGCTACTTGGGAGGCTGAGGCATGAAAATCGCTTGAACCTGGGAGGTGGAGGTTGCAGTGAGCCGAGATCATGCCACTGCACTCCAGCCTGGGCGACACAGTGAGACTTTGCCTCAACAACAACAAAAAATTTCCTGGCTGGGTGCGGTGGCTCACACCTGTAATCCCAGTGGTAGGCCGGGGCGGGAGGATCACTTGAGCTCAGGAGTTCGAGACCAGCCTGGGCCATACGGTGAAACCCCGTCTCTACAAAAAATATACAAATTAGCCGGATGTGGCAGTGTGCACCTGTAGTCCCAGGTACTCGGAGGCTGAGAGGTGCAAGGATCGCTTGAGCCCAGGAGGTCAAGGCTGCAGGGAGCCAAGATTGCGCCACTGCACTCCAGCCTAGGTGACAGAGTGAGAGCCTGTGTCACATACACACACACACAAAAACCTCGGATCGCAACTGAAAATTAAAACACCCAGTAAGTTTAGTTACAAACTTAAGATAGCAAATAAAATTCAGGGGTTCAAGATAACATTTGCAGGTAACAGTAAATCCCTCTTACAGGCCAACTTCATTCTATATATTTGTTTAAGGGTATTCAATCCTTAAAATCATGAGAAGAGCCAAAAGGCAGGTAGGAAGACAATACAGTGGCAGTAACAGTCAATATGGTGTGTCAGGCCAGAGAGTGGAAGAGACATGATGTGTTCAGAACAGATGTCACAGATAAAGCTGTGACGAGCTAGAGCATGTGAGTAACGAGCACTATGCAGCCAAAGCCGCCATGCATCCATATCAACCTAATTCCAGAAGGGAGTTTAGAATCTAGTCCTAACGGTAAATTGGTGAGTTACAGGATGCCCTGTTGTCATGGAAGCAGGAATAGCTAATGGTTACACTGTACTCATATTTGAGGTTAACTGAGGCAAATCATTTAGTTAGCCATCACAGTGATCAAAGGGAATCCAAAGCAAGTCACTCTCAAAGCACAAAAGAGCTGAAAGTGCTATGTTTCTTGGAAAATGATCAGTTTTGTACAGCTGAGGCCTTCAGCCAATAAACTTGAAGATAATTAACATTCAAGGTTAAGAGCTCCCTACCCAGCTTTTATTCTTAGCAGAAAGCTGACTTCATCCAGGAAATGCTGTGTCACTAACTTCTCATAGTAAATTCATAACCAACATCTACCAAGCACCTACCATGTGTTATGCACTGTGCCATACGTTCTCAATCTCATCAATGCAACCATCCTATGATTAGCCACTAGCATTTCTATTTTGTAGATAAGGACACTGAAGTGTAGTGGGATTAAGTGATTTGCCCAGGCTCACACTGCTGGTAGGCATCAGAAATTAAGACTGGAGTACAAGTCTGTATATACTGCTTCTCATATTCCCAGAGATGATAATGCAGACTAACAAGTAGTGGTTTTCAGAAGCAGAATTATTTCATTGTAAGTAAGTGGAGTAGGTATCAATCTGATAGTTCTGAAATAATAAAACTAGATAAGCATTAGATTATACCATTTCCTGATTGTGTAACAGAATAAATTTAGACAAAACCTCAGCATTGCTAATAGAGACTATATTTGCTATAAAGAATTGCACTGGGGACAATGGTATACTATGTTAAACTGAAAAGAGCATAGGTTTAAAAGCTCAATCTTGCTTGTAATCCCAGCACTTTGAGAGGCCAAGGTGGGCAGATTACTTGAGGTCAGGAGTTCGAGACCAGCTTGGACAACATGGTGAAACCCCATTTCTACTAAAAATACAAAAAATTAGCCAGGCGTGGTGATGGGTGCCTGTTATCCCAGATACTTGGGAGGCTAAGGCAGGAGAATCACTTGAACCTGGAGGTGGAGGTTGCAGTGAGCCAAGATCACACCATGCACTCCAGCCTGGACGACAGAGGAACACTCTGTCTCCAAAAAATAAACAAACAAACAAACAAACAAACAAACCTCACTCTACCTGAATTTTAACCATGGCTTTGCCCCTAACTTTGCTTAGGTAAGAGACTTAAACTATCTAAGCTTTAGACTCTTCATCCAAGAAATGGAAACACTTAATGTGGACGCTGTGAGAATTACAGCTAACCACTATTGTGTTTAGCAGAGAGTGGCACACAAATGTAAGTTCCCTTGGCCTCATAAAAAGAATAATTTCTGGTTCCCTTTGGAAGAGGTGGCCAAGATGTTATACCAAAAACTAGCTGATGACTGGCATAGTCTCTTCCTTACTTGGGGCTTCTACTTTCTCATGTGTAAAATTGGGAAGATTACAGATGATCTCTGTATTAGTTTGTTCTCATGTGGCTAGAAAGAACTACCTGAGACTGAGTAATTTATGAAGGAAAGAGGTTTAATTGACTCACAGTCCACATGGCTCGGGAGGCCTCAGGAAACTTACAATCATGGCAGAGGCGAAGGGGAAGCAAGCACATCTTCACATGGTGGCAGGAGAGAGAGAAAGCGAAGGGAGAAGTGCTACACACTTTTAAACAACCAGATCTCATGAGAACTCACTCGCTATCATGAGAACAGCAAGGGGGAAATCTGCCCCCATGATCCAATCACCTCCCACCAGGCCCCACCACCAACACTGAAGACCATAACTCAACATGAGATTTGGGTGGAGACACAGAGCCAAACCACATCAGTCTCTAAGCTCAAGTTCCCACTGAATTAGTCTAAGAGGATAAGATTTTTGTTTGTCTCTCTATACAGTTATTTATCATACACTAACCTTGCCTACTAATATAAATTCTAAGAAAACTCTGGAGAGTAGTGCTAGGAGTAAACAGCCAAGGAAAAAAAGTGGAAGTCAAGAAAAAGGGGCCAGGCGCGGTGGCTCACGCCTGTAATCCCAGCACTTTGGGAGACCGAGGCGGGCAGATCACGAGGTCAGGAGATCGAGACCACGGTGAAACCCTGTCTCTACTAAAAATACAAAAAATTAGCCAGGTGCAGTAGCGGGCGCCTGCAGTCCCAGCTACTGGGGAGGCTGAGGCAGGAGAATGGCGTGAACCCGGAAGGAGGAGCTTGCAGTGAGCCGAGATCGCGCCACTCCACTCCAGCCTGGGCGACAGAGCAAGACTTTGTCAAAAAAAAAAAAAAAAGAAAAAGAAAAAGAGTATGCACATTTACATTTTGTTCTTCTCTTTGTGATCTCCATCCAGAAAGCCTCCAACAACATTTTGGATAAAGGACAATTGGGTTAACACCTTACCTGTTCCCAGAAACCACCCTTATTTCAAAAACCTTTAAGGGCGAGGTAGGGACAGCAGCAAAAAGATACCACAAAATTATATGATTCATCCTTCTGGCTAGCATACGTAAATTTATGTATTTGTCCCAGCTTCTCATTTATCTATGAGCTCCTCAAAGGCAATGAATATGCCTTGGCAATTTCCCAATGCTTCTTAGTTTCCATTTCATTCCAAATCCAGAACTTTCAACTAATGCTGATGGACTCCAGAATGACTTCGGTGTTAACCTTTGGCATCTCACTCACAGACTCTATCCCCTAAAGTGGTTCATAGCTCTTGGGCAAAAATTTCACCAGCTCTAACACTGTGGTTTTAACTCTGGAAGAATATTATTACACAATCGCCTGGGTAACCCAAAAGCACCAGCACCTAGACTCCTACCCGCAGCAATTGATTTAATTGGTTTATGTAGGGAGCAGGTGTCACTCATTTCAGGCGCTCCCCAGACAATTCTCATGAGCAGCCAGGACTGAGAACCATGGACTAGCATCTAATCATAGAAAATTCAATGAGGGTAAACAAATCAAAGAACTCCTCAAGCCCAGACAATGGCTATTAAGCATCCCCAATTTTTTATTTACCCATGTACTGTTGTCTTTATTTTCACCTTTGAGTTTTATTTCAGCCTCTTGGGAAACTGATCACAAACATCTTTGTACTCTGTAAGAGACTTTTCAGTGTCAGCTCTTTTTTTCCCTTTCACTTTCAGATGATCTTAAATGGGGAAGATAAAAACTAAACAAACTCGAGAAGGAAACGGCTGTGCTTCAGGATGTGGTAATGCTTGGGAGGCGGTGACAATGCACTCGATGGTCCTTTCCTCCAGTTTGTTTTGCTCACACACTGCGCCCAATCCCTCACCTACTTTCTCTGCTATAAAGAGGTGGTAAGACGATCAGGCGGGCAGACATGTGGCTCTACTACCTATTATACGTGTGAGTCATCTTCTTACCCGCTCAGAACTTCAGTTTCCTAATTGGTAAAATGGGCATGGCTGTTGTGAGAATTAGATGATATCCTGTTTTAGTTGGTAAGTACTCAGTAAGTGCTAGTCGAATCTATTGAATCTTTTTCAGGTGCCATATAAAGTCCTTTTTTGTTTGTTTGTTTGTTTTGAGACGGAGTCCCACTCCATCGCCCAAGCTGGAGTGCAGTGGCGCGACCTCGGTTCACTGCAACCTCTGCCTCCCGGGTTCAAGCGATTCTCCTGCCTCAGCCTCCTAAGTTGCTGGGATTACAGGCATGTGCCACCGCCTGGCTAATTTTTTTTTGTATTTTATTAGAGATGGGGTTTCACCATGTTTGCCAGACTGGTCTCAAACTGCTGATCTCAGGTGATCTGCCTGCCTCGGCCTCCCAAAGTGTTGGGATTATAGGTGTGAGTCACCGTGCCCAGCCAAGAGTCCATTTTAATTTCCTTCTCCAATAGCTTCACTGAAGTCAAGCTCAGGTCAAAGAAACAGGAATAGGAGTATGTAGGCCAGAGATAACACGGTAGAGAATATGTAAGGAGCTCTAACAAAAGAAGCAGTACCCTGGCCATGAAGGGCAATTTCTAGAGAACAGGAGACTCCCTGAGACAAGCAGCTTCCTCCCAGAAGAGTCTATTACAAATAAAGTGCTCACATGAGCACATCACATGACCAATGCAGGAATAGTAATACAGCAATAACCACTTTGCTTTCTATTTAACAGCAGAATCAGGAGGAGAAATTAACCAAAGTTATACAAAATCCACAGGCTGGTATTAAGAAATATCTGCTAGCAAGCTTAAGGAAACATTATACCCTACTAGGACAGATCCAAGAAAAGGTTCAGATAGAAGCCTGAGTGTTCTCTGGTCTATGAAAATGTAACAATTGTGGGAAAATATATGTAAGTTACAAATTTCAAAAGGCCCTACTGTTTTCTGGCCAGCAACACATGGCAAAATATTTAACTTCATGGTGTGGGAAAATGTTAGAGAGATGATAATTTCTTCCCAACAGTGAGACTATTATATACTGACCTCCATGCCCTGGTAAGAGAGAAAGCAACACTGGTACAACTCAAATGGTTAAGGAGAATCATAGATCAAGTCCAAGAATGAAAATAAAATCACAACTGTTTAGGTGACCCTTAGGGAAATAACATACCACTGAGTTAGAACCCTAAGTATTCAATTAGAGGGAATATAAATGCTGACCTGTGCAAATGTAATAGTTTACTACAATTTTTCTGCCATTCATTATGGCAAAAGGTTTAATCTCAGAGTTAAGATGAGACAATGACCAGGAACGGGGTTCTCCTTGAGGGATATGAAGGACATCCACCATGGGTCACAATCAAACCCAGCTCTCCCATGAAGGCAAGTATAGCGTAAACTAGCCTTCCTGCCATAAAAGCGAAATAGGCTAACTGAAGATACTTCAGTGCTAGTTTTTCCTTTGTTTGTTTGTTTGTGACAGAGTCTCATTCTATCACCCAGGCTGGAGTGCAGTGGCACGATCTCGGCTCACTGCAACCTCCACCTCCCAGGTTCAAACGATTCTCCTGCCTCAGCCTCCTGAGTAGCTGGGACTACAGATATTAGCCACCACTCCCAGCTGATTTTTTGTATTGTATTGTATTTTTTTTTAGTAGATATGGGGTTTCACCATGTTGGCCAGGCTGGTCTCGAACTCCTGACCTCAAGTGATTCACCCACCTTGGCCTCCCAAAGTGCTGAGATTACAGGCGTGAGCCACCATGCCCGGCCTCAATGCCAGTTTCAATGCCAAGTACATGGCAAAGATGTAAACCCTAGAACACCACGTAACCCACCCACAGTTCCCTTAGCACACTTTTGATGATATGCTATTCAAGGTGCACAATGACTAATTTATCAAGAAGAATTAGTACACAAGAAAAGCAGAATTATTTAAAATGTAAAGTAATAAATAAGGAACTGCCCTCACCAAATTTCAACATAAATTACAAAGTTAAAATGTGATATTTAGTTAAAATCAGAAAAGTTGCCATGTTGACTAGAATCCACAAATACGAACTACTCTGAGAGCTTAGCATATGATCAAAGAGAAACGGCCAAGATAAAAGAGAAACAGCCAAGTTTCAAGAGAAAAACTTGAGGTCTTAATAATTGTTGGGCAACTTGACAGCAGAACAGGGTAAAAATGAGTTAGCTACAAAGGCTCATCAGAAAATGGCAATAGATTCCAGAGAGATTTAATAACTACTTACAAACTCTGCTATGGGTGACAAATCTGACCATGATAAAAGCACCGTAAATGATATAGGTAACACTGAGCATATGAAAACTCAGACTGTGCACTAGATAAAAAGGAAACCAACATACAGTGTTAACACATGTAAATATATGGGCAAAAGCAGGAAGGGCTATCACAAAAAAACAGATGAATTACCCATATTACAGGTAATATAGCAATTCTTTCCAAATGTCTTCAGTTTTATACTTTGATAATTACTTTGCCAAAGGAAACGATATTTACACAGCACAAGAGCTTACTATGCCAAATATACACAGGAATTTATGCAAATGATAAAAACTTCAGATTCTGGTTACAAAATGGCCAATGGCACTTTACACAGAACAAAAAGCAGACAAAAAACCCAAGCAGAGGAAAAAGCACTTTTCATTCCTATGTTACCTATGATGCAATTAAAATCATAAAACCTCATTTTGGCAGGGCTACGGAGAAACTGATACAGATAAACTTTGCTGACAGCCCTGGATAAATTAAACCTATAAACTGTCAACAGCCTTCATATGGTAATTCCACTCTGAGGCAGATATCCTATAGGTAAACCACCCGATTACCTGGAAAAGCCTTCACTACCCCAAAAGTCACACTCCAGATAGTCAAACTTTATTGTTACTAGCATACAGGAGAAACAGAGCTTTACCACTTAAATGGAAATTAAGACCAATCACTGCTCAGTTCTTTAAAGAGGGAACTGATTTGTCTTAGAACAGGGAACAAGAAACTTTCTGTACAGGACCAGATAGTAAACATTTTTGGCTTTGTGGGCCATATAGTCTCTGTCAATACTCAATTTCTGCTGTTGTGGATGGACAAAAGCCACAAACAATATGTGATGAATGAGCATGGCTGTGTTCCAGTAAAACTTTATTTACAAAAACAGGAGTTGTCAAAACCCGCAGTGTGCAACACAAAGAATGAGCCCTAATGTAAACTATGGACTTTAGGTGATAATGATGGGTCAATGCTGGTTCATCAATTATAACAAATGTCCCACACTGGTGCAGGATACTGATGGCGGCAGAGACTGTGTTTGGGGGTGGGGAGGGGTTCTGTGGGCACTCTGTACTTCCGCTCAATTTTGCCGTAAACCTAAAACTGCCTCTCAGTATCTGTGGGGGATTGGTTCCTGGACACCCTTGGATATCAAAATCCATGGATACTCAAGTCTCTTACATAAAATGGCCTAGAGTATTTGCATATGACCTATGCACATCCTTCCATATACTTTAAATTATCTCTAGACTAGTTACAAGGCCTACACATCATTTCATTTACATGGATTCAACATAGTATTCAAGGTGAGGCAAATTCAAATTTTGCTTTTTGGAAATTTGTGGAATTTTTTTTCTGAATATTTTCTATCTGAGGTTGATTGAATCCATGGATGTGGAACCCACAGATATGGAGGACGAACTGTACTCTTTTTAAAAAACAGTCTATTAATTAGAAAAAAAAAAACAGGTGGCCAGCCCTCAGGCTATAGGTTGACATTCTTAGACCAGGGTATTCCTAAAATAAAAGGATTTGCCCAACTCTAAAATCAGATTACCATGGAAGTAAAATAATGGAATGCCTATACATATACAGGAAAAGAAAAAGCAGTGATATTTTCAGATTCCATCCAGTAACAAAACCAAGGTTTCCCAAACCTTGCCAACAGTCTGATCAATTTTCCAAAAGCTTAATGGGAGGAAACCACCCAACCATCAATAGATCAGTAACTGCAGCTGTCTCCACTTTCAAAAGCACACAAAACATAAGTGCTACAAAGACAGTGAGGCCAAAGCTATGACTTTGGTGCCTGAGAGCTGCCCCAGAGCCAGATAAACCACGCCATGTTAAAATGCAGCCTTATCAGATCTTAAAGGCCCAAAAAGCCCTCACTTCCTCCCTTCTTTCCTTCCTTTCCTCCTTCCGTCTCCTACCTTTCCTCCCTTCTTTCCTTCCCTTTCTACTTCCCTCCCTCCTTCTTTTATTGAGACATGGTCTTGCTCTATTGTCCAGGCTGCAGTGCAGTGACGCGATCCCAGCTCACTGCAGCCTCAACTTCCCAGGCTCAAGCGATCCTCCCATCTCAGCTTCCCATGTAGCCGGGACCACAGGGGTGCACCACTATGCCTGGATAATTTTTTAATTTTTTTGTAGAGACAGGGGTCTCACTGTGTTGCCCGAGCTGGTCTCAAACTCCTGGACTCAAGCAATCCTCCTGCCTCAGCCTCTCAAAATGCTGGGATTAGCCACAGTGCCTGGACCAATTCTTTCTTTAAATTTAAAAACTGGTCAAGATGCAATAAGCCAAGTTAGATATCTTTACCTTCAACTAAATTTTTCTCTTCCCCTTTAATTCTGAATAGTTGATCCCTTTCTCCAAACAGGTTGGTCTAATTCTTGGTGACACCTTGTAGCAGAAAAACTACTGCTTACAGGGAAAAAAAAAAAAAAATCTGTCATTTACATATGTAAAGGTACAAAATAAACACACTCGGAAGCAGAACGAGATTGTTTTTCCCTTTTCCTAACATAATTTTTTTAAAAACCTTTCCATTTTCCCCAAGAACGCAATCACTGTTGTCCCCAGTGGTGATCAGGCTTCAAGGAGCAAAATGACTTAAAAAGCCAAGACTTTGCGAAAGGGAGTCATTTGGAACCAAAGTATCTCCAAAGTATCTTAAAATATGTTCTAAAGGAAAAGAAGATGGCTGGGCCCTTAAACTTTAAGAATAGTAAGAATGTGGAAACTGGCCGCTACCTTCTAAGAGCTAAAGGCTCTGAGGTTCACAGAGCCGGTGTGATTATGACAGAAATCAAAATATTTAGTTTTGTGAAAAGACGGCAGGGCTATCAGCAATCTGCTTTCTGGTGGTTTTGAGAGATGCTATATTTACACATGGGGACACTATGGAAGTTTAAACTTGGCTGGGCACAGTGGCTCACGTCTGTAATCCCAACACTTTGGGAGGCAGAGGTGGGTGGATCACCTGAAGTCAGGAGTTCGAGACCAGCCTGGCCAAGACGGTGAAACCCCGTCTCTGCTAAAAATACAAAAATTAGCCGGGCGTGGTGGCGCATGCCTGTAATCCCAGGTACTCGGGAGGCTGAGGCACGAGAACTGCTTGAACCTGGGAGGCGGAGGTTGCAGTGAGCCGAGATGGTGCCACTGCACTCTAGCCTGGGCGACAGAGTGAGACTCCGTCTCAAAATAAATAAATAAATAAATAAATAAATAAATAAATAAATAAATAAAATAAACTTATATAACTGACTAAATGAAAGTGGCATAATGTTTAATAACCTCGATATGGAGTCAGGCATGCCATCAGTAATTGCCATTTATGGAGCACCTGCTCTGTGCAGAGCAAGCTGAGCTGAGGAAGCTGTAAGAGGTTACAAAAAAGAGGTGAGTGCCTGCCCTTTGGAAAGAGACAATTGAGGATAAAATCTAAGAAAAGGAGGCAGGAGCAAAATCTCTTTAATGCAAGTGTGGCTGTGCAAAAGTAACTGGAAAATCAAACAAATGGGAGGTCAGTCTGCAGGGAGGGGAGAAAAGTGGTTAATATGGGAACCAGAAGCCGACAGGGCGAGACTGAAAGATGAAAAGCAAGTCCAAAAGAAAATGTGAATCATTTCCTACCAACTCATTCAACATTCAGAAGGTTCTATCTTTATGCCATAATAGTCCAAGTTCTCCTTTTCTTATATAATTAAGAGAATTTTTAATTTATCACAACTGCTTAAGGGAAAGAGAACTCAAATTTGTGCAAATATAACAAGGAGCCACCATAACATTAACTACCAGTCAAAAACAATACATTGATCCAAAAATCCAGAGAGGTTTATAGAAAAAAATATGGAACAAGACATGTGAAAGTTATATTTAAGGAAATAAATTCAGGCCAGGCACGGTGACTCATGCCTGTAATCTCAGCACTTTGGGAGGCAGAGGCAGGTAGATCACCTAAGGTCAGGAGTTCGAGACCAGCCTGGGCAATAGGGCAAAACCCCGTCTCTACTAAAAATACAAAAATAAGCCAGGCGTGGTGGCAGACACCTGTAATCCCAGCTACTCGGGAGGCTGAGGCAGGAGAATCACCTGAACCCGGGAGGCAGAGGTTGCAGTGAGCCAAGACCAAGCCGTTGCACTTTGACCTAGGTGACAGAGTGAGACTCTGTCTCAAATAAGTAAATAAATAAATAAATAAATAAATTCAACAAATGTGTGGTTGGTTTTTTTGGGTTTTTTTTGTTTGTTTGTTTTGTTTTTTGAGACGGAGTCTCACTCTAGCCAGGCTGGAGTGCAGTGGCGCAATCTTGGCCCACTGCAACCTCCACTTCCCAGGTTCAAGTAATTCTCCTGCCTCAGCCTCCCGAGTACCTGGGACTATAGGCGCCCACCACCATGCCTGGCTAATTTTTGTATTTTTAGTAGAGACGGGGTTTCACCATGTTGGCCAGGATGGTCTCAATCTCTTGACCTCGTGATCCACCCACCTCGGCCTCCCAAAGTGCTGGGATTACAGGCGTGAGCCACTGCACCCAGCCAATAAATGTTTATTCTGAACATTAAAATGTGATGTTTTCATTGCTCCCAATAAGGAATTAACATATATTATCTGAAGCCACACTGTCCAATATAAATATGTGAGCCAGGCCAGGGGCTGTGGCTCATGCCTGTAATCCTAGCACTTTGGGAGGCTGAGGTGGGCGGGTCACCTGAGGTCAAGAGTTCAAGACCAGCCTGACCAACATGGAGAAACCCCATCTCTACTAAAAATACAAAATTAGCTGGGCATGTAGGCGCATGCCTGTAATCCCAGCTACTTGGGAGGCTGAGGCAGGAGAATCACTTGAACCTGGGAGGCGGAGGTTGCGGTGAGCCCAGATCGCACCATTGCACTCCAGCCTGGGCAACATGAGCAAAAACTCCGTCTCACAAAAAAAAAAAAAAAAGAAGAAAGAAATATGTAAGCCATATATATAATTTAAAATTTCCTAGTAGCCACATTAACATAAAAAAGAAATAAAGTTTTTGATACTATTCCATTTAACCCAACATATCTAAAATATTACCATTTCAACATGCAATCAATATAAGATGTACTGATATTTTACTATTTTTATATTAAGTCTTTGAAATCCAGTGTGTATTTTATACTGAAAGCACATCTCAATTCAGAGGCTAAATTTCTATCAGAAATAATTGACCTATAAAGAGATTTCCTAAAATTTACAGGTGATAAAGTGGATTCCATATCCAAGTTATTCTACACAGATGTAAAAATTAACTGCATCAAGTATCCATTTTAAATTTAAATTAAGTCAATTCAGTTTTTCGGCCACACTAGCCACATTTCAAGTGCTCAAAGGTCTCGTGGCTGACAAGTGGTGACCCATATGGGACAAAGGTCTATAGAAATAAAGTAATAACTATAAAGATAACCACTAGAACCAAAAATTCAAGCCTAGTTATTTATTAAAATAAATATGGCAAAACAAAGCAAATATATAACATAGGAAAACTGAGGTATTAAAAACAGAAAGCAACAGAAAATTACAAATGCTTATCATTACAGATGACAGATCTATCATATCAGTAAGTATAAATAGGTTAAACTTACCACATGAAAAAGATTGATTCACAAAGCAAAACCCAACTTTACACTACATTTAGAGACATATTTAGAGCGAAGTAATTCAGAAAAACTGAAAATAAAAGGATGGCAATGCTATCCCAGGAAATGTAAACAAGAAAATAGGGAACTAGATCTCAATGTCAAATAAGGACGAATCCAGGCCAAAAAGCCTTCAACTAGTAAAAGGGCAGCACTCTAATGCTAACGGGTATATCTCACAATGAGGACGTGAGTTAATAAGCATCAAACATAACACTGATAGTCATAAAGCAAAAACAATAGGAGCTATATGGAGAAAGAGAATCATTATTAGGAGACTTTAACTTCTCTTGTGTTTGATCCATGACAAATCAGGTGGATAAAAAAAGTAAAGTTACACAAAACCTAAATAACATAATATTGCAGAGCTGACATATCACACTCTGCAACCTGAGAAGAGAGTATAACCTTCTTTTCGCTGCCCAAGGAACATTCACAGAAAACAACCATATAATGAGCTTCAAAGTTAACATCAATAAATTAGAGAATAATTCAGACAACATTCTGTAATCACAGTGCAACAAAACCAGACATAAATAAAATTAAAATGCAGAATGCACCTTCACTGGAAATTTTTAACTCCTCCAAACAACTCTTCATTCATAGGAAAATAAAAACCTGAAGACACAGAAGAGCTAAGAGAAAAAAGACCAAATACACACATCAGCTGCTAAAGCAGTGCTCAGAGGAATAACTAACCTTAAACACTGAAATAAACAAGACAAAGAAGAAAGCATTTAATTTTTTTTATTATACTTTAAGTTCTGGGGTACATGTGCAGAACGTGCAGGTTTGTTACATAGGTATACACGTGCCATGGTGGTTTGCTGCACCCATCAACTTGTCATCTACATTAGGTATTTCTCCTAATGCTATCTCTCCCCTAGCCCCCCAACCTCCCGACAGGCCCTGGTGTGTGATGTTCCCCTTCCCGTGTCCATGTGTTCTCATTGTTCAACTCCCACTTATGAGTGAGAACAGAAAGCACCTAATTTTTAAAAGAACAAAATAAACCTGAGACCAGAAGGAATTATTAAAGTCAAATCAGACAATAAACTAGATAACAAAAGTCATAAAACTAATAAATTCAACCCAATAAATCATCAACTAACCTACTCAAGAAGAAGGGGGGGGACAAATGTCACAGGGAAAATTAAGACTGTTCAGTGACAACTATCTCAGCTATCCAAACTGACTTAAAAACCTCAATGAGTAGGATAATTTTCTTTTTTTCTTTTCTTTTTTTTTTTTTTTTGAGATGCCGTTTCACTCTTGTCACCCAGGCTGGAGTACAAGGGCATGATCTTGGCTCACTGCAACCTCCGCCTCCTGGGTTCAAGCAATTCTCCTGCCTCAGCCTCCCCAGTAGCTGGGATTACAGGCACCCACCACTATGCCCAGCTAATTTTTGTATTTTTAGTAGAGACGAGGTTTCACCATGTTGGCCAGGCTGGTCTCAAACTCCCGACCCCATGTGATCCACCTGCCTTGGCCTCCCAAAGTGCTGGGATTACAGGCATGAGCCATCGCGCCTAGCCAAGTAGGATAATTTTCAAGAAAAATATATCAAAATGGACTCTAGAAGAGACAGAAAATCTACAGAGATCAATAACACAGAATAGAGAAAGCTATCAGAGAGCAAAACTCCCCAAAACATACAGGCTTAAACACTTTCATATGAAGTTCTACCAAATCTTTAAAAAACAGATAATTCAAAAGATAAATTAGTCTTAGCATAGGAAAAGAAAAAAATTTATCTTTTTGAAAACAAAAATTTATCTTTTTGAAACAAGCATGACTTTGATCAGAAAATCTAACAGACCACACATACAACATCTACAGACAAATAGCAAATGGATATCAATAAAACAAACCCAGGAGTTCATCATTCTATTCTCTCTACTTCTGTAAATGTTTAAGGTCTAGAGATCTAATGCACAACATGAAGAATATATAATAGATAATAAAATTGTACTGTATATGGGATTCATGCTAAATGAGTAGATTTTAGCTGACCTTGCCACAAAAATAAAAAAGGGTAACTATGTGAGATGATAGATATGTTAATTTCACTGTAGTAACCTTTTAACTATATGTATCCCATAACATCATGTTGTATACCTTAATTATACACAATAAAATTTATATATGTATTTACCTATACATGTACATCCCCCAGGCTGGAGTGCAGTGGCAGAAACACAGCTCACTGCAGCTTCAATTTGGGCTCAAGCCACCCTCCTGTCTCAGCCTCCTGAGTAGCTAAGACCCCAGGTGTGCGATACCACCACTCCTGGCTAATCTTATTTATTTATTATTATTATTTTTTTTAGAGACAGGATCTCACTATGTTGCCCAGGGCTGGCCTCAAACTCCTGGTCTCAAGCCATCCTCTGTCTTGGCCTCTCAAAGCACTGGAATTACAGGCACCCAGCTAAGTTTTTTTTTTTTAATTTCCACAATAAAAAACTAAAATAAAGACATCTTTACTCAAGGAGAAAAAAATTCTATCTAGATATATCATTTTTTTTTTTACCTATCAAAAGTTTGACAACAATGTGGTGAAGGCATAGGAAAATAGGTACTCTCAGAAACTTCTAGCGAGGGGGAAAACAAACAACCTTTATGGAAAGCAATTTGACAATGTTCGTCAAAATTACAAATGCACATACCTGCTGATGTAGCAATCTCACGTTTAGGAATCTGTCCTACAGATACACGCGGACATGCATGAAATGACAATGCATATAATAATTCACTGGAGGGCAGGTTGCCATAGCAAAGTCTAGAAACAACCTATTAATTGTAGCCATCAATAGGGAAAGTTGCTAATAAATTCTGGTACATTCATATAACCAAATTCTCAGAAGCCATAAAAAAGAAAAACAAAGTTCTGCAGGTACAGATATACAAAAGTCTGTCTCTAAGGTATTAAGCTCAAAAAACAAGGAACAGACAAAGCTATAAACTGCCATTTGTGCGAAAAAAGGGGAGGCCAGTGGGCACAAGTGGGAAGCAGGCTTTTCTGTGTCCTTTTGAACCCTCTGAATTTGGAACCATGTGACTGTAATCTTAGGCCCAAAAGAAAAATCTCATTTTAAAAAATGCCACCCTTTGGAATGTACTATTGCCATAATAAATTAAAAATCCATTTAGAACACTTGTTATTCTTGCTATATTTGCTAACTGTGTGGCAGGCTATATTTCAAGTCAAGATGGAGTTCAAGAAACTTTCATTATTTTAAAAAGCATAGAGAAAAATACTGCACATAGATGAAAGGGGGCCAGCAGATCAGACAGAAGATCATCTGATTAATGGTGCTTAACCCTGGATATGCTTTAGAATGACAGGGGGATCTCCTAAAAATACCAGTGCTCCGCTCTCCACCCCCAGCACCCCCAGACCATTTACAACAAAAATTCAGAGTATGAGGCCCTGGCCTGAAAACCACTCAAGTAAACACTTCCAAGCAGTGATTCAACAGAAGTCCAGGGGACATTTTGCTCCCCCAGGGGACATTTGGCAATGACTGGAGACATGTTTGGTTGTCACGACTTGGAGTGGGAGGTGCTCATGGCATCTAGTGGGTAGAGGCCAGGGATGTAGCTCAACTTCCCACAGTGCACAAGACAGCTCCTACCAAAATTACCTGGCCTGAAATGGCAAGAGTGCTGAGGCTCAGGAACCCCTGCTTTAAAATAAAAGCACAGCTTCTGAAGTAACAACAAGTTTTAGCCTCCACTTTTGAACATAGCAAATAATCTCCTTATTTACTGATGTGCAGTACATCCACATAAGAAAGCCTATTTACCAAGGTTGTAACAAATTGTGTATATCCTGTGTATCTCCTTTCTCTGGTCCCTGTCTAGTTACTCTAGTCAAAATGTACGTCCCATTTGTAAAGTACCCATGGAGAAAGGCATCAAGTTCATAAACTAGCAGCCTGTGGGCCAACTTGATCCATCCATCTATTTTGTTTATGCCAAAGTTCTCTTGAAATATACTGAATTGGTGCCAATCAGCTGCCCCTTTGGAGCTAGCTATATACCAGGAATTTATCACGGTCCTCAACTCGTTGGCTTCATTCACTTATCCACTGCCCACTACCTGGTGCTTTAAGTGTCTGAGTTGGCCCTCTCCTGCAGTTTTCTGTAATCATACAGGGGCATGAAGCCTCTTCACTCCTCCTCTCTCCTCACCTTAAAAATATCCCACACCCATTCTGAATTCTCCAACTCCCACATCAATTGCCAAAATAGAACTGCTATCAAGAGACAGAACTAAGAGAAAAGTAGAAGTAGAGATGGCCTTTTTGCAACAACTCCCGTCTTTTAGTTGTCCTGTCATTAAAGATAGGCTGATTAGCACCTGATTCATCTCTGGGTGTTACAAACTAGCCTTGTCACTTCTAGCAAATTCCACTACAACTATATCTAGCACTTCTGTGCGCTTCCTTATAAGGAAAACCTTAAATTATTATGCTTCTCTCATGACCTTAGTAAATCCCTCCACCCCTCCCAAAATAGGTCAGAAGACTTTTATAGGAAATATCTATCAAAAGATTTGGTAGTTTTCTTTTAGAAAGTTCATGCCTCTTCCTTTGAAATCACAATCGTATAGTGGTGAGCTGTGCTTTTAAAGATCGCCTGATACAATCTACTCATTTTATTAATGAAGAAAATGAACCCCAAGTGAGGTTTGGTCACTTAGTCAAGGCCACATTCTGAGCTAGTGGCAGAGCCAGAATTAGAACATTTGTTTCCAGATACTGGCCTCACAGGTTTTCCATGATAACACTATCCTCCACTGTGGTTTTCCTACTCACATAACATCCTTACCAAAATACCTATTAACACGGGTAGACACTAGCTGCTATGGAAATCAACTAACCAAAATTTTGGCTGGCTATTGGAGCTATCACTTAAACTTTGAGGGTGGAAAGAACTGGGAGTTTCTGGATTCCCTTTGTTCCTTTTATTGTGAATTATCCTGTTTCAGTTTACACTAATGAAAGGCTGATACCTTCAGAATCTTCCCTAAACCATAAAGATGGAAAACTTGCCTATATTTATAGCAATAGCAACATTTTCTAAACTCTAAAGTCAGAAACTGCCTCAAACCTCTACAATTCTCGAGATAGTAACTAAAACTACCAATAGCTTTTGGGAGTGAAGTTTTAAGATGCAGAGATCAACGTGTCATTGAACTTTGACTTTCATCATCATTCTCTGGCAAATTGGCTTCTAAAATTTTAATTTGGTCTCAACTTTAACCTATTCCTCTCTTCCTATCCTAGCTTTTTTTTTTAAAAAAAAAAGTATGGACATCACTTTTTGCATATCAGGTCTTCCTCAAATGTTCTACCTACTCTGCGCTTTAGTTTTTATGCCCAACTGACACTATCACTGACACCCTTGACATTTACATAAAATTCATTAAATGAACAGACACCCTACGATTTCCCCTGGAGAGCTTAGAACATCTTTGCTACTGGATTTGATTTTCCTCCAGGGATGCTGAGTTCCATTCTGATACCTCAATGCATGCGTTTTACTTTTAGGTGTTTCACAACCAGCTCCTTCGTTTTCTGGGGAAACAAGATTCAGTTAACAGAAGGTGGTGGAATCTATTCCCATCTCAGCTAGGCCTGAGGCAGGCTGGGAACCCGAATCTTCTTTGGTCCCACCTCAATCCGTGAAAGCCGCCCACCAGCCCACCGGACAGGGAGAATGTGGGTGGGACACCAATGGAGAAGAGAAACGAAAGGTGCTGGCACTAAAGCCAGAGTTGTATTAGACCCTGCTCTGATGCTAGGAACCCAGGCGTCCGCTCTTCCCAAGCATCTAAGGCGTCTGCAGGCCAGGCCTCTAACTGATTTAACATAACCTGATGAAGACAACAGTTCGAGTCCTGCCACTCCAGCCACACAGCAACACCTTAGAGCAGAAAAGGAACAAAATGCCGTTGCATAATTTATTCAACCTCAAGGTATTTCTAAACAGTTCTTACCCAACCAAAAAAAAAAAATTCTAAAAATAAAAACATTAAAAAGCCACCCACATCTCATTCTGAAGTTTTAAGGGCTGTGAGGTTTGTGTCAAGCAGATTTGAAGCTAACGACGGCAGGTTTGGGGAGTCTCGCCTGCGATGAGGGTCCTGCAATGAGACGCCGTTTCTGTGTCTCCGGTTAAGTCCCAGGCTGGGTGCGAGGGGGCCAGGCCCTGCCCCTCCGCGCCCCGAAATCCGAGCCCCAGGAGAGCCCCCCGGATATCCCCTAGCCCCGCCTGCGGTTCCCACAGACTTTACCCCGAAGCTGCGGAGATCCGGGGTGGCAGCCCGAATGGCGGCGGCCCCGGGCCCATGGGGACCCTTGGCCCCGTACTCACCGAAGTCCAGGAATTGTTTGATGGAGAGCGGCGACGGCGAAAAGCGCGAGTAGCGCTCGATCTGCTTGGGCACCGGCTGCTTCAGCAGCCACCGGAACAGCCGCATCCTCGCCGGGGCGGCGCACAGACCCGCCTAGACGCCCAGGTGGCCGCAAGGGCTGGCGCAGCCAAGCCGCACGGATAGGGCACGTTTGCGAAGCACGCACCCCGGCCTCGATCTCGGCCTCGGCGCCGCCGGTGCAGCCGCCGCAGCAGCAGCAGCAGCTCCAGGACCGCGGCGGGCCGCCCGCGGCTTCCCTAGGCTCCGCCTCGCTGGGCGGAGTCGGTTGCTGCACGTACGCGGCGCGCGAGGGGAGGCGAGGAGCGCGAGGGGCACGCGGCCGCGCGCGCCCTCCACTGATTGGCCGCCGCTGCCTCTGTGGCGTTTGTGTTTTGTCCGGGCGCGGCGCCAGAGACCCCCTCCCTGGCTCGTGGGACTCAGCCCAGCCCAGCAAGTGCAGCCGCTCTCAGCTCCGCCTCTGGCTGCGTTCTCCGCTGCCGAAAGGTAGCCGAGGTGCCCGCGGACCGGGAAGAGGCCAGGAGCCCGGAATCCGATCCTCCGCGCTGCTCAAGACCCTTCTCAACCGCAGGCGCCTTTTCCGGGAGGAGGACTTGCAGTTCGCTGCATCTTGACACTTAGATTTTACAGCCTAACTAGACTGACTCTGTTTCGTGGACCAACCCCACCCCCACCTCCCTGCCTGACTCCCAAGAGAACACCTTTGGAACACCTCTGGACTGGATTGTTAGGTCTCTGATTCTCTTTTTCGTGGTTCCTTTCCCCTCCTTCCCGCACAAGATTAAGTCACTGATTGCATTTCATGTCCCCCCACCACCACCGTTGGACGGGATCCATTGTGAGGTCAAGGGTCAATAACACCCCCTACCTCCCCAATGCCAGTGGACAGGATAATTGCAAGGTCACTGACTCTGTTTCATACCCCCACACCCCACTACTACCATTGGAAAGGATCAAATGTAAGGTCACTGGCACTTTCTTTCATACCCCTTCTCTACACCACCACCATAGGACAGCCCCCTTCACGCTTCACCACCACTTTTGGACAGGAGTCTATGCTTACACAGTGTTGGGTATTCTTTATCTCAAGTGAACTTGAGAGCCTGGCATGGTGACATGCACCTATAGTCCCAACGACCCTGCAGGCGGAGGTGGGAGGATCACGTGAGCCCAAAAGTTCAAGATCTGCCTAGGCAACATACCCAGACCCCCCTCTTAAAAAAAAAAAAAGTGAACTTGAACTCAGGGCTCAGTATATGAAATTGTTATTTCCTATTATGAGTGAATAAAGTACAGCTTGCTTTAGCCATTTCCACCAAACCTTGGCTTTTTTTTTTTTTTGGCAATATGTAAACATAAACATATGTAATTAAAAGGACAGGAAGAATGTTCTTTAAGGAAAGGTACAAATGTGACTGGAAGCCACTCCTTGGGTCTCTGATTGGACTAGTTTTCTCACTGAATGAGATTATTGGTGGGTAACTATTTAGCTTTTGTGCCATCAGTGGACGTTTATGCAGCCAATTCTTCGCTTAATAAAATAGTTGCATCTCTACTCTGAATGTAAAGAAAAGTAACATACACAGTAAAAGACCTCGGCCAGGTGCGGTGGCTCACGCCTGTAATCCCAGCACTTTGGGAGGCCGAGGCGGGCGGATCACGAGGTCAGGAAATCGAGACCATCCTGGCTAACATGGTGAAACCCCAGCTCTACTAAAAGTACGAAAAATTAGCCGGGCGTGGTGGCGGGCCCCTGTAGCCCCAGCTACTCAGGAGGCTGGGGCAGGAGAATGGCATGAACCTGGGAGGCGGAGCTTGCAGTGAGCCGAGATCGTGCCACTGCACTCCAGCCTGGGCGACAGAGCAAGACTCCTTCTCAAAAAAAAAAGACATCCAGTGGTCTTCTAGACTTTTGGATTTTCAAGAACATCTTGGTCATCTTCATCTTGGTAGAAGTATGTAGACTACCATGTCTTTTCCATTCAAATTAAATCAAAGCATTAAAAAAGACATACTAACAACTTATTTAACCAGGAGCTTTACCAGAAGAGCTAAGTAATCCAGTTAGTGTGCATGGGCAGACAAAGAGAAGACCAGTGGCCTGTGGTTCCTAAAGTGACTTTCAGGTGCTACCTGGAAGTGGAGCGATAATTGGTGGCAGCTGTCAGTGAGCAGGAAGAAGCTGGATGTTTCTGGAGAGGGAGATTTTCTCAGCCTAAGCAACAAAGCGCTGATCTTTCTGAGCTTGCAAATCGCTTGTTTCACTTCTTCCTTTTCCACTGCACAAAATGCTACTTAAAATCCATTCTGTTGATTTGATTATTTAAACTTTCATGTGCCTAATTTTATTTCTGCTTTTCCAAAAGGTGACAAAGTCCTAGAAGTTGGGAACAATATGAAAGAGCCCGATATAATGTAAAATGTGCTTAGACAAGGCTAAGGTCACCTAGCCTGTCTGCGTCACGCTTATTTTTATGTCAGATTAAGATACCTGATTTATCTCCCTGGCATTTGTGACAGTCAAATGAAATAAACCATATGTAATATAAATACAAGGTACTGTACCTCTTGTGTACAGCAATGCATATATTTTTACCTAATACTTTCATGATAACTTGCAGAGGCCAGAAGTGACACCAGTGTGTTGATAAATAGATCTTGATGAACTTTTTTCAACTCCTTGTACACACCAAGGTCTAGTGCAGACCCCACTCCCAGTGGCTTTCAAAAGTGAAATCCCTGGACCTGCAGCAGCAGCATCACCTGAGAACTTGTTAGAAATGCAAACTCCTGGGGCGTCTAATCCTAGCACTTTGGGAGGCAGAGTCGGGCAGGTTGCTTGAGCTCAGGAGTTGGAGACCAGCCTGGGCAACATGGCAAAACTCCGTCTCTACTAAAAATACAAAAATATTAGCAGGGCAAGGTGGTGCGCTCCTATAGTCCCAGTTACTTGGGGGGCTGAGATGGGCGGATAGCTTGAGCTCAGGAAGCGGAGGCTGCAGTGAGCCAAGATTGCACCACAGCACACCAGCCTGGGTGACAAAGTGAGACCCAGTCTCAAAAAAAAAAAAAAAAAAAAAAAGAGGCCGGGCGCGGTGGCTCACGCGTGTAATCCCAGCACTTTGGGAGTCTGAGGTGGGTGGATCATGAGGTCAGGAGATCGAGACCAGCCTGGCTAACATGGTGAAACCCCGTCTCTACTAAAAATACAAAAATTAGCTGGGCGTAGTGGCGCACACCTGTAATTCCAGCTACTCGGGAGGCTGAGGCAGGAGAATCACTTGAACCTGGGAGGCGGGGGTTGCAGTGAGCTGAGATTGCGCCATTGCACTCCAGCCTGGGCCACAGAGCAAGACTCTGTCTCAAAAAAAAAAAAAAGATTAGGCCAGGTGCGGTAGCTCTTGCCTGTAATCCCAGCACTTTGGGAGGCTGAGGCGGGTGGATCACCTGAGGTCGGGAGTTGGAGACCAGCCTGACCAAAATGGAGAAACCCCATCTCTACTAAAAATACAAAATTAGCAGGGCATAGTGACACATGCCTGTAATCCCAGCTACTCGGGAGGCTGAGGCAGGAGAATTGCTTGAACCTGGGAGGTGGAGGTTGCAGTGAGCCGAGATTGCACCATTGCACTCCAGGCTGGGCAACAAGAGCGAAACTCCGTCTTAAAAAAAGAAAAAAGAAAGAAAAAGAAAAGATATGCAAACTCTTGGGCCTCACTGCAGCCCTACTGAAGCAGATCTGCGTTTTAGCAAGCAATAAAGGTCTTAAAGATATGGCCACAAATTATTTGATATTCCTCAAGAGATGGAGCTTAATTCCTTTCCACTTGAATGTGGGTTAGACTTAGCTCATGCTTCTAACAAAGAAGAGTGTGGCCAGAAGTGATGAGATCTCACTTCAGAGACTGGGGTCCTACAAAATGCCTGACCAGTACTCCTCAAAACTATCAAGGGCATTCAAAACAAGGAAAGCCTGAGAAACTGTCACTTAGCCAAGAAGAGCCTAAGGAGATATTACAACTAAATATAATGTACTATCCTGGTTGGGATTCTGGAACAGAAAAAAAGGATATTAGTAATGATAAATGTTTGAGGTGATGGATATGCTAATCATCCTGATTTGACCACTCTACATTGTATGTATCAAAATGTCACTATATACCCCATAAATAAGTACAATTATTATGTGTCAATTAAAACATTTTTAAAGGATATTAGGATAGGGAGAGATTTGTTAAAGGATACAAAATTATAGCTATACAAGAGGAATAAGTTCTAGTGTTCTATAGCACTGTAGGGTGACTATAGTTAAAAACAATGTATTATATAGTTTCAAATAGTTAGAAGGAGAATATTGAAGTTCCCAACACAAGGAAATGGTAAATGTTTGAGATGATGAATATGCTAATTACCCTGATCTGATCACTGTATAACCTCATGAATATGTACAATTATTATTTCTCATTTAAAAATATAACTAGAAATTTAAAAAATAGGCCGGGCGCGGTGGCTCATGCCTGTAATCCCAACACTTTGGGACGCTGAGGCAGGCGGATCACCTGAGGTCAGGAGTTCAAGACCAGCCTGGCCAACATGGTGAAACCCTGTCTGTACTAAAAATAAAAAAATTAGCCAGGCGTGATGGTGGGTGCCTGTAATCCCAGGTACTTGGGAGGCTGAGGCAGAAGAATCGCTTGAACCCTGGAGGCAGAGGTTGCAGTGAGCCAAGATCGCGCTATTGCACTCCAGCCTAGGCGACAGAGTGAGACTCTGCCTCAAAAAAAAAAAAAAAGGAATTTAAAAAATAAAGTCAATATAGGCAATCATTCTAGCTAAAAGGAATAAAATATTCTAAAACAAATGGACAAAGGGATATTAGGTAAAACTAAGAAATTCTGAATAAAGTATAGACTTTGGCCCAAATTTGTTTAATAATAATGTATCAATATTGGTTCCTGAATTATAGCAAATGTACTATACTAATGCTCCCTGCCTCCCTACCTCTCTCCCTCCCCCCACCTCTCTCTCTTTCTGTCTCTGTCTCTCTCTCTCTCCTATGATACTCCCCTTGTGGAGCCTTGAGATGACAAAGCTCTAGCCAACACCTTGATTGACACCTCATTGTAACCTTGAGAGACACCTCATTGTAACCTTGAGAGAGACCCTGAGTCAGAACCACTCAACTAAGCAGCTCCTGGACTCCTCACCCCCAGAAATCCTCAGTTTGTTGTAATAAGTGTTTGTGGTTTCCAGCTGCTAAGTTTCTGGATAATTCGTTACACAGCAACAGTTAACTAATATGCAAGCCCTCCAGGTAATTCTTTTTTTTTTTTTTTTTTTGAGACAGACTCACTCTGTCACCCAGGCTGGAGTGCAGTGGCATGATCTCAGCTCATTGCAACCTCTGCCTCCCAGGTTCAAGCAATTCTCGTGCCTCAGCCTCCTGAGTAGCTGGGATTACAGGTGTGCACCACCACGCCTAGCTAATTTTTTGTATTTTTAGTAGACACAGGGTTTCGCCGTGTTGCCCAGGCTGGTCTCGAACTCCTGAGCTCGGGCAATCTGCCCACCTCCACCTCCCAAAATGCTAGGATTACAGGCATGAGGCACCGCGCCCGGCCACCTGAGGGTAATTCTGATGCACCTCAGTGTGAAAATCACTGTCCTCCCCTAACCCACTCTAACCTAACTCTCTATTCCTTCCAGCTAATGCCTCAGATCTCAGTGTAATCATCACTTAAACATAAAGGGAGGCCTTCCCTGACCATAAAGTCAATTCCTTCTCCTTGCCATATGTTTTCTCGATTCTCTCTACTTCCCACTGTAACTCTCCAAACGCTTTGTTATAGTTTGATCAATGCCTGTCTTCTACACTAGACTTAAGCCTTGGCAGGGCTGGGACCAAGTCTGGTGTACTCACTGCTGCATCCCCAGTGCCCAGCATAACTAACAGTCACTGTTCAGGTTCACAACAAACATGTATTAAATACATAAAAATCAACAAAAATAACAACCAAACCTATCCCAAATCGCATTCCTTCTAAAAGCTGCTATAGAACACTAGAACTAGGCAAAGGTAGTTTTCTGAGTAATTTAAATAATAATGGACACTTTATTAAATCATAATATGATACAGCCAAAATCCAAAGTAGAGTGGAATAGATGAGAAAAAAAGATCTATCTCCCTAACTAGTGGATCTTGTTACAAAATACCTCTGTCACCATTTGACAGGGGTATATTATCCTGCTCTCCTTGTATTTTCTTCCTCCTTCTCTCTTCTCAGTTAATGTTTTTTTGAGCACCTATTGTGTGCTATGTGAAAGCACTTATGTTGTCTCTTCACAGTGAATATGATGGATGAATATTATCCTCATTTTACAGGTGAGTGAGCTAAGACACAGAAAGGTTAAAATAATTTAAGTTTATACAACTTGTAAATGGCAGTCTGGGTTTGAATCCAGGTCTCCTGGCTCTCAATTCGATGTTCTTTCATAATACCAGCCTGCCTTTTTAAAACAAAATAGACTTTATTTTTAAAGAATTTTTAGGTTCGCAGCAAAATTCAATGGAAAACACAGGGAATTCCCACATATCCCCCTGAGACACACATCCTCTTCCACCATCAACATCCCCTACCAGACTGGTACATTTATTACAATCAAGGGACCCATATTAACACATCATTATCATCCAAAGTCCATAGTTTACATTAGGATTCACTCTTACTGTTGTACATTTTGTGGGTTTGGACAAATGTATAATGACAAGTATCCACCACTATAGTATCAAACAGAATAGTTTCGCTGTCCTAAAACTCCTCTCTGTTCTGCCTATTCAACCCTCCCTTTCTTCTGACCCCTGGAAACCACTGATCTTTTCACTGTCTCTAATTTTGCCTTTTCCAGAATGTCATATAGTTGGAATCCTGCAGGATGTGGCTTTTTCAGACTGGCTTCTTTCACATCACCATATGCATTTAAAGTTTCTCAGTGTCTTTTCATGGCTTGATAGTTCATTTCTTTTTAGGGCTAAATAATATTTCACCATGTTGGTTTTATCACAGTTTATTATTAATTCACCTACTGAAGGATGTCTTGGTTGATTCCAAAATTTGCCAGGCACCTTTTGATTTTAAGAGTGGGAAGTGAGATGGTGAAAATAAGTGAACTGGTGGATCAAGGGTTACTTAATAAAGCTTTACTAAATGTACATCTTTAATCAAATATGTGTATGACTTGAAGGAGTAGCTCTTTTCTCCCGTGTCTAGATTCTAGATTTTTGAATTTTTTAATTCTTATTTTTAATTCTTATGGATGTATAATAGCTGTATGTACTTATGGGGTAGGCTTTTTTCAGCAAACTCTTTTAGATGGCACAAATCCTCTTGAAGCCCTGTTTATCCTGGTCCTTTTGTTTCTAATTAAGGGGTTTCAGCCTTTATATTCCTCCAAAAGAGGTCAGAAAAGAATTTTTTGTTTGTTAGTTTGTTTGTTTGTTTGTTTGTTTGAGACGGAGTCTCGCTCTGTCGCCCAGGCTGGAGTGCAGTGGTGCGATCTCGGTTCACCGCAACCTCCACCTCCCAGGTTCAAGCGATTCTCCTGCCTCAGCCTCCCAAATAGCTGGGATTACAGGCGCATGCCACTGTGCCTGGCTAATTTTTTTCTTTTTTTCTTTTTCTTTTTTTTTTTGTATTTTTAGTAGAGATGGGTTTTCACCATGTTGGCCAGGCTGGTCTTGAACTCCTGATCTCAGGTGATCCATCCGCCTCCGCCTCCTAAAGTGCTGGGATTACAGGCATGAGCCACCACGCCTGGCCAGAAAAGATTTTAAGTACAGGGATGATGTGACAGGATAATTTATTGAGAAATTAAATCTATGTTTTGATTTTGCTGCTCTTGGAGGTGCAGAAGAAAGGAGTCACTTATCTTCCCCAGCCTAAAAGACAGTGGAGTCTTTGGCTCTGGGTTTTGGGCTGCTATGCCTTGACGATATCATTAGCTGCTTATGTGCAATGGGGTGCTTTGGTTTCTACGACTGAAAACAGAAGTTGGAAAATATAGGAGATATTTTGGTTACCTCTATAAAATCCATTCCTTCTTCTATTGGTAACTACTCCCACTTTTGTTCACTCCCCCAGGCAGTTCATTTGTGCCTTGGGAAGAAAATAGCCCACCTCAGCTGTAGTCATGATATATATGGGTCAATCTACAAACTAATGAGCTTAATTCTGATTGCTGGTCATGGCTCCTGGTTCAAGGATAGATACTTGACCCAATTTAGGCCAATGATATAGGAGGAGACATTTCCTGGGAGCTTCTGTGAAAGAAACTTGCTGCTATTCTCAGGAAGCTTCTAGAAGCATCTCTCTCAACCTCTCACTTTTCTTCTTCTCTCTTCCTACCTCATTCCCATCTCTGGGTGCAATCAAGGAAGCATGTAGTACCTGGAGTGCAGTAGACAACCATTTTGTGGCCAGAGTGAAGCTGACTTTGCAGAAAGCAGAGCAGAAATGGGAAGAAACTGGGTCTTCAATAACGTTGTCAGGGCACTAAATCAATCCAACCTGAAACCTTCTCTGAACTTCCAGTTACATGGGCCAGTACATTTTTATGGTTTAGGCCACCTTAAGCAGATTGATATTACTAGAGTCAAAACTATCACAGGGCTGGGAGCAGTGGCTCACGCCTGTAATCCCAACACTTTGGGAGGCCAAGGCAAGTGGATCGCTTGAGCCCAGGAGTTCGAGACCAGCCTGGGCAACATGGCAAAACCCCATCTCTACTAAAAATACAAAAATTAGCTGGGCATGGTGGCACCCACCTACTACTGAGGAGGCCGAGTGGGGAGGATCATCTGAGCCGGAGAGGTTGAGTCTGCAGTGAGCTGTGATCTCGCCACTGTACTCCAGCCTAAGAGACAGAGCAAGACCCCATCTCAAAATAAAAACTAAAAAAGTATCCTAACTTTCATGCCAAGCATACTTCAGGTATCCTGTATATACACATGGGGACAAGCCCCCCAGTAATGGCTGCTGTTGGGCATCTTGCCAGCTCTGCACGTGGGAATGCAAACCCAGATTTAATTTGATTTTTTAAAATAAAGAAAGATAATGTTTCTTGTGCCCAAGGGTTATGAACAAAATCAGATCCTATAATACCCAGAAGGGAAACAATAACAGAGGATGGTTAAATAAATCATGGCACACATACAATGAACCATTATACTGTCTTTAAAGGTTCTTTGTATGAAGTCTGTATGAGAACACGGAAAATACAAACATTATAATAAGAGGGAAAAAGGAAGATACTAAATTATGTATTAAATCTGAGCTTCAGGCAGGGCTCAGTGGCTCATGCCTGTAATCCCAGCACTTTGGAAGGCGGAGGCGAGCGGATCACTTGAGCCCAGGAGTTCATGACCAGCCTAGGCAACGTGACAAAACCCCATCCCTACAAAAAACAAAAACAAAAAAATCAGCCAGGCTTGGCGACTTACACCTATAGTCCCAGCTACTTGGGAAGCTGAGGTAGGAGGATGGATTGAGCTCAGGAGATCGAGGCTACAGTGAGACAAGATCACGCCACTGCACCCCAGTCTGGGTGACAGAGTGAGATCCTGTCTCTAAATAAATAAATAAATAAATAAATAAATAAATAAATAAACTGAGCTTAGCTAGGAAGAGATCACCTAAACCTTTTTTATCGAAAGGTACAGAAGGAAATACAGCAAAATGCCAACAAAACAACCACCACTAATGAATGCCTTGAGTGATATCATGGTTTGATTTGACATTGAGAAAATCCTTAGAATCCCTGGGTGGCAATGTGTTCTAAAAATCTGAACCAAGGATAGGTAACACGAATGACTTTATTCAGTTCTCCTTCACCCCAAAAGATGAAGGTTAGTTGTACTTGTCAGAATCCACTGCTCTTCTGTTTTTATCCAAAACATGATCTTATCTGTTTCTATTAATATTTACTTAGTCCCATAATTAACAGAGCATGAACCATTATTTGCAGAGGACTCTGACATCTGAGGTGCCACCTATTATCTAGAAAACTTGGCATTTCTTCCATCAGCATTTAGTAAAGCCTTCTTTCATCCAAGCTGTTTGCCAAAGTACAGCCCTTACTCCCACCCCCAACCATCACAACCACCACCAGCCTCCAAATTGCTGTGATTTCCATCAGGGAGGGTTGTGTAGCTACCAGGAGGACCTCTTCCCTAGGCCACCAGGGTCTTATTGTCAGCCCCAGCTGTTTTCACCTTGGCCCCTCCACTTGATCTCATTTTTCTGGAGGTATTAAAGTTTTGAGAAAAAGAAAAACAGGCCAGGCGCGGTGGCTCATGCCTGTAATCCCAGCACTTTGGGAGGTCAAGGCGAGAGGATCACTTGAAGCTAGGCCAGCCTGGCCAACATGGTGAAACCTCATTTCTACTAAAAATACAAAAACTAGCCAGGCGGTGTTGCGTGCCTGTAATCCCAGGTACTCGGGAGGCTGAGCCAGGAGAATCGCTTGAACCCAGGAGGTGGAGGTTGCAGTGAGCCGAGATCATGCCACAGCACTCCAGCCTGGGCAACAGAGCAAGACTTCGTCTCAAAAAAAAAAAAGAAAGAAAGAAAGAGAAAAACAGCCATTCTTCACAAGGAATTTAGGGATTCCTATTCAAGAATAATTTGTACCTTGTATCATCTGATGCATAAAATGACTATAGTATTAGTGATATTAAAGGAACAGAACT
Source organism: Pan paniscus (assembly GCF_029289425.2). NCBI lineage: Eukaryota > Metazoa > Chordata > Mammalia > Primates > Hominidae > Pan > Pan paniscus. The sequence continues at coordinate 26,253,254 of NC_073272.2, read as the reverse complement.
GGGGCCAAATGCTTCCCACAATTTGAAGTGTGCCATAGAATAGAATAGGCCAGATTTCAAATCTGTAGAGATTCATCCTCATGAGAAGTGCTAGAATTGCTCTGCCCAACAGAGTACCACTAGCTACATGGCGTTGAAATGTGGCTAGTCCAAATTGAGACATGTCATATGTATAAAATTCACACCAGATTTCAGACTTGGTATGAAAAAGGATGTAAACTATCTCATCAATAATTTTTTAGAGATGAGGGTCTTGCTATGTTACCCAGGCCTGCCTCAAATTCCTGGACTCAAGCTATTCTCCAGCATCAGCCTCCCAAGTAGCTGGGATTACAGGCATGAGCCATTGTGTCTGGCTACATTACTAATTTTTATAATGATTACATGTTGAAATGATAACTGATATGGTTTGGCTGTGTCCCCATCCAAATCTTATCTTAAATTGTAGCTCCCAGCTGGGCGCAGTGGCTCACGCCTATAATCCCAGTACTTTGGGAGGCCAAGGCGGGTGAATCACGAGGTCAGGAATTCGAGACAAGCCTGACCAACATGAAACCCTGTCTCTATTAAAAATACAAAAAAAAATTAGCCAGGTGTAGTGGTGCGTGCCTGTAATCCCAGCTACTCAGGAGGCTGAGGCAGGAGAATCGCTTGAACCTAAGAGGCAGAGATTGCAGTGAGCCGAGATCACGGCATCGCACTCCAGCCTGGGTGACAGAGTGAGACTCCGTCTCAAAAAAAAAAAAAAAAAAAATGTAGCTCCCTTAATTCCCACATGTTGTGGGAGGGACCCCATGGGAGACAATTGAATCATGGAGGCGGTTTCTCCCATACTGTTGTTGTGGTAATAAATAAGTCTCATGAGATCTGATGATTTTATAAGGGATTTCCCCTTTCACTTGACTCATTTTTCTCTTTGTCTGCTGCCATTTAAGATGTGCCTTTCACCTTCTGCCATGATTGTGAGGCTGCCCCAGCCATGTGGAACTGTGAGTCCATTAAACTTCTTTTTCTTTATAAATTACCCAGTCTCGGGTCTTTATCAGCAGTGTGAGAATGGACTAATACAATAAACTTTTGGATATATTGATTAAATATAACATATTGTTAAAATTGATTTTATCTATTTATCGATTTCTTTTTACCCTTTTAAAAGTGTGCCTTCTAGAAAATGTAAAATTACCTCAGTGGCTCACATTTGTGGCTCATATTGGATTTCTACTGGACAGTGCTGTGCTAGGTATATTGCAGAGTGCCCTTTATACTTCTGTTTATTTGGAAAGGTAACTAGCATTAGCTTCTGGACTTCTTTGTGCCAGGGCTGTGTTAGGTGCAGTTACCTCTTTTAATCCTCATATCATTTACAGATGAAGAAAACTGAGGCCTAAAAAGTTAAGTAAGCTGCCTAAGGTCAGCCACTGAAGTGTGGTAGAGCCAATAAATTCAATACTGGATTCTTGTTCAGGGCGTTATTCAGTTGGCAAGTGCTATAGTTTGAATGTTTGTCCCCTCCAAATCTCATGTTGAAATTTGATACACAGTGTTGGAGATGGGATCTGGTGGGACATGTTTGGGTTATAGGGGTGTGTATTAGTCCATTTTCATGCTGCTAATAAAGATATACCTGAGACTGGGAAATTTACAAAAGAAAGGGGTTTAATGGACTTACAGTTCCACATGGCTGGGGTGGCCTCGCAATCATGGCAGAAGGCAAGGAGGAGCAAGTCACGTCTTACATGGTTGGTGGCAGGCAGAGAGAGCTGTGCAGGGAAACTCCCGTTTTTAAAACCATCAGATCTCTTGAGACTTATTCACTATCATGAGAACAGCACAGGAAAGACCCACCCTCATGATTCAATTATCTCCCACCGGGTCCCTCCCACAACACATGGGAATTATGGGAGCTACAAGATAAGATTTGGGTGGGGACATAGAGCCAAACCATATCAGGGTGGATCCCTCATGATTAGATTAATGTCCTCCCTGGTTCGGGGGTGTGGGAGGGTGGGTAATTCCTGCCAGAGCTCGTTGTGAAAAAGACTCTGGCATCTCCCTCCCCTCTCTATTGCTTCCTCTCTCGCCATGTGATTTCTGCATACCCTGGCTCCCCTTCCCCTTCTGACATAAGTGGAAGCAGCCTGAGGCTCTCACCAGGAGCAGATGCTGGCACCATGCTTCTTGTACAGCCTGCAGAGCCAAATAAACCTGTTTTCTTCATAAATCACCCAGCCTCAGGTATTCCTTAATAGCAACACTAAATGGACTAAAACACCAAGGCTTTTTTCTCGGCCATGATTTGAAGATCTATACAAGCAGAGGAAGTGATGACAAAAAAGAATGGGAGGAGATGTGTTCTCGAAAAATGAAATTGCTTCACACAGATAAGCTTCACTGAAAAAATAAAACTACACTTCCTTAGTCCTTGAGGCCAAGTTAACAAACACATGACTGGTGATGAGTGATGTAGCCTTTTTATATAACCATAACTTAGAGTTTTTGAGTGGGTACTGTTGAACATCTAGACTTTTCCCATTCAAGAAAGAAAGATTCCTGTATTTGTCTATAGTTTTAGATGTAGCAGGAAGAAAACTTTGCTAGCTAGTCCTGTAATTTTTTTTTTTTTTTGAGATAGGATCTCGCTGTTTCGCCCAGGCTGGAGTGCAGTGGTGCAACCATGGCTCGCTGCAGCCTCAAACTCCCGAGCTCAAGCCATCTACCCACCTCAGCCTCCCAAGTAGCTGAGACTACAGATGTGTGCCACCATGTCTGGCTAATTTTTGTATTTTTTGTAGACATGGGGCTTCAACATGTTGCCCAGGCTGGTCTCAAACTCCTGTGCTCAAGCAACCTGCCTGCCTCGGCCTCCCAAAATGCTGGGATTACAGGCATCAGCTACCATGCCCAGCCTAGTCCTATAATTTCTTTTTCTCACAGAGTATCTTGATGGATTTGGATATATAAGTTTGGGATTGGAGTTGTGGAAAGAAGAATTTGGAGCCTGGCATGATCCTGGAAGGGAGAGGGGAGAAGTAAAGACTGGAGGAAAAAGAGTGGGGAGGGTGCTCTAAGAAGAGCCCAGAAGCTATGTGAAACAAACAGCCAGGTAGCAGAGGTGTCTAAGAGAACACACTGTTGATTTGAGGGTAGGGTGGGGGAAAGGCAGATGAATGAATGAGGGCAGGATGGGACACTTTCATCTCGGTCCCTCAGGGCATGAGGGACCCCAGCCAACATCTGGATGACATATAATACTGAATTATCGGTGAAAGAACCTAGGTGAGCATCTATGTTAAAGGCTTTAAACTGGCTCTTCCATTAATATTTATAAAGTTCTGTGTGTCAAGCTGACAGTATCACCATTATGATCTGAGATCTAAGATTAGTTTGGTTTTTTTCCCCCAAAGCAGACTATGTGCAAGTTGCTTATTTGAGAGATGATGCCAGAAAGTACCTCCAGGGGAGTAGGGGAGCCAGCCAGTCAAGGCTTGCATGTAATCATGCAAGTTATGATTGGTAGCTTGAGCTTCATTCCACTGGGATCTCATGGAGACAGCATAGACACATATCTCAGACTTATTTCACCCGAGAGGCAAGGGACCTGGGATATTCATACACCAATTCCCATTGGTCAGTGGCTGAGGGTTGCTCCTGGGGAGGGAAAGCAATTCCCTAGCACCTCTGGCCTGCTGAGGGCACTGCCCTAAATTTGGTCATTCTCTGGCTTTTATGAAAAATAATTTTATCATACACATATGTATGTATGCTTATATGATTTCATTTCAGTGGTTTAAAATTTCCTAAGAAGAATACTGTGCTATAAGAAGACTTCTGGAACCAGCTTTTGCCCTAAGTATTAGATTGCAAAGATTCATTTTCTGTTACATTTGTAGCCATCGAGACATTTAGGTTGTTTCTAGTTTCTTTTTCCGTTGGGTTGCTTCTTCCCCTCCTCTCCCCTCCCCCTTTCCCTTCCTCCCTCCCTCCCTCCCTTCCTTTCTTTCCTCCTTCTTCTTTCCTTTCCTCCTTCCTTCCTTTCTTGTCTATATATCTATCTATTTTTTGCTACTATAAACAGCAAACAGTGCTGCTGTGAACATTATTTGGGGACAAGTTTGTAGACCTAGAAGTGGAATGGTTTCAGATCAAAAGGTATGAGACTGTCTAACTCTATTAAGAGAATGCAAACTGATTAAACCAACTCCTACTTCCACGGATAAATAAGAGCTTTTGTTAATCCATATCCTCTTCCTCCAAACTTGTTATTGTTAGACAGCTTCATCAAATGCGCTAACTCTTGGACTGGGTGTTGGGATCATGGCTGCACATATTTATGTATGCATGTATTCATTTAAAAACAGGGCCAAGCATGTACCTATGTATCCTGAGCCCAGGATTATTATTAATTCAATTTTATGGAACTATGGACCCCTTTCCCAAATAGTACAGTCAGAGTATACTGATCATGTTCTATAAACGCATGCTATCCACTTCCATAAACACCAAAGCCCAATTAGGGTCTCAAAGATCCAGGCTCATTCTATAGACAATTCTGAGCTGGGCAGTGTCTGCTTTTGTTTTAGCACTTCTTTCTCCAGAGACCACTTACCTTCACGCTGCCTCCATCTGACCAGTATCATCCTACTGTACCTGAAGAGTTCTCTTTTCTTCTGTTTCCCTTCTCATAACTCTTCAGTGTCCCATTCCCTCAATATTTTGGTCTTTTCTAGCAGTGAATTGAAGTGCAATCTTTCACCACCATAGCAAAGCAATCGGGTCGATCATTTTGGGTGGGTGGGCCTTTGGGCATTCCTCCCGCTACTAGGCAGGGCATCACCTGTCTTCTGTCAGTCCTAGATACTGGTACACCCTACTTGGTCATCTCACAAGATTAGGCAGTTCTGCTATTTACTGACTGTGTGATCTTAGGTGAGTTATCTAACCTCTCTGAGCTTTGGTTTTCTCATCCGAAAAGTGGGATATTAGAATAATGAAGCCTCCTTTATAGGTTTGTTGTAAGGACTGAAAACATTACCCTCCTGGGGTCCACCAGCTTTCAATTATGGGGGCTGCTGCTGTTTCCATACATTTGAGCATGGCAGCATAATGTAGGCAGACACCTGACCTTGAAGTTCCAGGCCTAGATCTGCCACTAACTAGCTCTATGGGTTTGGGAAAATTGCTTTATCTTTCAACACCCTGTTCCTCAGATGTAAAGTGAGAGGGCTTGACTTCAGCTGATCTCTAAAAAGGAGACCATGAGTCTATGAGAAGAGCTCTGACTACAATACTAAATTATTTATTGATGCCAATGTAGTCACCCAAAGCTATTGTTCCTCAAGTACTAATTTATTCAATAGATCCTGAGAGAAGGGTTAGGACAAGTACTTTCACAGGAAAATAAGAGGAAATCATTTATTTTACTATAGGGAGTAATTTCCAAAGCTGAAGGACAAAGGAAATAATGAAGAGAGGGGGAAAAGAACTACCTCCAAATTTACGCAAAAAAGCTATGTTTGTGTTCAAAGCATTATTCAAAACCAAGTTCAGAACTCTGATATTCCTCTCTAATTACATCAATTATTTTTTCACCAGCTTACAAAGCAAGTTTACTGCATGAGTCAGAGCAGTATTCTGTTTTTCCTAGTATAATTCCTTGTATAACCCTTTTTTTCTTGTATTCCTTTCCCTCAAAATGGCTTCGTTCTTTCACTGCATTTTTTTTTTCTTTTCAGCATTCCTGTTGTTGCCCTGGTTTCAGTGAGAAAGTCACTTTGGTCTTGGATAAGTTTTATTTGGCAGTATAACTCAAGAAATATCTCATTCTTATGCTATGTTGTCTCATAGAGTGGAGAAGGCTGGACTCATATATACCTCATAGTCACGGTCAAGGAACTCCATCTGAATTGGGTATAAGCTGAATTTCAGTAGTCAATAAAAAAGTAAAGATACATTTTCTCTTCCGCTTATTTAAACCTTCAATCTGGGGCAACTGTTGCCTTTTCCAATAGCCTTTCTGGCTTCTCCTAGGTAGAAGACTCACCTGTAACCTTCCCTTATACTTATTCACGCCTCACCTGCCTAACTAAGATCCTATTGTCCTTTGTCTTCTCACAGGACTGGCCATGTTCCCAGTGAAGAACCGCTGCATACTCATTGGATGAGAAGCAGTTGCAATGAGATTTTGATTAACTCAGACTCCCTGGAGACATAAAATCTCTCCAACATTAGGAGAGTGAAAGGAAGAAAGTGAAGGAGAAAGTGAGTTCATGGTTCAAGTTGCAGAATAACCAAGAGAGATGGCAGCAAGCAAGGACTCAAGAGCTAAGAAGAACAGCTGATAGAATGATTCTGGCCAAAGCATCCATGGAAGTGTGGTGCTATGATCTGAATGCTTGTGCCCCTCAAAATTCATATGCAAAAACCCTAATCCCAAAGGTGAAGGTGTTAGGAGGAGGGGCCTTTGGGAGGTGATTAGGTCATCATGAATGGGGTCGATGCCCTTATAAAAGAGGCCCCAGAGAGCTAGCTTGCCCCTTCCACCATGTGAGGATTCAGTGAGAAGGCACCATCTTTGAGAAAGCAGGCCCTCACCAGATACTGAATCTGCTGGTGCCTTGACCTTGGAATTCCCAGCCTCTAGAACTAGAAGACGTGAACTTCTGTTGTTTATAAGTTACCCAGTAGGTGAGTGGCAGCCTAAAGACTAATACATGTGGTTAAAACCCAGGAGTCTGGAGTCCTTTCCACCACCTACATTTGTCTTTCTGGGAGGGCAAAGTACATGTGCGTGCTATTGGTGGGGGAAGGGGAACTTTTCTAGCGGTGATTCGAAGTGCAATCATATTTCGGCCCCATCCCCAACAGCATTGGATTTCTCACCACCATGCAGGTTTTCCTGCCAGAAACACTCCGAGGAGGTGACAATTCCTGGTTCTGCTCGCTACTCCCCCACCATACCAAATTCATGCTAAGGTCATTAATGATCTTCATGACCAAGGGATACTTTTTAGTCCTGTTTTTCTTGATCTTGTGGTCACTCCCTCCTTGTTGGAAAACTCTCTTTTTTTGAATTCAGTGACTCCATGCTCTCCTTGTTTTCCTCCTGCTCTCTGGACACTGCTGGGTCTCTCTTCGTGACTTCTGCTTCTCTGCTTTATCTTAGAGTTTCTTAGAGCTCTGTCCTCACCCTTTTCTTACTTGCCCCTCTCTTCTAGGCAACTTCCATTATCCCTGTGGCTTCACTTACCATCTCAATCCTGACCCCCAAATTTAAATCTCCTGCCCCTACATATCCAAATGCCTACTAGCCATTTCCTCTTGAGTGTCTTAGTGATCTCCTCAAACTATACATGTCCAAAATGGTACTCTTCTGTTCTTGTCAAAATCCTTATCTTCCAGCATTGCTCTCTTCCTTAGAAAATGGTGGCTTCATTGATCAGTTTGCTTAAGATAAGAACCTCGGAATCACTCTTAACACCTCCCTCTCTATCACCTCTTACATCCCTTCAGGCAACAAGTCTTTGCATTCTGTGTCCTCTATATCTCTTGAATCCTCTGCTTTCTTCCATCCCAACTACCACTATCCTGGCCAGGGCTACAGTTACTTTTCATCAGGCTATGGCAATGTTCTTATAACTGGCATCCCTACATTTTCTCTTGCCTCCCACCCTATTCTTTCATCCACTGCAGCTTACATGATCTTTAAAAATGTACATATAGTCAGGCCACTCTCCTTCAATGGCCTATCCCTGCCTGGTCTAGACCCTAGCATCTCTCCATCTCCTCTTGTACAACTCTAGCTCTTATTTTGTCTGCTTCGGCAATACTGGATATATTTTAATTCTTTAAAATTCAGTGTTTTGCCTGCCTACAGCTTTTGGCTATGCTCTTCCTTCTGTCTAAAATGCTCTTTCCACTCCCATTGACCTGAAATAGCTAACCCCTACCCATCCTTAGAGTCTGCCTTAAACACCACGTCCTCAGGAAAACCTTTCCTGATCCTCCCAATGGACTCAGTCTCCTTTTAATCACTCCCATCACACCAGGCAGGCGGTACTCCTCCATAACACACTGCACACTTGAAGTTGATTAATAGCAAGTTTTGGTTTGCTGCCAGTGTTCCTCTCACAGCTGTAAGTTCCATATTGGCAGATCCCATGCCAGTTTGTCCACCACTGAGGTCTCAGTTCCTAGCATAGTGTCCAGCTGATCGCTGGCTCTCTGAACAGTGCCCCCAGTCATTACTCCCAATGCTGTCATCAAGCCACCCTTGTTGAATTGAAAACATCCTGTGGAGTCTTCCTATGTTAGTTTTCAATTGCTGCTGTATCAAATTACCACAAACTTAGTGGCTTAAAGCAACACAAATTTATTATCTTACAGTTCTAAAGGTCAGAAGTCCTAAAATCAAGGAGTAGGCAAGGCTGAATTCCTTCTGGAAGCTCTAGGTGAGAACTGACTTCTTTGCCTTTCTGGTTTTTTGAGGTTGCCTGTGTTCCTTGGCTCCTGGCCCTGTATCCCTCCAACCTCTGTTTCCATTGTCTCATCTCCTTCTCTGACTCTCCTTATCTCACTCTTACCCTCCTGTCTCCCTCTTATAAGAACCTTCGTGATTACATTGGACCCATCCAGATAATCCAGGTTAATCTCCGTATCTCAAGATCTTTAATTTAATCATATTTGCAATATCCCTTTTGTCATGTTAAGGTAACACATTCACAGCTTCCAGGGATAGGAGGTAGACAGGAGGTAGACATCTTTGGGGGGTAGGGTGCTATGGTGTGAATGTGTCCCCCAAAACCCATATGTTGGAAACTTAATCCACAATGCTACAGCATTGGGAGGTGTGGCCTTTTGGGAGGTATTTAGATTATGAGGGCTCCGTCCTCATTAATGGATTAATGTCATTATAAAAAGGGCTTTCCGGAGTGGGTTTGCTCTCTTCTGCTCTTCTGCCGTGTGAGGACATAGGCTTAGTCTTTTTTTTTTTTTTTTTTTTGTCCTTGTACTTTTCACTATGTGTGGGCACAGCAAGAAGGTCCTCACAAGACACCAGATTCTGGCACCTTGATCTTCAACTTCTTAGCTCCAGAACTGTGAAAAATCAATTTCTGTCCTTTATAAATTACCCAGTCTCAGATATTTTGCCATAGCAGCAGAAAACAGACAAAGACAGAGGAGGAGGAGACATTATTCAGCCTCCTGTGCCCCAGCCTCCCATGCCCCAGAAGATATTTTGCAAAGTTTGTGGGAACAAGTTCTGAACTTACCTACAAAATATCACACACCAGACACACTCATATACATAACAGTACTGACCACTATTATAACTTGCTCCTAGATTCTCTTGTAAATTTGTTTTCATTAGTCTTCCTTCAAGTGTGTACATATACTCCATAGTGTTCATATACACATAGTCCTCAATATGCTTGGAATATTCTTCCAGATTCCTGTCCCATTGATGAGGAAGGCAGAGCCACAGGAAGGGAGTGAGGTTCAGCCAAGCAGCTGAAGTGACCTCCTTGTCTACTCTCCCAACTCCAAGTCCGCTATCCAAACTGTCACTTTCTCAAGAAGCTGGCTGAGAGGATGGTCACAAGTTGTCTCAGGTGGAAGAATTTTAGCAAGAAGCTCTGGTTGAACATTTTTAGACGCGTTTATAATTTATAGGACAATGTTCAGAAAATGCACACCACCTTATTTGGCAAAAAGGGTTTCATGATACAAAAATTTGCGTTTTAAATACCTGATTTAGTTGGCATCAATACTCTTAAGACTGTGGTACCCTGATCCTCAAAATGCTACCTATGGACCACTGCGCATCCACCTCAGAGTTGGGGTGGGTAGAAACACCAAGCCCTAGGAATGGCCTCATCTTGCGTTACAGCTGTGATCTCATGCTTTTCTGATAGTTACAGAAATCAAACACAAAATGCTACTTCTGGCAGCACTAAATGTACTAACTGGGAACAAATCTTGTTCCCAACAGGCATGATCTAGATATTTGTGGAAGCAAAGACAAATGTGTTTTTCTCTCATGGCATCTACTTTCCTTGCAGTAATCAACTCTCAATTATTTAACCCTTGCTCCCATCTAGGGATTATTGCTTTGTGAGCATTCTATTTTTTTCCTAAGTCCTGATTATTTGACCCATGAAAGATTTCCAAGGAGGCAAGAAGGAATTGAAAACATTTTTCTCCTTCCTTAGCCTCCCGAGTAGCTGGGACTACAGGTGTGCACTACCAGATCTGGCTAATTTTTGTATTTTTAGTAGAGATGGGGTTTCACCACGTTGGCCAGGCTGGTCTTGAACTCCTGACCTCAGGTGATCCACCGCCTCAGCCTCCCAAAGTGCTGAGATTACAGGCATGAGCCACCATGCCCGGCCCATTTTTCCACATTCTTCATACTTTTATGTATTAAAAGGAAAACATCACTTCTAAGGAAAGCTCTGGGTAGGTTGCTCTGAGTCCTCTGACCCTAAGAGATGGACATCCCTATAGTGTAATCTAGTCATGATGTTTCAGAGCGTGGAGGGAACTCAGTGATCAGCTGGTCTATCTTTTTGTTTTGTAGATGAGGAAGCAGCAGCCTAGACAGTTGAGTGAATCGCCCAGGGACATACGGGTCAGGGCTGTTGACAGTTTCATAAGGCCATAAAAAAATATCAACCACGAGTCTACATATCTGGCTGATAACAGTTATAGATACAGCTTCCATATAATAAATTTAGTCTTCAGTGTTTTAAGATTTCATTATAATTCAACCTGAGCTAGGCCAAAGTTTACTTGAAACCCTCTTTGAAAGAAAAGCTTGCTAAGCAATTAAAGGTGTAAAAAGATCATAGGATATCTAGTTTACCTGTTTCTAGGAGCAAACTGTTCAAAGGACATTTGCCTTTAACTATATGCAACTATGCTTCTGATTTTAAAATAAACCATTAAACTAGGCCTTGCAAAACATCAATTTGGAACCATCTTGTTAATTATTTACTCCTCATTATATACTTGCAATTAAAATTGTTTTAAGTCACGAGCATCAGACTTTTCATTGATCTGGTCTAAGTATGCCTTCTACTGACTCAGAATTAACTGCAGGGCATCAAAAGGGAATCAGAAATTGTATGGCAAGCCTGACTCTGCCAGGGCAACTGCCCTCGTTCACCTTGAGTGAATCTTGGACACTTTTGCTTTGATGAATGGGAAGGGCGGAGTTTTTAGTAATTTGTTTTCCCCACCAGTACTGATGTGGTTCTTTTAATGGCAACCCCTATTTATACACATCAAGGATTTCTTCAGATGAAAACTGACAACAAGGTAAGTCATTCCAAGGCCTTTCGGAAGTCCTTTGTCCTTCCTTCCTACACCCCACACACCATTATCCTAGGCAGCTTCTGCCACCCAGCTCTCTAGGGAACAGTTAATCTGACAGGATTTGGTTTAAACTCTGGGCCCCTACCAAGACATTCAAGGAAAAGTCTCCTAACTTTTTTGTCAGTTGCAAAATACAACTGATTCCTCATGGAAAGCTCTTTCCCTCCTTTAAGGCAGGGACTGTTATTCAAGGCTATGTACTTTTCAAAGAATCTTGCTTTGGGGTGGTTCTCTGTATTGAAAGGACACTTTTGATATTGCCTATGATTTCATCCTCCTCTTCCTTCCCTTGTATCTAGGGTTACCAGATGAAATGCAGGACATCCAGTGAAATTTGAATTTCAGACAAACAACAAAATTTTTTACAAGTATGCCTCATGTACTATATGGAACATACTTATACTAAAAAAATTATTTGCTGATTGTGTAAAATTCAAATTTCACTAGGTATCCTGGATTGATTGATGGTTTTGCTTTTTGTTTTTTGCTAGATCTGGCAACCCCACATGATTCCCTTCTTTTAACTTTGTTTTGTTCTTGATATGGTTTGACCATGTCCCCACCCAAATCTCATCTTGAATTGTAGCTCCCACAATTCCCACGTGTTGTGGGAGGGACCCAGTGGAAGGTAATTGAATCTTGGGGGCGGGTCTTTCCCATGCTGTTCTCATGATAGTGAATAAGTCTCCCAAGATCTGATGGTTTTATAATGGGGAGTTTCCCTGCACAAGTTATCTCTCTTGCCTGCCGCCATGTGAGACATGCCTTTCACCTTCTGCCATGATTGTGAGGCCTCCCCAGCCATGTGGAACTGTGAGTCCATTAAACATATTTTTCTTTATAAATTTCCCAGTCTCTGGCATGTTTTTAGTAGCAGTGTGAAAACATACTAATACAGTTCTTTCTCCTAAAATTTTATTTTAATAGGCTCTCTTCTCAATTTTGTTCTCCTCTTTAAGGACAGTTTTTTCTTCACCTTCTGCTTTTATTTGAGGGTATAATTTTTTTGCGATTTGGGATTGTGATGAGCAGCACCAGACTTCTGTAGAGAGGGGCTCAGAGCCACAGCTCGAGTGAGATTTGAGGAGGGCCTGTCTGAGACCATGTCTTTTGAAGTTCTTCCCTCAGCAAATGCCGCATGTTAAGCACTGCCTTCTCTAACTGGTACTTCCAAAACGCCACTGGAAAACATTAACATGGTAAGTTACTAATACTGCATTAGGCCGTTCTGGTGTTGCTATAAAGAAATACCTGAGACTGGGTATTTTATAAAGAAAAGAGAGCTCACGGTTCTGCAGGTGTACAAGCATGGTGCTAGCATCTGCTTGGCTTCTGGGGAGGCCTCAGGGAGCTTTTACTCGTGGAGGAAGGCAAAGTGGAGCAGGCAAGTCCCACGGTGAGAGCTAGAGCAAGAGGGAGAGTTGGGGGAGGTGTCATACACTTTTAAATGACCAGATCTCTCAAGAACTTACTATTGTGATTACCGCACCAAGCCGTGAGGGAACTGCCCCCATGATCCAATCACCTCCCACCAGGCCCCACCTCCAATACTAGGGATTATATTTCAACATGAGATTTGGAGGGGACAACATCCAAACTATATCAAATACCTTACTAGAAGTGATTTAAAAATTTTATCTCCATCTACTTTAAGTAAACACTTTTAAAAGTATAACATGCATACAGAAATGTGTCCAATTAAAATATGCACAGCTGGATGAATTTTCCCAAAGTAGACATCCTGGGTAGCCAGCACCCAGATCGAGAAATACAACACTAGAGGCCAGGCATGGTAGCTCACGCCTGTAATCTCAGCACTTTGGGAGACCGAGGTGGACGGATCATTTCAGGTCAGGAGTTCAAGATCAGCCTGGGCAACATGGTGAAACCCCGTCTCTACTAAAACTACAAAAATTAGCTGGGCGTGGTGGTGCACACCTGTAATCTCACCTACTCAGGAGGCTGAGGCAGGAGAATCGCTTGAACCCCGGGAGGCAGAGGTTGCAGTGAGCCAAGATCGCACCACTGCACTCCAGCCTGGGCGACAGAGCGAGACTCCATCTCAAGAAAAAAAAAAGAAAGAAATGCAACATTAGAAAGGAAATCTTGTCACATGCTACTACATGGAGGAAACTTGTTTAGGCTAAGTGAAAGAGGCCAGGCACAAACAGATGAAAATAGTATGTGATTCCACTTATGTGAGGTACCTAGAGTAGTCAAATTCATAGAGACAGAAATTAGAAGGGTGGTCGCCAGGAGTTGGAGGAGGGGGCAAAGGGGAGTTGTTGTCTAATGGGTGTAAAGTTTCAGTTTTTGAAGATAAAAAATTCTGGAGATCTGCTTCACAACATTGTGAATATACTTAACGCTACTGAATTGTCCACTTAAAAATGGTTAGGATGGTAAATTTTATATCATGTGTTTTTATATCACAGAAAAACAAGAAACACAACATTACCAGCACCCCAGAAGCCCTCATGCCCTTTCCAGCAACTCCCTCTTGTCCAAGATAACCGCTATCCTGGTCTCTAAAATACCCCTTCTATTAGGTTGGCGCAAAAGTATTTGAAAGTAATTTGGTTGGTGCAATTACTTTTGTGCCAACCAAATACTTTCAAAAGATTCGAAAGTTACAGAGGGAGAAAAAAGTTTATCAGACCCCTTTCCTTCTGACAGGAAGACGCCTTCAGATCAGAAAAGAATTCGACAGCGCCTATCACGATGCCTGGCATACAGAAGTAGCTTTAAAATGTTTGCTAATTCTGTGTTGAGTGAAGGCCCTAGGCTTGTGATTATGGGGAGTCCTGGGGGTAGAACAGGGCACCCAAGAAGGAAGATGGAAGTGCTGAAAACAAATACAAGCTACTTTGCAATCCAGCCAAAGTTCAGCCCTGCATATTTATTACAGGTTTATTAACTGGCGATGCATTTTTTTCTCTTTCACTGCGTTGACAACATGATCTCTAGGTTCATATTTTAATCCAGCCCAAAGTATATATTTATTTTTTGCTATTGTGCACATAACACTAACTGCTTATTTTCTTACCAGGGTGTTTATTGCCAATGTGTACGGCATAAGACTAAATCGATGTGTTTGTTAACGCTTACTTCCAAATTCCTCAGGGGAAAATTCTAAACTTAAGGAAATTTAGGTTCACTTAATTTAAAAACCGCCTTAAAGGTTCAATGCACTGGACTTTTTGATTATGTGATTTTCCAAGAGGGCACCAAATGTTCTGAAGAACAAATGATGAAGCTGTATGCATCATGACCACGAAAATAGATAAAATTGTTACTTTAGACCACAAATGGTAGGGACTAGGGCAGAATTGAACAATCTTTTTACAGTCTTGAAGCCAAGGGAATATGAAAACACCGCTCTGATGTCAGATGGTGGGCAGAGATGTTGGGTGCCTTGGAAACAGAAAAGGTAATGTCATACTATACTTAAGGATTAGTTATTTGAAACAGTGGTCTCACACCTAATGATCCTTTTTTTTTTTTTTTTTTTTGAGACAAGTCGCCCAGGCTGCAGTGTAGTGGCGTGATCTCGACTCACTGCAACCTCTGCCTCCCGGGTTCAAGCAATTCTCCTGCCTCAGTCTCCTGAGTAGCTGGGATTACAGGCACACACCACCATGCCTGGCTAATTTTTTTGTACTTTTAGTAGAGATGGGGTTTCGTCACCTTGGCCAGGCTGGTCTCAAATTCCTGACCTCAGATGATCCACCTGCCTGGGCCTCCCAAAGTGTTGGGATTACAGGCGTGAGCCGCTGCGCCCGGCCCTAATGATCCATTTTAAAGCCCATATATAGTAGCCCCCCTGTACTAACCTGAGATGAAATTCATAAGTGATACCACGTACTCTTACACGTAATTATAAAAGACCAACATAACGTCCTAGTAGAAAGGAGAAGTAAAAGCAAAGTAATGTATAATGAAATAACATACACCTTAAAATGTAAACCCTCAGGCATGGCAACACTAGAAGACATTAAAAAGTAGTCAGATGTTCACACTAATCTGTGAGTGACAGCTCGTGATGCGGACTGACACAAGTGTGCTTTAGTGGCAACTCAAATCACAAAAGCGCTTCTGCCCATGTTGCTGTGACTTCCCAACATGGTGAAACCATGGAACACTGGAAAGTTCTAGTCAAAACTAAATGCAAGCATCCTTCAACTGGTATAGTACTCGACTTGTTGGAAAATTAGGTGCTTATTTTCACCTACATGAAGGTTCAGCAGGAAATGTGAAGGTCATTTGGAACATGGGACTATTTCCAATTCTAGACTCACTCTCCCCCACCCTTTAAATGTCAATAGGCTCCCCCAATCATTGTGACAACCAAAAAAAAAAAAATGCCACCAATTTCTAAAATGTCCTCCACCCCAGACAATACTGCATCCCATTTAGAATCTCTGATTTAGAGTTTAAAAAAAAAATCATTTGCAGATTTTTTGTTTGTTTGTTTGAGACAGGATCTCACTGTGTCACCCAGGCTGGAGTGCAGTGGTGAGATCACGGCTCACTGCAGCCTCAACCTCCAGGGTTCAGGTGATCCTCCTACATCAGCCTCCCAGGTAGCTGGGACTGCAGGCATGCCATGCCCGGTTAATTTTTTGTATGTTTTATAGAGACGGACTTTCACCATGTTGCCCAGGTTGGTCTCGAACCCCTGGGCTCAAGAGATCCTCCCACCTCAGCCTCCCAAAGTGCTGGGATTATAGATGTGAACCACCGCACCCAGCCTTGAATCATTTTTTAAAATCTCAAAACACATAAGTTATAAAACGATCCATATCCTCAGAAATTCCCCTATTTTTGATTCACATTCCTTTGGATTAAAAAAAAAAAATCCATCTTTGAGTCTACAGTCCCACCAAAAAGAAGTTTCTCAATATCTGAGTCAGTAAGCACATGGGGTCAATAACTAAAATTACATAGTACTTTTTTTCCTGGAAATACTTACTTAGTATTTTAGTTATTAAAATAATAGGCCGCCAAAGGAAAAAAAAAGAAGAGCAAAGCCCTGCAGATTGTCTCATCAAGAAAAGCAATTTAAGGAGAAGAAAATGTCGTACAGAACTAAGATAGCAATAAACACTGTAATTATTGTTTTTGCTTAATTTTCCAGGTATTGTTTAGCTGTGTTTTTCAAAAATGTTCCATAATTGTTCTTAAAAATTCTTGATTAGCAACATAAATGCAAATCAACTACCCTACCTACGCTCTCAGTTCCAGTCTATAGAGCACTGTTCTCAAATGGGGGTTTCATTTATCTTGGGGCCAGAGGTGTCCTGAAGCCGGCTGGTACTAGCCCAAAAGAGCTGATTGCACACATACCCTCCCAACTTTGCATTTGGCAAAGTCAAGTTGGTAGCCTGAAATCAGCAGTAATGAGAGGTATTCATACCCCAGAAATTGACAAACGGTACAAATCAACTCCATCTCCTACTCAGCCCCCTTCCAGAAAGCCTAATGTTAAATATTTACCAGGTACCACTGCATAGGCTGGCTTGTAGGAAAGAATAATTTGTTTTAGAAGCATAAAAGAAGACATTGTTACAAACTCTTTTGGAAAAGATGAGTCCAAATTGGACTCTCCAGTGTTTGATCACATTCTAGTAAGTTTAGCACATTATGGCTCATAAATAAACAAGGAGCCAAAACTAAATAGAAGCATTAACTCACCAGTATTCAGATATTTACTTAGCACCAATTATGCGCAAAAGAGTCTCCTTAGATCCTTTCTGGAACAAGGCAAGATATAAAGGAAGTAATGTGCAATGGACCAATGTATATGCTGCCAGTTTAAAAGAGAAAATTAAACATTGACACGAATATTTTTCACCTTTGTCAAAGGGGACAGTAACATTTAATAAGCATTATGCCAGATGTTAAACAAATATTATCTTGTTTGATCCCTCACAACCAACCTATAAAGTAATTATTAGGTTCAACCATATGAAATTGCTGATATTTGACCACTTTTGACTCTACACATGGCAATTTCATAAGGTTCCACCTGATATTATTTTCTCCACTTTCTAGACAAGTAAGCCAAGACCTCAATATACAAATTTGCCAAATGTCAGACAGCTGCTAGGCTATCGAGTCAGGATTCCTTGTAGACCTTACTGGCTCCAGAGCCCCTGTGTTTCCCACCACACATACTTGCCAAATAAAAGAATTGTTAAACACATATGATGTGCTGCACACACTGGAAGAAATCTTAGAATTAAACTGTTTTGAAGTAACTCACAGTAAAAGAAATTAAATTAAAGGCATGTATTTTGCCACACAACTAAACATTGGCTTCCCGGGCTTCTTAATCATAAATGATTAGAAGTAATCATAATTGTTGATACATTTTAAAAGCTAAAAAGTATTTTAATAGAGACGGCAAGCATTGTTTAATTTGTTCTTAAGAAATGAAATTAACCTTTATTTGTACTTAAGGAATTCAATTAATGTTTAATTTACGCCCAAGAAGTTAAATTAATGTTTCATTTGTACTTAAATGACTTCTTAGAAATGCTATTCTGGCCAGGAGCGGTGGCTCACGCCTGTAATCCCAGCACTTTGGGAGGCCGAGGTCGGCGGATCACCTGAGCTCAAATGTTCGAGACCAGCCTGGACAACGTGGCGAAACCCTGTCTCCACTAAAAATACAAAAATTAGCTGGGCGTGGTGGCGCATTCCTGTAATCCCAGCTACTCGGGAGGCTGAGGCAGAAGAATTGCTTGAACCCGGGAGGCGGAGGTTGCAGTGAGCCAAGATCACACCACTGCACTCCAGTCTGGGTGACAGCCTGGGTGAGTGTCTCCAAAAAAAGAAAAGAAAAGAAAGAAAAAAAGAAAAAGAAATGCTATGCTGGTACAAACTATCAAAAGTCTTATATTCACAGTCTGTCATTCTCAATCCATTAGAATGATCAATGCTTCAGAAAAGAATTACAGTACAGTCATAAATGTTCGATATGGTACAGGAGTGTCTCAATTTTTTTATTGAAACCCACAGTAAAATCAAGGCATAATACACATATACATGTATATGTATATAATTTAAACAAAAATCATGAAAATTTTTCTCTTGCTATGTGCAATACACTGATATTTTCTACTCGATTCCATTCTACTTCTTTTAAAAAGGCAAGCCAATGCTGGGTGTGGTGGCTCACCCCTGGAATCCCAGGGCTTTGGGAAGCAGAGGTGGGACGATCGCTTGAGGCCAAGAGTTCAGAACCAGGCTGAGCAACATAGAGAGACCCCGTCTCTACAAAAAAAAAAAAAAAAAAAAAAAAAATTAGCCAGGTGTGGTGGCACATGCCTGTGGTCTTGGCTACTCAGGAGGATAAGGTAGGATAAGGATGAGGTAGGAGGATCCCTTGAGCCCAGGAGGAGTTCAAGGCTGCAGTGAGCTATGATTGCACCACTGCACTCCAGCCTGGGCAACAGAGAGACCCTTTCTTTCTTTTTTTTTTTTTTTAAATGCCGGGCGCCGTGGCTCATGACTGTAATCTCAGCACTTTGGGAGGCTGAAGTGGGCGGATCACTTGAGGTCAGGAGTTCGAGACCAGCCTGGCCAACATGGTGAAACTCCGTCTCTACCAAAAATATAAAAATTAGCCAGGCCACACACCTGTAATCCCAGCTACTCGGGAGGGTGAGGCAGGAGAATGGTTTGAACCCAGGAGACAAAGATTGCAGTGAGCCAAGATCGTGCCACTGCACTCCAGCCTGGGCAACAGAGCAAGACTCTGTCAAAAAAAAAAAAAAAAAAAGCAGAACACAATTTAGGAAATCACTTTCACAACTCACTAATGTTTTGTGGCCCCCAGTCTGAAAAACACTGTCTTAGAGACCTTTATTTTTAGAGCCCTCATCTACACGCTTGCATTTTATTCCTTTCCCTCTAGGTTACTTTGTTCTTTTTATCTAGAACTTTGGCCCCTGACTTACCAGCTTCCTTCAACAGATATTTACAAATCACTTGCTATGTGTCCAGCACTATGCTAGGTGCTGGAGGTGCAATGGATTTATATTCACATTCTGGGATCCTAACATTCATCCAACTGTCATGCAAATAAACTCAAAATTTCAACTGTGCTTAGTGCTACAAAGGACAGGTACCAACAGGGGAATTTGACCTAGTTAGGGAAGACTTCCTGAGGAAATGGCACCTAAGTTGAGATGTCAAGATTTTTTTTTCTACTCTATTCTATTGCATTCTATTTCATTAAGAAAATGCTGGCCACTCCCCATTACCCCCAATCCCTAATCTACTTTCAACAACCACTAATCTGATTTCTGACTCTATAGATTTGCATATTCTGGACATTTCATAGAAATAGAATCATATATAATATGTAGACTTTTGTGACTCTCAATTCACTTAGCATGATGTTTTCAAGAGACATTCATGTTCTAGCAGTGTATGGGTATACCGTATTTTGCTTATTCATTCACCAGTTGATGGACATTTCGGTTGTTGCTTCTTTTGACTATTAAGTAATGTTTCTATGAACATCTGTGTCCAACTTTTTGTGTTAACATATGCTTTCATTTTTCTTGAGTATATTGCTAGGAGTGAATTCCTGGGTCATATAGTACCTCTGTTTAACATCTTGAGGAACTGCCAAACTATTTTCCAAAGCAGCTATGCCATTTTACATTCCCCTCACTGGGGAAGGAGGGTTCCAATTTCCCCACATCCTCACCAACAATTGTTTATCTGTCTTTTGATTATAGCCATTCTAGTGGGTGTGAAGTTGTATCTCACTGTGGCTTTTATTTGCGTTTCCTTGATGGCTAGCATGCTGAGCATCTTTTCATGCGTGTATTGTCCCTTTGTTCATCTCCTGTTAAGAAATGTCTATGCAGATTCTTTGCCCATTTTTAATTGGGTTGTTTATCTTTTTATTATTGAGTTGTAAGGGTTGTTTATATATTCTGGATACACATCCCTTATCAGATAAATAATTTGCAAATATTTTCTCTCATTCTGTGAGTTGTCTTTTTGCTTTGTTGATGTTGTCCTTTGAAGCACAAACGGTTTTAATTTGATGAAGTCCTAACACCCTATCTTCCACCACCCGTCCCTGATTTCTTTCTTTTTTTTTTTGAGACAGAATCTCACTCTATTGCCCAGGCTGAAGTGCAGTGGCACTATCTCGGCTCATTGCAACCTCTGTCTCCCAGGTTCAAGCGATTCTACTGTCTCAGCCTCCCAAGTACCTGGGATTACAGGCACCCACCACCACACCCAGCTAATTTTTGTATTTTTAGTAGAGACGGGGTTTCACCATGTTGGCCAGCTGATCCTAAACTCCTGACCTCAGGAGATCCACCCTCCTCGGTCTTCCAAAGTGTTGGGATTACAGGCGTGAGCCACCGCGCCCAGCCTCTGATTTCCTCTTTAACCATCACCTCAATTTCACCTTAGCCATGGACCTTGACATCACCCAAAGCTGTTGGAACTCTGCTGTTTTAAACCCCAGTATTCTACTTTCAGGGTCCGACCCTTTGTCCTTATAGCTTTCCCTCTACCTTATTTCTATGACATCTGCTCTAAGGCCTCCAATCCCACAGTCCTCAGTTTTCTGCCTGTTTGTCACACCCACCTCTTCCCAATCTTTTCACCTTCTACTCTTTTCTTTTCTTTTTTCTTTTACTTTAAGTTCCAGGATATATGCGCAGAATGTGCAGGTTTGTTACATAGGTATACATGTGCCATGGTGGTTTGCTGCACCCATCAACCCGTCATTTAGGTTTTAAGCCCCACATGCATTAGGTATTTCTCCTAATGCTCTCCCTCCCTTTGCCCCCAACCCCCTGACAGGCCCCGGTGTGTGAAGCTCCCCTCTCTGTGTCCATGTTGGAACAGGAATTAAAATAAATTAAAGAACGTGTAAGCAGAAACTCAGTTATATGTAAGAAAACCCAATTCCCCCTGAGAAAGAGAAAGAGCTGGAGTCCTTTAAAAATTAACTGCCTGTTTTTCTGTGGCTAGTGAGCCTTATCTCTCCTCCTTTCCCAGGCATTGTGAAGACCCTGTTTCTCTAGCTGTGCAGCTGCAAGGTCACTAGACAGATAAACTCAAGTCGCAAAACATGTTTTTCCTTGAAAAGTAAGAAATGATGTAATGAACATCTCAATTAATTGAATAACTGTCATTGTTTCTCACTTCTGTAATATGCTTCCCCATGCACAGATCTCCCCCTGCCCCACAAAATGCTTAAAACGTAACTTAACTCTTTGTTCAGGGCTCAGTCCTTTGGATGTTAATCCGACTGGGCTGGTGCACCTAAATAATAAATATCCTCCTGAACCCCATCAGTCTCTCTGATTCCTTAACAATCCTGCAACAACATGTTCTCATTGTTTAACTGCCACTTGTGAGTGAGAATATGCAGTGTTTGGTTTTCTGTTCCTGTGTTAGTTTGCTGAGAATGATGGCTTCCAGCTTCATCCATGTCCCTGCAAAGGACATGAGCTCATTCTTTTTTATGGCTGCATGGTATTCCATGGTGTATATGTGCCACATTTTCTTTATCTAGTCTATCATTGGTGGGCATTTGGGTTTGGCCCAAGTCTTTGCTATTGTGAATAGTGCTGCAATACCTTCTACTCTTTTCTTATTCAGCCTAGAACTTAGAGTATACAACACTACACTCTCCACCCCAGTATGTTCCACTTATTTGCCCCATTGTCTTTTTGTTTACACTTGTTCTGCTTTGGTACACTTGATATATCCAGCCATATATCAATCCAACTATTTGGCTTCTCTATTCCTACGACTACTAAGCAGTTGAAAAAGTCAGGGAAGCTTATACATTATAAATTGGTGCCACTCCTGATTGATGTGCTTTAACATCAGCTGAGCTCTCAAACCTGTCCTGCAATCCTTTCATTCGGCCCACTTTACCTTCTTCTCCCATTCCCTGAGGTCAGCTCTACTACTGGCCCTTTCACTTATGTCATTCTCACCACGGTCTTTCTTGAACGAGCCAAGATTACTCAAGTCTCCTTGGTGCTTGCTGTTCCTCTGCCATAAACATTCTTGCACTAGGTCCTTAAATGGCTGGAAACTTTTTGTCATTCAGGTCTTAGTTCAAATGTCACCTCTCCAGAGGGGCCTTCCCTAGCCACCCTGTCTACTGTGGTCACCTTCCTCCCACTGCTGTCACATTATCCTGATTTATTTTCTTATTTCTTTTATCTGTGCCATCTGTCTGGAAAATTCTTACTCCTATGCTTCTAAAACCCTTCCTTAGCTAGAGTCAGAGACTTGCTCCTCTGTGCTTTCATAATACCCTGTGTAGAGCTCTCTTACTGGGTTGTTGTTGTTTGTGGATTACAGATCTGTGTTCCCTTTCCAGATTGCAAGCTCCTTACAGATAGGTGCTGCGTCTTATTCATCTTTGGCCCTAGCAAGGTGCTTGGCACAGAGCAAGCACCCAGTACTACAATATGTGTGGAAGACAGTAATAGAAACCCATTATCTATGGAGTGTGGGATCTGTCCATCATGAATGAGGATTAACAATTGTTGGGAAATAACAATGGGGAAACATCCTATAACACAAACTAAATTCTGCTGAGTATGACTTGTAATAGCACCCAATAGGGGAAAGTGTCTGAACATAGGAAACTCAATAGGTAAACTATGGCACATCTACTCATTGGCATTTCATACTTCTATTAAGATGATGACATCCTACAAGAGATAATAACATAGAACGTTTTTATGTCATGATGATAATGAAAACGCAAAACCTGTACACATCATGAAGATTGGAAGAAAATTAACTAAAATGTAATGCTAAGTTTTTTATGCAATAGAAATATAGGTGCTTTTCTGCTCTTTCTTTTGCTTTTCTGAATTTTTCTACTTTTCTCTATGTGTATATTACTTTTATACTGAAATAAGCCCCAACATTTTGCTTCTAAGAAATGGATATAGTCCTATTCCTTCTTTGCTTTATACAATTTCAAATATTAATTTATTGTTCAATACCCTGGAAAAACTGAAGACTGCAGAGTCAGAGTGATTTATCCAGCATTCCTCAACAAATTAATGACAGAAAAAGAAATATTACGGTAGTCCTGACGTTTGGGAACAAAAATGATTTCCTGTAGGCTGTATACCATCAATATTGTATTTCAGATGGTTTTGTATTAGGTCCTTGGCAATAGGCTAAGTGGCAAATGAGAAATAGCATTTTAAGAGTATTCAAAGGAAAGGAAATAAGTATATCAAAGAGCTATCTGCACCCCCAGGTTCACTGCGGCACTATTCACAATAATCAAGGTGTGGGAACAACCTAAATGCTCAGCAGTGAATGAATGCCTAAAGAAAATTTGTCATATATACATAATAGAATATTATTCAGCTGTAAAAAAAGAATGAAATCCTGTCATTGTAGCAATGGATGAGCCTGGAAGAAATTAGGTTAAATGAAATGTCAGAAACAGAAAGATAAATACTGCATGTTCTCACTCATATATTGAAGCTTAAAAATCTGAGCCTGGTGTGGTGGTACCTGCCTGTAATCCCAGCTACTCAGGAGACTGAGGCAGGAAGACCATCTGAACCCAGGAGTTTGAGGCTGCAGTACACTATGATCACGCTTGTGAATAAACACTGCGCTCCCTCCCAGGCAACACAGCGAGACCCCATCTCTAACATGAAAAACAATTTTAAAAATGTTTAAGTTGAGTTCATAGAAATAGAGAGCAGAACTATGGTTATTAGAGGCTAGGAAGAGAGGGGAGTAGGGCTATGAAGAGGTTGGTTCACAGATACAAAATTACACTTAGATTTTATTACTTTTTTTTTTTTAGAGATGTGGTCTCACTATGTTCCTTAGGCTGGTCTTGAACTTCTGGCCTCAAGCGATCCTCCTGCCCCAGCCTCCTGAATAGCTGGGGTTACAGACACAAGCCACAGCGCTCAACTCAAATTTAAGACTTAACAATGAAATATCAAGGTGGATATAGTTCATTTGAAGGAAAAAAAAAGAATTCATAAATGTAGGCTTGCTTTATAAAAGGGGTCGCAAGAGAATTAGTTTGAGTTCTAAATTCCCCTAAAATATTTAAAATATGGCCCTACTCATATAACGTAACAGATAATACAATGCTGAGACCCAGTTATCATTCAGATAACAGGACAAATATCTAATACAATAAATTCCAATCTACCAAAGAATTGGAAAAGTTCCTTAGAATCACAAGGATTTTTTAAAACTTAGATATGCCTTATATCAAACTCATTGTTTGGATGGAGGAGCTACCCCAACTTTGTGTCGACTTTTAAAGTGAACAGTTTAGAGGAAAATTATACCTGTCATATAAGGGAAAAGGCAAATTTTAATAAAATGGATGAAGGTTGGAGGATGTTTTAGTTTGAGTTCTGTGTTAGGCTGTTCTTACATTGCTATAAAGAAATACCTGCTATAAAGAAAAGAGGTTTGCTCTCTCCGGTCCATGCCTCCAAGATGACAAAGAAAAGAAGGAACAATGGTCGTGCCAAAAAGGGCCGCGGCCACGTGCAGCCTATTCGCTGCACTAAATGTGCCCGATGCGTGCCCAAGGACAAGGCCATTAGGAAATTCGTCATTCGAAACATAGTGGAGGCCGCAGCAGTCAGGGACATTTCTGAAGCGAGCGTCTTCGATGCCTATGTGCTTTCCAAGCTGTATGTGAAGCTACATTACTGTGTGAGTTGTGCAACTCACAGCAAAGTAGTCAGGAATCGATCTCGTGAAGCCCGCAAGGACCGAACACCCCCACCCCGATTTAGACCTGCGGGTGCTGCCCCACGTCCCCCACCAAAGCCCATGTAAGGAGCTGAGTTCTTAAAGACTGAAGACAGGCTATTCTCTGGAGAAAAATAAAATGGAAATTGTACTTAAAAAAAAAAAAAAGAGGTTTAATTGGCTCACAGTTCTGCAGGCCATATAGGAAGCATGGTGCTGGTATATGCTTGGCTTCTGGTGCAGCCTCAGGAAGCTCACAATCATGGCAGAAGGCAAAGGGGTAGCAGGCATGTCACATGGTGAGAAAGGTGGCAAGGTGGGGGGGAAGGTGGGGGGAGGTGTCACCCACTTTTAAATGACCAGATCTGGTGAGAACTCATTCACTCTGGTGAAGACAGCACCAAGCCATGAGGGATCTACAACCATGACCCAAACACCTCCCACCAGGCCCCACCTCCAACATTGGGGATTACATTTCAACACAAGATTTGGGTGGGGACACACATCCAAACTCTATCACGTTCTCCTAAAGATAGGTGCTGACATAAGGATTCCAGTGCAAGATCATCTACATAAGTCCTTGACTTAAGATGGTTCAACTCTGGATTTCTCAGCTTTACGATGGTGCAAAACAATTCTGTTTTTCACTTTTTGTACAGTATTCAATAAATTACATGGATTATTCAACACTATTATAAAATAGGCTTCATGATGATTCTGCCCAACTGTGGGCTAATGTAAGTGTTCTGAGCATGTTTAAGGTAGACTAGGCTAAGTTATGATGTTTGGGAGGTTAGGTGTATTCAATGTGCTTTCGACTTACAGTATTTTCAACTTGCAATAGGTTTATCAGGATGTAACCCCTCCATAAGTCAAGGAGTACCCGTAGTTTACTTGGAAGGAGATTTCAGGAAACACCAGTACGGCAGTGGGGAAGTGAAACAAAGAAGGGAAGGAAGAAGCCATTAATGGTGTGTCATCAAGTGAATTACCATTGTGGGCAACTGGAACTTAATCCTGCTGATACTCTGGGTGACAAGGTAGAACCCCACCTGAAAAGCAAGAGCACTGTTTGAGAGTTGCTCTGGTGTTCAGAGACAGTCTTAGGGCAAAGAGTAGTAGTTGCTGACTGTTAGAAGTTGGACCCATGGCTGGGCACGGTGGCTCACGCCTGTAATCCCAGCACTTTGGGAGGCCAAGGCGGGGGGATCACCTGAGGTCAGGAGTTTGAGACCAGCCTGGCCAACATGGTGAAACCCCAGCTCTACTGAAAACACAAAAATTAGCTGGGCATGGTGGCAGGCGCCTGTAATCCCAGCTACTCGGGAGGCTGAGGCAGGAGAATTGCTTGAACCCGGGAGGTGGAGGTTGCGGTGAGCCAAGATCACACCACTGCACTCCAGCCTGGGAGACAGAGTGAGAGTCCATCTCAAAAAAAAAAGAAGTTGGGCCCATATGCATAAAAATGGTAGATACTGAGGATTATGAGTGGGGTACCAAAGCATCTGCTACAGATGGAAGAAACAAACTTCAGCATGGTGTTTTACTTTGCTTTGACACTTTTCTTTAAATGGTTTTGGTGATTTACATTTATGGTCAAAATTCCTTAAAGCTAACTTTCTACCTGCCATATTCTCTTGTATGCATGCTCATTTTTCTTGCCCCAATATGCACAGGCCTGTGCCCAGGCTGTTGCCAACACATGCTTCTTCTCTGTGCCCCCCTTCCTGGAGGCTGTGCCTGGTTAACAGCAGAAGGAAGGCCTCAGTGCTCAAGCAGCTTCTTCTGGTTTGACCTGTTATCTGTTCTCGGTGGATGTGGTTCAGGACAGTAGAAAACATGGCCTAGGCTGCTATTACAGCAGAAGGGCCTGGAGCCTTCAAAGCATTTCTATAAATAAAAAATGATCTAGTTTTATACTTGCTGAACATGTTCCCTGGGCAAGGAACAAAGATCAAATGCAGTTAGTCACTCTTGAAGGGAAACTGGTGGTTTGTGTTCCAAGAGGACTTTGTCTCCTCCTCTTTTCCTCCTCCTCTCCTCTCCCCACATCCTCTCTTGAGATGAACTATTTTGTCCTAAGCAATTTTCCAAGTCCAAAGAATGATTGCAGAGTTTGTAACATGCAGTTTATGGCATTAAAACACTTAGCAGAGGAAGCAATAACAAATCCAATGCCACCTTGCCCCTTCCATGCGGTTTTGTAATAAAAGATCAAACTGCAGAGCTGTGAAAGGGCTGGGACAACAGCTCTGCACACATCTGCATCCTTTGGTGGCTTGAGGGTGGGGGACAGCACACCCTTCTGGGTGTCAAAAGGCATTGGAACGGGCAGCGTTGGGGCCTCTCCTCTCTGTTTGATCACCTGGAACTAGGGCTGCACCTACGACTCCTTAATGTGGATTTTTAAAGGCAACCCCTCCTCCAGGAGCATGCAGCCCCATGCTGGGACCCACAGCTTGGCAAGGGGAACATGGGCTGGATTTCAGCTCCCACTCATTCCCTCTGCCAGGTGCCTGTGTACAGGGCACAGCCCACACATTGCGCATGGGGACTCTGTCTAGGACTAGAGGAAACTCCTTCCACCCCTGGCCTGTCATAGGCCACCCACCTCAAGTCCAGGGCTACAGTTCACTTTTTTTTTTTTTCTGAGATGGAGTCTCTCTCTGTCACCCAGGCTGAAGTGCAGTGGCACAGTCTCGGCTCACTGAAACCTCTGCCTTATGGGTTCAAGTGCCTCAGCCTCCTGAGTAGCTGGGATTACAGGACTCTAATGGAGGGCCACAGGCAGTGGAAAATGAGGCAGACAGTGAGGCTGGCCCCTGAACTGGATAGCACTGTTAACAGGATCTGGGTCCAGAATACTGCAGACATCAGACATGTGTTAACTGGGTTTGCTGCCGGCAAGCCACCATCCTTGGGAAGGAGTTGTGTGGGCAAATCAGGAAGTTGCCCTCTCAGCAGCTGTCTCCAGGATGGCTGCCCTCAGGTGTAATCTGGGGATCAGGAAACCACTGCTGGAATCCTTGGCTTCAGAATCATCCCGGACCTGTTGCAACCTGTATCTGCAAAATAGAAACCACCTACCATGCCTCTTTCCCCCACTTAAATGAGTTCTAACATTTGTCTAACATGACCACATCTGATTGGTGTGACTTAAATTACACAGCTGCAAGGGAGTCTGGGAAATGTAGTTTTTCTATTTCTGTACTATACATAAAGGCACACTGGAAAGAGATCGAAATAGATGTGGAAGAGTCATTTCCATCACGGTTCCTCTGTTTGAAAACCTTCAGTGACTCTCCTAAATGGTGCTTTTGAAGGGAAGCAGGGTCTAAGATACAGCACACACTAACAGTGATTTCCAAACTGTGGTCTATAGATCCCTGGGGAGACAAGATGTTCTTGAATCTCCTTGTATTTCATTTTCTGTGGACTGAAAAAAAATCATGATTTCCATATGTGTTTATTTTTGAAACATGGAAATAATTGGGATTCAAAGAATTATCTCTCTCTCTCTCCCTTTCTCTCCCGCCAAATCACTTGAAAGCCTTCTTTACTTCTTTACAAGCACTCTGTTTCTCACCCACAAACCCCTCTCCTCTGCCTAGAATGTAAATGTCATCTCCCTCCTCACTTGCTAATTCCCGTTCATCAGGTAAGACTCGTTTCAGGCCACCACCTCCCCTGGCCTGAGGGGTGATTCTCTCTGACTACCTCAGGCTGGGATAGAGAATTCTCATCTGTTTTCTTGTAATATCCTGGGAAGTTATACTAATAAGAATAAAATAAGCTAACTTTTTCCAGCTTACTCTTTGCCAGGCCCCACAAAGTATGTACTCTTACTAACTCATTTTATAGATGGGAACACTGGGACATAGAGAGGTTCCATAACCTGCCCAAGGTCACCTGCTAGTCAGTGGTGGCTGCAACTCAATCCTAGGCAGCAGTCTGGCTTCAGAGTCTATGCTCTTGATGGATAGTCTTGTCTCCTCTCATCCTATTATTGCGCTGCTCACCCTGCCACCATCTCTCTCTCATCCTATTATTGCGCTGCTCACCCTGCCACCATCTCTCTCTCAATCTCTCTCTCTTTCTTTCTCTATCTCTCTCTCTCCTCTCCACTTCACTCTCTCTCTCTCTCCATCCATCTAATCTATATCTCAATCTGTGTGCCTGTCATCTCCATGAATAACCATTGGTTTTCTATGATATTAAAATGGCAGAGGGGAAGTCAACATTTTCCCTCCCTTCCCACCACGTTGGAAATTCTAGGACCGGGGCCCAAATTGTTTGATCCTTCCTTCTCTCATCCTCCACCGTCTGTTAACAGAGGAACTATTTTCTCTTTCGGCAAAGAGTACCAGACTAAATTACAGAGTAGGCTACAAAATTACTACCCTCAGCTCCCTTCTTTGCCTGTTTTCTCTAAAATAGGTTATTCCTGTTGGTTGTATAAATATAAGACAGAAGCCACCACTGCTTTGCAATCACGTGGGGAAGTGTATCATCGGCTCCAAGCTCTGTGGAGCAGACCTCCTGGCCGGGATCCACTGAGCATGCCTCAGGAAAAGATGACGTTGCTGGGAACTCCAGCCCACACATCAGCATTCTCATGTGAACACTTAGTAGAGTGAAATTGGAAATAGTTTGACAACTTCGCGAGACTCAGAAGGTGTTTCCATATCTGTGCCTTTGCCTTCGTTGTTTATTACCCTGTCTGTCTAACACGGACGACACTTGCCCGTGTTTCATGTGCCTCAGCACCTTGGAGGCTCGACTGAAACTCACCAACAGCCTTACCAGGTGAGCTAGCTGGTCATTCCCTCTACTGGGTGTCAGCCACACTCCTCGTACACTCCGGAAGTGCCAATTTACCCCAGACTCATCTCTTCTTGCCTTGCTTAATCTCCTCTCTTTTCCTTTTGTGCTTTAAGTGTCTGATTTCTGATTAGCCCATTTATTTGGCCTCATAAGCCAGGCAGTTCCTTTTCCTTCTTGAAGGTAACTTACAAAAGAAATTTTCTTTAATCACCTTTCAAGTATGCTGTCTGGGCTCCTGTTTAGGAAGGTCCTCCCTGCCCATGAAGTGTCCTTCCAAAGGCTTGTGTCCTCTGCAGGAAACAATTCAGATGGATCAGGCGTGATGGCCTTGTAAACCTCTCTTGTGTAATTTACACATCTGAAACCATCATTTCTTTCAGCAAGCACACTATTTCATCAAAGCACATCATCTGTAGTAGAGGTAGAAAGCTCATCAAATATGCTTAAGGAGTGACTTTTGTAACTCACTATTGTTTTAAAACATCTTAATTCCTGTTCTGGTTAAAGGACCCAGTATATCTACAGCCATCTTAGAGACTGTCAGTTCAATCTATGAAGAGAGTGGGATGTTGTCAAAACAGTGTTGCACAAACCCTCTAAAGAAAGCGAAACAAAAAAAAATGTTGGTGCAAGTTACAAAAAT
This sequence comes from Pan paniscus, assembly GCF_029289425.2. NCBI lineage: Eukaryota > Metazoa > Chordata > Mammalia > Primates > Hominidae > Pan > Pan paniscus. The sequence continues at coordinate 26,222,650 of NC_073272.2, read as the reverse complement.
ATTATGGAGTCAATGAGACGTGGCAGTTAATCCTCAGCTAATGTTGACACAGAGCAGCACACCCACAAATGCCAAAGAGTTGAGAGCAGTGGTTCTCAGCCTTGGCTGCAGATTGGAATCACTTGGGTGTTTTGTTTTTTTTTAATCTCCATGTCCAAGCCATACTCCAGTCCAATTAAATCAGAATCTCTGGGGGTGGGCCCCAGGCATCATTACATTTCAAGGTCCCCAGCGATTCCAACATATAGCCAAGTTTGAGATCTATTAGTTTAGAATACCTGGCCCTTGCTCACAACTGCTTAGGCAGGTAGGTGTGTGGGGCTGGGGAAAGGGCAACACATGCCTGGTCAGGCCAATCAGACTGACCAGGGAAGCTATATTAATGATAAGAAACTTCCCAGCATGCCTCTTTCCCAACCTGCCTGCTGCCCACTCAGCTATTGAAGCTACGCAAAAGGTAGAGTTGACGCTCAGGTGAGAGTTAAGGTTACCAGATACCAGAGAGCTGAAAGTAGGAGGGTCAAGGCACAGAGAGTAGATAGACACCAGTGCACATGCAGTGGCACTCTGTGATGTCCTTACTGGCCCTGCTACAAAATGGTATGTTGGGTTTGCCAATTTGATGTATTAAATTGATAACCAGTTGAAATGATATTCCAACAATAGCAATTGATACAATGATATTCAATTGAAAAAGAAAAAAGACCCGGTGGGCAGGGTGTACAAAGGGGGCTTCTTCTGAAGTTCTGGTCATGTTGTTTCTTCAGCTGAGTGCTGGTTACACAGGTGGGTTCAGTTTGTGAAAATGTGTCTACCTGTACACTTATGATATGTGCACTTTTATCTATACATGTTCTGCATTAGTAAAAAGTTAAAAAGGAAGATAAACCCTACATTGATCATTGAAAAAAGGTCATAGATGCTGTCAAAAATTTACCCACAAGCTTGTTTATAGGAGTGGGATTGATAGCCCCATGTTAGAAACCATCCAGCCGGGCGCAGTGGCTCACGCCTGTAATCCCAGCACTTTGGGAGGCCGAGGCGGGCGAATCATGAGGTCGGGAGATCAAGACCATCCTGGCTAACATGGTGAAACCCCATCTCTACTAAAAACACAAAAAAATAGCCAGGTGTGGTGGCAGGCGCCTGTAGTCCCAGCTACTCGGGGGGCTGAGGCAGGAGAATGGCGTGAACCCGGGAGGCAGAGCTTGCAGTGAGCCGAGATTGCGCCACTGCACTCCAGCCTGGGCGACAGAGCCAGACTCCGTCTCAAAAAAAAAAAAAAAAAAAAAGAAAAAAAAAAAAGAAACCATCCAAATAAAAAGCACTTGGTTAAATAAATTAAGGTTCTGCCATACAATGGAATACTATGTAGCTATTACAATTCTACACTGTATAAATGTGATTCACCATGTAAGCAGCACTAAAAACAAAAACTACATGATCATCTCATAGATGCAGAAAAGGCTTTAGATAAAATTCAACACTGCTTCATGTTAAAAACTCTCAATAAACATACCTCAAAATAGTAAGAGCCACCTATGACAAACCCATAGCCAACATCATACTAAAGGGGCAAAAGCTGGAAATATTCCCCTTGAAAACTGGCACAAGACAAGGATGCCCTCTCTCACCATTCCTATTCAACATAGTATTAGAAGTCCTGGCCAGAGCAATCGGGCAAGAGAAAGAAATAAAAGGCATCTAAATAGGAAGAGAGGAAGTCAAATTATCCCTGTTTGAAGATGACATGATTCTATACCTAGAAAACCCGTAGTCTCTCCCCACAAGCTCCTTGATCTGATAAACAACTTCGGCAAAGTTTCAGGATACAAAATCAATGTACAAAAATCAGTAGCATTTCTATGTACCAACAGCATCCAAGCTGAGAGCCAAATCAAGAATGCAATCTCATTCACAATAGCCACAAAAAGAATAAAATACCTAGGAGTACAGCTAACTAGGGAGGTAAAAGATCTCTACAAGGAGAACTACAAAACACTGCTGAATGAGATCAGAGATGACTCAAACAAATAAGAAAACATTCCATGCTCATGGATAGAAATAATCAATATTGTTAAAATGACCATACCAGCCAAAGTAATTTACAGATTCAATGCTATTACTGTCAAACTACCAATGACATTCTTCACAGAATTTGAAAAAAAAATGTTTTTAAATTCATATGAGGCCGTGCGCGGTGGCTCATGCCTGTAATCCCAGCACTTTGGGAGGCCAAGGTGGGTGGATCACGAAGTCAGGAGATTGAGACCATTCTGGCTAACATGGTGAAACCCCCTCTCTACTAAAAAATACAAAAAATTAGCCAGGCATGGTGGCGGGCACCTGTAGTCCCAGCTACTCAGGAGGCTGAGGCAGGAGAATGGCATTAACCCGGAAGGTGGAGCTTGCAGCAAGCCGAGATTGTGCCACTGCACTCCAGCCTGGGCGACAGAGCAAGACTCCGTCTCAAAAAAAAAAAAATTCATATGAAACCAAAAAAGAGCCCTAATAGTCAAGGCAATCCTAAGCAAAAAGAACAAAGCTATAGGCATCCCATTACCTGACTTCAAGCTATACTGCAAGGCTACAGTAAACAAAGCATGGTACTGTTCAGACACATAGACCAATGGAACAAAATAGAGTGCAGAAATAATGCTGCACACCTACAACCATCTGATCTTCCACAAAATCAACAAAAACAAGCAATGGGGAAAGAATTCCCTATTCAATAAATTGTGCTAGAATAACTGGCTAGCCATATGCAGAAGATTGAAACTGGATCCCTACTGATATGGTTTGGCTGTGTCCCCACCCAAATCTCATCTTGAATTCCCACATGTTGTAGGAGGGACCCAGTGGGAGGTAATTGAATCATGGGGGCAGGTCTTTCCCATGCTGTTCTCGTGATAGTGAGTAAGTCTCACAAGATCTGATGGTTTTGAAAAACGGAAGTCTCCCTGCACATGCTCTCTCTTTTTGCCTGCTGCCATCCATGTAAGACGTGACTTGCTTCTCCTTGTAAGTCCAATTAAACCTCTTTCTTTTGTAAATTGCCCAGTCTCAGGTATGTCTTTATCAGCAGTTTGAAAATGGACTGATACACTTACCTTTCAATGTATACAAAAATCAACTCAAGATGGATTAAACACTTAAATGTAAAACCTAAAACTATAGAAACACTTAAAGAAAACCTAAGAAATACCATTCTGGACACAGGCCCTAGCAAAAGTTTCATGACAAAGATGCCAAAAGCAATTGCACCAAAAACAAAAATTGGCACATGCGACCTAATTAAACTAAAGAGCTTCTGCACAGCAAAAGAAACTATCAACAGAGTAAACAGACAACCTACAGAATGGGAGAAAATATTGTAAACTATGCATCTGACAAAGGTCTAATATCCAGCATCTACAAGGAACTTAAACAAATTTATAAGAAAAAAAAAAACAACCTCATTAAAAAGTAGGCAAGGGACATGAACAGACACTTTCAAAAGAAGACATGCATGCAGCCAATAAGCATAGGAAAAAATGCTCAACATCACCAATCATTAGAGAAACGCAAATCAAAACCACAATGAGATACCATCTCATACCAGTCAGAATGGCTATTATTAAAAAGTCAAAAAATAACAGATGTTGGTGAGGTTGCAGAGAAAAGGGAATACTTATACACTCCTGATGGGAATGTAAATTAGTTCAGCCACGGTGGAAAGCAGTTTGGCAATTTCTCAAAGAACTTAAAGTAGAATTACCATCTGACCCAGCAATCTCAATACTGGGTATATACCCAAAGGAATATAAAGAATTCTGCCATAAAGACACATGCACACATATGTTCATCGCAGCACTGTTCACAACAGCAAAGACATGGAATCAACCTAAATGCCCATCAATGGTAGACTGGATAAAGAAAATGTGGTACATATACACTATGGAATATGATGTAGCCATAAAAAAGAACAAGATCATGTCCTTTGCAGCAACATGGATGAAACTGGAGGCCACCATCCTAAGCAAACTAACACAAGAACAGAAAACCAAAAACCCCATGTTCTCACATAAGTGAGAGTTAAACATTGAGTCCATATGGACACAAAGAAGGGAACAACAGACACTGAGGCCTACTTGAGAGTGGAGAGTGAGAGGAGGGTGGGGATCGAAAAACTACCTATCAGGTACTATGCTTATTACCTGAGTGATGAGTAATCTGTACACCAAACCACCATGACACGCAATTTACCTTATAACAAACCTGCACATGTTTCCCTGAACCTAAAATTAAAGTTAAAAAATTTACGTTTAAAAGATTAGGTCATGACATGGAAAATGGCTCACAATCTATTTTAAAGTTAAAAAACCAGACTAGGCATGGTGGCTCACACCTGTAATCCCAGTACTTTGGAAGGCCAAGATGGGAGGACTGCTTGAAGCCCCAGGAGTGGGCAACATAATAAGACTCATCTTTACAAAAAAATTAAAAATTAGTCGGGCATGGTGGCCCACACCTATAGTCCCAACTACTCTGAAGGCTGAGGCAGGAGGATTGCTTGAGCCCATGAGTTCAAGGCTGCACTGAGCTATGATCATACCATTGCACTCCAGTCTAGGTGATAGAGCAAGACTCTGTTGGTTAAAAAAAAAAAAAGATGGAATATTGTTATATGTGTATTACATATTACTATGCATTTTTCTATGTACACTATTTTTTGAAATAAAGAAACGTATTAGGCATATTTGAGATATAAAGTCCAACAGACAGAAAGTGTGCAGATGGGACCTGGATTCAAGTCCTACCCCAGCTATTTACTAATAATCATTTGCCCTTGGCTAAGTTGCTGAACTTCATAAAAACCAGTTTTATTGAGATATAATTCACATACCATACAGTTCACCCATTTAAATTCAATTTTTAGTATATTCACAGTTGTGCGACTATCACCACAATCCAATTTTAGAACAGTCTCATCGTTCCAAGGAGAAACCCCGTGCCCATTAGCAGTTGCTCCCCATACCCACCTACCGTCCCAGCCCCTGGTGACCAGTAATCTACTTTTTGTCTCTTTACAGTTGCCTATTCTGAACATTTCATATAAAGGGAATCATACAATGTACAGTTTTTATGTGTGTGTCTGGTGTCTTTCACTTAGCATGTTTTCGAGGTCGTCCATGTTGTAGCATGTCTCAGTACTTCATTCCTTTTTATTGCCAAATAATATCCCATTGTATGGATATACCACATTTTGCTTATCCATTCATTAGTTGATAAACATTTGGATTGTTTCCACTTTGGGGTTATTAAAAATAATGCTAATATGAGCATTCATGTGCAAAGATTTCTGTGGATATATGTTTTCATTTCTCTTGGATTCATACCTAGGAGTGGAATTGCTAGGTTACACAGTAATTATGTTTAACCCTTTGAAGAACTGCCAGACTGTTTTCCAAATCAGCCACACCATTTTACAGTCCCCTCAGCAGTGTGTAAGGATTCCAATTACTCTGCATCCTCACCAATACTTGTTATTGTCTGTCTTTTTTATCATAGTCATCCTAGTAGGTATAAAGTGTTATCCCATTATGGGTATTTTTTAGAATAATTTTCCTTTTTTCTCTTTTTTATTCATGTGTCATTTTTACTGTCCACATTTAAGGTGTACAACATGATGTTTTGATACACACATATATAGTGAAATGATTTCTACATTCAGGTAAATTAACATATCCATCATCTCTCATAGTTATAGTTAGTGTGTGTTAAAAGTACCTAAAATCTACTCTCAGCATATTTCCAGTATACAATATTATAACTCAAGCAATATTATAGCCCTCTTGCTGTTTTGATTTGTACTTCCCTGATAACTAAGGATGTTGAGCAGCTTTTCACGTGCTTATTGGTCATTTGTATATCTTCTTTGGAGAAACGTCTATTCAGACCTTTTGCCCATTTTTTAATTGGGTTATTTATATCTTATTATTGAGTTATAAGAGTTCTTTATATATTCTGGATACAAGTTCCTTATACGATTTGTAAATATTTTCTCCCATTCTGTGAGTTGTCATTTACTTTCTTGATGGTGTCCTTTGAAGCACAAAAGTTTTTAATTTTGATGAAATCCAATTTATATATATTTTTCTTTGTTGCTTATGCTTTTTGTATCATGTCTAAGGAGGCTTGTGGAACCACATCTTTTAATTGCCATGTTTTTGGTGCCAAGCACAGAGCCTAGCATATAGCAGACACACAAAATCAACAATTGAGAACTGAAATGACATATTTTTCTTTATCTGAACTTGGGAATTCATTGAGCACTGTATCAATTAGCTGTCATTTTACAACAGATGACCTCAATTGAGTGGCTTGAAACCAGAAACATTTTCTCTTGCTAATGATTCAGTGGGTTGGTTAGGCAGTTCTTCTGGTCTGTGCTGGCTGATGTGTCTCTATTCAGCTTGCAAGTTGGCAGGTGGTTGGATGATCTAGAATGGCCTCACACACCTGTCTGATGTTTGGCAGATGGTTGGATGGGATGCCTTGGTTCTTCCCCATGTAGCTTTTAACCCTCCAGTTTAGGCTACCTCAGGCTTGTTTACCTGGTGGTCTTCAAGTTCCAAGCCCAAGCTCCAATACCCAAGCATTTTTCAAGCTTCTTCTGGTATCACATTTGCTCATGTCCTATTGACCAAAGCAATTCACATAGCCAAGCTCAAATTTAAGTGATGGAGAAGTAGACCCCAGCTCCTGTGACAAGGGAAGAATTTGTGGCCATTTTCTATGATCTACCACAAGCACCTTCTGTGCTCCTAGCACTGTTAGGCTTTTATGGGGGAAGTAAAAGGAGACTCTCTCCTCCTTTCAGTTTACAATGCTACTGTGGGTATCCATTCATTCAAAAAATATTTAATATTGTCTTAGTCCATTTTTTGCTTCTATAGTAAAATACCATAGACTGGGTGATTTATAATAAACAGAAATTTATTTCTCACAGTCTTGAGTATGGGAAGGCCAAGGTTGAGGATCCGGCATCTGGTGAGGGACTTTTTGCTGCATCATCCCATAGCAGAAGACAAGAGGGCAAAAGAGAGGAAAGGGAGCCAAACTTGTCCTTTTATGAGGAACTCACTCCTCAAATAACAAACCTACTCCCCAGATAATAGCATTAATCCATTCATGAGGATGGAGCTGTCATGGCCTAATCACCTCTTAGTCTCACTTCTTAATACTGTTACAATAGCAAGTAAAGTTCAACATGAGTTTGAGAGGAGACAAACATTCAAACCGATTCAAGGCACAATGCATCCTGAGGCAAATTTCCCTTCAGCTCTGAGCCTATGAAATCAAAACAAGTTATCTACTTCCAAAGTACTATGGTGATACAGGCATAGGATAGACATTCTCATTCCAAAAGAGAGAAATAGGCAAGAAGAAAGGGGTAACAGGCCAAAAGTTCAAAAGCCAACAGGATGAACAACATTAAATCATTTCTTTAAGAGTCAGTCTTCGGTGGCTCACTCCTGTAATCCCAGCACTTTGGGAGGCCGAGACAGGCGGATCACCTGAGGTCAAGAGTTTGAGACCAGCTTGGCCAACGTGGTGAAACCCCGTCTCTACTAAAAATACAAAAATTAGCCAGGCGTGGTGGCGGGCACCTGTAATCCCAGCTACTCGGGAGGCTGAGGCAGGAGAATCACTTGAACCCAGGAGGCGGAGGTTGCAGTGAGCCGAGATCACGCCATTGCACTCTAGCCTGGCGACAAGAGCGAAACTCCGTCTCAAAAAAAAAAAAGTCAGTCTTGCTCTGTCACCCAGGCTGAAGGGCAGTGGTGCAATCATAGCTCACTGCAGCTTGACCTCTTATGCTCAAGCAGTCCTCCCACCTTAGCCTCTCAAGTAGCTAGGACTACCAGGCATGTACCAGCTCGCCTGGCTAATCTTTTTATTTTGTATAGGTGGAGTCTTGCTATGTTGCCCAGGCTGGTCTGGAACTCCTGGCCTCAAGCAATCCTCCCGCCTCAATCTCTCCCAAAATGTTGGGATTACAGGCATGAGCCACTGCACCTGGCCCATTAAATCTTAAGACTCCAGAATAATCTTTGACTCCATCTGCTGCCTTCTAGACACACTGGGATTGGGGTTGGGCCACCAAGGCCTCAGGCAGCTTTGCCCGTATGGCTTTGCTGGGCTCCTCCCAAGCAGCAGCTCTCATGGGTTGGAGTCTCATGCCTGCCATTCTTTCTGGATGGTTGGTGTTGCATGTTGGTGGCTCCACAGTTCTGGGATCTCAGGGATTTCACTAGGTCTAGTCGGAACTCTGCGGTGGCTCTGACCCTGCAGCTCCACTAGGCATTGTCCTAGAGGGGGTTCCCTGCCATGGCTCTGCCCCTATGACAAGTCTCTGGCTGGGCCCCCAGGCTGTCTGATACATCCTTTGAAATATAGATGGAGGTAGCCATGCCTCCATGGTTCTCAAACTCTGTGCACCTCAGAATTAGCACCATGTGAATGCCACTAAGGCTTATTGCTTGCTCCTTCTGGAGTGGCAGCATGAGCTGAACCTGGGGCCACTTGAGCCACAGCTGGGATGGCTAAGTAGCACTACACTGGAATGCAGGGACCACTCTGCCCTCTTAGAGCCCTTGGCCTGTGTTGGGAGGGGCCGCCCCAAAAATCTCCAAAATGGATTCAGGTTTTCACCTATGTCTTGATGAATAGCACCTAGCTTCCTTGGATCCATGCTAATCCCTTCATCAGAGGGTTTCTTGGCTGTACTCTTGCACACTCTTTGTTCTTTATATGTCCAGGCTGCTAATCTTCCAAATCTTTATGTTCTGCTTTCCTTTTAATTATAAATTCCATCTTTAAATTATTTCCCTCTTCTCTCATTGTACTAAATGCAGTTAAAAGAAGACGTGCAGTTCCTTCAATATTTTGCTTAGAAATTTCTTCTGCCAGAGACCTTAGCTCATTCTTCTTAAATTCTGCCTTCCATAAGGCCCTTAGGTGTTGACACAATTTTTCCAAGTTATTTGGCACTTTATAACAAGGATGACCTTTACTCTAGTTTCCAATATCTTGTTCCTTCTTACCATCTGAGACCTCATCAGAATGGCCTTACATCCATATTTCCACTAACATTTTAATCACAACCATTTAAGTAATCTCTTAAGAAATTTCATATTTGGAGCATAATTCTGAAGCTTTAAAAAAACCAAGAAAAGAAATTTCAGACTTTCCCTACAGCTCTTGTCTTCTTCTAAGCCCTCATTAGAATTGCCCTTAACATTCCATTCATAGCAATACAGGCATTTTCTAGCCTGCTCCTCCAAATTCTTTTTATTTATCTATTTATTTAAATTTATTAGTGGGGTCTTACTATGCTACCTAGGCAGGAGTGCAGTGGCTATTCACAGGTGCGATTATTGTGCATCGTAGCCTTGAACCCCTGTGCTCAAGTGATCCTCCCCGCTCAACCTCCCAAGTAGCAGGGGCCACAGATGCGTGCCACCACACCAGGCTCCTCCAGATTCTTTCAACCTCTACCCATTACCTAGTTCCAAAGCTGCTTTCACAATTTCAGGTACTTGTTATAGCAACACCTCACTTCTCTGGTACCAATATTCTGTCTTAATCTGTTTTGTGCTGCTATAACAGAATACCATAGACTGGGTAATTTATAATGAAAAGAAATGTATTTCTCACAGTTCTGGAGGCTGGAAAGTCCAAGATCAAGGAAATAGCATGTTGCAATGGCCTTCTTGCTGTGTCATCCCATGGCAGAAGGTGAGAGGGAGAGAAAAGGGGGTTGAACTTATCCTTTTATGAGGAACCCACTCCCACAATAACAAACCCACTTTCAAGATAATGGCATTAATCCACTAATGAGAGCAGAGCCCTCATGGCCTAATCACCTCTTGAAGGCCCCACTTTTTAACACTGTCATAATGGTAATTAAATTTTAACATGAGTTTGGGAGGGGACAGACATTCAAACTGTAGCAAATATCTATTATATGTCAAGCATAGTTCTGGGCCCTGGATATATCTCAGTAAGCAGAAAAAACTAAGATCCTAACCCTTGTGTTATTTACATTCTAGTAAAAATTACAATAGGAAAAATTACAAATAAACTCCCAACAAATTGTTCTGGTGGTGGTGAAATTTTTTTATTGCACCTATCTATAATCAAGATGGAATCCAGGACTTGTCTCTGGAAGAAGAAGGGAAGTACAAATGCCTCTAAGAACACATAGCGAAAAGGGAGAGAAGATTGCAAGAGATACTAAGAAAGAAAAACAGACTTCTATAGAAAATGGAGCTTTGTTTTTACAGTATTTTTAAGGTGAGTTTGTATCGGTCAGGGTTCAAGCAGAGAAATATAACCAATAGGAAATATAAAGAGATCTGTTGCAAGGAGTGGTCTTCTACAGTTGTGGAGGATGGTGAGGCAAGTTTGAAATTCATGGGGCAGGCTGTCAGAAAGGGCAGGGAGGAATTCTCTAGCAAGAGCTGGAGCTGCAGTCTGCAGGCAGAAGTTCTTCTAGGAAACCTCAGCTCTGCTTTTAAGACCTTTCACCTGATTGAGTCAGGCCTTCCCAGATTACCCAAATAATCTCCATTAACTAAAAGTCAACTGATTATGGACTTTAATCACATCTACAAAATACTGTTACAGAAGCACTGGGATTAGTGTTTAGTTGAATAACTGGGGACTGTAGCCCATGTTGACACCTCAAACTGACCATCACAGGGTTAGGCTGATAACTCTGTGAATATACTAAAAACCACTGTACATTGCTTCTCGGCCTTTTGGCTAAGATCAAGTGTAAAAACCACTGTACACTTTAAATAGGTAAGTTATGTGGTGTGTGAAGTATATCTTAATAAAGCTGTTAAAAACTGGGTTAATTTCATACTTTGGGAGGTCTAATTTTTAAAAATTAATTGGGCTTCTTTTAAAAAAAAGTGTGTTATTATGAATGTGTTGACTCAGCCTGGGAAGTCAGAACAGAAACTGCAATACATGCAAAATGTGGGCTAACTCACTCTAAGCGTGGCACAGTTTTGTCCTCTCAGCTAGAAGTTAGAGTGATTCCCCATGGCTTCCTTCCTTACTGCCTCTGTGCAATAGACCAATTAAGGTTTTCACTCCCCAGCCAGTCACCAGGAGAAGACAGATGCTGAGAGAGTCAAAGAGCAGTGTCTGTGCTAAGAGTCCAGGAGGCTCCTCAAGCCCATGGGCTGGTCTTGGGATGTAGAACCTGGTGCCACCTAATAAAAACCATGTCAACTCCAATTAGCTCTCTGTCTTCTCTGCACTCAAGTAGCTTTGGCCTGTGGGCAGCTTCTACAGCTCAGCTGTAGAGACAAATAAGTAGGTGGTGAGGTTTCTTTGTTTTTGTTTTCTTAAGCGTGGTGAGGGTTAGATGTGTTCCAGGCATTTAGAGCAGAGTGAGATCATTCTAGGCTGAAAAGGCTTGGAGAAGGCCCTTGGGGAAGGAAGCACGAACAAAACGTGGATGACAGGAGGCAGGAGGGCACACATTAGGACCAGGAACAAGGGGCTAGGGGAGGTAAGAGGCTGGGCTGACTGCAGCAGAGTGCCTTGGAGAGATTGGGCAGGTACAGGGAGGTGGGTGCAGGGCAGAGAGGCTCTTGAAGGATAAGTGGAGAAATGGGGACTGAATGCAAGCAAACTAGTGGCCTTCAAAGTAGGGGGTGCATAACTCAAGGAGGGGGTCAAGATGTCTCACTGGAGCAGGGTAAGAAAAGATAATAGCTTCTGTTGTATTTCTTTTTGATCCAAAGAATAACAAAATAATCTCAACTAGCAGGTAGTATATGGAATGATGCTGCCACCCTCCTCCATCTGTATTTAGGTCACATAATCACAAGACAAGGTAGGTTATAGTCTCTCTGTTTAACAGGTTAGGAAACTGAGTCATAGAAAGGCTAGGTGAGTAGCTGTGTTAATTCATCAGGTCCTCTGGGAAGCAGAGGCCAAGACAGGATTAGATATGTGAGAGATGTCGGTGGGAGAAATGTCTGTGAAGCTCAAGGAGAAAGAGCAGGGGAATGAAGAAGGGGGATTTTCAGATGGTGATGCCATCTGATGTCAGATGCCAGTCTGACCCCTGTGGAGGAGAGAAGGAAGGAAGCAGAACTGAAGGAAGTGTCTGGGGTCGCAGCCAGCCCTAGGAAAGTCTCAGCCAGGTCTTGAGCCAAAGTGGCCTGTTGGAAGAATCCCACATCTCCCAGAAATAGCCTGTGCAAGTGACTGTGCTTAGTCATTGGCCGGGGAGCATGGCCTGGGTTCAAATGCAATGATCTGGATGGTCAGGGTCTGGAGAGGCAAGAGCTGGGCCATCAATTATGCTTCCAAAGCAGGGGGTCTGAGTGGCCCACTTTCATGGCCACTGCGATAGCCTAAAACCACATGGCCAGTAAATAAATAATAAATAATGGGACTAGGATTTGAGCTGAGACCTGTCTGACTGAAAATCCCACTTTTTTTTGCCATGACATCCTATACCTATGGTCTTGGGAAGACAAACTTTACAAACTTCCCAGTCATGCTAAAGGCTTTCCTGATGCCATAAAGTGCAGTGTTGATAAGAAGTGCCACTGGGAACATGTTTGGAACTTTCTCAGATCATTTCAAAAAGCCATGCAGACTCCTGCAGCACAGATTTCTAACACCAAAATCTAGCTGGGTAGCGTGCATTTTATTTCTGTTCTGTGGGAAAGTTCAAGGTGCCCTGAAAGAGAAAGCAGGAGAGACCCGATGGAGATGGGGAAATAGAGAGTGTCAAAACGTCTAAGCAATGGGTGCTCCAGGGAGGAATGGGGTTGGTGTTAATAGACCAGGGTCTAGCTCAAGGATTGTGTTGTTGGCTCCTCCGCGCATGAGAACTGCTGGAGGCCAAACCCCTGCACTTGACTTCTTTTCCACGGGCCCTGTTTGTATCTTCCAGTGGGCTCAGCACATCATTTTTAGGAGAGGGTGTTACTTGACTGCGGTGTTTATGGTGTTTGAATTCTTAATTCCTTGCAGTTGATTTGGAAACATATAAATAAAATAAACACACCACATGGTTCTAAGCTTATTTTTTTTTTCCTGGGAATAAACTAGATTGATCGGCCGGCTGTTTGAACTGTCGCATATAATGATTAAAACCCACATATTTTATGCTGGCGGTTGGTAAAATAGCAGGGAGTGCTCTTCGATTATATTGCTTAAAGGCTGTAAAGCTCCCCTCTCTCCTGGTTACAAAAATGTTTGCCTTTTGGTTGACTGATTTTGAGGCTCACTTGTTATACTACTTATTCAGGTTGGAAATCATTAAACAAAATGATAGCTCTTGGTTTAGGAGACTGACATCTAAAAACAAAATGCTTCTTGCTATTGGGTGCCCATCAGTTTCTCACTCCTATTAAAAATCGTTCTTTTCCCATATGGAAGCCCACAAGACCAAGCTTTTGTTAAACAGATTTAAAACACCAATCATCACCTCGTTAATCTTCACACTCTTCCCTGTTAAACGGGGACAAGTGTCATTACACCACACTGGGCCAACACCAGAAAGAGTGCAGTTCAGTGGGCAATTATAGGTCTTACAGGAACAAACAGGCACTCAATTCCCACTAAAGTATCAAGGTTGAATCACAGAATGATAAAGTATTAAAGCTGGAATTTTCCGTAAAGATGGAGAGGCAGGGTTTAAGAGCAAGTGCCCTGGAATTACCTAGTGCTCCTCTCAAATGGAAGCTCTGATTTTTACCTGCTTCGGCAAGTTTCTGAACTCCATTAGGCTCAGTTTCCTCATCAATAAAATAAAACTAATGAAAGTATCTGCTTCATACTGTGGTTGTGAGATCATGCACATGAAGCACTTATCACTCAGAAAAGTGTAGTTTAACATTATTAGGGTCAAGCTCAAATCCTCAGAGATTTTAGAGGTGAGGCTACTGAAGCCAGAAAGGTTGTGCCCAAAGTCCCAGAGTTGTGCAAGGTCATTTAAATTTAACCCTGCTGGACAGACTGGAGCAGACTCACTACCTCCCCATCCCACCCCTTTATACAGGGAAGACCTCGCACAAGTCATCTCTTGTTTTTTTTTTTTGTTTTTTTTTTTTTTGAGATGGAGTTTTGCTCTTGTTGTCCAGGCTGGAGTGCAATGGCGCGATCTCGGCTAACCGCAACCTCTGCCTCCCGGGTTAAAGCGATTCTCCTGCCTCAGCCTCACGAGTAGCTGGGATTATAGGCATGTGCCACCACACCCGGCTAATTTTGTATTTTTAATAGAGACAGGGTTTCTCCATGCTGGTCAGGCTGGTCTTGAACTCCCTACCTCAGGTGATCTGCCTGCCTTGGCCTCCCAAAATGCTGGGATTACAGGCATGAGCCACCACGCCCGGCCAGGTCATCTCATCTTTTTATGTCTCTGTTTCTCTTCTTCAAAATGCAGAGTGCTCATCTAGGGTCCATGGATGATGCTCTGAAGCTGACTGTACTGAAGCTTGACTGAAGAGGGTCAGTGGCTTTCATTATGGGCTCTGAGACCCAAAGAAAGTGCCATAATGGCAAAAACCGCAGTGACTTTTGCACTAACCTAATAAAAACCACGAAGAAAGATGCTCAGATCTCTCTGTAAAATTCTGTGACTCTAAGGGTGGATAATGACCCAGCTGGGCCATCTTAACTGACTGAACACACCTGCTTCCTGAGCAACAACTCATTTTTGGTGTTCGACCTTGTCAAAGCAGTATCACATAATATTTCATAACAAAACCCAAGGCGGGCATTTGGGCACCACTTTATAGAACTTGAGATACAGAGAAAAGAAGTAACACAAAGGAATAGTGAGGCTTTAAGGAATAAAAAAAAAATTAGTTTTCTGGCCGGGTGCGGTGACTCACACCTGTAATCTCAGCACTTTGGCAGGCCAAGGCGGGCAGATCACTTCAGGTCAGGAGTTTGAGACCATCCTGGCCAATATGGTGAAACCCAATCTCTACTAAAAATACAAAATCAGCCGAGCGTGGTGGCGGGCTCCTGTAATCCCAGCTACTCGGGAGGCTGAGGCAGGAGAATCGCTTGAACCTGGGAGGCAGATGTTGCAGTGAGCCAAGATCGCACCATTGCACTCCAGCCTGGGCAACACAGTAAAACTTCATCTCAAAAAAAAAAAAAAATTAGTTTTCTATCATGATGTGAGGGAAAGGGAAAAAACAATTTCATTTTTTTTCTGGAAATGAGCAGAAAATGGATAATATTAATTATGTCAGTGAGGATCTTGAGAAAGCCAAGGATGAGTCAGAGTTAGGAGTGTGAGAGATTGATTTGGGGAGCGGGGAGAGTGAAAAATAAAAGGGAAAGAAGCCAGACTGGGCAGGAAAAATCTTCAGACCATGATGCAGCTCTGACATTTGCAAAATGAACGTGCATGCAAAGCATGGAAAGCATAATTGGGCACGGAAAGCTTTGGAGCACCATGTAGCTCTGGCAAAGTCTTGGCCAACCCATGAGAGGAGTTTTGTGTTGGGCAGAAATATCCATGCCCTAGTGCCCCCCACCAGCACCACGCACCACACCCAGTTGTTGGCTGAAGGGGCTAACAGCTAACTGCGCTCTTTACAGCTGAATGAGAAGTCCTTTCTTGGAGGGATATCTAGGCAGTGTACCTCAATGACCGCCACTCAAATATAATTCATTTTCTGTACTTTGGGGAAGCAAATGAAAGGCAGTCATCTCTGATCCCAGTGGAAATAAGTGCTGTTTGGTTAAATGTCAGCAGAAAATGTCATCACTTATTGGAGTAGTTTGTTGCCAGGTACCAGGGACTCCCCCACAAAGGTCTACTATTTGACTGGCCAGCAAGTCCTTGATAAGGGACGTGTATGCATTTGCGAAACCTCCGCAAACACCACGGATGGATAACCAGACTACTCTTAACCCAAAGTCGATTTCCACGGACACACTATAGGGCACAGATATCTGATTTGGAAGTCTGAAGTTTGGAGTCCAATTCTTTTTCTCTTTCCAAGGTGGGAAGTGGTGTTAGATTTCATGTTTCCATAGTAAGATGAACAGATGAACGTGGTACTTATGTTTTAAATTATGTAAGTGATTGTTTCTGTGACTACATGAAGAAATAGAGAGAAAATGAACAGGCTGTGTAGCTGTGTCCTCTCTGGAAGGGATCCTCCTAATTTGCCTTTGGATCGGCTCAAGGTGATTTGTAATCCTTTGCTCTTTCCTTGGGCAGGTTGGGTTCCAGTCTTGAGTCTATTTCCCTCAGAGAGTAGCCCATCAGGGCAGCCTCTGTGTGGGGGTGGTCAAAACCAGCTCCAAACTCAAATCAGTTAGGGATGCCTGGCACTAACCTATAAGATGAATCTCATCAGCTTTCAGGCACAGTCCCTTCAGGGGGCTACTTGTCACCCCTCTCTGCCTACAAAACTTCCATGAGGGAGGTTTTAGGGTGGGGTTCAACTCTGGCTCCTGCCAGGGAGACTGATAGGAGCCAGAATGCCTGCCAGTTAGGATAATTTTGGCTGCAAGTAACAGAAAGCCCTGATTCAAACTGACTCAATTAGTAAGGACATTTCTTAGCTCATTATGTATCAAAAACTATTGTAAAGTTTCAAGTACAAATTTATTTTTTTAATGTTGATAAATGGTAAGCTGGGTGCAGTGGCTCACGCCTGTAATCCCAGGACTTTGGGAGGCCCAGGTGGGTGGATCACTTGAGGTCAGGAGGTTAAGACCAGCCTGGCCAACATGGTGAAACCCCATCTCTACTAAAAATACAAAAATCAGCTGGGCGCAACGGCGTATGCCTGTAGTCCCATCTACTCGGGAGGCTGAGGCAGGAGAATTGCTTGAACCCGGACGGAACACGGAGATTGCAGTGAGCCCAGATTGCTCCACTACACTCCAGCCTGGGCGACAGAGTGAGACTCCGTCTCAAAAAAATAAATAAATAAATAAATAAAGTTGATAAATGGCACAGAGTGCCAGGGACTCAGAGCTGGGTAGTGTATCTAGAGCCATAAGTACTGAAGCATGGAAGTTCCTCTGGACCTGAACATGAAGTAGTTAGGAGCTTTGCCTATTTCTCTAACTGTGCTGTGTCTGGCTGTGTAGCTTCCAAGCCTGGCTCTCTGGCCCTCCCTGAGGCTCTGAAAGCTACTTAGTATTTTTAATAAACTCCTTAAACTAGTGAAAGTGGATTCTAATGTTGGCAACTAAGAACTCAGCTGGATTCAGAAGAGCATATGTTTAAGATTAACCCAAGCCAGGTGCGGTGGCTCATGCCTGTAATCCCAACTACTTAGGAATCGAGGTAGGAGGATCACTTGAAGTCAGGAGTTGCAGACCAGCCTGGCCAACATAGGGAGACCCCGTCTCTAAAAAAATTTGAAAAATTAGCCAGTCATGGGGGTGTGCACCTGTAGTTCCAGCTACTGAGGAGGCTGAGGTGGGAGGATTGCTTGAGCTCAGGAGTTTGAGGCTGCAGTGAGCGATGATTGTGCCACTGCACTCCAGCCTGAGTGACAGAGCAAGATCCTTTCTCAAAAAATAAAATAAAATTAACCCAGTAATGTTGCCACAATTCCCAAATGATTGGGAATCAGTATCTCAGAATTTTTTTCCAAAGTAAAAGTACCTCTTTCAAATTGTAGAAAATTAGAATGCTTTTGGTTCTTCTACATGGGCATTTACCTCCACTAATGTCAACAATCACCAAGCTGAAGAATGTTCATAGGCAAGGAATCTGTTGAAACAGAAATTCCTACTTTGCAATGATATTTTGGATGTTTCTTCCACGGTCTAAGAGCCTCATTAGCAAATGCCTGGCACTGACCTATAAGAGGATCCTCAAAGTTGTACCCTTTCCTTTAACTAGTACCACCATCTCTTACTCTTGTAATTATGACACTGAAACACCAAGTATGATCCACTTACTGTAATCAGAAATCTCCAGAAGCCCTGAGGCAGTGTTTTATATCCTGCAATGGCATGGTGAAAACTATTTATGGTTATCAGAAATCTCCCTAGAAGGGTAAGGGAATAGAAATGTCATTGAAAACAAAAATGTCACATGCATGAGTATAACAGACTTAACTAACAAAGTCAGCCCACTTCCCTCCATTATATAATGGACAATGGTAACTGTTATACAATTAATCCACTCTTTTTTTTTTATCTGAAAGGGGAAAATAGATGGTGCCATGAATTTCAGGGTTACTGGAATTTGGAAAAAGCTTTCTCTCTAGTGAAGTTTCAACTTCCCTTCACAAGAACTATCTAGAGACTCCTAATTCCAGTCATACATTAATATTTTATTCTTACATTAAGATAGCCTTTAAAGGCTGGGCGCGGTGGCTCAAACCTGTAATCCCAGCACTTTGGGAGGCCAAGGCGGGTGGATCACGAGGTCAGGAGATCGAGACCATCCTGGCCAACACAGTGAAACCCCGTCTCTACTAAAAATACAAAAATTAGGTGGGCATGGTGGCGCATGCCTGTGGTCCCAGCTACTCGGGAGGCTGAGGCAGGAGAATCGCTTGAACCTGAGAGGCAGAGGTTGCAGCGAGCCAAGATCGCACCACTGCACTCCAGCCTGGTGACAGAGCAAGACTCTGTCTCAAAAAAAAAAGATTGCCTTTAAAAAAAAATCTGTACTCCAAAACTCCAATGATTCTACACAAAAAACCTGTTAGAAATAATGAATTCAGCAAATTTGCAGGATACAAAATCAACTCACAAAAATTGGTTGTGTTTGTCATACTACCAATGAACAATCTGAAAGGGAAATTTAAAAAACAATTCTATTTACAATAACACCAAAACAATAAAATATTTGGGAATAAACGCAACCAAGGAAAGACTTATACACTGAAAACTACAAAACATTGATGAAAGAAATTAAAGAAGACACGAATAAATGGAAAGACATCCCATGTTCATGTATTGGAAAACTTAATATTGTTAAGATGCCAATACTACCCACAGTGATCTACAGATTCAATGCAATCCCTATCAAAATCAAAATCCCAATGGTAATTTTTTTTGCAGAAATAGAAAAAAAAACCCTAAAATTCATATGGAAGCTCAAGGAACTCTGAATAGCCAAAACAATTTTGAAAAAGAACAAATATGGATGACTCACGCTTCCTAATTTCAGAACATTACAAAGCTACAGTAATCAAAACAGTGTGGTACTAACATAAAGACAGACCTATAGACCAATAGAATAGAATAGAGAGCCCAGCAATAAATGCATGCATATATGGTCAAATGATCTTTGGCAAGAGTGCCAAACCCCTCAATTAGGAAAGGGCAGTCTCTTAACAAATAGGGTTGGAGAAACTGAATATCCACATACAGAAGAATGAAGTTGGACATTTATGTTACACCATACAAAAATTAACTAAAAATGGATTAAAGACCCAAACTTAACACCAAAAACTAAAATTCCTACAAGAAAACAGGGAGAAACCTCCATGACACTGAATTTGGCAAGGATTTCTTGGATATGACACTAAAAGCACAGGCAACAAAAGAAAAATAGGCAAATGGGACTACATCAAACATCAAGGGAAATAATAAACAGAATGAAAAATCAGTCCATGAAATGAGAGAAAGTACTTTCAAATCATATATCTAATAAGGGTTAATATCCAGAACACATACAGAACTACAACTCAACAACAAGAAAAAATCAAATAACCTGACTAAAAAGTGCACAAAAGACTCGAATAGACATTTCTCCAAAGATCATATACAAATGGCCAACAAGCTATATGAAAAGATGCTCAATGTCATGAATCATCAGAGAAATGCAAATCAAAACCACAATGAGATATCACCTCTTACTCATTAGGGTGGCCACTATTAAAAAACAAAAAGAGAAAATAAGTGTTGGTGAGAATACGGAGAAATAGGCGTCCTTGTGCGCTGTTGATAGGATTGCAAAATGGTGTGACCACTATGGCAAACAGTATGGCAGCTCCTCAGAAACCTAAAAATAGAACTACCATATGACCCACCAATCCCACTTCTAGGTATATACCCAGAAGAATAGAAAGCATGGTCTCAAAGAGATGTTTGCACATCTTTGTTCAAAGAAACACTTTTCACAATAGCCAAGAGGTGGAAACAGCCTAAATGTCCATCGATGGATGAATATAGTATCTGCATACAATGGATATTATTCTGCCTTAAAAAGGAAGGATATCCTGTCACACGGTACAACATAGATGAGCCTTGAAGATAGTGAAATAAGTCCGTCACAAAAAGACAAATACTGTATGATTTTATTTACGTGGAGTATCTACAAGTAGTCAAATTCATAGAAACAAAGTAGAATGATGGTTGCCAGGGACTGGGAGGAAATGGGAGAGGAGAATTGTCTAATTTGTATGGAGTTTCAGTTTTGCAAGATTAGAAAGTTCTAGAGATTTGTTTCACAACAATGTGAATATACTCAACACTGCTAAACTGTACACTTAAAAATTAAGACGGTATCTCACGCCAGTCAGAATGACACTTATTAAAAAGTCAAGAAACAACAGATTCTGGCAAGGCTGTGGAGAAATAGGAATGCTTTTACACTGTTGGTGAGAATATAAATTAGTTCAACCATTGTGGAAGAGTGTGGCAATTCCTCAAAGACCTAGAACCAGAAATACCATCTGACCCAGCAATTCCATTACTGGGTATATAGCCAAAGGAATATAAATTATTCTATTATAAAGATACATGCACATGTATGTTCATTGCAGCACTATTCACAATAGCAAAGACATGGACTCAAACTAAACGCCCATCAATGATAGACTGGATAAAGAAAATGTGGTACATATACACCATGGAATACTAAGCAGCCATAAAAAGGAACAAGATCATGTCCTTGGCAGGGACATGGATGGAGCTGGAAACCGTTATCCTCAGCAAACAAATGCAGGAACAGAAAACCAAACAGCGCATGTTCTCACTTATAAGTGGGAGCTGAATAATGAGAATACATGGACACAGGAAGGGGAACATCACACACTGGGGCCTATGGGGAGGGGGCAGGGGGAAGGAGAGCGTCAGGTAAAATAGCTAATGTATGCTGGGCTTAATACCTAGGTGATGGGTTGATAGGTGGCAGCAAATCACCATGGCATACGTTTATCTACGTAACAAACCTGCACATCGTGCACATGTATCCCAGAACTTAACATAAAATTAAAAAAAGAATTAAAAAAAAGTTAAGACGGTAAGTTTTGTGTTATGTGTTTCTTACCACAATAAGAAAAAAAAAATCTCTGTACTTCAAAAAATATAACATGAAGGTACATGTCAAATCCAGAGACCTCTGCCATAAGCATGCACTCCATTAGCATTTGAGAGCATATCAACGTTTTCAATTGATTTCTTTTCTTGTCCCATATTACTGTGCAACTGGGATGTCAGACTTTGATTTCCAGTTCAAGTGAAGGCTGCTCTCCAGTATTGTCCAGAATGCAATGCTTAGGCCCTTACCTGCCCAGACTAGTAGAAATCCATTTATTCCCTCCCTCGATGTCCTCTTACGTGCTGAGAGCCCCTTGGGAATTTTAGCATCCTAGCCTGAAAATTCCCACTTCTCTTCGTGAGAATCAGAACTCATAGCACCCTCTTGACATTGGATAACACCACAGTCATCACCAGCTGGCTGCAGACCACCAGGCCAGGGGAACATTGCAGCTGATGGGACCACTTGTCCCCACCTATAGCTGCCAAAGAAGGGATGTAGCCGGGTGTGGTGGCTCATGCCTGTAATCCCAGCACTTTGGGAGGCCGAGGCAGGCGGATCACCTGAGGCCAGGAGTTTGAGACCAACCTGGCCAACATGGTGAAACCCCGTCTCTATTAAAAATACAAGAAATTAGCCAGGCTTGGTGGCAGATGCCTGTAATCCCAGCTACTTGGGAGGCTGAGGCACGAGAATCGTTTGAACCTGGGAGGCAGAGGTTGCAGTGAGCCGAGATGGCGTCACTGCACTCCAGCCTGGGTGACAGAGCAAGACTCCATCTCAAAAAAAAAAAAAAAAGAGAGAAAGAAAAAGAAGAAGGGATGTAGACTAAGAAGCCATGTGATGTGAGAAATAACAAATCCAGTGGCTGGGACTCTTTGGACCCATCTACATGGCCACTTTACCAGGCTAAGCCTGTCCCCAGGAGGACTGCACTGGGACAAGTTCATGGGTGCCCTACACTCCAGACCTAGGATTACCAGTTCTGATTCAAATTTGCAGCCAGTCCACTGCTCCAATCTCCCCCGCCCCCATAGCAACTGCATTGCAGGGTCCTTGGTGCCATTTCCTAACCCCTGTGTTTGTTCTCTGTGGTCCAGGTCCACATCAACAGATTTCATCACTGGATCTCAGTGAGAAGGCTTGGTGCTGACAGTGCCTTTCCTTCCAGAAGGCCCTTGGCCTTCTTATACAAATTTTCCCATCCCCCTGCCAGCAACCTTCAAACTCTGTATATCATAAATTTGCTGAAGGAGGAATAGAAGAAGAAAAACTTACCAGGTACCAAATTACAACCCTTCTATATTTTTTAAATGGATGAGTGGGATGGAGGTAGGTTCAGTTAGAAATGTCAAGGTGGAAGGACTTGGAGAATATTCTTCACTACAGCTTTTTACCACCAGCCAGTGGATTCAACTCTGAAAAGCCCAATGACCTTCTTTTAATACTCCAATCTTTCTCACCCCTATGTTTCTCTTTGGATCTTTAATTCTGTCTTTGATGACTTCCTATAAGTGTTCATTGAGTTGAATTGTTTGTGGGGTAGAGAAACAAAGGTTATTTTGAACAGGCACATTCCCTTGGGTTCAGATCAACTGTCAATATATTTTAATAAGACACAATTATCCCTAAAGGCAGCGGAAGGTGGGTTTGTTCTGGGTTTGGCAATGAGGATTCACGTTAAGTTTTAAGGCCATCACACCCATAATTCCTTGCCTGGGCCTTGAGATGTAGCCATCTGCAGAAGAGGGGTGTGTGTGTGTGTGTGTGTGTGTGTGTGTGTGTGTGTTTTGGGCAGAATCACAAAACCAGCTATGGGCAGGAGAAATGATGCAAAGTCTGAGAACCAGGTTAGGAATAGAATAACCCTTGGATGGCCTCCAGGTGCAGAGGAACCAGTTCTGAGTTTTCCACAGGGCAGTTCAAGATCATCTTTTTTTTTTTTTTTCCTAAGTGCTGAGCTTACTTCTCTATGAAGGTCATCTAAACACTGGCTGATAACTTATACCTTCCTGGAAGACAGTGGGAATTTTCCCAAGAAAATAGCTTACAGTCTATTTTAGGTTTTAAAGTTACAATCTAGATTCTAAATTCCATCCAAGATAGGCTTATATTTGGTGATATTGTCTTCCAACCAAAAACATGTATCAGTTCCCTTCTGTGTGCTAGGCATCATGCTAATTGTGAACAACGTTTATTACCTTTATTATTTCAACCACACAACATCTTATGAAATACATGCATTTGGGCCGGACACAGGGGCTCACGCCTGTAATCCCAGCACTTTGGGAGGCCGAGGCGGGTGGATCACGAGGTCAGGAGTTCGAGAGCAGCCTAGCCAACATGGTGAAACCCCGTCTCCACTAAAAATACAAAAATTAGCTGGGTGAGGAGGTGCACACCTGTAATCCCAGCTACTCAGGAGGCTGAGACAGGAGAATAGCTTGAACCTGGGAGGCGGAAGTTGCAGTGAGCCAAGATCGTGCCATTGCACTCCAGCCTGGGTGACAGGGCGAGACTCTATCTCAAAAAAAAAAAAGAAAGAAAGAAAGAAAAAAAGAAATATGTGCAATTATCTCCACTTTGTCAGTGGGGGAACTGAATGTCAGAGCCTCCCCAAATTCACATGGCTTGTTAGTGAAAAGTAGGAATTTCAAACCTGCATCAGGCTGCCTGCTTAGCCTGTATGTGCCCACTATACCACGACACTGCAGTACCTAGAAGTTCCAGCTTTTTCTCTTCATCCTTTGGGATGGAGGTGGTGGCAGCCATAATGGATGGAGAAAGATGGATGGCAGGTGTGTGTCTAAGCATGGCAGAGAAAATGGGCAGAAAAAAATGGCCAGACAAGTGAATAGCTGAGCAATGATGGAGAAGTGAGGAACATATTCCCAGGTATGGTACAGCCTAAAAGAGCTGGGAAAAGTTTGCTCCAAATACTAGATCAGAGAAGCTGTGTCTCCCGTGGTACTATATATTAGAGTAGCAATTCTCTCCATTCTTTGCCTATATAGTCCAGAACTCGTTCGGAAGTTTAAACCATGAGTTCAGGGTCATAAGCTGATTCCTGTGTGATTCAGTCTGGTAAACATGTGGCACAGCAGATTGCATTGTTGTCCTCAATTCTTTGCCCTTCCCCACATCATACCCTCTGTCTTGTGGCTTTATAATTCCTCTCACTAGAAGCAAAGTGTACTTCCCCATCTCATTGATGATACTGGGCTTGGCCATGTGACATCCTTTGGCCAGTGGGATGTTAGCAGAGGCTTAAAATGTGCTTCGCAGTTGGGCTTGTTCACTTATGTCTGTGCCATTTTTGTGAGCAGAGCATGGCCTACATATCCTACTAGTGCAAAGAGGATGAGAGGCACTTAGAGTATACCCAGGCCCAGCCTGCTCCTTAGAACCAAGCCCAGTCAGGGCTAGCCTAGATAAGCCAATCCACAGATGCATGAGCAAGAATAAATGATTGTTGTTTTAACATAATGAATGTGTTTTGGGGTAGTTTATTATACATCATAATTGTGGCAGTAGCTGACTGATACATAAGGAATACAGGCATAAGCAGCAACTGACAATAAGTATCTAATGGTGTGTGTGTGTGTGTGTGTGTGTGTGTGTGTGTGTAGGCACCTTGAAGGGGGTTTCAGCACGCATCTTTCACCATGATGAGATGCAACACTTCTTCCACAGCATCATCCTCACACAGCCAAAAGGACCATGCATCTACATGCATACCAATACCAAGGGAATTTCTTTTGCTCTTTTTTTTTAACTAAACAGTAGGACAGCTGTTTCTACAAAGCCCATAATTCAAATGTTGTGACTGGGATGCTTCTAAAGTTTCCCTTTTCAGTGGGTAACACCTGATAAACCAATTCCCTCCTGGGTATTCATGTGTAACTAGAAGCCTCAATGATGTAGACACAGCTGTGGTAGTCATAGAAAGGATTGGCTATGGGGTTCAGACCAGCGGTATGCTATAACAGACTTGCACCAACTTGCAAGAGCTAATTGTTAAATCATCAGGAATTTTGCAAGCCAGTTGTTAAACACAGTCATTATTAAAAATTAAATTACATAAACATACACTAGACCTCACCCTGCCGCTCAACTCTGCCCTCAGTTCCCAGGGCCCATCCTGCAAGATGTCTATAGTAGCAGGTCACCTGACTGTGGCTGTGTCCCAGTTATGATTCCTGAACTTTTCCCTTACGCCCTGGCACTGCCTGGTCATAGCTCCTCCCCCAAACCCAAGCCCAGCTCCTGTCATACGGAGTCTTCTTTGGTCCTGTTGTCTTTCTGTTCAGGGAATCTCATTTGGGCTGTAACTCAGAGCTCCCTGTAGGCTTGACTCTTGCTCTACTCTTGAAAATCACTCACCCAGATTCTAATATCTTCGGCCAAACCCTAGCCAAGTGACCAGCACTTTCAGCCTCTCAAAAGAGCTGTATGTTGACTGCCTGCCCTGACCCAAACACTAATCATAACTCCTAACCCTAATCCCTATCCTCTAGCCCTAGACCAAACTTGAAATCCTAATGCTAACCCTAATCTAAACTCCTAAAAATCACCCTAAATCCTAGCCCTAATGGTTGCTCAAACCCTTAACCCTAACCCAAACACCAAACTCCACCACAACATTAACCCCAAATTCTATCACATAACTCCAATCCCTACTCCCTAACCCTAACCCCCCAAACCCAACCCTAACATGTAACTCCAATGCCTAACCTTAATCCCCAACCCTAACCCTAACTCCTAACCCTAACCTCACCCCTAACCCCCAATCTCTTTCTCCAGGATCCTCTGCCCGCCTTCCCACTGCTACAACCACTTCTCCATGCTCCCTTACAGGGTCAGCTGCTTTTCTAGAGAAGGACTCTATTTCCCCAAGCCCTTTAGGCCAGTCTAGGCCAACCAGCTGGAAACTCTTTGGTCAACACTTGGAGGCTTCTCTGAGTGCCTGAACCATATTTGGGTCTAACTTACCAATCCCAGCATCTCCCCGCCAGCCCAATCCTGCTCTCAAAAATCATTTATCTCCCAGCCCAATCCCGAGACAGATGACAAGCATCAGTTACATGGGAAATTAATTTAGGCGAAAAAACTCTTCCTTCCGAATGTAAATTAGGCAGCTTGGACTCTGGAGCCAGCCTGCTCAGCCACTTAACTCCTTGCGTAACCTTGGGCAAGTTACCTTTCCTCCATATGTTCCTCTATAAAATGGATGTAATAATAGCACCTCTCTCATAGGGTGGTTGTGAGGACTAAAATGAGTTGATATATAAAAGCACTTAGAACAGTACCTGGCACCATAGTAACCACTAAGGAAATGTTTGCTTTTGTAACATTATTATGACTATTACCCAAAAAAAGTGTACATTTTCCTTTTCAGACTCAACTTGCTTTTATAAAGAGGGCAAAAACAACAACAACAACAAACTAAACATGCTTATTTTAGAAATACAACAAAGAACAGAAAAGTATTAAAAAGAAGGAAAAAAAATAACCCACATCCAGCCAGCTACTTAGATTTCAAGGACAAAAGATAATTTGACTTTGCGAACAGTCTGCATGTTAGTAGATTTAGAGTTGCTGCAGCCAGACCCAGCCAAGCAGAGCTGTACTTTGATTTTATTTTGCTCTTGGCACTCAACTATAATTCCAGGCATAACATGGGGTCTCTGTATGTTTGTCTTTCCCATTAGGTTGGAAGCTCCCAGAGGAGAGAAACAGTGTCGTTTTAATCTCTGCATTGCCAGTAATGCCCAGCACAGAGCCAGGCCAGGAAAGATGCTCTCTAAATGACTATGTGCCTTGTTCCCCGCAGTTGTAACTAGTTTGGAATTCAGTTTCACAGCCCTTTGCTCAGAAATACAGGTTTCTAGCAGAACTATCCTCGAAATAAAATGTAAGAAAAGAATTTCCCAGTGGAATTTGTTAGGGTTTTGTATTACCTCTTCTCACAAATCTTTCAAAAGGCTGCTTTCCTCCATTGGGTAATTTCAAACATTTTTACCACTGGGTAACATAGCTCATTAAAGCAGTAATTTTCCACTTGCAGGTACAAAAATGAAAAGAAGACTGGCCAAAACCATTCGCCAAAGAAACATGGCATCCGTTCAGAGCTTATTATTTTTACTAGCTGCCTGCCAAAGACCACAAACCAACGGAGGGCTCTTACTCAACACAGACAACTGTATTCTAATCGACATTGTTCCCTCTCTTAAGTAAGCTTACCAAGTGATAGCAAGTGCCACTCAAGCAGTAAAATGAGAAATGGAAACATGAGGCTTAATGTAGCATGAACATGGGGTTTTTTAAATTGCTTTTTTAAGAAAAATTTGGAGGGAGCAAAAGGATTGAACAGACATGTCAATTTCAGTGAGTAATCCCGCTTTCCATCCTAGCCCACTCTGCCCTCACCTTTCGCTTTGATCTTCTCTCCAGTTGGCCTGATATTCATGGCAGAAAAAGCTGGTCTAACCACACTTTCCTCTTTCCATAAAGGCATTTTATGATGTTTCCATGCAAACCCAATATTCTTACTGACAGTGAAGTAGGGGACAGAGGCAATAAAAAAAGTGGATGTGAAAGCTTACAATACAAAAGAAGAAAGGCTCTTCTCCCAAGTTATGAGCAGCTTCTAAATCACATAGAGCATCAGCATCGGCAGAAAATAGATGTGTATGAAAGATATGCTTATGTGTTACATAAATCTATGTGTCTGCCTGCAAAAGCTGATAATTAAGAAGCAGAAGAAAGTAATCAAGACTTGACTCTGTATCCCAAAACTCAGGAAAGTGCCAGGGTTGTTTTGTCATTGGTGTTTTTCCTCCCCGGTAATAGATTCTCTTCCCTCTTCCACAAGCATTTTGTAAGGCTATGTTTAGAATAGACGTCAGAGCTGGGAAACCAACCTGCAAAGCAAGACTTTCCCAAGGGTGTCATCTTGTGGTGCTTCTGTGTATTACAACATTTCTTCGACCTGATGCAGACCACAGCTGGAAACAAGAGGCAAATAACTGTGAATCAGTCCTTTGATTTACAAAGTTGAATCAGTCCTTCGATTTACAAAGTTGAACCTTTGCGACTTGGCATTAGATAGTGTGTGGTGGGTGTCAAACACACAGGTGCTGAGAGATGGTTTAAAAATTTTAAGTGCTGCCATAATGTGGAAGTCATACATTAGGAGACAGAATGGTCGGCCTGAACATTCAGCTAGTTTCATAAAATAGCACACTCAGCACCCCCCTTCTTTTTGTATCAAGCCATAAAAATGTTTACAGGCTGGGCACAGTGGCTCACACTTTTAATCCCAGCATTTCGGGAGGCCAAGGTGGGCAGATCACCTGCAGTCAGGAATTCGAGACCAGCCTGACCAACATGGAGAAACCCCCGTCTCTACTAAAAATACAAAATTAGCCGGGCGTGGTGGCGCATGCCTGTAATCCCAGCTACTCGGGAGGCTGAGGCAGGAGAATTGCTTGAACCTGGGAGGCAGAGGTTGCGGTGAGCCGAGATCGCGCCATTGCACTCCTGCCTGGGCAACAAGAGTGAAACTCTGTCTCAAAAAAAAAAAAAAAAAAGGTTTACAAAGGGTCACTGAGGAAAGGTTCATGAAAATACAACTTCTATAGAAAGGACTTAGAATCGCTGCATTTTAGAGATAGAAGAATCCCTTTAGAGGTGGGCTTAAGCTGGGGACCATAGTCCTGCTTTAGGAAAAATGAACTCCTTGAAATTGAATATAAAGAGTAGTGTGTTGGCACATACCAGCATTTTAATACATAGAGAATCTATCATTTTTATCAGATTATCAAAAGAGTCCGTGGCCTAAAGAAGATTAAGAACTAATGCTTGGGGCCAGGCGTGGTGGCTCATGCCCATAATCCCAGCACTTTGGAAGGCCAAGGTGGGCAGATCACTTAAGGCCAGGAGTTCGAGACCAGCCTGGGCAACATGGTCAGAGGGGAAACCCCATGACCATGGGGAAACCCCATCTCTACTAAAAATACAAAAATTAGCCGGGCATGGTGGTAGGCACCTGTAATCCCAGCTACTTGGGCAGCTGAGGCAGAATTACTCGAACCCGGGAGGCAGAGGTTGCAGTGAGCCAAGATCGTGCCACTGCACTCCAGCCTGGGCGACAGAGTGAGACTCTGTCTCAAAAAAAAAGAAAGAAAGAATGCTTGAGATCCTAGCCTCATATCCTCTATAAAAATTCTGTCTACAACAGCCTTGACAGATTCAGTTACTCTCAGGTTAAACTTTACTGTTGTAGAGACACCACTACCTTGAGGCAGTTGTTTAATGCTAATTGCTTCTAAGCATTCAGAAGTTTCATACTGCGTTGGACTGTCAATGGAATGTCAACCCACTGGGCTTAGTTCTACTCTCTACCCTACCACAGCCTGGTCCAGACCTTTTCCAAATGTCATCCCTTTGCATCTTTTGTGTTAGCTTGATGTCCTTCCTCCATGTCTCCCCCTTGCCAGACTATACCTACCTAGCACTTACAGCTTTCATTTGCCATGACTTTCAGAGACCTCATTTCCCAGGTACCCTGTCCCCTTTTTATAAGAGACAGTGATTCTTTGAAAACTTGACATACAAAACTGAATGCACTACCCCCAATGACAGCCCCTTCCACCTACAGATTGCCTTATTTGAACTTGTTCAAAACACTCACACTCTTTTCTATTTCTGCCTCTCTCTCTTCTTTAACCAAGAGTCTTTCACCATTTCCAGTTTAAAGAGCATTCTCTTTAATAAACAATAAGAAAAAGGGGGAAATAAACTAGGAATTGTACGGTTCTTTCTCGTGGTCTTTTGCTTGTATCACTTCACTCACCCCAAGCAGACCTATTTTCTCCTTATTTTATTTCTGGTCTAAATATAGCACAAATGATTTTTGTATTGCTGACATTAGACTTTCTGAAAATCTGGGCCATTCTATCTTTTGATTTCCAATCTGATAAACTTTTGACATGATTTGTGTTGATTCTTTACTGATGTCTGGTTTCTGTTTCTGTACATATCCCTTCAAAATCAAAGCTATTGAAGAGCTGAAGCCTCGACGGCTTCTTTAGATCCACCCCATTCCTCTCCTCTCCAGCTTCCTCTGTGGTTATATATTATGAACAATTCTTCAGCAATCATTTTCTCTTGCTCATCTCTGGTTTTTGGACTCTCCAGCCATGAGCTCATGACCATATTTTTTTGGTAAATTTTTTGACGTGTTCTTTCCCAAACTCTGGGGACATGCCTGGGGATCCCTTTCTTGGCTATGTCAAATTGTCCTTGTCATTTTCTCCTGTTTCCTGTCACCTCCACCATCACCTCATTGATGATCATTAGCACTGGTATATCAGTTCTCCTTATGGCTTCATCAGCACTGTGAGGTAATGACAGTTAAACAAAAGGGACAGTGACAAATGATCAAGGCTGGTGATGAAACTAGAAAGAAATGGATAGGAAGGACAGTTCAAGAAGGAACTCTACAAATGCTGACTGTCTTACAGTTCTCCTCTTGGGCTTGGCCTGGTGCAATGGTGGCAGGCATGGATTTTTGGAGATCAGATGTGGCTCCAATAGCTAGCAATGCAGTGAACAGAAAATGTGCAAGGCCAGGGTGGGTAGAAGCTAATTCCTGGGCCACCAGCAGCACACATCTTCAGAACCTCATGAACTAGAGGACCTGGACCTCTTACAATCCTTTGGCTGGGATTTTCCCAGAAATCTGGCCAGACTGAAGGCATCAGAACATGCAGCTAAGGGACAGAGGACCACTGCAGACAAGCAGATCCACCAAACATAAGCCCTGTAGGCAGCAGGCAATTTCGTGTGAGAAATCGTCCTTGTTTGTGAAATGAACAATTTCCACTCCCTCTGGCAGACGCTATAGGAGTCCTGCCAGTATCCGCTCAGCACTCACCAGCCTTGTACGTGCCGATAGCTTTCTATTGCAAGCATCTGCAACTCTGCCTGGGGCTTTTTCCAGCTGCAGGGGGGTGCTCACCAAATACCCAGGGTATGCCAGAAGTTTCAGGAAGCGGCAATGGCAAAATGTCCCAGCTTCTCACCCCAAGTGGGACAACTCAAGCATGTGTTTGCATGGTCTCTCAGATGTGCCCAGCAGGATCAAACCCCAGTTGCCAACAGTGGTCTGCTGCTGACACCGGTAACATATCCTTTTTTTTTTTTTTTTTTGAGATGGAGTCTCGTTCTGTCATCCAGGCTGGAGTGCAGTGGTGCGATCTCGGCTCACTGCAACCTCCGCCTCCCAGGGTTCAAGCAATTCTCCTGCCTCAGCCTTCTGAGTAGCTGGTACTACAGGCACATGCCACCGTGGCCGGCTAAATTTTGTATTTTTTAGTAGAGACAGGGTTTCACCATGTTGGTCAGGCTGGTCTCAAACTCCTGACCTCGTGATCCACCCGCCTCGGCCTCCCAAAGTGCTGGGATTACAGGCGTGAGCCACCATGCCCAGCCTGGTAACATATCCTGTACTGACTAGCCGCCTTCTCTGCCCTGTCCCTCCATTCCCCACTTCCATACTGGTGCTTCCTGGGATCTCTTCCAAGTAAACTACTTGAACTCAGATCCTAGTCTCAGGCTTTCTAGGGGAATCAGCTGAAGACACTCCCTGATTATAGTTCTTTAAATTACATCCCTTGCTCCCCTTTCCCTCAGGGCTCACACAATGGCCACTCCAGGGAAATTGTTTTTCTGCACCCTACTTGGGACAAGCCATCTTGTTTTGTGCCTCCCCAGGAAAACTGTTTTTCTGCACCCTACTTGGGACAAGCCATCTTGTTTTGTGCCTCCCCAGGAAGGTAGTCATGAAGCGGTTTCCACACTTTTCCACGTCTGTTCACCAGCGCACTGCTGATAACATTAAGCACTAGTGGGAACCCTGCCTGTGAGCCAGCCTGACCACTCAACCTCAACACCTTCCTGCCAGTCCCCTAAGGCAGTGATTCTCAGGGCATGGTCCAAGGATCCCCACATCCAAATTACCCAGGGAGCATGTTGAAAATGAAGTTTCCTGAGTCCCACCCACTGAATTACAATTTCTGGAGATGAAGCCCAGGAATCTACATTTTAAATGACTTCCAGGGGATCTTACACAGCCTGAAGTTTGAGATCCACTGTTTGGAAGTTTGGGTGGTCACCAATTAGCAGCACCAATTTGCCCCAGTAAGTTCTTTGCCCAGCCTTGTTCAGCAAAACCCATAATATTCAGTGGACAATAGCAGCTGCTTCATTCAAATGGCGCCACCCTTTTCCTGTTTCTGAGTGGCCTTCCCTGAAATTCTGTATGTTTTTCCTGCCCGCGTGGACTTTTGACACTGCTTTGCTCAT
Source organism: Pan paniscus (assembly GCF_029289425.2). NCBI lineage: Eukaryota > Metazoa > Chordata > Mammalia > Primates > Hominidae > Pan > Pan paniscus. The sequence goes on along the minus strand of NC_073272.2, from coordinate 26,189,991 downwards.
GGTGCCTGGAGGTTTAGGTTCCCTGGGGTGGAATTTAGCCAATGACCAGCAGGTGTGAGCATCTCAAAGTCCAGCTGCCTTGTTTGGATTTGTGGTACACTAAAGGGGTGTAACTTACCCCCAAGTGCTCCCCTGTGGGATCGGGCTGGGACAGTGACTTCACTTAAGATCATCTATTTGCAATTAAAAAAAAAAAACCTAATGCTAAATGACGAGTTAATGGGTGCAGCACACCAGCATGGCACATGTATACATATGTAACTAACCTGCACATTGTGCACATGTACCCTAAAACTTAAAGTATAATAATAATAATAAAAATTTAAAAAAAAAAGATCATCTATTTGCTTAGCTCCCTCCCCTTCTCTGTCCTGTCCTCCATTCCCTCCCTGCCTCCCCTGGGAGCATGTCCTTAATAAATCACTTGCTTGTGAATCCTCATCTGAAGGTCTACTTCTGGGGACATTTACCTAAGAACCTATTTTCCTTACTTTTTCCTGACTTTTGCTACATAAGTGAACTTGAGAGTAGCTAATTACACCATAAATAACAGTTCTACTCAGTATCAAATTGATCACAAGGAGTTTAAGTTATATTTAAAGAAGGTGCCTGGATGGATGTAGGTTATGAAAGCTAATGCCCTTTTTCCTACTCTACCGTTTCCTCTCCCCCTTCAATGACAGCTAATATTTAATTAGCACTTATGTATTCCAGGCACTGTTCTAAGCACTCTCACATATGTCATTTAATGCTCATGGCAACCCTATAATATTGGCACATTTATCATTTCATTTTATCATGAGGAAACTGAGCATATAGATAGCAAGTGACTTGCCCAAGGTCACACAACCAGTAAGTGGCAGAGCCAGCAATCAATCCAGGCAGTCTGGTTCTGATGTCTGGGGCCAAGGTGGATTTCTCCCTTCTTGGAGATGCATTGTATTTATCTGTTTGGCATAACTTTGATATTATGGCATTTGACATAACTTTGACATTATGATGTTTGGCATAACTTTGAAATTATGGCATTTGGCATAACTGTGACATTATGGCATATCTTGTTTACCACGCACTTCATGTGACCGTATCTTGTCTCACCCCAGACATAGTAAGCCCTTTGGGAGTGGATCCAACTTTTCATACCACTTGTAGCTTCTCCCTAGGACAGAATGTGCTCTGTATGTACCTGTATATTGATTGATCATATTCTTCACCAATTTCCTCCTGCCCTGTCCTTGGTCCTTTAATCACCTCCTTTGACTACAGGCCCAGACTTCCTCTTCTTCCTCCTCGTCCACCACCATCACAGACAATGACCAGCAGGTTGTCTAAATCTCAGATACTATATGATCAACTTGTGTGTACACAGGCCCAATATCATGCATATTAGTAAAATGTAAACCTATGTAAATCCTCTAGTCCTCTTCCCAAATTAAGATATATTTTGCATACTTTTCTGTGTTGTCCAATTTGGTAGCCACTAACCACATGTGGCTATTTAAGTTTATATTTATCAAAATTAAATTAAATTAAAAATTCAGTTCCTCAGTCCCACTAGCCACATTTCAAGTGCTCAATATTCACTGATTACCATAGGGGACAGCAGAGACACAGAACATGTCCATCACTGCAGAAAGTCCTCAGACAGTGTGACTTCGGAGGCTGGCATAGATGATTTTTCTCTTGAAGACTAAAAGTTATTTCTTTCTTTCCAGCTTCTATAGACTCCTATACACTACTACTAAAATCACATTCATGTCTGCCCTAATATACAAGAATGCTGGCCGGGCACAGTGGCTCACACCTGTAATCTCAGCACTTTGGGAGGCCGAGGTGGGCAGATCACCTGAAGCCAGGAGTTCAAGACCAGCCTGGCCAACATGGCGAAATCCTGTCTCTACTAAAAATACAAAAAATTAGCCAGGCGTGGTGACACACACCTGTAATCCCAGCTACTTGGGAGGCTGAGGCACAAGAATCGCTTGAACCCAGGAGGCAGAGGTTGCAGTGAGCCTAGATTGCACCACTGCAATCCAGCCTGGGCAACAGAGTAAGACTCTGTCTCAAAAATAAAATAAAGAATGCTAATATGCTGCCTAGGATGTGGGCTGGAGGACAGAGATGAAGGTAATCTCTTCCCCAACCTCACTGGGTTTCAGAGAATATTGGAAACTCCTGGAGTTTTGCTGGCTGCGTCCTTGCTTCTTCATTTAGGGAAACTTTCTGGATCATCAAGCACAACCCACCTCCCCTGAGCCCCCAGTCCTCAGAGGACATGGGAATGTGAAGGCTTTTAACACAAAACTACACAACACACGTTTTCCCTATCAATGTCAAAAACTCTGGTTAAAAACAAAGTGGGACAACTCATTAATAAAAAATCAAATCACTTGATCAAAAAATGGGTAAATAACTTAAATAGACATTTATCTAAAGCTGAAATATAAATGGCCAAGCATAAGATGCTCAACATCATACATGATCAAAGACATGCAAATCAAAACCACGATGCGATATCGCCTCACACCCATTAGAGATGGCCATTATAAAAAAAAATTTAAAAAAAAAAACAGAAAATAACAAGTGTGGGTGAGGATGTGGAGAAATTAAAACCCTTGTGCACTGTTGATGGGATTGTAAAAGAGTGCAATCACTATGAAACACAGTATGGAGTTTCCTCAAAAACTTAAAAATAGAACTACTGTATGATCCAACAATCCCACTTCTGGGTGTACACCCAAAAGAATAAAAAGCAGGGTCTCAAAGATATGTTTGCACATCTGTGTTCACAGCAGCTTTATTCACAATAGTCAAGGGGTGGAAGCAATCCAAATGTCCATCAGTGGATAAGCAGCATGTGGTATATACACACAATGGAATCTTACTCTGCCTTTAAAAAGAAAGAAATCCTGTCACATGCTACAACATGGATGAACCTTGAGGACATTATGCTAAGTGAAATAAGCCAGTCACAAAAACACAAATACTTTGCCTGAAGGGGCAAAGAGAAGGAAGAGTTACCAAAATGGGTGGGAGCTATAGCTCTGGGAGAGGGCTGCCGATGGAAGTTGTAGCTCTCACCAGAGGAAAAAAGCTGCTGACCAGCATAGCCTGGCAGGGAGTGAGCTGCAGGAATAAGTACGCCTACCTCTCTCTTCCTATCTCAGATCTACTGGTGTCCTCCATTGTCTGGACCAAACCAGAAGCAGCCACTCTCCAGACTGGATCTGGAGGGACAAATGGGGAATATTCAGCCCAGGGACTAAAGCTATTTTCCATTTGGCATTGAAGGTATCTGGAGACTTTGAAGACATCTGGGTTACACATATACCGACCAGAGCCATTATCTGTGGCTTATCTCTGTCCTATCAAAAGGCAGCCCCCAAATCATTTCTTTTCTAACAAAGAGCAGCCTGAAAACTTGAGCTACAGACATAGATAAGCAAGCTGGAAGCTTGCACAGGTGAATACCGGCAGATGTGCCAATAAGAAAGGGCTACCTGGAAGCCAGCTATGTTCAACATGGAGGCTGCATCTTCCCTTTTCTTTGTCACCACATGTACAGTAAAAAACCAGGCAACATGGCACCAGCCAGGTAGAGAACCCATCTGCATAATAAAAGGTTAGGGTGGAGTGGCCAGCTTCTTCACACACTATGCAAATGGCACACCTGATCCAACCAACTTTTTGTGCCCTATGTAAATCAGACACTGCCTCCTCAAGCTCATCTATGGAACATTCTGCATCTCACTGAGGAAGTGGCAACCCATTTTCTCCTGGATCCCTCTCTGCACAGAGAGCTCTTCTCTTTCTTTTGCCTATTAAACCTCCATTCTTAACTTCACTCCTTGTGTGTCCATGTCATTGATTTCCTTGGCATAGGACAACGAACCTTGGGTATTACCCCAGAAGAATGACACCACTTCACTGGGATGAAAAAAGCTTTGACCTCGCCTCCCTCCATGTGAAAGAATATCTAGGAGATAAAGAGATCAACACAGAGAAAATCAGAGCTGAGTTGAGAGAGGGCGTGGCAGAGAGCACTTGATGTCTTAGAGTCTCTGAAACAAGTTCTATCTCTGGACTTGCCAGTTTCCTGAGCCAACAAATCCCCCTCTTTGCTTAAACTGGTTTGAATTGGATTTCTATTATTTGCATTAGAAATGGTGTAATACAAAAGCCCTAGCACAAAACATACATGCAGACACACTGACCTATCCTACCCTCTCCACTGCAGTCACCCTTACTGTCTTCTGTTCTCTATCCTTAAAAACTGCATTCATGAAAATCTATAATCTCATTAACCCCCACAGAATTGCTAAATCATTGTGTTGTTGTAGTATGGTATAGGACAGCAAGCAACTTTAACTTTTAAGGAAAAGGAATTTGGATCAGTATATTATTAAAGATTATATTATCATTTGCAGTTTAATGTATTCTTTAATAGTATTTATAATAAGGCCAGGCACAGTGGCTCACACCTGTGATCCCAGCACTTTGGGAGGCCGAGGTGGGTGGCTCACTTGAGGTCAGGAGTTTAAGATCAGCCTGGCCAACATGGTGAAACCCAGTCTCTACTAAAAATACAAAAATTAGCCAAGTGTGGTGGCACACACCTGTAGTCCCAGCTACTCGGGAGGCTGAGGCACAAGAATTGCTGGAACCTGGGAGGCAGAGGTTGCAGTGAGCTGAGATCACACCACTACACTCCAGCCTGGGCAACAGAGTGAGACTGTCTCAAATAATAATAATGTTTAGGATATACAAGGACAAAGTTTGACCATTCTCCATTTAACAAGTGATGCATGCTGTTTAATTTATTTTTAACTAAGTATACAAGAGACAAAGATGAGGATGAGATAGTTCCTGGGGCCACAGAAAAGTGAAAAATCTCTGAGAAGATGGTAAGAGAATGGGACTTCCATATCTGCAACACCTCTTCTCCCAGTCTGCCTGACACCAAGCTTGCAGAAAATTTTTCTAGACTCACAGTTTCTACACTGGAAAAAGTGAAATTGAGGTGGACAACCACCTTCTCCACTATTTTTGGTTCCCTGGCAGGAGCTCTATCCCTGCCTCAACCCACAGGAAGCACTGGGAGTGCCTGAAGGGAAAAATATCCCTGAGGACAGCCAGAAAAAGGGAATCAGGACTATCACCCCTAGCCCTGGAAACTCTGCTCTGTAACTTGGCCAAAGGAGATGCCAAATCAGAGTAGCTGTTCAGCAGCACCGTGTTGTAGGAGGTATAGTGGCATGAACCCCAAGCCAGCCCTTCCACACTGCCAGGTTATCTCTTTTGGGACCTCCCCTATTCCTAACTGGCAGCACTCCTATCCTTTGTTAGAGTGGAGGCAAACTTGAGCTTTAAGCACCATCTAATGCCAAAAATAAGGCAATGACCTAGTGGAAAGAAGAAGAAATTCAGCAGGTAAATTATGAAGACTCTCTAAGCAAACATAACCAATAAAATTCAAAACAGGCCAGAAAGAGAAGACTAGAATAAATAATTAATCCTTCAACGCAAAGACATAGACATACATCCACAAGAGACAGTAGCAAATAGGGAAACATTATCCAAACAGACAAAGCAAGGAACCAATGGCTGATCCTAATAAGAAGGTGATACGTGAGTTATCTGACAAAGAATTCGAAATAGCAATTTTAGGGAAACTCAGTGATATCCAAGATAACACTGAAAAGCAATTCAGAAATTTATCAGAGAAAATTAATGAAGAGATGATTGAAATAATTTAAAAAACCAAACAGAAATCTTGGAACTGAGAAATACATTTTCTGAACAGAAAAATTCATTAGAGGCCCCCAACAGCAGACTAGATCAAGCAGAGGAAAGAATCACTAATCTCAAAGACAGAATATTTGAAAATACAGTCAGAGGAAAAAAACAGAATTAAAAGGAATAAAGATCACCTGCAAAATATAGAAAATTACCTCAAAAGACCAAATCTAAGAATTATTGGTGATCAAAAGGGAGCTGAGCAAGAACAAGGGGTAGGAAGCCCACTTAAGGAAATAAATAACAGAACATTTTCCAAAACTTGAGATAGATACAAATATCCAGTTACAGGAAGGTCGTAGAATGCCAAACAGATTCAACTCAAATAAGACTGCCCCAGGGCACATAATAAAATTCCCAAAGGTCAAGGACAAATAGAGGATTCTAAAAGCAGCAAGAGAAAATAAACAAATAACATATAAAGGAGCTCCAATTCATCTGGCAGTAGACTTCTCAATGGAAATCATACAGCCTCAGAGGGGGTGGGATGATATTTCCAATGTGCTGGGGGAAAAAAGAAACCTGCCATTCAAGAATACTGTATTTTTCAAATATGAAGGAGAGATAAAGCCTGAACAAAAGGAACACTATGTGCAGAAAGGAAAAAAATTGAAGGTATAAAATTCACTGTTAAAACTAGGTACGCAGACAAACTCAGAATACTCTAGTACTGTAATTGTAGTGTGCAATTCACTCTTAACTCTAGTATAAAGCCTAAAAGATAAATCTATCAAAAACAATAGCTACAGTAAGCTGTTAAAAGATAGACAATATAAAAATATGTAATTGAGACAACAGAAAGTCAAAATGTAGGGGGGATGAAGTTGAAGTGGAGAGGCTTTTTTTTTCATTTTTTTCTGTGTTTCTATTATTTTCTTTGTGATCTAAGATAAGTTGTCATCTCTTTAAAATAACTTGTTATATCCATAAGATGTTTTTGTAAGCCTAATTGTAACCACAATGCAAAAACCTATAATAGACTCACTAAAAATAAAAAGCAATGAATTAAAACACACTACCAGAGAAAATTACTTAACCACAAAGAAAGACAGTAAGAAAGGAAAAAAGGAGTTACAAAACAACCAGAAAACAAGCAACAAAAATGGCAGTGGTAATTCCTTACTTAATAATAACACTGAATGTAAATGGACTCAGTTCTCCTATTAAAAGACAGAGTGGCTGAAGGGATAAAGAAACAAGACAGAACTATATGCTGCCTATAAGAAACTCACTTTACCTATAAAGACACACATAGACTGAAAGTAAAGGGATGAAAAAAGATATTCTATGTAAGTGGAAACCAAAAAAGAGCAGGAGTAGCTACACTCATATCAAATAAAATAGACAAGTCAAAGACTGTAAAAAGAGAAAAATAAAATCACCACATAATGATAAAAGGGTCAATTCAGCAAGAGGCTATAACAATGATAAATATTTATGCACCCAGAACCACAAAAGACACAGAATAGCCAAAGCTATCCTAAGCAAAAAGAACAAAACCAGAGGAAACACATTACCTGACTTCAAATTATTCTACAGAGCTATAGTAACAAAAACATCAGGGTACTGGCACAAAAACAGACACATAGACCAATGGAACAGAATAGATAACCCAGAAACAAATTTATACATCTACACTGAACTCACTTTTTACGAAGGTGCCAAGAACATACATTAGTGAGAGGACACTCTCTTCAATAAATGGTGCCAGGAAAACTGGATATCCACATGCAGAAGAATGAAACTAGATCACTATCTCTTTCCATACACAAAAATCAAAATAAAAATGGATTAAAGACTGAAATCTAAGACCCCAAACTATGAAACAACTACAAGAAAACTTTGGTGAGACTCTCTGGGACATTTGACTGGGCAAACATTTGAGTTATACCCCATAAGCACAGGCAACCAAAGCAAAAATGGACAAACAGGATCACATGAAGTTAAAAAGCTTCTGCACAGCAAAAGAAACAATCAACAAAGTGAAGAGATAATCCATGAAATGGGAGAAAATATTTGCAAACTACCCATCTGACAAGGGATTAATAACCAGAATATATAAGGAGCTGAAATAACTCTATAGGAAAAAAAATCTAATAATCTGATTTAAAATGGGCAAAAGATCTGAATAGGCATTTCTCAAAAGAAGACATACAAATGGCTAACAAATGTATATAAAAAAGCTCAACATCACTAATTATCAGATAAATGCACATCAAAACCACAATGAGATATCATTTCACCTCAGTAAGAATGATTTTTATTTAAAAAGGCGGGGGGGGAATAACAGATGCTGGCAAAGACGTGGAGAAAGGGGAGCCCTCGTACAGTGTTAGTGGGAATGTAAATTAGTACAATCACTACAGAGAAGACTATGTAGGTTCCTCAAGAAACAAAAAATAGAGCTGCTATATGATCCAGCAATTCCACTACTGGGTATACACCCAAAAGAAAGGAAATCAATATATTGAAGAGATATTTGTACCTCCATGTTTATTGCAGCACTACTCACAATAGCCAAGATATGGGATAAACCGAAGCGCCCATCAACAGATGAATGGATAAATAAAATGTGGTGTACATACACCATGGAATATTATTCAGCCATAAAAAAGAATGAAAACCTTACCACCCAGAGTGATTGTGAGGATAAAATCCTATGTGGTGAGAACATTCAAAAGCCTCTTCCAATAAATGTGTGAGGTTATAAAAATAAATAAGTAAATAAAAGCACTGGACCCCCCAAAATCCCACGTGGACTTGGATATGCTTCGTTATCTGCAAAGCCCCATACAAACATAAAGGATTTGTTTCTCTCAGGAGAAATGCTAATGTCATTGGCAGCAACATAAATGGAACTGGAGGTCATTATGTTGAGAGAAATAAGCCAGACACAGAAAGACAAACATCACATGTTCTTACTCATATGTAGGAGCTAAAAAAGTGAATCTCATGAAGGCAGAGAGAAGTTTGGTGGTTGTCAGAATCTGGGAAGAGGGAGTGTATTAGTCCATTCTCACGCTGCTATGAAGAAACACCCGAGACTGGGTAATACATAAAGAAAAGAGGTTTAATTGACTCACAGTTCCGCATGGCTCAGGAGCCCTCAAGAAACTTACAATCATGGCTGAAGGCACCTCTTCACAGGGTGGCAGGAGAGAGAAGGAGTGCCAGCAGGGGAAATGCCAGATGCTTATAAAACCATCAGATCTCCTGAGAACTCACTCACTATCACGAGAACAGCATGGGAGAACTGCCCTGATTCAATTACCTCCCACTGGGTCCCTCCTGCGACATGTGAGGACTGTGGTGATTACAATTCAAGATGAGATTTGGATGGGGACACAGCCAAACCATATCAGAGGGCATGAAGAGAGATCAATTAATGGGTACAAACATAAGCTTAGAAGAAACAAGACCTAGAGTTTGATAAATCAGTAGAGTGACTATAGTTAACAATAATCTATTGCACATTTCAAATAGCTAGACGAAAATAAATTCGTCCTAGAATAAACAGACGATAAATATTTGAGGTGATGGATATCCCAATTACTCTGATTTGATTTTTACACATTATATGAATATATCAAGTTATCACATGTACCCCAAAATATGTACATCTATTATTTATCAATAAAAATAAAAACAATTCAAAAAAAGTCATAGCGAATACTTTTTTAAAGTATACAAGCAAGAACATGGTTTATCTACAAATTCAAAATGACATATTAATATCATGTTTGGGGATCAAATGTGTATTAAAAGTAGATTGAAATTTAACTATGTGTTGAATCCATCCAGACTGCTTCCATGGCCTGTTATTTGGAATTCTTGACTTTTGCACTTTAAAAAATACATTCCTTTATTATTATAATTTTTGTATTTTGTTTCTAAAAGAGGAGACACAAGCACTTTTTGGCAGCTATTTGCAAGCACTTCTTCAGAAGTAATATGCTGTGGAAATGGATAATTTTATTCTCAATAAAGGAAAAGCCAAGTTGGATAAAACCTTTTTATCCATATAAAATCTTTTAATCCATATCCACTATCCATATAGTGCATATTCCTTTTTATCCTTTTAACTTTTATTTTGAAGAACTAGAGATATATTGATGTAGTAAGAAATGATAATATGAATGTTCCTTACAGGTGTAAGGTCAAAATTCAGAATTATAATTTTTATGTCCCTCATCAGCTCATTCTATTTTTTTTTACCATCTTAACCATTTTAAGTGTACAGTTCAGTAGCTCATTCTACTTTAAAATCAGTATTTTTGATGCCTCCTTTCTGAACCCAATAATCCACTGTGAGAATAAGTTAGACAATTGAATAAAAATAATTGAAAGCTGTAGAATGGTCAAAACCCCCATAGCAGATGAGGCCATCACCTGAGTGACAAAAGAACCAAGCGGATGATGCTGGAACAGGCCTGCTACTAACAGGCACAGGATCTTGACTGCCCCAAACAGCCAGTCAACACTTGGAGGCTTTTACAGTTGAAATGAAAACAGATTCCACTATTATTTTTTAAAAATCATAAACCTCAGAACACTTTCACAAACCCCGGAATATTCTTAGAACCAAAACTGAAGTTAGAAATCTTAGATTCATATCCCAGTTCCACCTCTCTCTAGCTCTGTGACTTGAGCAAGTTATTTTCTTTTTCTTTTTCCAATGCTCAGTTTGTGAATAAACAAGTGAGGATTTAAAATATCTACCCAGTGAGCCTGGCCAGTCTACAATCTGGGCACACCACAGTCAGAAGCAAAGACAGGGAGAATGTCAACTTGAACTTGGCTTAAGTTGTTCTCACTTCAGTTTATTATCAAACCAGCAGATGGATAAAAGCTGTGCAAAGAATAAAAGTGATAATAATCCAAATAAGTGAACAGACGTAGCTCGTCAAAGCAGCTCTAACAGTGTGAGGAGTCTGCCAGGTCAGAGAAACAAAAAAAAAGCCTAAACTCATTATATCATTAGACTGGGGCAGGGCCATGTCACAATAGCAGTGGTTTTCAAAGTATGGTCCCCAGACCAACGTTTTTGACCTGGGTATTTGTGATAAATACAAATTCTTGAGCCCCAGCCCAGACCTACTGAATCAGGAACTTTGGGGCTGAGTCCCAACAATTTGTGTTTTAACAAGCCCTCGGGGGCATTCTGATTGGAAGCTCAAGTGTGAGAACCTGCCTTATGGCATGAGGCAATTCTTCTGGAACTGGTTTCATGTTCTTGTTATTTTTCTCATGGGCCTGGTTACCACCCAGGATGATTGTGAGGATAAAATCCTATGTGGTAAGAACATTCAAAAGCCTCTTCTGATAAATGCATGAGATTATATAAATAAATAATAGCACTGGCCAAAAAAAAAAAAAAAACTCAAGTGGAATTGGAAATGCTTCGTTATCTGCAAAGCCCTATACAAACAGAAAGGGTTTGCTTCTCGCAGGAGAAATGCTAATAGCTATGAATTTAACGATCGGTTCTGCATGGCACTGGCCAATTCAGCCCTATAATAGGTACAGGATTGGGCTATCCCAAAAGGCAATGGCCGGTAGGATCTTTTCCCTGCGGCCTTTGGGGATCACTTGCATTTTTACATGTGAAGGAGGAATAGATGGTGCATCAAGAGCCTACTAGCTTGAACTATCTGCCTGGGACCCAGTCTCCAGGAACATCTCCCAGGTTTGCTGTAAACAGCAGCGTCCAACAGAACTTTCTGTGATGATGAAAATGTTCTACAGCCCGCATTAGGCTACACTGTCCGTTGTGCTAGCCACTAGCCACATGTAGCATTTAACAATATGACTAGTGCAATAAAGGAACTGCATTTTAAATTTTATTTCATCTTAATTTGAATCTCCACATGTGGGATGTAGTTATACTAAAACATAATTATTCTTTGTTTACCTGAAATTCAAACGTAATTGGGCAACCTGCATTTTTATTTGGTAAATCTGGCAACCTCGGTTAAAGATTATCAGTGACATTGACATTAACTCCTCCCGTGGAAAGTTTGATCGAGAGATTTTCGCTCATGACCAGAGGAAGCAGATTTGATCTTACCTTGGTCAGAAAGGGCACGGTGTTCTTTTTGGAAGAAAATTTTTGAAGGAATAATGGCTGAGAAAATCAATGTAACAGATGACTAGAAATACAAAATTGTACTATCATTCGTATACTCATGCTTATTTCTCTGCAACTGAATCCATTCTCTACAGACAGGTTTCAATGGGAAACGGAAAGCAGTCCAAAGAGCCTAATTCAGTCAGGGATAATTCTGGGCTTGGAGCATGGTCCTAGGTATTACGGAGGAGCAGAGAGGAATGGTATCTATGGGTCATGCAAAGAAAGGATCGTAAAGCAAACCTTCCCTTCTTAATTGCTTAATCTCTTAGTCACCTCAATGGCTTATTACCTTATGAAAGTAATCATGAGACTGAAAAAAATAAGACCAAGATTCTTGCCTTATGACTATGCTTATGCTTTTGCTTTGCTTCAAAGACAAACAAAAAAAAGTATGGCAACCAGAATATTGCTAGTTCTCAGACAATATTTTCTGGCTGGGTGTGGTGGCATACGCCTGTAATCCCAGCACTATGGGAGGCTGAGGCAGAAGGATCGCTTGAACCCAGGAGTTCAAGACCAGCCTGGGCAACGTGGTGAAACCTCATCTCTACCAAAAACAGAAAAATTAGCCGATCGTGGATGAGCACACCTGTAATCCCAGCTACTCCAGCTGAGGCTGAGGTGGGAGGATCGCTTGAGCCCAGGAGGCCGAGGCTCCAGTGAGCCGAGACCATGCCACTGTACTCTAACCTGACAACAAAGTGAGGCTCTGTCTCAAAAACAATAATAATATTATTATTTTGCTGACAATGCTATAATTTCAAGACGTGATTAAATAGAGATGCCTTTATCCCTCTACACACTCTAGCCCTCACTTTTTGCCATAACTATCTCCCCTTTTAAGAGATATTGACAAGAAATCAGTTCTTAAGGCCTCTAAGCTCATCTTTGATATAATAAAGAAGGTATTATTTTGTAGTTACTTATTTGATAACATTATTTTTAACTAGAGGAAAGGATTTTGAAACTGGCAGTCCTTCCCCAGGAATAGCAAAGGAACTTGGTGTTTTTATTAACTAAACATCATTCCAAGAGTTGATTCTTACAAAATTCAGGTCTTCCAGTTTCCAAGAATTTTTAGGTCAAAGAGTAATGGTTGTAGTTTTCGTCTTTCAAAAGAAGGTTTTGATGTAACAAACATAGCCAGCAGGTTTAAAAAATGAATCGTAATAGCATTGTGTCTAAACCATCACCTTTGATGTTTTCCTATTTTCTCTATGGCCTAAAATACTCACATGGATATAATTTTAGCTTTGGAGATCTGATGACTTGGGAACCAATGGGTCTCCAGCAAGAGATTATTAGCGCATGCAATTGCTCTCCTCTCTCTTCTCTCCCCTCTCATGGGGTCTTTCTCTCTTTTCTACCCATTTCCCTATGAAAAGGTATTGAGTCTGGAAGACAGCCAGCATTCTAGTATTTGAATGGTTTAAATGGGTTTAAGCCATTTAAATGCGTTTAAATTTCAATAACTCAGGTTCAAATTTGGAATTACAGCATTCACCCTGGAGGGCCACCATGTGATTTGCATCCAGACAGGTTCTCAAAATGTGGATGGTCCCTGATCCAGCAGCAGCAGCAGCAACACCTGGAAACTTGGAAATGCTCATTCTCAGGGCCCACCCACCCAGACCTACTTGGTTGACTTCAGTTACAGTTACCTGAGTATTCTATCAAAAAAAAAAAAAAAAAAACCTTTCATGCTTCTCTTTCTTTCTTCAGAGTAGAAGAGTAGATCATCCTTCTCACTGGCACATTCAGACTCTTCTCCATGGAGAAGAGCATCTTTCAAAGAGTGTATGGTCCCAGGACCATCAGCATCAGCATCCCTGGGAACTTGTTAGAGATACAAATTCTCAGGCCCCACCCCAGACCTGCTGTATCAGACACTCAGACAGTGGGGTTCAGCAATCTGGGTTTTAACAAGCCCCCTTGCGATTCCAATGCATGGTTGGGTCTGAGGAACAATGAGATAAGAGCATTTCCTGCTATTGAGCCTATTCTATGACTTAGATTTATTCTGAGATACCAAACAGCTACCACAGCCCTATTAAAAAAGCTCTTTGAGTAGTTTACAAGCCCATGGGATTGGATTCTTTTGTCAGTCTGCCTTATCCTCAAAAAGGTATTAAAAAGAGTAAACACCATTCACAATATTACTCTGTAGATATATATCTGTGTTTCTCAAGAGGATTCATTGGAGGAAGGGTGTCTGAATTAGCTGTGTGGGATCTGTGTGGATGGGATGGCAAGTGGGGAGAGTCGTGGATTTGAAAATGCCTCCTTTCCTCCTTGATGTAGGGGTGTGTGTGTGTGTGTGTGTGTATGTGTTTAAGTTAGGTTGGTAGAACAGTCTGGCAAGATTCGAATCTACTGGGGTATGAAAGCCCATTTTTATAATCCACTCATCGTGGCCCTATCACTGAACTCTTGATCTTTTTTTTAAACCATATGAATGTGAGTTTCCTTATTTAAAAACAAGTAAGTACAATTTGGTGACTATTCACCACATCATGCTATGCTCTATGTATGATCCTTAACATGCATTATGTCTATCGGTCATCACAGCAACTTGGGGAGGTTGGAACTCTCAAACCCATTTTGCAGATGAGGACACAGAGGAGGCTTATACAGATGAAGCAGTTTGCCCAAGGTAAGTAGACAGCAAGCATCAAGAGTCAGGATCTGAAAGGCCACTGTTTCAACGATGCTATGCCACCTCATGTGAACTTTGCATTTTCTGATTTGATTAGGGAAGACAATGACCATGCACTAAATGTTGAAAAATGACACATTCAATGGATGGAAAAGATATTTTAGTCTGAATGTAATTGTTTTGGGATTGGGCCGTCCTTTTCAAACTTGACTGTGTATACAAATCACCTGGGAATCTTATTAAAATGCAGATCCTGCTGGACGTGGTGGCTCACTCCCGTAATCCCAGTGCTTTGGAAGGCCAAGGCAAGAGGATCGCTTGAGGCCAGGAGCTTGAGACCAGCCTGGGCAACATAGAGAGACCCAGTCTCTACTAAATAAATAAATAAATAAATATAAATAAATAAATAAATAAAATGCAGATCCTGATTCAGCAGGTTTGCAGTAGAGCCTGAGATTCACATTTTTTTCATTAAAAAATAGTGCTCTTTATTATAAATTACTGAAATGTTTCTTTTCTGAATAGAAATATAAATATGTGCAAAGTTTGACTTGGATTAGGATTTTATTGAGTTCTTCAAGCATCTCCTAATAGCCTCGAGGGCGTGAGTAGGGGGGAGGAGAGAGGACTGGAGGTGGAATCTTTATAAAAGAGTGATTGAGACAGATTGTAAACATTATTAAAAAATAAGAAACGAACAAAAAAATAGAGAAAAAAACCACCCCAACACACGACTGCCCTGTCCAGCCCAATACCTGACACAGAAAACTTTGTGTTTGTTTAGTTGCACCCCCCCCCACTCCCCACCACACACACACACACACACACACACACATACAAATCTGTTCCAGGTAATTCCATCGCTGCTACATTCCTGTAAGTTGTCACTGATCAGTGCTATGACAGAGCGGGAGCACCTGGGGTGGCAGCAGTCAGCATCTCCGATGACCTCCAGCTTCCCTCACCCAGGCAGGAGGGAGGGCTGTGCAGGGGCTGGGGGCAGTGGGACCTGGTGGCTCTGCTCTGACCACGAGGCGCCTGACTGGCCAATACTTACTGGGCTAACACTCCCAGTGCTCAGCTGGAAGGCATGGGTTTCCGCCCCCCCCCCCCCCACTTCCCTGGCTGTGGGCTGGCTGGGTGCCCTCCGGTGAGTCCCTCAGCCTCTCCACGCACTCCACGCATCCAGGCTGAGTGTGTGGCTTTCCTATGCTGGGTCCGTCTCCATGGGACAGGGAGCATTTAAGGCGAATGAGAATCACATTTCCAACCAGCTCCCAGGTGATAACGCTGCTGCTGAGCTGCAGACATTTCAAGTAGCAGGAGATGAGATACAGTGTTTCTAAATGTCTTGTTCATGTATAATATCATTTGATCCTTACCTAAGCCCTGTGAAGTAGCCATTATTATTTCTACCTCTTAGATGAAGAAGTTGTGAACTCTTAATCTTTAATTTAAAAGGTGAACAGTATTGTAGCTCCTCGGTGCATTTATACTATCAACGAATCTAGGGGTATTCTTTCAAGTATAGTGGGTATAAAAGTATGGTTTGACCCCCAGGCTCTCCCCCTCCAATTCCTCCTTCGCATTCCTGCCTCATAAACTATGCTAAACCACAGCTCCAATCATAGCGTTTCTCCCCCAATGGTGGCTCCCCAATATTTCCCAAATTAACTTCATATTTCTCATTTGGCATTCAAGACTGAAACTGTAGATTTTACATCGAATTGTATGAAATTGCCTTTTTAATGGAGCAAAAGTATCAAATATTAGCAATCTCATATGGTTCGACCTAATATTATCTGCCTCATATTTACTTTGTTAAACTTCTCTATAGCCTTTTTCTTTTCCATATTGTAATTATTTTTTCTCTTTTTTTTTTTTTTTTTTTTGGAGACAAGGTCTTACTCTGTCACCCAGGCTGGAGTGCAGTGGCGTGATCTGGGCTCACTGCAATCTCTGCCCCCAGGTTCAAGCGATTCTCCCACCTCAGCCTCCCCAAGTAGCTGGGACTACAGGCACGCACCATCTCACTCAGCTAATTTTTTAATTTTTTGCTAGAGACGGGGTTTTACCATGTTGGCCAGACTGCTCTTGAACTCCTGACCTCAAGTGATCTGCCTGACTTGGCCTCCCAAAGTGCTGGGATTACAGGCATGAGCCACCGCACTTGGCCCATATTGTAATTTTTAAGTTTCTTGTAATTTTAATACTTAACCTGCTAACGACCAGCCCCAACTTCTGGTGAAAAAATCTCAGAAAAATAAAAAGAAAATGTTCCCTCTTCCCTGCAGCTTCAGAGAAGCAGACACTATTATGTGACACAGAGCCAGTCCCATGTCATAAAATTCTAATGGGGAACATTCATGCAAGTATCTATCCCACTCTCCTTGCCAGCGTGGAGGCTTGGATGAAAGACCATAATCCTAGTCTGTTTTGTTACTATAAAACTGTCCTTGGAAGTGTTATTTCTAAAGAAATGTATCTCTTAAGTTACCTGGATATCAGAGTGTGTTGCTATGTCCTGTGAAATGGCACCTATAACACCTAAAAGTCTGCAACTCTGGTTGGTCATCTTATTAAATAATGTGTTGCCCTGGTAAAAATAATACGGAAATTGTCAATTCTGTTTTCCACAAGGTAACAAATATTTCGGTTAGAAGCCTTTGTTAAGTGGAAGAAGAGCTTTAGAATTTCTTTTTCTCCCTTTAGGCATTTTCAATCCTGTGATTCTGTTGGCTTCCTTATTCTTTTTCTTTTTTTTCTTTTTTCTTTTTTTTTGCAACAGGGTCTCAGGGTCTCACTCTGTCACCCAGGCTTGAGTGCAGTGGTGCAATCATGGCTCACTGCAGCCTCCTTGGGCAAGCCATTCTCCCACCTCAGCCTCCCGAGTAGCTGGGACTACAGGCACGCACCACCACGCCTAGCTAATTTTTTTTTTTTTTTTTTTTTTTGAGAGAGACGGAGTTTCATCATGTTGCCCAGGCTGGTCTCAAACTCCTGAGCTCAAGCAATCCGCCTACCTCAGCCTCCTGAAGTGATGGGATTACAGGTGTGAGCCACCATGCCCCACCTGGCTTCCTAATTCAAACAGTAGAATCTGTCTCATTTAAATTACCAAGAAGATCCATGCTACGGAGCCAGCCTGTCTCAGCCCTTTCCTTCACTTCCGCTCTGCACGTACACCATGCTATAGATAGCGCCTCTTCTGCGCTGATCATCCTCCACTGTTCCTTTGCTCGTGTGATTCCTCTACTTAGAACACCTTCTTCCCGCCCCCATCTAAACCTAACAAAATCCAAGCCAAGGTCACCTGAGGGTCACCTCCTTTGTGAGGCCTTCCCCAACTCCATCCAGTAAGATTTATTTTTAATGATATTTGTCATCGTCTCCTTGATGTAAAATCATTTATTTCCCTTCTCTCTCTGAGTAGACTTTAATCCCACTGAAGACAGAGAATGTGCCCTACTCTTCCCCACCAGTACCTAGCAAAAGGCCTTGCATGTAAGCATGCTCTCAATACTTAAAAAATGACATTGAAGGCCAGGCACGGTGGGTCACACCTGTAATCCCAGCACTTTGGGAGGCCAAGGCGGGCAGATCATCACATGAGGTCAGGAGTTCCAGACCAGCCTGGCCAACATGGCGAAACCCCGTCTCTACTAAAAATACAAAAAATCAGCCAGGCATGGTGGCAGGCGCCTGTAATCCCAGCTACTCGGAAGGCTGAGGCAGGAGAATCGCTGGAACCCAGGAGGCGGAGGTTGCAGTGAGCCGAGATTGCACCACTGCACTCCAGCCTGGGTGAGAGAGAGAGACTCTGTCTCACACACACACACACACACACACACACACAAAGACATTGAAGCAGTTTCCCTACAATCAATATTAAGGGTCATCTTGATGTAATTGACCTCTAAAACCAAACCCCTCTTCTTCCCCACCATACCTTGAAGATTCTAGGGCCTGACTCATTATCATCCTCTTCAACACTATGCCAGCAGTATGAATTCTTGATGATTTTGGTATCCACATAGATAATCCTTCCAGTAGCCTGGGCCTTCAACTCCTTGACCTCCTCTCCTGCAAAGATCCTGTTAAGACATCAACCACAGGCAACCACACTACCATGGTTTTACAGTAGAACTCATCATTATCAATAACCATAAGAGCTTCCATAATCTCACCTTCAAACCTCCCACTCTCCAAACACTGCCAAACAATCATTTCAAAATAACTGGCTTCTCAGGGAGTATGAAAAAGATGCATAGCTCCAAATATCACTTGTTAAAAATCACCCCGTTCCCCTTCCCCTTCTTACTTCCAGTGGAAGTTTAACATTTCTGTAGAGGAGCCGCTTAGAGCCCAAGAGTAATCCTGCTTAGAAGAAGGCAGGGAGGGCATTAGGGGATTTGTTTTGAAGCTCTATTTGCATAACACTTTACACAGTTCTTAGAAGCATCACTTTTCCATATCAAAGAATGCGCTCCATAGCGAAGACAGGCGTGGAGAGCTAAAGTTTCTCAAGCTGCCTCCCGCTTCACACTGACTTTCTCAAGTCTTACAATAAACTCGTTAGAGTTTATCAGACTCACCCAAAACAGTCCTTCCAAAACCTGTCTCACCAGCCATAGGCCTCATCGCTTTTCCTTCTGCTCTTTCCCATTGGAAATTGGGAGGGCAAAGCCAGAGATCTTAAATAGGCAAGGATGGGAGAAGGCTGGGAAGCAGTGTGTGTGTGTGTGCTCGTGCGTGTGTTCGCGCGTGCGTGTGTGCGTGCTTGTGTGTGCTAGTGTGCACGCGCGCGTGTGTGCTTGTGTATGTGCGTGCGTGTGTGCGCGCGCGCGCACGCGTGTGTGTGTGGCGCTCACGCATGATAGGACTTCTCCTGTTGTCCCAGAGTTGCCAAAGGTGGAAACAAAAAGCATCAGGTGCTCCCACATCCTAACGAGGGGCTGCAACCAGCCAGCAGACACGTTCTCAGAGAGTACTAAGAGATGGCAGAACTGGCCCTATTTGGACTCTGACCGTTCCCTTCAACCACTCTTTTCCAGCCTCTGTAGCTACGGCAGGATGGGAAGGGGAGGGAGAGAAGTTGAGTGTTCCTGGGGTGGGGGGGGGAGCTTTTCTTTTCTTGGGACAGAGTAGGAAGGGGTGGGGAAAGGAGTGCTGGGACTCCCCTGCTCTCCCAAGCCAAGAGTTGTATGTAGAAGGTAGACCTCTAAGAGGGTCGCTCCTGGAGAGTCGGAGGTCTGCATGAAGGCAAAGTTGGCATCCAGTTTTACTGCCTGGGCTCTTGTGGAGCTGCACAGACCCGCAGGCCCACACTGGACCACCCTGGAGCCTTGGGAACTGTGGGCGAGCTTGACGCATATTCTTTCAGGGATGTGTTGTATGTGAACCTGGAGTCTGGTGCCCCCTTGTGGTCTAGAGACATCTGAACGTGAGCGGTTCAAAAGGTACTGAGGGGCGGTGTGCCTGGAAAGCAAATGGGAGCATCACTTCCACCTTGATCCCGTGAGCCCACAGCTTCTGAATTTGGAAAGGCTCCACAGGAAGGAGCACAGGGCTTACTTAGAGAGCCGCTCTTCAAGAGGCCCCAGAGGAGTCAGAATCCAAGTGAAGTTCAACACCGTCGCCGCAGAAAAAAGAACCAGCCCCGTGCTCACAGACCCTTCACCTCACTCAGCAAATCAGAGCATCACACCTGGAAAAGGACCATTTTCGCAGGAAGATTTCTCTCTCCCTTCTCTCGTCCTCCCCCACCCACCAGACCAGAGAATACGATATTGAAATTGTAATTGGGACTGTCAGCTTTACCAAACAAGAGAGCCCAGCAAGTCATGAGGTCCACCCAAGGTGTCATTAAAGGATGGGAAAAGGGACTTGGTGCTGCATGGTTGAAAGCAGTGGTTGGGAAAAATAAAATGGTTTCACCTGTATAGTCCACCACTGAGTTGAGACTCATCAATGCATCAGTTACATGTACCCAGGCACAAGGCATAGACTTCAGAAGCAGACAGAAAGGGAGCTGAAAAATTGTGCCACTTAATAGCTTTATTGCCTCAGGCAAGGACTATCTGAGCCTGTTTCTTCACTTGCAAGTAAGGATAATCATACCTAATGGACATTATGACTAGGTTATTAAAAGGATTAGAGGCAGCATATATAAATGAATAGAAGCTACTATTTATTGATGGATGTGTTGACACATGGAGGGGGCTGTTTCCAGTTTCCCAAGACAAAAGACAAATAAAAAGAACTAGTAAAGTAGAAATAAAAAATAAGAAGTGAGGAATGCTGAAGTGCCAACCATAAATGTAAACGCAGCGATTTGAGCTACAAATTTGGTTTTGAGTTTCCCGGCAGCTGAGGCACAAAGAGAAACCTCAGAACTTGCACAACTACAGTTATCAGAAAGGAGGAAGGATGTCTTCTCAGGAGAGACAAAGCTTTTCCTGGCTCCAAATTTCAAAAGCAACATCTCAGAAGTTTTTCTGCATTGGCTTGTAAATTACCTGAAACCTTGACTAATCTTTACCAAGGGGTTTCTAAAGCTTTAGAACTAGTGATGTAGTAATTGGGACTGGGACAAATTATTGAAGGTGAAT
This sequence comes from Pan paniscus, assembly GCF_029289425.2. NCBI lineage: Eukaryota > Metazoa > Chordata > Mammalia > Primates > Hominidae > Pan > Pan paniscus. Next base: position 26,168,798 of record NC_073272.2, on the reverse strand, counting down.
GACCTAGATCTCTACACTCTGGATCACAATGGTATTCTGCAGCAATTACTCTCCTATAATTCTTTAAATTCTCTCAGTTGAACTTTCCCTGCTACATTCATTGTGAGATCACCCAAAGGACAATTAGACTCACCCCTTCTACCTCAAAGAAATGTTTTTATTTCCAACTCGTGCAGATGCTTCAGACTGAGGACAGATTTAAATAAAAGTATAGATATATTTTTAGATGAAATAGCTACATTCAAAAGGCTTTTCTCTTTCCCAGATGTAATTCTGGCCTACAAAAGCCACACTGCTCTCCCTTCAAAGGCCACAGTCACCTTTCAGGGGTATTAGCACATGAAGTAAACAGCCTTTGCAAAACAGGGCTACAGGTGAGCTTTCCCACCCCAACTGCAGAGGCACCTCCACTAATCTGCAAATGCTAACGTGGGTTTCCAGGGAAGTTGCCAAAATAAGCTCCTGTCCTCCCTCACCTTTACTTTAATCCCCAAATAGGTTTTGCTTTTACCATATGGTAATTATTTCCAAATCATAAGTGCAAACACTCACTCTGATTGGAAAATTAGCAGATTTCAAACTCAGGTAATTTGTCCCTAATGAGGAACTTGTTGAACTGAATTTAACAATTAACTCGCACACCCTTTGCTGCCTGCTATGGGAGTAAAGCAGGGAAGACAGAAGGGCAAGTCGAGGGCTGGGGCCTGGACTTCGAGTACAAGATAAAGGTTGGGATGGGGGGAAGGTGTGTTAATGGGGCTGTAGGAATATCAGGAACTTGACTATTCAAATGGATATAATATCTATGAATTCATATATAAATGAATTTCAAACATATGCCGAAGTAGAATAGTATAATGAGTCTCCATATACCCATCAACCAGCAGCTCCCACAATTATCAACTCATGGCTGATCAGGTTTCACTTCTGCAGGAGGAGCTAGAGACCCAGAAGATGCACAGGAAGGAGGTGCAAAAGGAAGAATAAAAGAGTGGTGCCGGCCAGGCACGGTGGCTCACGCCTGTAATCCCAGCACTTTGGGAGGCCTAGGCGGGTGGATCACCTGAGGTCAGGAGTTCGAGACCAGCCTGGCCAACATGGTGAAACCCCATCTCTACTAAAAATACAAAAATTAACTGGGCGTGGTGGCGGGCACCTGTAATCCCAGCTACTCGGGAGACTGAGGCAGGAGAATCACTTGAACCCGGGAGGCAGAGGTTGCAGTGAGCCGAGATCACGCCACTGCTCTCCTGGGCAACAGAGGAAGACTCCATCTCAAAAAAAAAAAGAAAAAAACGTGCAGTGCCTCTCCTCTCTCCCACTCCCTTAGGTTCCAAGCACTTTAGGGTAGATACGGGTTGTTGAGTTGACTGCTGGGAAAATGAGTGTCCTCCTGGTAGGTCTTTTGCATATGGCTGTACAGAGCCTGGCAAAAGACTGACCTTTTCCACCCTCCTCGCTCCATGGCTGGGGCCACTTGATCCTGCAGGTCCTGGCCCAGGTGACCATAGGCCATGAGGATTTCAAGAAGCTCCAGCCCACTACATGCAATCAGCATCATAAATCTCACTCCACCTGTGTGCCCCAAACCCAGGTCATGCCTGATGCTCTGTCCCCATAATCTGCTTTGCTCCTGTCCCTCTAGAACTGCGCTGACCCACACAATAGCCACTAGCCATACATGGCTATTAAGCACTTGAAATGTGACAAGCAAGACTGAGGAACTAATTTTAAATTTCATGTACTTTTAATTAATTTAAATTTTAAAACTGGTACTTGATTCAATTATGGGAAAACTTCCAAGTATGTTTGGAAAGTGAATCTACATTTTCAACTATAAGGTTTACAAAATCTAAATACAGATCAAATATTTGATGAAAATTTGGTATATGAATTGAGAGTCTCTGCAGTCGGAAGCCTCATGTAAAATGTCTCATTGAGAATTTTAAAATATTGATAACATAGGAATGATATTTGGGATATATTTGGTTAAATAGAAATTATTATTAAAATGAATGTCTCGTTTCTTTTTACTTTAAAAAAATGTGACTACTAGAAAATTTAAAATTATATATGGGTCTCATATTATACTTCTATTGGATAGCCCTGTTCTAGGGCTAGAGTCCTCTCTTCACTTGCAATTATTCTCAAGGAATATAATCCTGTTCCCAAATTCCCACCCTGTGACAAAGGCTCAATTCCACCTGACATGTCCTGTTGTGCTGGGCCTACCTGGATTTTCCTGGATGCTCATCTGCAGGCCTACCTTCTCTGCAAACTGTCAGAACATTCTAGGGACAACTGCTTTCACACAACCACTTCGCCATCAACGTTCTGCTGTTAAGCCCTGAACATGCAACCTGCAGAGAACTAATTTTGAATTTGTCCTGGGATAGCATCCAGGTTCTCATGATACTAAAATAAATAAAAAGTTTACTCACAAAATGTAGCCAGCTAATGTCTTCAAAAGGTACCCTGTATCAAAGTACCAAGTAGGTGGGGATAATTAGAAGGAAATCAACAAAGTTTGCCAAATAGTCATCTGAAACAAAGCTGAATTTATTTGCCTGCCTGGGAGGAAAGAGCCACATCACTCAAGCACAAGTTTGGCTGGTAGCTCCATGTAGTACTTGAAAGGACCAGATAGACAACAAAGGAAGGAAGTAGACCAAATCTGATGATATTCTGAGTTCAGGTCTCTAGTTGGCACCCAAAGCTAAGGAGAAACTCTTCTTTGCAACCAGTCGTTGCACTGGTTCGCTTCTTAAAAGTGCAGGCACCATTTCCAATTATGCCCAGGATGATCTGATGGACTTGGTGTCACTCAGGAAATTTGATGTGTTTTCTTGAAGTTGGCCAAGTCTTTCTTTAACAGCATCAGTAGCACATTAGTAATAGGTTTTGTCAAGTAAGATTAACCAGTTACCTGCCTCTTCACTGATGTCTTTTGGAACCGCCAGACCAAACTTCTTTTCATTTCGTTAAGGCAAAAGGCAGAGAAACATACATGTATACTTAGAAAAACAAATATTATATAAACATGGTACCCTTCAAAGCTGTAACAGAGCAAAATATAAGAGGCACTAAAACAAATACTTCTACACAAATGTTGACAGCAGCCCTATGCACGACAGCCAAAAGGCAGACAAAAACCAACTGTCTATCATCGGATGAATGTACAAAATCTGCTACATACAAACAACGGAATATTATTGAACCACAGATAGGAATGAAGTAGCAATACATTTTACAACATAGATGAACTTCAAAAACATTATGCCGAGTGAAAGAGGCCAGACACAAAAGATCACATACTGTATGACTACATTTACAGGAAATATTTAGGTAAATCCATAGAAACAGAAAGCAAATTGGTGGTTGCCAGAGGCTGGGGGTGTGAAGATAACACGCTAGTGCTTAATGGGTACAGAGATTGCTTGGTGGGTGATGAAAATGTTTTGGAAACAGAAGGGGTAGTTGTACAACATCATGAATGTACTAAATGCCACTTTACAATTGTACTTTACAATGGTTGGTTGTTCTGTGATTACCCCTTAGTTGTTAAAAAAGAAAAAAGAAAGGGAAGATAAAGGGGCACAAAACTTCATGGTTCTTTGAGTCTCACTGGAACAAGGGAAAAAATGAGGGAGCAGAAACAGCTGAACAACTGATGATGATGCATCAACAAAGAGAAAAAGACAAAGAAAAAGACGGGGGTTCTACTTAAGAAACAAGGCTACAGATATTTGAAAAGCAAACCAATAAAATGGATTTTCAAATGTTTCACTATTAACTTCTTGCAAACAACCTACAAAAAATGTAAATGATTTTATAAAGAGAGCACACAAAACATCCAAAAAGAGCCTTTTCAAAGCCAGGGAGAAAGCCTTGCTCTGTGGAGCACTAGGTGCAGACAGGGCCTTTGAAAGGGCAGGGGACTGTCACACAAGCAAATCTGCCACTAATTCCATTCCACAGCTTTAGAAGTCTCCCATGTATTCAATCGCAGTGTGACAAGGATCACTGTATTGTACTTTTTCGTTTCATTTTTCAAAATGAATGTGTAATAATTCCATTCCATATATTGTACATAAACCTATTAATCTACATACGATTACACTCTTTCAGAATTCTTCTGAAAGAGGTTTCTCAGAATTCATAAGTCACTTTCATATATATTATGTACAGGGAAACCATTTTTAAAAAGCAATGACCTTCACATCACATGAGACAGCAGGGATAGATCATGAGGACATTATGCCAAGTGAGATAAGACACTCATCAAATGACAAATGCCATATGATTCCACTTCCATGAAGTGGCCAGGGTAGTCAACTCATAGAGAAAGAAAGTAGAACAATGGCTGCCAGGGACTGGGCAAGGGAGAATGGGGAGCTGGTGTTCAATGGGCATGAGTTTCAGTGTTGCAAAATGGTCTTGAGATCTGCGGCACAACCGTGGGGATGGACTTAATACTATTGAACCGCGCGCTTAAAATAGTTAATGTGGTCCATTTTAGATTATATGTTTTTACCACCATTAAAATAAATTTAATCCCACTCTTCTTGTTAAAATATTAACTTAAAATTAAAATCTTGTTAAAATATTAACTTAATATTGTTGGTATTGCCATTTTACGGCTTTAGAGAAATTATATGTTTCACGAGTTTAGATTCAAACTGGTTGGGATTTGGACACTTTAAAACACTATATTAAAAATAATTATATCAACAGCAGCAATGACAACAAAAAGAGTAACTTAAGCAAAACAACGCTCCTTTAGGAAATCACTTCCGTTTCTAAATAAAAATCAGTGGATTGTGCTTCTGTGTAAACTGTGTACTTTAAAATGTAAAATACCGAAACATGAAAAAAAAAAAAAACTCAAGTAAAAACTGGGAAATCATTTGAGTCAATGCTCCTGTGCTTTTAAAAGAGAGACAAACTACCACAAGCCTCAGGGCGCTGGAGGGGTTGGCTTGCCTTCCTTCCTCTGACCTACCAACTGGCTCACTACTTGCACACCTGGATGCGGCTGCACTACCTGAACAGCGCCTGTTGCCAAAAACACTGGCTGCTGAGTCTGGAGCTGGATATGCTGCGGCTGCTGCAAGACTCTCAACTGCTGAGTCTGGAGCTGGATATGCTGCGGCTGCTGCTGCTGCGACTGTGGCTGCTCCTGCCGTGGCTGTGGCTGCCACTGCGGTTGCAGTTGCAGCTTCAGCGGCTGTGGCTGTGGCTGTGGCTGCTGCTGCCTCAAGACAGAGGGGAGCTGGACACCCTGCTGAGGAACCTGGGCAGAGCCAAGCAGACTCAACACAGCAGCCTGGGGCTGGGGCTGCAGACCACTTCTGGCTCTAGTGGGGTTCACCTTAAGAAGTTGCTGAGCAGGGAAGGCCTGCCCTTGTGTGCTCAAACCTAGTGCGGAACCCTGTGGCCCTGGCTGAGGAGGGTGAGCAGCTGTGGGCTGCTGGAGCTGCTGCAGGGAAACCAGCTGATGGGACTGCTGCTGCGGGCCGGTCAGAACCGCCGAGCCCTGCGGAACCTGGAGGAGTGTCAGAGGCCTGAGACCTTCCGGAGTATTTAGGAAAAACTGAAGGGGTGCTGGAGAAGATGCCTGCACTGCACCGGGCCTTGCATCTGGTAGTGGACCTCCTGAGGACTGAAGGCCACTGCCACTGATTCCTGCAGGAGCGGGGGCACCCGAGCCAGGGGCCTGCACAGGCTTGAAACTGCTCCCCAAAGCCTGGGCTCCCTGGACTGGGCCCTCCACATTGATGGCCTTTAGGCCAGTGGAGCCTGTCCTCAACTGAATGGCTGGCGCTATTTTTATGAATTTGGTGGGGGGCTGGGCAGCTGGACAGGGCCTGCTAACTTGAATGAGAGGCACAGAGGGCTTCTGAGAATGACTTGGTGCCGCAGAAGCAGCAGCAGCAGGAGCAGCAGCAGGAGCAGCAGCTACAGCAGGAGCAGCGGCAGCAGCAGCAGCAGCAGCAGCAGCAACAATAGCAGCAGCAGCAGAAAATGGACGCTTAAGAGGGCTGCCTGCCTGTTGTGGGGGAAAACTGTTACCTGAGGAAATCTTTCTTGAGCTTGAGGGAAGTTGGGTGCGGGGAGGTGGATGTTTCTCTCCCTTCCCCGATACTGAAGACTGGACCCACACAGGATCAGGCTGTTCTGGTGTTTTCCATGAAGAGAGCTGACTAACACTGGCTGGGCCACTGGAGCTGTGTGACATCTTGCCTGGACCTTTGACTTTGCTCTGCACCGATTCCTGGGCCTGACTCACTGCCCTCCCAGCATCAGTCTCTGACCCAGGCCTGAGACAAGCTGAATGGTCATCTGGGAAGGGCTGCCAGGGAGACTTCTGGCTCTTCTGCCTGGCTTTTTTACGTGGCCGTATTTTACCACAGAGAAGCGGATCATTAAACGACTGCATGATGCTTGGCTTGGTGTCCCAGGCCTGACAGCCAGCTTCCCACGCAAATCCGAAAGGGTCTTCTACCTCCTGGGCTGGCCAGACTGGGAGCTGTGGGTCAGCAGCTGTGACGGACTGATACCCTTTAGCAAGTTTCTCCACATCCACTTCTGAAGGCACGGCCAAATCACAGGGTGTGCGTTTCCACGTGTCTACACAACTTCCTGCTTTAGCAATGTTCAGCTCACAAGGCTGACCTGCTTTTCTTTCTTCTTTTTGGCCAGAAGTCGACACTCTCAGCTCAGGAGGAGGTGGACAGTCAGACTGCTCCTGCTGTGGCTTTACAGAGGACCACGAATACCTCTGGAGGCACCGTTTCATCGGGTCGGTATTCATCTTTTGCTTGTTGTACAGCAGCCTGTTTGCAGTGCAGGCAACTGCTACAGAAGGATCGAGACACAGTGGTTCAGCTGTCGCTAAGATCAGCTGGCTCTCAAGCTGAAGCTTGTCTTCCTGGCTCCATTTCTGGCCATCTCTTGTCATCATCTTCACATCATGGGCTAAAGTCTGCATCGTTGGACGTAGGAGAATATGCCTGCTTTGGTAACCAGGAGGTTGCATATTACTGGACTGCCTGTAGTCACGAACTTCTACTATGACACACCCACTATGAAAAATGTTAACCGAAGCTTTATCCAGGACATCACCCAAAGCAGGGGGTAATTCTTCTGCATCCAAGTAGTCCAGCAATGCCCTTTCTTCATAAGGCAGCCGAATGGTCTCTGCAAAGGACCCATCTTCTCTCTGGAGCATCACAGAATACCCCTGATTGCCTGGGTATAGATTGACCAGTAAACATGGCAAGGACTCTCTCCTAACAAGCTTTTCTAACAAGTTTACATTGCTTCTCAATTCCTGAGGATCCTCAGGCTCTTTTCCACATTCTTCAACATAAATGTCATAAAGTTTTTCCTGCAGAGTTTTTCCCGCCCTAGGTGAGTATCTCCTTCTAGGAGGTCTCTGTTGGGCAATTTCAATGATATTCTCTGCGCGATCCAGAGCCTGTTCTAAATCTCGATCCATTGTAACAGAAAACAGGGCCCCTAAGAGGAGAGAAAACGCATGTGCGTTGGTGAAGCAGGGTGGAATCACGGCTGTCATATTAATCTACAGGCCCGCAAGACGCCGCAAATCCACACTGAGTTCAACACGGGCACCTGCCCAGAAACCCGTCCCCAGGGAAGCGCTACCCAATCTATTTGAGGGTTTCTGAAAACATCGGTACCTGAGGGGTCGTCGTCGTGGCCGGGCTTCGCGTCTCTGCGGCCTGGACCGGAAGTGAGCGGGAGGGCCGGGGTCAGCTTCTAGGCGCGTCTGGGCACCTGCCCAGAAACCTGCCCCCAGGGAAGCGCTACCCAATCTGTTTGAGGGTTTCTGAAAACATCGGTACCTGAGGGGTCGTCGTCGTGGCCGGGCTTCGCGTCTCTGCGGCCTGGACCGGAAGTGAGCAGGAGGGCCGGGGTCAGCTTCTAGGCGCGTCTGGGCACCTGCCCAGAAACCTGCCCCCAGGGAAGCGCTACGCAATCTGTTTGAGGGTTTCTGAAAACATCGGTACCTGAGGGGTCGTCGTCGTGGCCCGGGCTTCACGTCTCTGCATGCTACACCGGAAGCGAACGGGAGGGCCGGGGTCAGCTCCTGGGCCCCGTCTATGCGCATGTGCACTCGCTGCACCGCAGGTTCTGGGGCTCCTGCATCTCTAGCCTCCTGGGCGCAAGGCTCACCCACCGCACTTCCGGGTCTGCTGCCCGCACTTGCACTCGACTACTTGCCATTTCACCTTGAAAGCATACATGCAAAAGCATAAGCCACCAACGACGGTATAGATGTATCTTTCGCACCGTGCATAGACATCAGTTTCCACAGGAATGCCGCTGTCGGGAAATCATGGGAAGTTGTCACTGGTCTTGGTGGAAACTTCAACAATTGTTGGCACTTTTGGAATCTCTTGCCATCAGTGGCAGGGCTGCTGTTGGTATCTGTCAGCCACTGGGCTGCGGAATGAGCCCGCGGTAGCAGGGCTTCCATGCCCAGAGACGCCACAGATTTGTGGCAAGCATCAGGATTCTTCCTGTCGTCGTGGAGTGAGCTCCCGCCTGGGGGTGTTCATGTAGATGCACCAGTACCTGACGTTCATTTACATAATTACTCACCTTTATTTCTCCATGTGTTGAGTTAGGGCACTTACAGATTAAAAAATTACGTGGTGGGTCATTACATTGTCTATGGATTGCAGGTCAGGATGGTAGAGAGACATGAAACCATTCATTTCTACAAGGTGATTTGCACCTGATAAGGACGAGAACAATTGTTCCAGGTGATGGCAATAAATTTTCAATGATTAGAGTAAACTGTAGACCTTAGCTAAGATCCTAAAGATGGATTTGCAGCAATATCATTCAGTCTTAGGTAATTTATGGGACATTGTTTTCCATTAACTTTGTTGCCTTGAAATCTCCCAGTTTGTTTGTTTTTGTTTGTTTTATTGGACAAGATCAATAATGTTTTTCTGGGGAGAACTACTCCATAGCCTGTTTTTCTGACTCATGAGTGTGATCTAAATTCTGCCCCTCCCTCCGCTGATATCCCAGGGTGCATCTCACTTATTAGAGAGGTATATCTGCCCTCCCTTCCATGGGATGGACTCGATCTTCAGCTGGCGAATTGCCCCTGTCTTCACTTGGGTTTCCACAAAAGCATTCCCGGAGGAGAGGATTTGAGTGGGAGTAGTTTCTTTGGGTGCTAATCCTTAGAAGCATTGGTGACAGAAAGGGGAGCTGAGTCAGGGATAGGAAAACAGACAATGAGAGACGTATTCCTGAGCACAAGCAGCTCCAGACAACTGGTCCATGCTGGGGACCTTGGAAGACAGTACAGAATAAGCCTCAGATTGTCCCTTCCTAGATGCAAGGAAGCTGGGGTATTTATTCATCCACTTTTCTTTCTCATAGACTGAGGACAGTCCTGGGAGCATTATTCCCTGACACTTCTGGTTGCCACATACAGGGGCCACCCATGCTGATGTGGCTCGAGGATGCCCTCAGACAAAGTCACAGGTGCTTGCAGTAAGACTCTGTCTGTGTGTGCAGAATGGTGAGTGCCAAGGGGAGATGGACAGGGCACCGGCAGCATTTGCTGCATTTAGGACTGAAGATAAGTGAGAGAAGTCAGCCATTCATTCTTATCGATGTAGATAATGTGCTATGTAATACATCTGGGCATATGGAGAAGTGAAATTATATTCCATCCAAGTGAAATGGGCAATTTAATGTAAGGTTTTTTCAGGTATTAAAGCTAACAAGACCAAAAATGGAGGATGTGACTCACTCTTGACTTCCCAGAGGGAAGACGCCAAGGCTACCTAGGCCACAGGTGCACTGGAAGAGGCTGTGAACCTGTGTGTGTGTGTGTGTGTATGTGTGTGTGTATGTGTGTGCGTGTGTGTGTGTGTGTGTGTCAACATGCATTAGTAGGCCTGACACTGTTTATCATGGTTGGCCATCCCCTTCACTTGTGCTGCCTAATTGCCTTGTTTTTACACAATATGATGTTGTTAGAAAAAATTACTCTGTGTCCACACCATCCTTTGAGACTTCCAAGCACGTTAACGAACACTCTGGTTCATTAAAAGATCTTCAACTACAGCCCTCCCCTGTAGCAGCTCAGCAGAGATTCACATGCTAAGAAATGTCCTGGCCAGACCTACCTTTGCTGGAGGAATAAGAGAATTCAATTAATTGCGAGATAATTTACCTAATTTTCAATTGGTAAATTTCTTTCTTGTTTTGAGACAGGGTCTTGCTCTGTCGCCCAGGCTGGAGTGCAGTGGCGCAATCATGGCTCACTGCAGCCTTGACGTTCCGGCCTCTACCTTCTGGGCTCAATCAATCTGCCTGCCTCAGCCTCCTGAGTAGATGGGACTACAGGCGTGCACCACCATGCCTGGCTAATTTTTGTATTTTTTTTTAGAGATGGGATTTTGCCAGGTTGCTCAGGCTGGTTTCCAACTCCTGGGCTCAAGCGATCCTCCCACCTCAGCCTCCCAAAGTGCTGGGTTTACAGGCCACTGCACTTGGCCTAATTTCTTTTTTCTGTACCCATTCTGGGTCAAGCATAAACTTAAAAAAAATTAAATATAATACACACAGAGTAAAATTCATCCTTTTCAGTTCTGTGAGTGTTGAAAAATATGTATAGTCATGCAACCACCACCGTAATCAAGTTATAGACTGTTCCATCTTGCAAAACAAAATTCCATCATGCATCTTTGGAGTCAACTGCTTCCCCCACCCAGAATCCCTGGCAACTGGTTATCTTTCTTCTGTGCGTATAGATTTGCCTTACCAGAAGGGCTTATAAATGGAAGTCATATAAATGGAATCATAAAACATATAGCCCTTGTGACTGGCCTCCTTCACATACCTATATTTAAGATTCATCCAAGGCCAGGTACAGTGGCTCACGTCTATATTCCCAGCACTTTGGGAGGCTGAGGCATGTGGATCGCTTGAGCCCAAGGGTTCGAGGCAGTCTGGGCAACATAGTGAAACCTCGTCTCTACAAAAAGTCAAAAAATTAGCTGGATATGGTGGTACACTCTTGTGGTCCCAGCTACTCAGGAGGCTGAGATGGGAGAATTGGTTGCACTAGGGAGGTCAAAGCTGCAGTGAGCCGTGATTACACCACTACACTCCAGCCTGGGTGACAGAGCAAGACTCTGTCTCAAAAAAAAAATCCATCCATGTTGTTGCATGTATTTGTTGTTTGTTGCTTTTCACTGCTGCATAGTATTCCATCATATAGATTAACCAATGTTTGTTTACCTGTTTACCAGTTGAAGGACATTTGGATTCTTTCCAGTTAGGCAATTATGAACAAAGTTGATGGAACTATCCACAAATAAGATTTTCTGTGAACAGAAGTTTTCATTTCACTTGGGTAAATATCCAGGAGGGGAATGTTGGATCACATGGTAAGTATATGTTTAGCTTCATAACAAACTGTGGAACTCTTTTCTAAAGTGGCTGTGCCATTTTGTATTCCCAACAGCAATGTTGAGAATTCCAGTTGTTCCACATCCTTGACAGCATTTGGTATTGTCAGATTTGTTTTTTTGTTTTGTTTTGTTTTGTTTTGTTTTGAGATGGAGTCTCACTCTGTCACCCAGGTTTGAGTGTAGTGGTGCGATCACAGCTTACTGCAAGCTCTGACTCCCAGGTTCACGCCATTCTCCTGCCTCAGCCTCCCGAGTAGCTGGGACTACAGGTAACCACCACCATGCCCGACTAATTTTTTGTATTTTTAGTAGAGATGGGGTTTCACTGTGTTAGCCAGGATGGTCTCGATCTCCTGACCTCGTGATCTGCCCGCCTCAGCCCCTCAAGATTTCTTTTGTTTTAATCCGTTCTAGTAGGTACCTAGTGTGTCTCATTGTGGTTTTGATTATTTCTTTAATAATTAGTGCTGCTGAGTATATTTTCATGAGCTTATTTTCTATCCATCTATGTTTGGTGACATGTCCATTAAAACATTTTGCCTATTTCTATTGGATTTTTTTAATCATTGAGGTTTGAGAATTCTTATATGATCTGGACACAAGTCTTTTAGGAGATACGTGTTTTGCAAATACTTTCTCCCAATCTGTAGCTATATTTTCATTTTCTTGACAGTGTCTTTTGAACAGCAGCATCTCTTAATTTTAATGAAATTCAATTTATCACTTTTCTTTTCAGGAGTGTGTTTTTGGTATCAGATCTAAGAAAAATTTACCTAACCCAAGGTCACAAAGATATTCTCCTATGTTTTCTTCTAGAAGTTTTATAGTTTTAAGCTTTACATTTAGGCTTATGGTCCATTTTCAGTTCATTTTTATATAAGGTGTGAAGTGTAAGTCATGTTTTATTTTTTGCATATGGATATCCAAACATTCCAACATCCTTTGTTGAAAAGGCTATTCTTTCTCCACTGAATTGCCTTTATACCTTTGTTAAAAAAAAAAAAAAGATTGACCATATATATGAAGTTCTGTTCTATTCCACTGATCTATTTGTCTATTTTTGTGCCAATATCATTGTGTCTTTATTGCTGTAGCTTTACAATAATTTTTGAAATCAAGTAGTGATACTTTCCAACTTTGTTCTTCTTTTGCAAAGTAGTTTTGGCTATCCTAGTCATTTTGCTTTTCCATAAGCTGTACATTTTAGAATCATCTTGTCAATTTCTATAGCTTACAAGGCCCAAATCCTTGTTCCATTAATTATTTGTGTGCCCTTGAGCAAATTATTTAACTCTTTTGTGTTCCTGTTTCTTCACTTACAAATTGGAATGATGATGATGGCTACTCACTTAGTTGTTTTAAAGTTAAGTGACATAGTCCAAATAAATTGTGTCCATAAAACAATGCCTGGCACATTGTAAGAACTCATTAAAGGTTGGCTATGTTCCCCCTCACCACCATCCTTCTAATTGCTTCAGAAACCTTTTATTTCCTGGGGACAGTGGGGAACTAATTAACAGTTTGGAGAGGAAAAGTAACCTTTTTTACCATGTTAACTGTAGTCATGGTGATGACAGTGGACTGGAGTGGAGTGAGATTGGTGGCAGGAAACAGATTAGGAAGTGATTGCAATACCCCAGTGGCAACTAATGAAGTCAGTGTTTGTGAAGATGTAAAGGAAATACTTCAGTCATGTCTCAGATATTTTGAACAGGGCTTGGTAACTGATTGTAGGAGTTGAAATAAGACAAGAGTTGGTTTTTTTTCCTATTTCTAATTCTTCCCAAGGTGAAGCACTTACTCAGGTGAAGCTTACAGTCCATTAGAACCTCACTCAGCAGACCCTCAAAACATTAGAGGAAAATCACAAGAAAATGAACAGGTCCAAAATGTACTCACATCCATGAGGCATCATGAAAACAATATTCGGGATCAAGATGCAGAGACAAAGCAAGATTAGCATTGTTACGAACTAAATGTTTACATCCCTCCCAGATTCACATGTTGAAATCCTAACCCCCAATGTGATGGTGTTCGGAGGTAGGGTCTTTGGGAGGTGGATTAGGACATGAGGGCAGAGCCCGTATAAATAGGATCAGTGCCCTAATAATAAAAAAAAAAGGCCCTAGACAGCTGCCTTGCCCCTTCTACTACCATGTGAAGACACTGCAAGAAGACACCATCTACAAAGGATGAAGTGGGCCCTCATCAGATGCTGAATCTCTTTGCATCTGAATCTTAGACTTTTCAGCCTCCAGAACAGACAGAAATAAATCTGTTGTCTATAAGCCACCCAGTCTATGGTAGTTTGTTTTAGTAGGCTGAATGGACTAAGACAAGCATCATCATTCAAAGATTCACTTACATTCATTGTACCCTACCTGCAGAAGTAGGAAAGTAGATCCATGCTACCACTTAGGCTTCCAAAGACAAAGGCTAACATCCAAAAGTCTTTTTCACTATCCACAATACTCTAGTGCCTAAATCAGCCCATAGATTGCGTGGTTTTACAAGAATTACCAAATGTGGCTTGGAGAATTAAAATTATAATTGGTGTTCAGGCCGGGTGTGGTGGCTCACGCCTGTAATCCCAGCACTTTGGGAGGCTGAGGCGGGAAGACCACCTGAGGTCAGGAGTTTGAGACCAGCCTGGTCAACATGGTGAAACCCCATCTCTACTAAAAATACAAAAATCAGCCGAGTATGGTGGTGGGCACCTGTAATCCCAGCTATTCGGGAGGCTTAGGTGGGGGGATTGCTTGAACCCGGGAGTTGGAGGTTGCAGTGAGCCGAGATCATGCCACTGCACTCCAGCCTGGGTGACAGAGCAAGACTCCATATCAAAAAAAAAAAAAATTATACTTGGTGTTCAGAAAAATAAAATTCTATTTGCATGTATTTGTGTCTATATGTTTATATATGTATATATAAGTACTAAAATTTTATATGTAAATATCTCAATGGTATAAATATATAAGGTTAATATGAAAATATAAATATATAAGGGAAACTAGCAGGTTCAGTGTATGTATAGCTTTAATATATATAATGTATTCATATATTAAAATTATATGTATATCAAATTTCACTATTTTACTTTACCCAAAGAAGTTCCTGTAGACAAAGTACCTCCTGTTTAGTCATCCTACATTTTGAAAAGAGTAAAAACTTAAAATATTTTTAAAAGAAAAAAATTGTGTCATCAGATCCATTTTAATAAGGCTGACTAATGTTACTAAGTATATAACACTAATACCAAATTACAGTCAAAATGCATTGCTAAGAAAAGATGATACCCCCAACTATAATTTTAGTTTTGTGAGATATGAAAGCTGGATATGACTCCTGGCCTACATTTTTTCTGGAAAGATTGTTCATTATCCATTCATCTGGCCCAGACAGTCATTGCCTTGTGCCATCACCATTTTTATAACAATCTGGCCTTTACAAAGCCAAGGTACAAAAGTATTATCTCATGTAAGAACCTCTCATATCTGGTGTGAAACTTAAACTCTAAGTGTAACGCAAACATTAGCTTCCCCTACTCTCTTCAAAGATGACTTTTTTACGTTATATTTCCAGAAAAGGAGGTTCCTCATCTGCCTGCTCCTGAGTCATCCACTTGGCATCACCCTTTCTGCTTTGTGAGCTCCTGTTCTGGGCCACCACCTGGGGATATGTCTTCCTCTATGTGATAATGCTGTCATGGAGCAGTGAAGGGCGGCCCAGGGTAGGCCGTGTTCCCAGTTGTGTCCTGCCCTCGATACCCCCGCAATAGCAGGTGATAATGTGTTTCAAGACTTGATTGACCGAGGCCGGGCACGGTGGCTCCCACCTCACGGGGGTAGAGTGGCTTTTTTTTTTTCCAAGCCAAATTGTATCCAGCTTTATTAAAGATACTTTCCATAAACAATCATGGTATTTCAGGCAGACATGGGCAGACAATCGTTAACAGTATGCAGCTTTCAAACTCCCTTCTTCAATGGACTACCAAAAATCAGAAAGCCACTATAAAACCCAATGAAGTCTTCATCTGATGCTCTGAACAGGGAAAGTTTAGAGTGAGGGTTGACATTTCACGTTTAGCATGTTGTTTAACAACTTTTCACGAGCTGACCCTGACTTTCAGGAAGTGAAATGAAAATGGCCGAATTTGTCTGAAGATCCACCATCTAGAAATGGAACCACTGCTCTTTTGAGGGGTGCTATCTCAGTGGCATCACTGGAAAGTCCAGATTGCCTGACACACTGGTAACCAATGACTGGAGGTGAGGTCCCAACAGATGTCTGGGTTTAAGGGAGTTAAGTCTGTGCTGAAAGGTGGAAAGGGAAAAGAGGACATAAAAATGAATTTGTTTTTCCATACCACAAGGCTTTTGAAATGCCAAGGTGGCCATGTGTGTCAAAGTCAGGGAGTCCCTCCTCCTGGGAGACAAGACAAAGTCTTGGGAAAGGTGCTTTCCCCACATCAATCCAGCTTCTGAAACATTCTATTAGTGACATGGTATTTCAAACTGTACAGTCACTAGAAGTACACAGTTATCAAAAATGCACACGCTTCCCTCAGCATCTCCGGCACCTTTAGCTCTCTGTGCCTGCTCTGTTTGACAATTTGCAGGTTAAAAGCAATATGGAGTCAATTAGGATAGATCTCTTTCACTGTCCTAATTTTCTCACTGTTATAATTTTTGCAAAGGCAGTTTCAGTGACATTGGCATGATTCAGATCACCCCATACTTCCCTATACACAACCTTTGAGGTCACCACTAATAAAAGAAATATGAAGACTTTGAGACATGGTGAGCATTAAAATCAGTTTACTGATAGACAAGATTAGGGAAAACTTAAGTAGAATTAGGTCCTGTAGGATGGAGTCTTCAAACTGTCAAAGAATCATTCAGAGACAATTGAAAATTGAAGTACTGAGAATTTTTTTTTTTTTGAGACAGGGTCTCACTCTGTTGCCCAGGCTGGAGTGCAGTGGTGTGATCTTGGCTCACTGCAACCTCCACCTCCTGGGCTCAAACCATCCTCCGGCCTCAGCCTCCTGAGTAGTTGGGACTATAGTTGCATGCCACCATGCCTAGCTAATTTTTTTGTTTTTGTTTTGTTTTGTTTTGTTTGAGACAGAGTCTCGCTCTGTCACCCAGGCTGGAGTGCAGTGGTGCGATCTGGGCTCACTGCAAGCTCCGCCTCCCGGGTTCACGCCATTCTCCTGCCTCAGCCTCCCGAGTAGCTGGGACTGCAGGTGCCCACCACCAAGCCCGGCTAATTTTTTGTATTTTTAGTAGAGATGGGGTTTCACCATGTTGGCCAGGATAGTCTCGATCTGACCTCGTGATCTGCCCACGTCGGCCTCCCAAAGTGCTGGGATTACAGGCGTGAGCCACTGCCCCCGGCCCCTAATTTTTGTATTTTTTAAGGAGGCGGGGTTTCACCATGTTGCCCAGGCTGGTCTCAAGCTCCAGGGCTCAAGAGATCCACCCGCCTCAGCCTCCCAAAGTGCTGGGATTCCAGGCGTGAGCCACCATGCCCAGCCTGACGTATTGAGGATTTACTAGCATTTAGGCAATATACAAGGGAGAGCATACCCTCTGGAGACCCTCAGAGTGGGTCTTATAAAAGCAAAGCTGCAAAGTTTCACAAAGATTGATTGGTTGAACAAGGCCAAGCTTATTAGTTCCAGATTGGGTCATTGTAATGAAGCTGGGCACAGGCCGTTTACTGAACCCCAAGTCTGGTTGTAGTTTTTGGGAACTGTGTTGACCCATTAAGTCGTTAGGTTGACCTCAGATATACAAGCTGCAAACAGTCATAGTTTTATCATCAAGCTATATTTTCTGCTGAATCAGACCAATTTTCTAGTAAGTGGTCACCCAGTTCCTTTTAGTGGAGCCCTGACCACATGCTGTCTTGCAATTTCTCACGCCCTCCAGGCTCAGGATTCTGCAAATCCTGTATTATATTAAACCCAGGTGTTGTCACTGTGATCAGGAACATTTCCAAAATTTAAAGTTGATGGTTTACCTCTGGAGGAAAAGGACATTAAATGAACAAGGTAGGAAATAATGTACCCTGTGTTGGGAGGTCCCCAAGTCCACCTTCAAGTCTGACAATTTGCTAGGAGGACTCAGCATATACTTGCACTCACAGCTATGTTTTATTACAGTGAAAGGATACCAAGCACCATCAGCAAAGGGGAAGGGTGCATGGGATGAAGTCCAGAGAAGACCACGCACAAGCTTCCAGAGTCCTCTCCCAGTGGAGTCACATAGGACATGTTTAATTCCCCCCAGCAATGAGCTGTGACAACATGCATGAAATGTCACCAACCAGGTGAGCTCATTAGAGACCCAACAATCAGGGCTCTTATCAGAGGCTGGTCACATAGGTAGCCTCTGCCTGGCACCTTCCCAAATTCTAGACTCCCAGAAGGAAAGCGAGGGTTCAGCACAGATCATATTGTTTAAACAGTTTATGCACAGTGAACCAGTCTTATCAGTTAGGGTGAAAACCCTCCCCAAAATCTAAGTTGCCTGACACCAGTCAATGGCCAACCTTGCAAGCAGGTTTTTAATTTTTATTTATTTATTTATTTATTTATTTATTTATTTATTTATTTATTTATTTATTGAGATGGAGTCTCGCTCTGCCATCCAGGCTGGAGTGCAGTGGCACGATCTCAGCTCGCTGCAACCTCTGCCTCCCAGGTTCAAGTGATTCTCCTGCCTCAGCCTCCCAAACAGCTAGGATCACAGGCATGTGCCATGACACCTGACTAATTTTTGTATTTTTAGTAGAGACAGGGTTTTGCCATGTTGGCCAGGCTTATCATGAACTCCCGATCTCAGGTGATGTGCCTGCCTCGGCCTCTCAAAGTGCCGGGATTACAGGCATGAGCCGCCACGGCCGGCCGCAAGCAGGCTTTTTAAAGGATAGCAATTAGGCACGGTATGTTAACTCTTTTCTGCACATATCCCCACTTGAAAACATTCACTGTCATGTTCAACTTCTTTATTTAGAACACCATGGAAAAAAATAGATATTTCTATAAAGGATTTACCAATCTGGGGAATATGTCTATCTCTCAACTTATGTTGTACAGGGCTTTTTTCCTTTGGTTAATTTTTTTCTGTTGGATCTCCTAGACAAGGGGTTGGCAAATTATGGCCTGTAGGTTAAATAAGGCCTATGACTGCTTTTGTAAATAAAGTTTTACTGGAACACAGCCATACCCATTCATTTACATACTGTTTATGGCTGCTTTCACTCTAGAGGGGCATATGTGAAGAGTTGCAACAGAGACTGTATGGTTGTCAGCCTATTATATTTACTAGCTGGTCCTTTAGTGAAAAAGTTTGCCAACCCTTGTCTTAGGCCACAAAAAGTGCAAATAATCTGCTTTCCTGTAATGCTGGCATGTGTATTCTTCCAAACCTGTGTTTCCTGTATCAAATACAGCATTCATTCAATAAGGAGAAAATGCTGAGAATCAGACTTCTAGATGAATAATAGTTAATTCTTGGGTTTTCTCCATGTAAATTGTTTACCTGTGCCCAGTATGCAGATCATCAGAATAATGGCTAAAACGTTCTAAGAAAAAGTGTCTTCCTGTAATACAAAGAAGTGTTGCTAGATTTATTTTTTCTTATCATAGTGCCAGGCCTCAGTGTGTTAGAAAAAAAATCTAAGTATTAGAGAAATGGACCAATTCTCTTGGTTTTGGAAATTCTGTAGTGATCATTTATGGGCTTTAAGACAGTTGGCTTAAACTAATTCCTTTGAAGGCAATTTTCAGAGGAGAAGGTGGGCCATTTCTCAAAGTCTCACTACAGTACAGATGGGGAGAAGAAGAGTGCAATCAATCAAGCACAGGCCTGGGATTCACAAATCCTACAGTCAATCTCACATTGCTTTGGATGGAACACACCTGAAAGTGGTTCCTGAGTATATCCCTGCTTCAGTAACATCGTAAGTACAAGATTCACTGTTAGGCAAAGAAAGAAAAAATCAAACCATAAAGATTACCACAAATGTCAAGAGACCAACTGTCCATGGACACCAAAATTCTGTACAGGAAGCTGAGAGTTAAGAATACAGGAATCAGCCGGGCGCAGTGGCTCACGCCTGTAATCCCAACACTTTGGGAGGCCGATGCGGGCGGATCACGAGGTCAGGAGATCGAGACCATCCTGGCTAACATGGTGAAACCACATCTCTACTAAAAATACAAAAAAATTAGCCAGGCGTGGTGGCAGGTGCCTGTAGTCCCAGCTACTCGGGAGGCTGAGGCAGGGAATGGTGTGAACCCGGGAGGCCGAGGTTGCAGTGAGCCGAGATCACACCACTGCACTCCAGCTTGGGCAACAGAGCGAGACTCCATCTCAAAAAAAAAAAAAAAAGAGTGCAGGAATCATTTTCAACTGCTCCAGGATTTATAGAAGCATGAACTTGTATAGGGGCCATTCCAACTCCTGGGGCAGCAATCAAATAGTATTACCCTAGTGTCTCCCTCTTATGGAAGGACAAGATAAGGCCCAGGAGCTCTCCAAGGTCTACACACGGAAGCAAATCTTCCTTCAACATGGAAGCTTCCAGAGTCTTCTCCCAGTAGAGTCACACAGGCTGCTGTGTGCTGCCGCAGAAGGAATATCAGCAGGCTGTGACCACAGGTAGTAAGAGTGATTCTGAGGAGGTGCCCATAGTCAAGGTGAAGAAAAGGAAGATCCTGAACCTTCAGAGGCATTTCTAGCAACTGAGGCAAAAGCACTAAATCACAAAAGCAGGCCTATCTGGTATCATTCATTCATTCTTTGTTCATTCAGTCAGAAATACCTATTGGTCACCTGGTATGTCTAGGTGCTGGGTGCTGGGTATTAAATGGAGCTTGCAGCATAGTGGGGGAGATGGACATTAAATAAATAGCTATGAGCTGCAGTCTAGCATAATGGTTAACAGAGCAAAGTCAGATTACTTGGGTTCAAATTCTGGCTCTGCCACTTGCTAGTATATGATTCTGAGTAAGCTACTTGACCTTTCTGTGACTCCATTTCTTAGCCTATAAATTATGATTAATAATAATTCCCACCTTCTTTGAGATGAACCAAACTATAACTACACACAACAATATAGACGAATGTTGAACAAAAGAAGCCAAACACAAGAGTGGAGCCTGATGGCATAATTACTGGAAGAAAACATGAGGGGGGCTTTAGATGCAGGTAATATTTTACTGTGGCAATTCATTGAACTGAACATTTACATGAACTTTTCTACATGTATATAAAATTTCCACAAATAGGAAAAAACCTACAGGAACAAAGTTAAAAGACAGATTTAGGTAAGTATAATTTTTATTAGAAAATATGTTCTTTATAGTTTTATTTATCTCTATGAAAAATTACAGACAGTCTAAATGTCTGACCAACAACTTTATAAAAGATAATCATGGCCAGGCGTGGTGGCTCCCGCCTGTAATCCCAGCACTTTGGGAGGCTGAGGCAGGCGGATCACGAGGTCAGGAGTTCAAGACCAGCCTGACCAACATGGTGAAACCCCGTCTCTACTAAAAAAATAGAAAAATTAGCTGGGCGTGGTGGCGCATGCCTGTAATCCCAGCTACTCAGGAGGCTGAGGCAGGAGAATCACTTGAACATGGGAGGCGGAGGTTGCAGTGAGCCGAGATTGAGCCACTGCACTCCAGCCTGGGCAACAGAGCGAGACTCCATCCCCCCCAATAAATAAATAAATAAATAAATAAATAAATAAATAAATATAAAAAATAATCATGGTGACAATAACATGGAAAAATTTTTATAATCTATCGCTAATTGATCAAAGCAGAACATGACATTTTGAATATATGTGTTTATCTCTGTAATAATTAAAATGTATCATTAAAAAGAAAAATAATGACCTCATTAGGTTGTTGGGAGGATTAAATGGGATACTAAAAGGGCATGGAAAAGTACTTAGCATGTAATAAGTGCTCAATATTGTTAGCTGTTTTTGTTTTGTTTTGTTTTGTTTTGTTTTGTTTTGTTGTTTTTGAGACAGGGTCTCTCTCTATTACCCAGGCTGGAGTGCAGTGGTGTGATCTCAGCTCACTGCAACCTCCACCTCCTGGGCTCAAGCAATCCTCCCACCTCAGCTTCCCAAGTAGCTGGGGCTACAGGCACGTGCCACTACACCTGGCTAATTTTTGTATTTTTTATAGAAACGGGGTTTCACCATGTTGCCCAGGCTGGTCTCAAACTCCTGGGCTCAAGTGATCCTCCCGCCTTGGCCTCCCAATATGCTGGAATTACAGGCATGAGCTACCATGCCGGGCCAGCTGTTATTATTTTTATATAAATATATAAAATTGTAGACTGTGAAAATAAATATAATGAAAAATGTGGTGCTCTAAAAGTAGACCTGGGTCTACTTTTTGTTTCCAAAACAAAGGATTTCTGTCATCCAGGATGTCTTGCTGCTAATACAGAGCTTCAGCCACTAAAAGGCTTTGCAGCCAAGAGTCAGAGCCACCAACCTTGGAACAGGCCACAAATGGACATCCAAATAGAAAGGGCTACAGACATCCACTGATAACAACAGTAATACAGTACATGGGTATAGCTTGTTAAAGCTTAAAAAGTATTTTCATGCGAAAAAGACTTCTATGCTTATAAAAATAAACCAATGAGGTAGATAGTATTCTCATTCTTCAGATGAGGTGACAGCTGTACTAACTCCCTAAAGTAACACAAAAAGGGGACAGCTGAGATTTGAGCTTCAGTTGGTTAAGTCATCTGTCTGTATGCCCAACTCTAAAACCCGCATTTCCCCAGTGCCCCAGAGCTTCCACAATCTGGACAGCCATACACAAACACAGAAGGCACCCTGCCTCCCACTCTTGTTCTTTGGAAACTGATAAGGAAAGGATTAGCAGCAAGCTGCAATCCAGTCTCTCCAACCGAAGGATTTCCTGGGAAGAAAAAAAAAGTGAGTTACTCAAATCTCCTTGTACACATGCTAATAACAGACCTCCTGGCAAACAAACTAATAATATTAAACTAGCAGGACAGTCCTTATCTATGGAATGTTTTCAGGAGAATGTATTTGGTTCATCTAGCATTGTTTATGGTAAACAAACTTGGAATGTTTGTATTTATGGGGCATGGCTCTCTGGAAAACGTCATGTGTTAAATCAAGTTTAGCCTAAAGTTGTCTTCTTACGTATTTTAAGTTTGGCCTAAAGGTTTATCTTTACATGGTGAGCTATAACAAGTGGGGGTGTAAACAGACTGCAGCCCACACCTGTGCCAATCACTGAGTTTTGGCCAATCAAATGTAGCCAATTGTTCAAACTGTGTTCAAATGAGGCCGACGCCAACCTGTAACCAATCCAGCTTTTTCTGTACCTCCCTTCCATTTTCTGTGCATCACTTTCTCTTTTCTGTCCATAAATCTTCTTCCACTGCATGGCTGCACTGGAATCAGAGCCTATTCTGGCTCCGGAGGCTGCCCAATTTGCAAATTGTTCGTTGCTCAATTAAACTCCTTTAAATTTCATTCAGCTGGCCAGGCGCGGTGGCTCACACCTGTAATCCCAGCACTTTGGGAGGCGGAGGCGGGGTGGGGGTGGGGGTGGGGGTAGGGGTGGGGGTGGGGGTGGGGGTGGGGGGGCGGCGGAAATCACCTGAGGTCAGGAGTTCAAGACCAGCCTGACCAACATGGTGAAACCTTGTCTCTACTAAAAAATACAAAAATTAGCCGGGCATGGTGGCAGCACCTGTAATCCCAGCTACTCGGGAAGCTGAGGCAGGAGAATCACTTGAACCCGGGAGGTGGAGGTTGCAGTGAGCCACGATCACACCATTGCACTCCAGCCTGGGCGACAGAGCAAGACTCCGTCTCAAAAAATAAAAAATAAAAATAAATTAATTCAGCTGAAGTTTTTCTTTTATCAGATGCCGTCAAAAGTGGGACTTGAAGTAGAGCTTCTAACAACCCGCAGGAGCGCTGAGTGACTAAGCAAGGCACCTGCCAGACCCATTGTGCCGTTTCTCTCTTGGAGCAGCTGGATATCATGGTAAGTTCTCTCTCCGGTTCCAAAGCTCCATAGATTTGTGTTTGGAGCTGAGTTTGAGCAAATTTCTGATCCAAACTGGGTTTGGAAGTCATGACAGAAACTGGAGTGGGTCCGGGATCGGATTGGATCTGATAATTAACTGGTTTGGATCCAGTTAGAGGCCTATTACATCTGACTGGGTGAGAAAGAACCCAGTAGTAAATGGCAATATTGCAGGGGGTGTAAAACTTGGCTTTTGGAAATTCACAGGGATTTTTGCGTTCTATCCCTTTGTTTCATTTTTCTTGCATGCTAAGATAGGAAAAACAAATCATTGGCTAAGTTGATCAAGGGAACCTGAGAACAAAGACAAAATTTGAGGTAAAAAATGGGATCCTTAATTTCTGAAGAACTGAGTTCCTTCTGGCTTACACATGCATAAGTGTTAGGCCCTGGAAGCAGCAAAGTCTTACAGAAATGGTGAAATCTTACTAAAGATAACTTACGGTGAACATTCCAAATGAACAACACTGCACTGGAGAAGTGCATTTGCAAATGAGAGCTCCCAAATTAGTCTTATCTGAAGATGCCTATTGATACGCAGAAGCTCCTAAAATTTCAATATTTTTATTTAAAGACTTTAAGAAAGCCAAATAAAAAGCTTAAGTGACTAATTGATTTAAAAAAAAATTAAATCTGCTAATCTTTTGGCTTGGTTACAATCCCAATCCAAAGAAAATAGACTGCACACCAATTGGCCGATTTGGGGTAAGTAGTGGGGTACATTTTACCTGGGTAAAGGATAGGATTGGGTTAGAGGCCCTCCCTTCAGTAAACTCCTTCTTGGTTAAAAAAGGATTTCGCACTATAGCATGTTAACCACTATTCTCTTTAGATTAATCTGCCTTGCACTTTTTGCTGATGGCTATAGGTGACAGGATTAGGCATGTACAGGATCATGGGACATGGGGAACCTTTTTTTTCCTCGGAAAGGGAAACTTGCAGGCTAATAGGACTGCTAGAAAAGATCCCTTCACAACTGATAAGGAGCCGCCTGAACTTTTGATTCAGTGTTGCTGAAATGGATGGGCCTTTCTCTGGCCACTCTGAGCTCCTTGCCTTCCCCAACTCGCCGCAAGCAATGCTTTTCTCTTTTTCTCCTTTCCCTTTTCTATCTTTTCTGTTACTCAGGACAACCATCTTGCCCAGAGACCACATGTTAAAACTCCTTTAATCCACTTGGAATGGATGAAAGATGACAGAGCCAAACTAGGGGCAAGTTTAAGCCTGGCCAGTTCGATGTTGGGCACTAAGCAGAGTGGCTAATGTCTGTTTTGTCACACATATTTTGCTCTGGCCAGAATGGAAAATGTTAATTCGGGTCCCCCACGCATCCGGTTGGGCAGCAACTTATAAAATTGAAAGGCTTTTTACTATGGTTCCATGAAACAACAACAAAAAAAGATTTTCCTTTGTGTTGTGGCTTGGGCCCCATGGCTGTGGAGCAGCGAGCAGGGTCGCTGGTGCCGCTCAGGGATAGGGAATCCAGAAACCTGGCATGCTGTCAAAAAGGCAATTTCTTACCAGACTTCTGGCCTCTTGCTCTCTGTGCAAAAATCACTGTTAGCGCCCGTGTAAAGTTTTGATTAATGGGAAAATGGATTTATGAGGCTAGTCTTAAGCTGTAGCAAATCTAATGTACTTTGTGCCATGAATTTGTCTTTCTGCATTGTTCTGTCATAAAAAGGGGTACTACCATAGAATAGAATGCAGGCTTAGGACCCCCGTAAGCTCACTGTTCAACCCAGCCAACTGGTCAGTTATAAATTTTGCTGCAGGTCCCTGAAACAACAACAAAAAACTGGATGAGGTTTCCCTCCCATCTTGTTTTATGCCCTTGGGAGCTTGACCTTATAACCATACGGCGGTACTTTTTCTTGGTCTCTGCCATGCAGGGAACCAGAATTTGGGGGGTTATGTCATAGTTAGCTCTAAAAATTATCTTGAGCAGTTAAAAGCCTTTGCAAGCTTAAAATTGACTGCTGTAGGCTCCTTCTGGGAAGAACAATGGAAACCTTCCAAAGCTATAGCTCAGCAGCTGAGGTTTTGCCATTTTACAATGGCAGTCCAGGTTCAATCCTGGCTTAGGGAATAAGTGCTTTCTGGTTGATATCTGTGTGACCTTTACCATTTGTTGATTCTCTGCCCCTCCAGGTGCAACTTCCAGCTTCCTTTCTTGAATCTTCCTTTCTGTGAGCTACCTTTGGAGATTCTAGATCTTGTAAAAACTGCTAACACCTCTTTGAAAATACCTTGTACACTTATGGTTAAGTCATAACCTTAGTTAAGGATTATTGGTTTCACCTGGGAGGTTACCAGCGTAAAGTTCAAAAGCCAGAAATATTGGCCATTTGGCCTGGCTAAAGTCAGGTAATAAGAGATTTAAGAGGACTTAAAAGGCCCCAACAGACCAGATCAAACCAAAATGGAGTCACTCATGCTAAATGTGACATAATCAAACTAAGACTTTAAGGAAACACATAGATCCTAGAACAGACCAGGTTTTGTTTTTTCCCTGTAAATAGGATGTTCCAGCGTAAGCAACTACGCTCTACTCAGTCCTTCTTCCTACCTTGCAAAACCCACGGTTTTACTGTTTCCCAGTGGGTTTCAAGACCAAATAAGTACATTTACAATGGTGATGGTGATATCAATGACTAGAGTTTTCATCAGTCTCTCAAAACTGAAATGATGACCAAAAGGGGGAAATTGTTAAATCAAGTTTAGCTTAAAGCTGCCTCCTTACATATATTAAGTTTGACCTAAAGGTTTTTCTGTTATCGTGAACTACAACAAGTCAAGGTGTAAACAGACCATAGCCTACACTTGTGCCAATCGCCAAGTTTTGGCCAATGAACAGTGGCCGACTATTCAAACCATGCTCAAATAAGGCAAACACCGAGCTGTAACTAAGCTAGCTGTTTCTGTACCTCACTTCCATTTTCTGTGTATCACTTTTTTTTTTCTGTCCGTAAATCTTCCACTGTGTGGCTGCGCTGGAGTCTCAGAGCCTATTCTGGCTGGGGAAGCTGCCCGATTCGCAAATTGTTCATTGCTCAATTACACTCCTTTAAATTTAATTCAGCTGAAGTTTTTCTTTTATCACATGTAAGCTATGTAAGAAATTTTCTTACTGATTGAGCCAGTTTGAATCAGGGCTTTCTGTTACTTGCAGCCAAAATTATCCTAACTGGCAGGCATTCTGGCTTCTATCAGTTTCCCTGGCAGGGGCAAGAGTTGAACCGCACCACAAAGACCCCCTGTGGAAGTTTTGCAGGCAAAGAGGGATGATAAGGATCTCCCCAAAGGGACTGTGCCTGAGAGCTGATGAGATTCATCTTATAGGTTAGTGCCAGGCATCCCTAACTGGTTTGAGTTTGGAGCTGGTTTTGACCACCCCCAGACAGAGGCTGCCCTGATGGGCTGCTCTCTGAAGGAAATAGACTTAAGACTGGAACCCAACCTGCCCAAGGAAAGAGCAAAGGATTACAAATCACCTGAAGTTGATCCAAAGACAAATGGACATACTATCACCAAGGTAGCCCTCTTTTCTGTAAGTAATGACTATATACATTGTTTCGCTACTTTATATGTTAAATCTGGGCTAGTGTGCATCTTAATGTTACCCAAAAAAGGACCAAGAGAGCTGCACTGGCAGTCGCTGACCTCTCTCTGCTTTGTCTGTGCCTCATAATTACTTGTATCCTTGAGATTATTAGTAAAGCTTGATACCGGGTGAGAGTTCTTGTAAGTCTAATTTGCCAATTTGTTTCCTGTGTTATTTAGCTCAGAAGTGATGGGTGTAGAGCAGTAACTGTAGCTATAGCTGTTAAGTGTCCAAAGAGCACACTGGATAGGAAACCATTCAGAGACTACAGCCCACAGGGCATCAGCCACATCAAGAGACATCCCAGGATGCTCCAAAGATGTGAGTAGTCCAAACCCAAAGTAAGATAGAATTACTCCAGGTAAGGCTTAGTTTCCCAAAGTGCACAGGATGATTCCACTGAGAGAGATATACAGGTCTTTCTAGATGGTCACAATTTTTTTTTTTTTTTTTTTGAGACAGAGTCTCACTCTGTGTCACAGGCTGTAGTGCAGTGGCAGGATCTCGGCTCACTGCAACCTCTGCCTCCCAGGCTCAAGCGATTCTCCTGCCTCAGCCTCCTGAGTAGCTGGGACTATAGGTCTGCACCATCACACCTGGTTAATTTTTGTGTTTTTAGTGGAGATGGGATTTCGCCATGTTGGCCAGGCTGGTCTCAAACTCCTGAGCTCAAGTGATCCTCCCGCCTCGGCCTCCTAAAGTACTGGGATTACAGGCATGAGCCACTGCAGATGGTCACAGATTCTTGAACCAGAACCTTAGCCCTAGAAAAGACTCAATATTATTTTTTACTACTTCTCATATCCAAACTCGAGTTCACCTTCCAAGTTTGCTGATCATACTTTAACTAAAGATCATTTGATAAAGAAAGGAGAAACCCTTCTTCAGAAAGCTTACCTGTTCATAACTCACCTTTTCAGTAAGTGTTCCTGACTGGTCTAGTTGGTTCCAATCACTCTAATCATTAACTGGTTCCCAGGGAGACCCCCAGACACTCTGTATTTTTTCCTTTTGCCATAAGTAAGTCCAAGTACTGCCCACAAGCTTGGACCTGGGACTCCCTTGTGAATACTTAAAACACCAGGCAAATGCAGAATTTTCCATTACTCATCCACAAGCTTCTCTTGCTGAAGCAGGAAGAGAAGATCCACAGGAAGCCACCTCATCTACCATAGCTAATAAGCTGATGGTGGATCAGAATAAGGCAAAACCACAACCTCTTCCTGCTCCCATCCCAATCTACAAATAAAAGTTGTTCTTCCATGACTATACAGAGTGGATTCATCTGTGGAAATGTCCTGTTGTTACAAATAGGAACACTTCATCTTCTGGTATGTAAACCATCTTCAGAGATGATTCTTCTCTGATTGAAAATTAGGTCACAACTTTCAACTCTTAAGTTGTGGTATATGCAAGCTAGGTTTTCCAACTTTATCATTTCAGGATGTATTATAGTGGGGTAAGGCTGGCCATGGCTAGCCAGGAGAAACTGATGGAAGAACAAAATTATCTAAGTGATTTCTGGCGGTGATATGTTTAGTTAGGGAGCCTCAGTAAAATATTTATCTGAGCATGTTGTATTCCCTCTTGTGAGAATCAATTCTGTCTACTTGGCTAATGGATACAAAAGCCTGAAGGCACCACAGTTAGATGGAGTTTACAGACATTTTATAATTCCTCATTTAAAAAAAATTCCACAGGCATACAGCAGGCTGGCCATAAGCAAACTGAGAGAGGTCAAATGTACCTTGGGATCTATCATTTTTAATTTCTCTCTCTGAAATAGACATTCCCCTCATACAAAAGTATCCATTCTCCAAATATTACAGTCCTTCCATCCCACTCCCCCCAAAAAATCCCTTGCTGTGTCCCAAAGGTCTCTATTAGGTAACAGCAACTCTGAAAATGTAATCATCCACTTCATTCATTCATTTATTCCCCAAATATTATTGGGCACTGTTTTGTGTCAGGCATATTAAAGTAGCTGAGGACACAAGGATGTATAAGAAAAATCCCTCCCTTCCATCTTCCCTGCCCACTCACCTGATCATCACAAAATCCTTTTGCTTTGGCATCTTAAAAATATTTTATGTTCTTTCTTCCCTGTCTCTGTCCCTACCACCATCATTTTGTCTCAGCCTTCATCAGCTGATATTGAGTCTATTGCAATAGTCTTAACTACCCATCCTCTTTCCAACCTGCTCCATCCCACCGATTTTCCATACATGGATTGATATTTCTAAAATGTTCTTGTTGCTTCTTACTCCTTCAGGTCCTCCATAATCTGACCCCTACCCCCAGACTTGTCCATTCCCATTCTATAATAGTTGTAATACACTATGTTCCTGTGCCTTCATGCCTTGCCATGTGTAGCATTTTTTTCTAACAGCTTTTATTAAGATATAATTCACACACTGTTCATTCACCCACCTACAGTGTACAATGGTTTTAGTATAGTCACAAAGTTGTGCAACCACAGTCAATTCTAGAACATTTTCATCACCCACAGGAGAAACCCCACACCCATTAGCAGTCACTCCTCATTCCCCTCATCCTATCCCCTGCCTCGGCCCTAGACAATCACCAGTCTACTTTCTGTTGCTACAGATTTGCCTATTCTGGACATTTCACATAAATGGAAACATACAGTATGTGGCCTTTGTGTCTGGCTCCTTTCCTTTGCATAATGTTATAGCATATATCAGTATTTCATTCTTCGTTACTTACAAATAATATTCCATTGCATGGCTGTTACCACATTTTGTTTAGTTGACGGACATTTGGGTTGTCTCCACTTTGGGCTACTATGAATAATGCTAGTATGGATATTAATGTACAAAATTTTGTGTTAATATGTCTCCAATCTCTTGCATATACATTTTGGAGTGGAATTGCAGGGAAATATGATAACTCCATGTTTAACCTTCTGAGGGACCAGCAGACTGGTTTTCAAAGTAGCTGCAGCATTTTACATTCCTATCAACAGTGTTTGAAGGTTCTAATCCCTCCACAACCTCATCAACACTTACTATTACCAGTTTTTGTACATTATGGCCATCCTAGTGAGGGTGAAGTGGTATCTCATTGTGGTTTTGATTTGCATTTCTCTGATGACTAATGGTGGTGAGCATCCTGCTAAGTGATTATAGGGATCTTCTTTAGAGAATATGAAGCTTCTGCTTTATGCTCTTCCCCTGGCTTGAATGACCTCTTCTTCACCTTGGGTCCCATTCCTGGCTTGTTGGAAAGTTCTGCTTGTCCTTCAAAACCTGGCTCAATCATCATATTCTCTCTCAGGCCTTCCCTGACTCTCCCAGGAAGAACTGATCACTGTTCCTTTGGACCCATCCCTGTCTGCTCTGCAGCACTTAGCACCTTGTATTTTCCAACATGTAGAAGTTAATTTCTCACAACATTGATTTTGGGCTTGGTTATGTAACTTGCTTTGGACAATGGAATGTAGATATTTATGACTTACACAACATCCTAACAGAAGCTTTAATGCTATTCATAATATGGCTGTGTCCCTCTTTTGACCTTCTCCCTTACACCATGTGAAGGCACATGGAGCCAAGTGGAGCTCAAAGATGCCCAACTATGTTCTGCCAAATTATAGCCTTTTGCTACGTAAAGTGTGGTACATGTACCAGCAGCATTGGTATCTCCAGGGAACTTATTAGGAATAAAGAATCTTGGGCTCTGCCCAAGTCCAATTTAATCAGAATTTGCATTTTAACAAGATCTCAGGTGATTGACATGCATATTAAATTTGAAGACCACTTCTTTTTTTTATTTTATTATTATTATACTTTAAGTTTCAGGGTACATGTGCACAATGTGCAGGTTTGTTACATGTGTATACATGTGCCATGTTGGTGTACTGCACCCATTAACTCATCATTTAGCATTAGGTATACCTCCTAATGCTATCCCTCCCCTCTCCCCCCACCCCACAACAGTCCCCGGAGTATGATGTTCCCCTTCCTGTGTCCAAGTGTTCTCATTGTTCAGTTCCCACCTATGAGTGAGAACATGCAGTGTTTGGTTTTTTGTCCTTGCGATAGTTTGCTGAGAATGATGGTTTCCAGTTTCATCCATGTCCCTACAAAGGACATGACCTCATCATTTTTTATGGCTGCATAGTATTCCATGGTGTATATGTGCCACATTTTCTTAATCCAGTCTATCATTGTTGGACATTTGGGTTGGTTCCAAGTCTTTGCTATTGTGAATAGTGCCGCAATAAACATACGTGTGCATGTGTCTTTATAGCAGCATGATTTATAATCCTTTGGGTATATACCCAGTAATGGGATGGCTGGGTCAAATGGTATTTCTAGTTCTAGATCCCTGAGGAATCGCCACACTGTCTTCCACAATGGTTGAACTAGTTTACAGTCCCACCAACAGTGTAAAAGTGTTCCTATTTCTCCACATCCTCTCCAGCACCTGTTGTTTCCTGACTTTTTAATGATTGCCATTCTAACTGGTGTGAGATGGTATCTCATTGTGGTTTTGATTTGCATCTCTCTGATGGCCAGTGATGATAAGCATTTTTTCATGTGTTTTTTGGCTGCATAAATGTCTTCTTTTGAGAAGTGTCTGTTCATATCCTTTGCCCACTTTTTGATGGGGTTGTTTTTTTCTTGTAAATTTGTTTGAGTTCATTGTAGATTCTGGATATTAGTCCTTTGTCAGATGAGTAGGTTGCAAAAATTTTCTCCCATTTTGTAGGTTGCCTGTTCACTCTGTTGGTAGTTTCTTTTGCTGTGCAGAAGCTCTTTAGTTTAATTAGATCCCATTTGTCAATTTTGGCTTCTGTTGCCATTGCTTTTGGTGTTTTAGACATGAAGTCCTTGCCCATGCCTATGTCCTGAATGGTATTGCCTAGGTTTTCTTCTAGGATTTTTATGGTTTTAGGTCTAACATGTAAGTCTTTAATCCATCTTGAATTAATTTTTGTATAAGGTGTAAGGAAGGGATCCAGTTTCAGCTTTCTACATATGGCTAGCCAGTTTTCCCAGCACCATTTATTAAATAGGGAATCCTTTCCCCATTGCTTGTTTTTGTCAGGTTTGTCAAAGATCAGATGGTTGTAGATATGTGACATTATTTCTGAGGACTCTGTTCTGTTCCATTGATCTATATCTCTGTTTTGGTACCAGTATCATGCTGTTTTGGTTACTGTAGCCTTGTAGTATAGTTTGAAGTCAGGTAGCGTGATGCCTCCGGCTTTGTTCTTTTGGCTTAGGATTGACTTGGCGATGCGGGCTCTTTTTTGGTTCCATATGAACTTTAAAGTAGTTTTTTCCAATTCTGTGAAGAAAGTCATTGGTAGCTTGATGGGGATGGCATTAAATCTATAAATTACCTTGGGCAGTATGGCCATTTTCATGATATTGATTCTTCCTACCCATGAGCATGGAATGTTCTTCCATTTGTTTGTATCCTCTTTTATTTCATTGAGCAGTGGTTTGTAGTTCTCCTTGAAGAGGTCCTTCAGGTGCCTTGTAAGTTGGATTCCTAGGTATTTTATTCTCTTTGAAGCAATTGTGAATGGGAGTTCACTCATGATTTGGCTCTCCATTTGTTATTCGTGTATAAGAATGCTTGTGATTTTTGCGCATTGATTTTGTATCCTGAGACGTTGCTGAAGTTGCTTATCAGCTTAAGGAGATTTTGGGCTGAGACAATGGGGTTTTCTAGATATCCAATCATGTCATCTGCAAACAGGGACAATTTGACTTCCTCTTTTGCTAATTGAATACCCTTTATTTCCTTCTCCTGACTAATTGCCCAACTTCCAACACTATGTTGAATAAGAGTGGTGAGAGAGGGCATCCCTGTCTTGTGCCAGTTTTCAAAGGGAATGCTTCCAGTTTTTGCCCATTCAGTATGATATTGGCTGTGGGTTTGTCATAGATAGCTCTTATTATTTTGAGATACGTCCCATCAATACCTAATTTATTGAGAGTTTTTAGCATGAAGGGGTGTTGAATTTTGTCAAAGGCCTTTTCTGCATCTATTGAGATAATCGTGTGGTTTTTGTCTTTGGTTCTGTTTATATGCTGGATTACATTTATTGATTTGCATATATTGAACCAGCCTTGCATCCCAGGGATGAAGCCCACTTGATCATGGTGGATAAGCTTTTTGATGTGCTGCTGGATTCGGTTTGCCAATATTTTGTTGAGGATTTTTGCATCAATGTTCATCAAGGATATTGGTCTAAAATTCTCTTTTTTGGTTGTGTCTCTGCCAGGCTTTGGTATCAGGATGATGCTGGCCTCATAAAATGAGTTAGGGAGGATTCCCTCTTTTTCTGTTGATTGGAATAGTCTCAGAAGGAATGGTACCAGCTCCTACTTGTACCTCTGGTAGAATTCGGCTGTGAATCCGTCTGGTCCTGGACTTTTTTTGGTTGGTAAGCTATTGATTATTGCCACAATTTCAGAGCCTGTTATTGGTCTATTCAGAGATTCAACTTCTTCCTGGTTTAGTCTTGGGAGGATGTATGTGTCGAGGAATTTATCCATTTCTTCTAGATTTTCTAGTTTATTTGCGTAGAGGTGTTTGTAGTATTCTCTGATGGTAGTTTGTATTTCTGTGGGATCGGTGGTGATATCCCCTTTATCATTTTTTATTGCGTCTATTTGATTCTTCTCTCTTTTCTTCTTTATTAGTCTTGCTAGCGGTTGAAGAACACTTCTTTAAGCAACCCTGAGCCATCAGCTACACGAGCTTTTAAAACTTTGGAGACCAGGTGTGGTGGCTCACGCCTGTAATCCCAGCACTTTGGGAGGCTGAGGTGGGCAGATCACGAGGTCAGGAGTTCAAGACCAGCCTGGCCAATTTGGTGAAACCCCATCTCTACTAAAAATACAAAAATTAGCCAGGCATAGTGATGCTTGCCTGTAGTCCAAGCTACTCGGGAGGCTGAGGCAGGAGAATCACTTGAACCCAGGAGGCAGAGGTTGCAGTGAACCAAGATCACGCCACTGCACTCCAGCCTGGGCAACAGAGCAAGACTCTGTTAAAAAAACAAAACAAAACAAAAAAAAAAACAACTTTGGAGTTGTTGCCCCAACAAAAACTGACTGAAACATCCACATTGTACTCAGAATCCTGACTCATAAGGAAAAGAATCAGATGTAGCTTAGTTTTCCTCAGGAAGGAGCACTGAAAGTGTTTTATTATGTCTTTTTTACTCTCCAGACAGAAAGGCATTAAACTTCTTAATTTACTGCCCACCAATCAGGGGATGACCAAGTTAACTTTTATTCAGTGAAGTATATATATATAGGAGGGAGGGAAGAGTGGAGAAAGTAGGGGGGCAGGAATTACAGTCTGGAATTTTCCTGAAACGTAGATGATACCCATGAGATCTAAGAATCCCTGAATAACCTCCTAGTTCACACTTATTCTTCTGTTCTAAAAGGACCTCTGTAAGTCAGAAGAATGTGAAACATCAGTCTGTGTGAGAAGGGATCCCAACAGAGGTAGAAGGAAACTTGGTGAGCTCGACTTACAACATTAAAAGAGAATGAAAATTAGGTAGACCTTCTACCACATTATTTAAATTATTTTAGAATATGTGATTACATTCTGTATCAAAGCATTTTTGACTTTGAGGGAAAGCTCATCTCAAACTAGATCATGCAATAAGGAAATTTATTGGCTTAGATAACAGAAAGTCTAGAGTAGGTCAAGCATCGGGTTTGGTTTGATGCAGTAGCTCTACACTGTTCTCAAGGACTCAGATTCCTCCTGTCTCTCCACTCTGATGTCTATGGTATTGATTTCATTCCTAGGCTGGATCCCCTTATGTTTGTATTATTGGTACCAGAAGCAAGCAGGGCGATATCTTCCTGATAGAGTCTGATTTTCCGTAGACTTCCTCTGAAGGGTGAAGAAGTTTTACTCCAGAAGTTCCCAGCAAACTTCTTTTCCATATATCATTGCCACAAATTATCTAAAGACCTGCCATCCTAGAACCAGTCACTGGGGCGGGGGTAGGGGGAGCGGGGGAATGAGATTATTGTAATTAGCTTAGACTAATCAGGCTTCACCCCTGAACCTGAGGTATAATGAATATTGGATTGTCAAACACAAGGTCCACTGCACATTTTATTGTCATTAGTTATTTAGTTACCTGTTTCCTCCTCTAAGTTATACTTTCCTGGAGGTTAGGAAGCAAATTTTTTTTCCTCTACCCCCACAAAGCCTGGCATATAGTAGGTACTTAACAGATGTTAATTTAATGAGACTTAGAAAGGGCCAGCCAGTATAGGCAAACCCAATTTGAGATTTCTAGAATCTGTACACACCTCTGTTATATGTGTTACTCCTGGCCAGACCTCTCTGGTTCTCAGCAGTTTTGTATAATAAAGAATTTATCTGACTTTTTCCTGGGTTTTGGGCATAGAACTTCTAAAACCCTTGGAATTTCCTGAGTGATAGGAGTGTCTTTGTAATTAATGAGCCCCTTGAATCACACCTGAGTTTATGCTAATGAGATGATTTCAGATATGGGCTGGTCACCAGAAAGACCAGCCATGTGACTGGAGGGTTGGGGTTTTGGGCCAGCCAAACCTTTGGACAGGGGAGGAGGACTGGAGGCTGAGTTCAATCACATGGCTGATGATTCAGTCATACTTATGTAAAGAAACCTCAATAAAAATTCTGGACACCAAGGCTCAGGGGAACTTCCTGGTTGAACACATTGATGTGCCAGGAGAGTGACATGCATAGATTTGATGGGAGAGGGCATGAAAGCTCTGCATTCGGGACCCTCCCAGATCTATGTATCTTCATTTGGCAGGTCCTGATTTGTATCCTTTATAATAAAACAGTCAATGTTAAGTGTAGTGCTTTTCTGAGGTCTGGGAGTCATTCTGGCAGATTATCAAACCTGAAGATATTGTGGAAACCCTTGAATCTGTAGCCAGCTAGTCAGAAGTGCTGGTAGCCTGAGGAGCCTCAAAGTGTGGCTGGCATTTGAACTGAGGGTAGTCTTGTTGGGGACCATGCCCTTTAAGTAATGGGATCTATGCTAATTCCTGGTGGATAGTGCCGGAAGTATACTGCAGTATACCAACTGGTGTCAGAATAGAGGTAAGTCTCTTAAAATGAAGAGAAACTGTAAAATCAACCATATC
Organism: Pan paniscus; assembly: GCF_029289425.2. NCBI lineage: Eukaryota > Metazoa > Chordata > Mammalia > Primates > Hominidae > Pan > Pan paniscus. The sequence goes on along the minus strand of NC_073272.2, from coordinate 26,132,450 downwards.
TTGGAAACTCTACCAGTGGAAAAGTGGGACAGTGTAGATTCTCCCTGTACAGCCAGCCCAAGAGAAGAACACAGACAAGAGAAAAGATGGGGAGAGACGTTCTGGTAGAGACACAAGACAGCAGGCTACGTATCTACCCTTTGAGAAGTAAGAAAGAGGTCATGGGGGAATCATTGGACCTGATACATTGGCCCAGAATTTTATATGACAGGAAATCCCTATAAACTTAGCTCCTATCCAAATATTGTCTTTCCATCATCCCTTATTACTCATTAGGCAAATCTGGGGAAAATTTTATTTTCTAAAATCCAGAACATTTAACAGAATGCTATCCTGTTGTTCAAAGGCTCAAGATAGTGTCAAAGGGGGGAAGCCCCATAATATTAATTAGATAATAAATAAAAGCCAGTCTAGATTTAAAAGCTTCTGACAATTTTTCTACCATCTAACATCATGTAAGAATAAAGAATTTCATTACATCATGGAGTAAGAATTTCAAAATCTTCAATAAGTAAGGAATGGCCCTCCTTAAAGCAAAAATAAATTAAGCGAAGTTTAAGCTTAGTCATAAATCACTATGGTTAGAATTTTGGGTGGCATTCATGTCAGTAGAATTTAACAATTATATTAAACTAGTATATTATAAAAGTAGGACTTTATGATGATTTTTATATGCCAGATGTTATTCTTAAAATCCTGCTGTGATTTGGTGCAGATCCAGCTAGCGTCTAAAAGAAATACTTTAGAAAGTGAAAATTATAATAAATTGAGCCTTGGCTGTCAGGTTAAAAGAGTCTATTTTTTCCTGTCTACTTTTGTTCAATATCATTGTGCATTTTTCTTCTAATGTTGGCAAATGTCGAAAGGCCTATTTTTAAGATGTGGAGATTGAAAACTATCTGAAGACTTTTGGCTAGCGCAGGGTTTCTCAACGTCAGCACTACTGGCATTTTGGGCCAGATAATTCTTTGTTGTTAGGGGCTGTTCTATGTGTTATGGGAGGTTTAACCACATCCCTGGCTACTACCCACTAGATACCAGTCACATCACTCTCTCTCCCACAGTTGTGGTGACTGAAAATATCTCCAGACATCTATGATAGATATTTTTATCTAGGAGGTTGAACTATAAAATGGCAGTTCTAGAGAGAACAATTTTGTCCCCCGGAGGACACATGGCCCCCTACAACAAAAACAAAATCTGGCCCAAAATGCCAGTATGCCAAAGTTGAGAACACTGCTGTAAACTAACAAGACTTGTGATGGCAGTGGGTGAAATTTGTTTCATTTTTTTTTAATTACTGAATTATATTCACACTTAACCTCTGAGACCATCTTGTGAACTTAATTTGTTGCACTGCCAGTGTCAATTTCTATTCTTCACCCCCACATTTTCCTTCCAATTTCTCAGGGGTGGAGCATTGGAGCAAAGCTAAGCCAATTAGTGCATTCCATCCTCCTAGACAATGATTGGTTCAGAGGTGGGTATGTGATATGATCCAGGCCAATTAGAGTAAATATCTGGACTTTTTCTGGAAAATCAACCAATTCTCTTTGTCCTGCTGGAAACGAAGGAAGAAAAAAGAAAGCCATCTTAGGACTGCAGGGGACTGTATCTGTTGGTTGAATGACTCTGCAAAAGGAAGAGTGGAGAGACAGGGTGATCCCTTTAGGGCACTGGATCAAGCCTCTCCAAATGCCAACCCAGTTTCTAGACTTTTTGCTTACATGGATGATACAGTTTCTTTATTGTTTAAGCCATTTTGAGTTACATTTTTACTTGATACTTGCTACCGAAGGCATCCTACTGATATAACCATCTACTATGATCTCTTTCTGTCCACAAAACACTTCTGGACAAAATGTGTGGGTTTTTCCTCACACCAGCAACCATTTCTCCACCTTTCTGGATATCAGCCGGGTGTCCTACAGTTTAAGTAAATCCTGACATTAACTACCTGGAGTTAGCATTACATCCCACAAGTTAAAGCTTCGGTCCCACAAGGCTGCCCCACTTCAGATGTCAATTGCAAGTCCTGGACCACTAGGACTTCTGACCAACCAGCTAAAAATTCAGGCAGTTCCCACAACCCCTCCCTGGGTATGATAATTTGCTAAAATGGTTCACAGAACTCAGGAAAGCAATTTACTTGCATTTACCAGTTTGTTATAAAGGATGCAGATGAAGAGATACATAGGGTAAATTCCAGAAGGGTCCTGAATGCAGGAACTTCTGTCCAATGGAGTTAAGATGTGCCACCCTCCCAACATGTGGATGTGTTCACCAACCCAGAAGCTCTCTGAACCTCATGATTTAGGGGCTTTTATGGAGATTTCATCATGTAGGCATGATCAGTTATTAATTCACTCTCCAGCCTCTCTCCCCTCCCTAGAGGTTGGGGAGAGTAGACCTGAACATTCTATGCTTCTAATCAAGACGTGATCTTCCTGGCAACTAGCCCCCATCCTGAAACTTCAAAAGTTTCCTCATTAAAACAAAAGAGGCTCTATCACCCAGGAAATTCCAAGGGATTTAGGAGCTCTGTGTCAGGAATGATAGTCAAGTACCAACTATTAGACTAAAGATGCTCCTAGCATCCCTATCACTTAGGAAATTACAAGGGTTTTAGGAGCTCTTTGTCAGGAACTGAGACAATAATCAAATATATAGTTCTTTTTATGCCACACTGTCATTAATACTTTTCTTCAAGGCTGAATGTTGACAGTGGTTCCAGAAGGGAAGAAATGAATCAATCTAGAATGGTGAGGAGTTCCTGTGGTTTGAACAAGCTTTCCAGGTGATTCTGATGTTCCTCTTCTCTCATCCCCAATAAAGAACATTATTTTAAAGCCTTCTCTATTGGTCAACTCTTGCTGAAATGAAGAAAAGTTTTTCTTTGATTTTAACTGTCAATACAGTGTCCTAACAACTTGTGTTCTGTAATATGCTTTCTGTTCATTATCTCCACTAATTCATCTATCTATTCATTTTTCATTTATAGTTTCTAAATTTATAGATCGTGGTAAAATAGTGGTTCTTTTCTTTTTTTGAGATGGAGTCCCGTTCTGTCACCCAGGCGGGTGTGCAGTGGCACAATCTTGGCTCACTGCAACCTCTGCCTCCAGGATTCAAGTGATTCTCCTGCCTCAGCCTCCTGAGTAGCTGGGATTACAGGCATCCGCCACCATGCCCAGCTAATTTTTGTATTTTTAGTAGAGATGGGGTTTTGCCATGTTGGTCAGACTGGTCTCGAACTCCTGACCTCAGGTGATCTGCCTGCCTCAGCCTCCCAAAGCGCTGGGATTACAGGCATGACCCACCACACCCGGCAAAATAGTGTTTCTTTTACCCCCTAAAAGGTAGCATATGAAAATGAAATTGTTTACAGGCACATAATGGAATTTGGGATTATAGTTTGACCAAATAATTACAGTTGATGCATGTATTGTCAACCAATTTAAGATTATTCCCCAGCTTTTCTTCTTTTGAATATTTGCCTCGCATTGATGGTGAAAATCAGATAGCACTCTAGATAAGCGGTGGTTCTTGACCTTGGCCACTGCACTTTGGAACCAACTGGGGAGGTTTAAAAATGACTAATGCCGAAGCCACCTCCAGAGATTCTGATTTAATTGATCCAGGGTTTGCCTTCCTGGTTATGGGATTTTTGAAAGCTCCTCAAATGATTCTAGTGTGGACCCAGAGTTGAGAACCACTGAGCTTGATGCCACATAGAATCTTATAAGTGCCATTTGGCACTTGATTTACTCACCAGGCAGGTCTTTTTGTTTTTAGTGAGTAATTTTTGGGTATGGTTTTAGGAACCTTCAGAAATTGACTGAATCATAAATTTTCATTAGTTGCAGATGAGACTACATGTTATGGTCTCCCAAGATAAAATTTCTTAATACTATAGGCTTGTTTAATGTTTCTGATTAGGAATTAACCAATATGGAAATAGAAGTTTCATATTAAAGCATATCAACAGACCAGGAGACAGAAGAATGTTCAATGAACACTTTCTTTTCTGGATACTTTACAGGAATAGGTTCCAGAGATATTCAAGACAGAAGACAGAGGGTCTCTCTCTCTCTCTCTCTCTGTTTCTCTCTCATGACACACACACACACACACACACACACACCACTCATAACCTATTCATTTTAGTCGAATGTATTCCCAAATATCAAAAATAGAGACTATTCCATTGGCTTGAAAATTTATAATACCTCCTCCACTCTTTCAAGGTCAAATGCTAGGATATTACAGGTGCCACAAAACCCAAATTGACCAGGGAATTTATATTTGTCACCTTGATGCAGCACAAATTTAGGGGTTTTCTTCTTGCAGCTGAGAATCACCTGATGTAGAAAAATAATTCCAGCTGGTAACAGGGCAATAATAATAAAGACTTCAGTAGAACAGTGGACCCACATCACAGGACCTTGAGGTTTACCCAGGAAGGGAATGAACGAGAACCCTCTGGTTAGGGCTATGTCATGTTGTTCTTGGCAAATCCAATGCCCATCAAACAGAAGGTTCATGTGCCCCCAACTTAGACTGAACATGTGGAATTGCTGTAGCATCAAGTACTTTCAAGAACTGTTGGTTGGGGCCGGGCGCAGTGGCTCACTCCTGTAATCCCAGCACTTCGGGAGGCCAAGGCGGGCAGATCGTCTGAGGTCAGGAGTTCAAGACCAGCCTGGCCAACATGGTAAAACCCTGTCTCTACTAAAAATACAAAAATTAGCCAGGTGTGGTGGCGGGTGCCTGTAGTCCCAGCTACTCGGGAGGCTGAGGCAGGAGAATCACTTGAACCCGGGAGGTGGAGGTTGCAGTGAGCCGAGATCACACCACTACACTCCAGCCTGGGAGACAAGAGTGAGACTGTGTCTTAAAAAAAAAAAAAAAAAAAAGAACTATTGGTTGGAACTGCTCTGCTCCAGTGACACCAGGAACAGGTCTCCCTATTACTGCTTGCCTCACACTAGGAGGATTTGCTCCTTGGCACAGTAAGTCAGATTTCCCCAACACTCAGGTCAGAAAGTCTCTTGGTGGCACGAGGTCAGAATGCAATTGATAGAACCTCAGAACAGGTTGAAAGAAAGCAAACTACTGAAAAATACCTTGCTTCAGCAAAATATAGGGATTGACTGACGAGGGAGAAAAGCCAATACTTAATTAAAGGATTTCTAAGTGCCCATCATGGTTACAAATTAGCTATTTGTTAAATTTACCTCCCTTTTTTTTTTCTTTCCAATTTGCTGTCTTTGGAGGAGCCGTCCTAAATGCTATTTTATATTCTCTGTGGCAGCTGATAATTAAAAGTTATACACGTTCTTGTGGCTAGATTGAGCACCGTCATAGCTCAATCTAAATAGAAGGAATTATGCTAGTCTGAGGTACGAGAAACATTGGGTTTTTTGGTCTTATTTTTGGAATTAACTTACTTGGAAGTAATTTCAAACTTATAAAAAGTTGTAAGAATAAAAATAGTCCAAAGAAACCTGTATACCCTTAACCCAGATTCACCTATTCTCCACCCCTGCCCCTTTGCAAGTTTTCCACACTATGGCCCTTGATGCCAAATAGTTCAGTATGTATTTCCTAAGAATAGAAATAGTCTCTCACATAGCCATAATACAGTCACTGACTAATTGGATGCAAGATATTGGGTCCATTGTTAAGTGCAGGATTTTTTGCAAGTCATTTTTATAATATTTACTAATGTTTTGTAAATTTAGAGCCTTTTTTTTTTTTTTTTTTTTTTTTTGAGATGGAGTCTTGCTCTGTCACCCAGGCTGGAGTGCAGTGGCGCGATCTCGGCTTGCTACAACCTCCACCTCCTGGGTTCCAGCGATTCTTGTGCCTCAGCCTCCCGAGTAGCTGGGATTACAGGCACCCACCACCACGCCTGGCTAATTTTTTTGTATTTTCAGTAGAGACGGGGTTTCACCATGTTGGCCAGGCTGGTCTCGAACTCCTGACTTCAGGTGATCTGCCCGCCTCAGCCTCCTAAAGTGCTGGGATTGCAGGTGTGAGCCGCCACGCCCGGCCAATTTTGAGCTTTTGTGTGGGATGCCGTTTAGTTACTTGGAAACAGTTTGATTCCCTCAAGGCTTGCCTTTCAGCCTGGTTAGGCTGACTCAGACCAGAGCAGCCTTTAGTCTATGGCTAGCTTGACCCACTATTGAGGTAATACTCTTCAAAGTACACACAATGCCCAGATATTATGAGGATTCTCCACTCTGGCTATTGGAAGGATGAACTATTCTTGGCCCTGTGTGATCTCCAAGAACATTTCCACCTGATTCTTCTTGAAGATTGTTTCCCTGGTTTCTTTATACGTAGTGAACGACACAGATCAGTACTAAATTGAAGATTGGAGGGAAACTCTCTGCAGGTCTCCAGAGTTCAATCTCTGGGAAGCATTCTCTTCTCTGGTCTTCTTCACTGCAAATTCTAGCCACCTTGGCCTCTCCAAATATAATACTATATATTATATATTTTATATATACTCACCATAATACTAACAAGGAGCCTCTCCAAATTCTTAACTCCAGCCCCTCAACTCAGAGATCGGGGCTCTGTTTGGGTTTCCCCTCCTTGCACTGCAGCCTGGAATCTCACTCCAGGCAGTCAGCAGAGGCAACTGTAGGGCTGGCCTTATTTGTTTCTTTTCTCTTAGTCCTATACTGCCTTATTGTCCAATGTCTGAGGACCATTATTTCACATATTTTATCTGGTTGTTTAGTTTAAGGTAAGAGGGTAAATCTGGTCCCTGTTACTTCATCCTGGCCAGAACAATATTTTTGTCTACTGTCCATATTTCAATTTTGTCAGTTGACCTAATGATGTTCTCACAGTATTTTTACTTCCCCCCTATTACAATGTATCTAGGCTCAGGTACTGTATTAGTTGTCTTTTTTTTTTTTTAGCCTCTTTTAATCTAGAATGTCTCCACAGCCTTTCTTTGTCTTTTTATGACATTGACATTTAGGAAGACTACTGCTCCTCCCCCTTTACCTTGTTTTGAGTCTATGCGATGTTTCATGATTAGACTCAGGTTAGACATTCTTGGTCAGAATACAGCACAGGTGATATTGTATCCTTCTAAGGGTATCACATCTGGAGCTATAAGATGTCCATCTCTTCTTTACTAGTGACGTTTGTTTTGGTCCCCTGGCCAAGGTGTCCAATTTTTCCATTGTATAATTACTGCTTTGCTTCTTCCCTTGCAACTAATGAGCAATCTGTGGGGAGGCACTTAAAGATCATAGAAATATCCTGCCCTTCACCAAAATTTCCCCAAGATTTAGTATCTATTGATGATTCTTGCTTGATCCAGTCTTTAACGCGATTATTGCAAAATGATCATTTTCTACATTCCCAATCCTCCACATTGACCAGTCAGCTCTTGGCATTCTACCATAAGCAACAGCCCTCCCTTTTCCCTCATTTACCCATTTATCCACCTATCTATTTATCTATTTAATCAGTATAGATTCATGAATTCCTATTTTTCCATTGGTTTATAATTCATTACTGTACTTAACTATTTTGGTGCTCAAATTTGGTGCTAAGGTTTGGCCAGTGGGAGCTCTTTCAAGCTAGTTCCTCTGTCCCTGTGGCATGTCCCCATCTTTTTTCTGATCCCTTCCTTACTTCTTGACATATCCAGATATCCCATGCTCATCTTGTATCTACCTTGCTCTATTCCAGGAATCAGCCAGAGAAACATAGTTTTAAATTGTGAAATGAACCTCTGACATACACAGTTGGCTTTATCCAAGACCAGTCTTCTAGCCCTTATGGAAATGGCAGAGGTGCAAGAGAAGAAACTGAAGCAGTACTTTTATAAGCTACCCTTGTGTCATATTTACCATTGGTCAAAGCGAGTCACATGGCTAAACTGAGATTTAAGGGGTGGGAATATATACTGTGCCTTTTCATAGCAAGATCTGTAAAGTCACAAAGGAAATGGCATGGATACTGGGAAGGATAAAGAAATTGGGTTATTAATGCAATGAAATGATCTTAATCCAGAAGAAAAGAAGAAATTCTCAGATAACCCAAGTCATTTAAAATTGTGTCGCATCCTATCAGTCATGTAGCACAATAAATTATGAAGGCATGATCTATAACACTACCTACAAAACCACTAAAACTAAAACGTTTGGAATATAAACTGAGTTATACCCTCTTCTATCTATAAAAGTTGCTCACAAGTTAGTTCACATATGGTTAATTTACATATAATTCTGAATCACACAAGATTCATTGCCTTAGTATAATTTGTATAGCACTTTATAAGCATTAGCTGTGTTAGAGTGCATTAATAACCCTATTTCTTTATTCTTCCCAGTGTCCATGCCATTTCCTATATGACTTTACAGATCTCACAATTGAAAGGCATAGTGTATATTCCCACCCCTTAAATCTCAGTTTAGCCATGTGACTTGCTTTGGCCAATGGTAAACATGACACAAGGGTAGCTTATAAAAGTACTTCTTCAGTTTCTTCTCTTGCACCTCTGCCATTTACCATAAGAATGATATGCCTGAGTTAACACAGGAGGAAGAAGAGCAACAGGTAGCACAGAGCTAATCACCGTTGCCCAACCCAGCTTAGATCAGTCATGTCCCAGACATGAGTCTAGCTTAGAGCAGCAGAACTGCCCAGGAAGCCCAGCATAGATTAGCTGAGTCCTGTACATCTATGAAAAATATATTGTTGGCTGGGCACGGTGGCTCACGCCTGTAATCCCAGCACTTTGGGAGGCCAAGCTGGGTGAATCACCTGAGGTCAGGAGTTCAAGACCAGCCTGGCCATCATGGTGAAACCCTGTCTCTACTAAAAATACAAAAATTAGCCAGGCTGGTGGTGCATGCCTGTAATCCCAGCTACTTGGGAGGCTGAGGCAGGAGAATCACTTGAACCCGGGAGGCAAAGGTTGCAGTGAGCCGAGATTGTGCCACTGCGCTCCAGTAGCCTGGGTGACAGAGTGAAACTCTGTCTTAAATATATATATATATACACACTCATAGATGGGAATTGAACAATGAGAACACATGGACACAGGAAGGGGAACATCACACTCTGGGGACTGTTGTGGGGTGGGGGAGGGGGGAGGGATAGCATTAGAAGATATACCTAATGCTAAATGACGAGTTAATGGGTGCAGCACACCAGCATGGCACATGTATACATATGTAACTAACCTGCACATTGTGCACATGTACCCTAAAACTTAAAGTATAATAATAATTAAGAAATAAAATAAAATAAAAAACTCTCCAAAGGCTTCCCAGTCACAAAAGTCAAAAATATATATATATATGACCATACATGTATATATATGAGTATATATGTGTATATACATACATATATACACATATATGTATATATATAGTCATATGCTACAAAGGCCTTGTGATTGTCATGAGGCAAATGTTAACCAATATATTAGCTAATATAATCCTTGATATCCCTCATTAGATAGGTAAAATGGATATCATTATTCCTACTTTACAGATGTGGAAGTGAGACTCATAGAAGTCAAATGCAAATGATTTTATCATAGTCTTACAGCAAGTAGGTGGAAGAACATCATTTCAGACCCAGGGTTTTTGGCATTCGATTCCAGTGATCTTTCCACTGCATCTCTTGGTAAAATTGCCTTGAAGAATGGAGTTTAAGGGCATTCCTATGGAAGTCACATGTTCAGTCAAGGATCCTATGACAAATGGTTGCTGAGCTGCACTTCAGCTGGGCCACCTAAGACTTCAGCTGCTTCACGCTTCTTACCTGGAAACCAACAAACTTGGGGCAGAGAGCAGAGTAGGTAAGAGCTAGGTGGCATGTCATTATAATTGGTCACAGTCATAGCCAATTTATTTTCCATTCTTGAAGCTGTAACCATTTGAGTTCAAGTTGCAACTTAGTACAAAATGAAAAGCATATCCATGTTCTTTTAAGAACTACCTACTTCATTTTAAAACAACAATGACCAAACAAAATAAGAACTATGGAATTGTAATTAAAGCCTAGAGTTTGATAAAACCGAGTTGGTATTATAGTTATGAGCCACACAAGATGTTTCAGTCAACAAAGAACTGCATATACAATGGTAGTCCCATAAGATTATAATACCGTATTTTTACTGTACCTTTCTATGTTTAGCTATGTTTAGATACACAAATATTTACCGTTGCCTATAGTATTCAATTCAGTAACTATACAAGTGTGTAGCCTAGGAGCAACGGGCTATACCATATAGCCTAGGTATGTAGTAGGCTCTACCATCTAGGTTTGTGTATGTACACTCTAGGATGTTCACACAATGACAAAATCATCTAAGGATGCATTTCTCAGAATGTGTCCCCATCGCTAAGCCATAGATGACTGTATTTCTTAATGTCTTCCCCTGGCAAAATCATTAAAAATAAATATAAGTTCTCCTTTGCACTGCCATTAAAGAACTCAAATTTCCTTTAACTTAGGAAATATCAACAATCGCATTAGTTCAGAATTGACAAATTGGCCAGATCATATTACTCACTTGATACTTATCAAATTACAGATTCCTGGTCCCTACCACAGACCTACTTAATAATGTCCAGGTGAGGAATCCAGGAATTTTTAGTTTGATCAAGTAATAGGTGATTCTTAAGCTCAGCCAAGTTTGCATTTAGCTGATGCAGAGACAAAAAAAAGGCTATATAAGTTGTGATTTTAAATATAGTTATAGTTCTGATGCTTTAAGAAACTCATCGAACTTCCCTGGATCTCAGTGTTCTTATCTGTAAAATGGGGACATTGGATCAGCTCTGTCTAGAAGAGGTAAATAGAGATAACAGAAGGGACTGGAGCTTTAAAGTATTGGGTAGCAATCCTGACAGTATATTAGAATCCCTGGGAAACTTTTGAAAGTTACTGATGCCCAGGTACCACCCTAGGCCAATTAAACAGAATTTTTGAGGGTGGTTCCACATGTTGCTAGTTTTAAAATCTCCCCAGGTGACTTTAATGAATAGCCATGGTCACAAACTACTGCTTTAAAGGCTGACCCCAACCACATTGAGCCAGGATGATTTTGATTAGTCTCCCTGCACCTGCTTCCTTGTCTATAACCTGGGAAGCTGATACAGTTTGGATATTTGTCCCCTCAAAATCTCATGTTGAAATTTGATCCCCAATGTTGATACTGGTTGGTGGGAGGTGTTTGGGTCATGAGGGCGGATCCCTCACTAATGGTTTAGGATTTAATGTTTTCATTTCCTGTTCACTCACTGGTTTTCTTGTGTACAGTTACCCAGGAGTAACGTTTTTGCCATAGACTGTGAGTCTTGCAGACTGGCTCAGCTTGTCCTGCCAGCCCAAAGGCACATGTCTACTGGTCTCTTCTCAGGTGGTGATTTTTTCCTCTACTCCATGAGAAAGTTATAAGGTAGATAAAATATGTCTTCGTAGCCCCACAAGATCCTTTTGTACCCTCAGTGAGATCCTCTTTCTCACCTTCCTCGGACACCCTATGCTTTATTTCCTCCCATCCCCACCCACTCATTAAAAAAAAAAATCTCCCCTCAAAAAAAAAAAGCAGGTTCTCAGAAAGGATTTGAAATTCATTTACTATTTTAAGAGATTCAAAGATCTTCTGAAATCTGTCCATGTATCCTGTAGTTTAAAACCTCTGCCCAGACTCAAAATTTCAGATGTCAAGTCAGGGCAGAGGTATTTTTGGAGTAGGGCCCCTGAAATCATGTGAGTAGCTGCCTAGTTGACCTGCTGACAAAGGCCTCTATCTCAGTCTGGCCTGTGCACATGCCCCTGTGCATGTTTCAGGATTCCAGTCCCAACCCTAGGATGTCCAGATAGCCCCTAGACATGTTAGATCACGAAGGGTCCCAGCAAGCCTTCCAACAGTTGAGGTCCCAAGGGTATCCTCGGGTTCTCTCTGCAAAGCTAAATATTTTGTCGATGTGGCAAATGGCCACAATTATTGAGCCAACAAGGTAGCATGAGCCAAGATGCTAAGTCTGAGGTAGCTGACCTTCCACCCTGACACTGCAGCAATGATGAGACTCCTCCTGGTCATGCTATGTGGTTCTAAGGCCAGGCAAAGAGAGGCTGGGAACTGTAAACCAAGCTGGTAAACTGCAATGTTTATGTGCCCAGAGCACAAATTTAGGCACAGGGATATTTCTGAAGCCAGTCTTAATTCCTGAAAGTTTGGAAAATCTTGTGAGGCTTGTGTGTACACATGTCTGGGTAACTAGGGCAGTTCAATTTGTCCTATGTTAACCTCCAACCATGCCCCCGCCCCCACCAATTCCCCCAGAGTCAGTCCTTTGTTCCAGATTGGTTATCCATTTACCCACAAGTCCCAGGTCTCTGGTCGCCATTATTGTTTTTCTCACCTGGACCCCTCTCTTCCAGGGCCATAGGCAAAACACACTTTCCCAAATATTCTCCCTTCCTTGTTTTTGATTCAAGCAAAAACGACTTACAAGAGAATTGAACACTTTTGCCATTAGTAACCACCAGAAAACACATTGAGCTTCAAATTATTCAATAAATTTTGACAGAAAAAAGTCAATTGTGGTTGTCTCTGGTTTTCACTGAAATGGGAGTGGTCTGTCTTAGAAGTAGACCCCACCCAAAGACCAGCCTCACAACTTCATATGGCCCCTTCCATCAGGGAGAGAGAGGCCCCCACACCTCCCCCTTCATCCCCATCCATGGAGATGTGGGTCCTTTAGGTGACCCATTAGGAGCCATTGGTACTGAATATTCCAGAATGAAAAATCATGTTTGGCCCACTTGGTTATCTTCATAGTTAAAAAGGGACTATCTAATTAAATAGTTTCTTTTTAATTATGTCTGGCATAATTTATACCATTCAAAAGGTTCAAAAAATAAAGAGTGAAAAGTAAACTTTTGCTGACAAAGAACTGTTATCCTCCAAAATATACAAAGAACTCTTAAGACTCAACAATAAGGAAATGAACAACCTGATTAAAATATGGGCAAAAGACTTGAATGGATACCTCACCAGAAAAGATATACACATGGCAAATAACCATATGAAAAGATGCTCAACATGTATGTCATCTGGGAATTGTAAATTAAAACAAGGAGGCCCAGCACCAGTGGCTCATGCATGTAATCAGCACTTTGGGAGGCCTAGATGGGCAGATCACTTGAGCCCAGGAGTCCAAGACCAGCCTGGGCAACATGGTAAAACCCCTTTTTTACAAAAAAGCACAAAAATTAGCTGGGCATGGTGGCATGGGCCTGTGGTCCCAGCTACTTGGGAGACTGAGGTGGGAGGATCGCCTGAGCCTGGGAGGTCAAGGCTGCAGTGAGCAGTGATCGTACCACTGCACTCCAGCCTGGGCAACACACCAAGACCCTGTCTCAAACAAAAAACAAAACAAAAACAAAGAGATACCACTACACACCTATTAGGATGGCCAAAATTCAAAACACTGAAAATACCAAATGCTGGCAAGTATGTGGAGCAACAGAAACCCTCATTTATTGTGGGTAGGAGTGTACAGTCACTTTGGAAGAGAGTTTGGCAGTTTCTCACAAAACTATACTCTTACCATACAATCCAGCAATCACACACCTTGGTATTTACCCAAGTGAGTTGAAAACTCATGTTCACACCAAAACCTGCACAAGAATGTTTATAGCAGCTTTATTCATAATTGCCAAAACTTGGAAGCAACCAAGATGTCTTTCAGTAGGCGAATGGATAAACTGTGGTGTATCTATACAATGAAACACTATTCAGCACTGAAAAGAAATGAGCTATCAAACCATTAAAAGACATGGAGGAATCTTAAATGCATATTGCTAAGTGAAAGAATCCAGTGTGAAAAAGCCACATACTGTATGATTCCAACTACATGATGTTCTGAAAAAGGCAAAACTATGGAGACAGTAAAAAGATCAATGTTTGTCAGGGGTTAGGGAGAGGAAGGGATAAATAGAGCACAGAGGATTTTTAGGGTAGTGAAACTATTCTGTATGATTCTATAATGGTAAATAGATGTCATTATACATTTGTACAAACTCATAGAATGTACAACACCAACAGTGAACCCTGATGTAAATTCTGGGCTTTGATTGATAATGATGTGTCAATGTAGGTTCATCAGTTGTAACAAATGTATCACCCTGGTGTGGGATGTTGATAGTGGGGGAGGTTAAGGGGTGGGGGGCAGGGGGATGGGAACTATACTTTTTACTCAATGTTGCTGTGAACCTAGAACTGCTTTTTTTCTTTCTTTCTTTCTTTCTTTTTTTCTTTTTTCTTTTTTTTTTTTTTTTGAGATGGAGTCTCGTTCTGTCGCCCAGGCTGGAGTGCAGTGGCATGATCTCGGCTCACTGCAAGCTCTGCCTTCCGGGTTCACGCCATTCTTCTGCCTCAGCCTCCCGAGTGGCTGGGACTACAGGCGCCCACCACTGCGCCCAGCTAATTTTTTGTAATTTTTTTAGTAGAGACGGGGTTTCACTGTGGTCTCGATCTCCTGACCTCATGATCCGCCCACCTCGGCCTCCCAGAGGGCTGGGATTACAGGCGTGAGCCACCGCGCCCGGCCTAGAACTGCTTTTTAAGAAAGACTATAAAAAAGAAAAACAAGGAGTCAGATGCTTGCAAAAAAAAAAAAAAAAACAGGAAACCTTCATCCTTCCCCCTACCCTACCATCCTGTCTCTTAGGGGATCAGTCCCCAACATCCAGCGGGACGTTTTAAATCGAGAGATATTTCAAAGGTTTCATCTAGAAATCTGGCTGATTAAGCCACCAAACTTTTGTTCACAATTGACTAAAGTTCAATGGCTTCTTTCCTTTTATTTTCTTTGGTAACACTCTGATGGGTTAGTGAGCAGTGAAATGGCCAACAGGTAGCAATTTCAGGGTATGAGAGTCAAGGGACATGCATAATCCATCACAGAGGAACCTCCCTGTGATAACTGGGAGGAGACCTCTAAGAACTACACCTACAATTGATAGATCCAACTGAGATTGATGCTAAGGAGTAGGGCGAGCCTTAGATAAAAATGATTGAAGTCTACGTTTCTCTTACCCTTTCAGGTACTCCCTCCCTCTTCCCCCAGACAAAAACTCTTCAAATTAATGTGTTTTCTCTTCTAGGTCATTTTAATGTCATTCAACAAATACTTACTATTGGATATAGGGAGGAAGAGAGAAACAGAAGAGTTGAGGATGATTCCAAGGTTTTTAGTCTGAGCAACCGGAAAGATGAAGTTGTCGCTTCCTGAGATGGGGAAGGCTGCTTGGGTAGCTTTGCACTGTGTCAACTTGGCTAAGCTGGAACTATGTTTCCTAGAATTGCCTTTCCTCTGGACCTGTCTCCTGAACTAGACTCATAACATCATGAGTATTATATGATTCTGGGGTGTAGGGCTGGCCAAAAGAGAAATTTTTATGAGATCTGGAAGTCAGGATTGAAGCAGCAGCCATTACATTCTGAAGTTCAGTGTCAGGTACCAGGCACCACTGCAGCTCACACATGTTGCTCATCTACTGGCTCACCTTGATGGGAGCTGGGGAGTAGGCAGTAGCTGGGTCCACAGCTCCCCGAGCTCCCGCTGGATATCCTCCTTCAGCTTTTCTGAGTCCTGGGCCAGGTGCCTGTGCACCTCCATGGCAAAGGGAGCCAGTTCCTTCTGCAAGTCACCTGAATCATCAAGGTTAGAGGCAATGAGAGCCAGACTCAGGTTTGTCCTCGCTGGTTCCAGTTAGCCCTTGTGTGTTCCAGATGGTCCTTGTTCTCGTGCTTCATGCCCAGCTTTTCTTCCTTGCTGCTTGCTCTACTGACCCCCAGTGGTATCAGGTTCATGCCCAGATGCAGAAGCAACAGCCCTCCATAGACTTCTTCACCAGCTTCCCTTTGTGATCCCTGGTTAATGACTTTTCTCCGACCTTCCAATTGTCCTCTTCTACACATTTACTTCCCTAGAGTCTCCCATGATTTGTGGGGTCTGGTCACTATAAGCAAATGTAATTCCATATTACTTATAGTGATTCCAATTCCTAATTGAACCCCACTGATACTCTGCCAAAGGAGCAAGTTTGGGTAGGAGATAAGGAATTCAGTTTGGACATGTCAAATTGAAAATTCCCATTCAGCAGTCAGGGGGAGATTTTGAATAGGAAGCTTGAGGTTATGAGTCTGTAGTTCAGGGGAGAGGTCCAGGCTGGAGCTATACATTTGGAAACAATTAGGGTGTAGATGGTATCTAAAGCCATAAGACCAGATCAGGTCATCAAATGACTGAGTGTAAATAGAGAAAAATTGTCTAAAGACCAAGTCCAGGGATGCTGTGACATTAAGAAAACAAAGGGCAGATAACATACCCTGAAAGAACAAATACTAAACGAAGACCAAAGATAAATTATTGAAATGAGCAAAGGTTCTTAACTGTTGAATAAATCTAGAAAATTTGGAAACGGTTATTGACATTTACCAGGCAGACGAACAAAAATATCTTTGCTAGTTTATCTTTTTAAAGATAACTTCTAAAGATTTAATGATGTTTTTGTTTGCATCTATCCCACTGGCCATGGGCTGTTTTTATTAATCAGGTCCAATGGCAGATTTAGAGCATTAGCAAAATAATTCAGGGCCAACCATAACAGCCATTGCAGTAAAAACAAAAATAACATTTTAAAAATTACATCTATCATTTGAACTATCCTAGAAATTGAGGTGTAAAGTGTTTTGTGGTTTAGAGATTGCTGCTTTATTTCTCCAGACCTGGTTTTGTGATACCACAGGGTGGTGGTTCTTAACCAGGGATGATTTTGTCCCCCAGGGAACATTCGACAATGTATGGAGACATTTTTGATTGTCATAAATGGGAGGGGGCTGCTACTGGCATATAGTGGGTAAAGGCCATGGATGCTATTAAAAATCCTACAATGCACAGGACAGCCCCCATGACAAATGGAAATAATACAGAGAGGGAGAAACCCTGTCTTAGGGTCTGGCTACTTAGAGAGCAGAATGAAAGTCTTAACAGAACAAAATCCAATTTCATTTACTTTTCAGTAAAATGGTTAAAGGATGGGCAAGTGGAAGAAAGGGAAGGGGGATAGAGTTCGAGAAAAGAAAAAGAGGGAAAAAGAGGAAGGGAGAAGATTAATATGCTGTGCAGCACTTATGGGTTGTGAGACGCTCTTAAATCCAGTAAACAACTCTTAGCAGATGTGGAAGCACTGAATGATGTAACAGGCTATGGAAAGTGATCTTCACTCAATCTCAGAGCTACAATGTTACCTAAGGTTTGCTTTACTATAGCTGGGGCCTGATCACATGAGAAATACAAAATGTCAGAGCAAGTGATGAAGGGTTAACCAGGAGGCAACGGTATCTTCAGCTTCTGCAGTCTTTGGGCCCTGTATTTTCAAATTCTCTGCTGGTCCCTCTAATTAATGGCAGCAGGGAAGAGGTGGCAAAGATCTAGACCTCAATGGGTATAGAACAAAGTAGTTTGCTAATTGTAAATTAGGACAATTATCTTGCAATTAATTGAATGTTCTTATTCCTGTAGCAAATCTTAGCATGGCCATGAATTTTTCTCAGCTTGTGCTATTCTCTGCTGTGCTGCTACAGGGGAGGGCTGCAGTTGAAGTTCTTATAATCAACCAGTGTGCTCATTAGCGTGCTTGGAAGGCCTGAAGGATGGTGTGCACTCAGAGGAATTAAAAAAAATTAATCTTGTGGAAAGGCCTGGTAATTAGGCAGCTCAAGTGAAGGGAATGGCCAAGCCATTATAAGCACTGTCAGGCCTAGTAATGCATGTTGTAACACACACACAGGTTCACAACCTCTTCCAGTGTACCTGTGGCCCAGGCAGCCTTGGGGTCTTCCCTCTGGGGAGTCAAGAGTGGGTTACATCCTCCATTTTTGGCCTTGTTGGCTTTAATACATGAGGGAAAAAAAGCTTTACATGAAATTTCCCATTTCACTTGGATGGAATACAAATTCACTTCTCCATATGCCCAGATATATGACATAGCACATTATCTACAAAATTAAGAATGAATGGGGCCGGGCTTGGTGGCTCATGCCTATAAGCCCAGCACTTTGGGAAGCCAAGGCAGGTGGATCACTTTGAGGTCAGGAGTCCAGACCAGCCTGGCCAACATGGCAAACACTGTCTATACTAAAAATACAAAAATTACCCAGCTGTGGTGGTGCACACCTGTAGTCCCAGCTACAAGGAAGGCTGAGGCAGGAGAATTGCTTGAACACAGGAGGAAGAGATTGCAGTGAGCCGAGATCGTGCCACTGCACTCCAGCCTGGGTGACAGAGCGAGACTCAGTCTCAAAAAAAAAAAAAACAAAGAATGGCCGATTTCTCCCACTTATCTTCAGTCCTAAATGTAGCTAATGCTGCGAGTGCCCTGTCCATCTCCCCTTGGCACTCACCATTCTGCACACACAGACAGAGTCTTACTGCAAGCACCTGTGACTCTGTCTGAGAACATCCTCAAGCCACATCAGCATGGGTGGCCCCTGTATGTGGCAACCAGAAGTGTCAGGAAATAATGCTCCCAGCACTGTCCTAAGCCAATGAGAAAGAAGTGGATGAATAAATACCCCAGCTTCTTTGCCTCTAGGGAAGAACAATCTGAGGCTTATTCTGTACTGTCTTCCAAGGTCCCCAGCATGGACCCGTTGTCCGGAGCTGCTCGTGCTCAGGAATACATCTTTCATTGTCTGTTTTCCCATCTCTGACTCAGCTCCCCTTTCTGTCACCAATGCTCCTAAGGATTAGCACCCAAAGAAACTACTCCGACTCAAATCCTCTCCTCCGGGAATGCTTTTGGGGAAACCCAAGTGAAGACACAGGCAATTCACCAGCTGAAGATCGAGTCCATCCCATGGCAGGGCGGGCAGCTATACCTCGCTAATAAGTGTGATGCACCCTGGGATATCAGCGGAGGGAGGGGCAGAATTTAGATCACACTCATGAGTCAGAAAAACAGGCTATGGAGTAGATCTCCCCAGAAAAGCATTATTGATCTTGTCCAATAAAACAAACAAACTGGGAGATTTCAAGGCAACAAAGTTAAAGGAAAACAATGTCCCATAAATTACCTAAGACTGAATGATATTGCTGCAAATCCATCTTTAGGATCTTAGCTAAGGTCCACAGTTTACTCTAATCATTGAAAATTTATTGCCATCACCTGGACAATTGTTCTCGTCCTTATCAGGTGCAAATCACCTTGTAGAAATGAATGGTTTCATGTCTCTCTACCATCCTGACCTGCAATCCATAGACAATGTAATGACCCACCAGGTAATTTTTTAATCTGTAGGTGCCCTAACTCAACACATGGAGAAATAAAAGGTGAGTAATTATGTAAATGAACGTCATGTACTGGGGCATCCACATGAACACCCCCAGGCGGGAGCTTACTGGACGACAACATGAAGAATCCTGACGCTTGCCACAAACCTGTGGCATCTCCGGGCATGGAAGCACTGCTAATGCGGGCTCATTCCACAGCCCAGTGGCTGATACCAGCAGCAGTGCTGCCACTGATGGCAAGAGATTCCAAAAGTGCCAACAATTGTTGAAGTTTCCGCCAAGACCAGTGACAACTTCCCATGATTTCCCGACAGTGGTATTCCTGTGGAAACTGATGTCTATGCGCGGTACGAAAGATGTGTTTATACTGTCCTTAGTGGCTCGTGCTTTTGCATGTACGCTTTCAAGGTGAAATGGCAAGTAGTCGAGTGCCGGCGCGGGAAGCAGACCCGGAAGTGCGGCGAGTGAGCCTCGCGCCCAGGAAGCCAGAGAAGCAGGGGGCGCCTGGAATCTGCGGTGTGCGGCAAGTGCGCACGCGCGCAGACGGCGCGCGCAGTAGCTGACCCCGGCCCTCCCGTTCATTTCCGGTGCAGCACTCAGAGACGCGAAGCCCAGGCCACGACAATCACCCCTCAGGTACCGATGTTTTCAGAAACCCTCAAACAGATTGCGTAGCGCTTCCCTGGGGGCAGTCTCTGGGCAGGTGCCCAGACGCGCCTAGAAGCTGACCCCGGCCCTCCCGCTCACTTCCGTTCCAGGCCACAGAGACGCGAAGCCCGGCCACGACGACGACCCCTCAGGTACCGATGTTTTCAGAAACCCTCAAACAGATTGGGTAGCGCTTCCCTGGGGGCAGTTTCTGGGCAGGTGCCCAGACGCGCCTAGAAGCTGACCCCGGCCCTCCTGCTCACTTCCGGTCCAGGCCGCAGAGACGCGAAGCCCGGCCACGACGACGACCCCTCAGGTACCGATGTTTTCAGAAACCCTCAAACAGATTGGGTAGCGCTTCCCTGGGGGCAGTTTCTGGGCAGGTGCCCAGACGCGCCTAGAAGCTGACCCCGGCCCTCCTGCTCACTTCCGTTCCAGGCCGCAGAGACGCGAAGCCCGGCCACGACGACGACCCCTCAGGTACCGATGTTTTCAGAAACCCTCAAACAGATTGGGTAGCGCTTCCCTGGGGGCAGGTTTCTGGGCAGGTGCCCAGACGCGCCTAGAAGCTGACCCCGGCCCTCCCGCTCACTTCCGGTCCAGGCCGCAGAGACGCGAAGTCCGGCCACGACGACGACCCCTCAGGTACCGATGTTTTCAGAAACCCTCAAATAGATTGGGTAGCGCTTCCCTGGGGACGGGTTTCTGGGCAGGTGCCCGTGTTGAACTCAGTGTGGACTTGCGGCGTCTTGCGGGCCTGTAGATTAATATGACAGCCGTGATTCCACCCTGCTTCACCAACGCACATGCGTTTTCTCTCCTCTTAGGGGCCCTGTTTTCTGTTACAATGGATCGAGATTTAGAACAGGCTCTGGATCGCGCAGAGAATATCACTGAAATTGCCCAACAGAGACGTCCTAGAAGGAGATACTCACCTAGGGCGGGAAAAACTCTGCAGGAAAAACTTTATGACATTTATGTTGAAGAATGTGGAAAAGAGCCTGAGAATCCTCAGGAATTGAGAAGCAATGTAAACTTGTTAGAAAAGCTTGTTAGGAGAGAGTCCTTGCCATGTTTACTGGTCAATCTATACCCAGGCAATCAGGGGTATTCTGTGATGCTCCAGAGAGAAGATGGGTCCTTTGCAGAGACCATTCGGCTGCCTTATGAAGAAAGGGCATTGCTGGACTACTTGGATGCAGAAGAATTACCCCCTGCTTTGGGTGATGTCCTGGATAAAGCTTCGGTTAACATTTTTCATAGTGGGTGTGTCATAGTAGAAGTTCGTGACTACAGGCAGTCCAGTAATATGCAACCTCCTGGTTACCAAAGCAGGCATATTCTTCTACGTCCAACCATGCAGACTTTAGCTCCTGAGGTGAAGACGATGACAAGAGATGGCGAGAAATGGAGCCAGGAAGACAAATTTCTGCTTGAGAGTCAACTGATCTTAGAGACAGCTGAACCACTGTGTCTTGATCCTTCTGTAGCAGTTGCCTGCACTGCAAACAGGCTGCTGTACAACAAGCAAAAGATGAATACCGACCCGATGGAACAGTGCCTCCAGAGGTATTCGTGGCCCTCTGTAAAGCCACAGCAGGAGCAGTCTGACTGTCCACCTCCTCCTGAGCTGAGAGTGTCGACTTCTGGCCAAAAAGAAGAAAGAAAAGTAGGTCAGCCTTGTGAGCTGAACATTGCTAAAGCAGGAAGTTGTGTAGACACGTGGAAACGCACACCCTGTGATTTGGCCGTGCCTTCAGAAATGGATGTGGAGACACTTGCTAAAGGGTATCAGTCCGTCACAGCTGCTGACCCACAGCTCCCAGTCTGGCCAGCCCAGGAGGTAGAAGACCCTTTCAGACATGCATGGGAAGCTGGCTGTCAGGCCTGGGACACCAAGCCAAACATCATGCAGTCGTTTAATGATCCGCTTCTCTGTGGTAAAATACGGCCACGTAAAAAAGCCAGGCAGAAGAGCCAGAAGTCTCCCTGGCAGCCCTTCCCAGATGACCATTCAGCTTGTCTCAGGCCTGGGTCAGAGACTGATGCTGGGAGGGCAGTGAGTCAGGCCCAGGAATCAGTGCAGAGCAAAGTCAAAGGTCCAGGCAAGATGTCACACAGCTCCAGTGGCCCAGCCAGTGTCAGTCAGCTCTCTTCATGGAAAACACCAGAACAGCCTGATCCTGTGTGGGTCCAGTCTTCAGTATCGGGTAAGGGAGAGAAACATCCACCTCCCCACCCCCAACTTCCCTCAAGCTCAGGAAAGATTTCCTCAGGTAACAATTTTCCCCCACAACAGGCAGGCAGCCCTCTTAAGCGTCCATTTCCTGCTGCTGCTCCTGCTGTAGCTGCTGCTGCTCCTGCTCCTGCTCCTGCTCCTGCTGCTGCTCCTGCTTTAGCTGCTGCTGCTGTGGCGGCGGCAGCGGGGGGGGCGGCACCAAGTCATTCTCAGAAGCCCTCTGTGCCTCTTATTAAAGCTAGCAGGCGCCGTCCAGCTGCCCGGCGCCCCACCAGATTCGTAAAAATAGCCCCAGCCATTCAGGTCCGGACAGGCTCCACTGGCCTAAAGGCCACCAACGTGGAGGGCCCAGTCCGGGGAGCCCAGGTTTTGGGGTGCAGTTTCAAGCCTGTGCAGGCCCCTGGCTGGGGTGCCCCCGCTCCTGCAGGAATCAGTGGCAGTGGCCTTCAGTCCTCAGGAGGTCCACTACCAGATGCAACGCCCGGTGCAGTGCAGGCATCTTCTCCAGCACCCCTTCAGTTTTTCCTAAATACTCCGGAAGGTCTCAGGCCTCTGACACTCCTCCAGGTTCCGCAGGGCTCGGCGGTTCTGACCGGCCCGCAGCAGCAGTCCCATCAGCTGGTTTCCCTGCAGCAGCTCCAGCAGCCCACAGCTGCTCACCCTCCTCAGCCAGGGCCACAGGTTTCCGCACTAGGTTTGAGCACGCAAGGGCAGGCCTTCCCTGCTCAGCAACTTCTTAATGTGAACCTCACTGGAGCAGGTAGTGGTCTGCAGCCCCAGCCCCAGGCTGCTGTGTTGAGTCTGCTTGGCTCTGCCCAGGTTCCTCAGCAGGGTGTCCAGCTCCCCTTTGTCTTGGGGCAGCAGCCACAGCCGCTGCTGCTGCTGCAGCCACAACCACAGCCACAGCAGATCCAGCTCCAGACACAGCCTTTGAGAGTCCTGGAGCAGCCAGTGTTTTTGGCAACAGGCGCTGTTCAGATAGTGCAGCCACATCCAGGTGTGCAAGCAGGGAGCCAGTTGGTAGGTCAGAGGAAGGGAGGCAAGCCAACCCCTCCAGCGCCCTGAGGCTTGTGGTAGTTTGTTCTCTTTTAAAAGCATGGGAGCACTGACCCACATGAATTCCCAGTTTTTACTTGAGTTTTGTTTTTTTTCTCATGTTTTGGTATTTTACGTTTTAAAATACACACTTTACACAGAAGCACAATCCACCGATTTTTATTTAGAAACAGGAAGTGATTTCCTAAAGGGGCATTGTTTTGCTTAAGTTACTCCTTTTGTTGTCATTGCTGTTGATATAATTATTTTTAATATAGTATTTTAAAGTGTCCAAATCCTAACCAGGTTGAGCATAAATTTGTGAAGCATATTTCTCTAGAGTCATAAAATGGCAGTACCAACAATGTTAATATTTTAACAAGATTTTAATTTTAATATTTTAACAAGAAGAGCGCAATTTAAAATGTTTAATGGTGATAAAAACATATAATCTAAAATGGACCACCTTCACTATTTTAAGTGCCCAGTGCAATAGTATTAAGTCCATCCCCACGGTTGTGCCGCAGATCTCAAGACCATCTTGCAACACTGAAACTCATGCCCATTGAACACCAGCTCCCCATTCTCCCTCATCCAGTCCCTGGCAGCCATTGTTCTACTTTCTTTCTCTATGAGTTGACTACCCTGGCCATTTCATGGAAGTGGAATCATATGGCATTTGTCACTTGGTGAGTGGCTTATCTCACTTGGCATAATGTCCTCATGATTTATCCCTGCTGTCTCATGTGATGTGAAGGTCATTGCTTTTTTAAAATGGTCTCACTGTACATAATATATATAAATGTGACCTATGAACTCTGAGAAACCTCTTTCAGAAGAAAGAGTGTAATCGTATTTACATTAATAGGTTTATGCACAATATATGGAATGGAATTATTACACATTCATTTTGAAAAATGAAAAGAAAGTACAGTACAGTGATGCTTGTCACACTGCGATTGAGTACACAGGAGACCTCCAAAGCTGTGGAATGGAATTAGTGGCAGATTTGCTTGTGTGACAGTCCCCTGCCCTTTCAAAGGCCCTGTCTGCACCTAGTGCTCCACAGAGCAAGGCTTTCTCCCTGGCTTTGAAAAGGCTCTTTTTGGATGTTTTGTGTGCTCTCTTTATAAAATCATTTACATTTTTTGTAGGTTGTTTGCAAGAAACATTTAGTGAAACATTTGAAAATCCATTTTATTGGTTTGCTTTTCAAATATCTGTAGCCTTGTTTCTTAAGTAGAACCCCCGTCTTTTTCTTTGTCTTTTTCTCTTTGTTGATGCATCATCATCAGTTGTTCAGCTGTTTCTGCTCCCTCATTTTTTCCCTTGTTCCAGTGAGACTCAAAGAACCATGAAGTTTTGTGCCCCTTTATCTTCCCTTTCTTTTTTCTTTTTTAACAACTAAGGGGTAATCACAGAACAACCAACCATTGTAAAGTACAATTGTAAAGTGGCATTTAGTACATTCATGGTGTTGTACAACTACCCCTTCTGTTTCCAAAACATTTTCATCACCCACCAAGCAATCTCTGTACCCATTAAGCACTAGCGTGTCATCTTCACACTCCCAGCCTCTGGCAACCACCAATTTGCTTTCTGTTTCTATGGATTTACCTAAATATTTCCTGTAAATGTAGTCATACAGTATGTGATCTTTTGTGTCTGGCCTCTTTCACTTGGCATAATGTTTTTGAAGTTCTTCCATGTCGTAAAATGTATTGCTAATTCATTCCTTTCTGTGGTTCGATAACATTTCATTGTTTGTATATAGCACATTTTTGTTTATTCTGATGATGGACACTTGGGTTGTTTCTACCTTTTGGGCGCTGTGCATAGAGCTGCTGTCAACTTTCATGTACAAGCATCTGTTCTAGCACCTCATATTTTGCTCTGTTAAAACCTTGAAGGGTACCCTATGTAATATTAGTTTTTCTAGGTACACATGTACATTTCTCTGTTTTTTGCCTTAACAAAATAGAAGGAGATTTGATCTGGCATTCCAAAAGACATCAGTAAAGAGACAGGTATCCAGTGAATCTTACTTGATGAACCCTTTTACTAATGTGCTACCGATGCTGTTAAAGATTTGACCAACTTCAAGCAAACACGTCGAATTTCCTGAGTGACACCAAGTCCATCAGAGCAGCCTGGACATAATTGGGAATGGTGCCTGCACTTTTAAGAGGCGAACGAGTGCAATGACCAGTTGTAGAGAAGAGTTTATGCATGGCCTTCGGAGCTAAGCAGTGACCTGAATTCAGTATGTCACCAAATTTGGTGTGCTTTCTCCTTTGCCTGCTGCTTCTTTCAAGTAGGACATGGAGACAACAGCCAAATTTGTGCTTTAGTGATGTGACCTTCCCTTCCCAGGCAGGCAAATAAATTTAGTTTTGTTTCTGATTATCATTTGGTGGTCTTTATTTCCTTATAATGATCCTCAAAACAGTTGATAATTGGATGCAACTGCCACAATGATGAAGAGAAAAGAATATAACCCTTGAAATAAAACCCTAGAGTATGTATTTATTTAAACACCTATATAAGGAGGATTTTCCACAATAATGTTGGAGATGGGGGAGAAGACAGACCAAAGAAAAGTAAAAATGCCTCTTTAGGACCTAGATGGTATTCAACCCTCATCTCATTGTGTCCTTCAGTAATTTAAGCTAGATTTACAGAATAATGAAATGTCAATAGATGAGTACGCAATAGAAAGAATGAGAAATAGGTTGGGGCAAAAGTAAGTGTGGTTTTTGCCATTACTTGTTTGTTTGTTTGTTTTGTTTTTTGGTTTTTCTTAGATGGAGTTTTCGCTCTTGTTGCCCAGGTTGGAGCGTAGTGGCACAATCTTGGCTCACTGCAACCTCTACCTCCCAGATTCAAGTGATTCTCCTACCTCAGTCTCCCTAATAGCTGGGATTACAGGCATGTGCCACCACACCTGACTAATTTTTTTGTATTTTTAGTAGAGACGGGGTTTCACCATGTTGGCCAGGCTGGTCTCAAACTCCTGATCTCAGGTGATCCACCTGTCTCAGCCTCCCAAAGTGCTGGGATTACAGGTGTGAGCCACCGCGCCCGGCCAGTTTTTGCCATTACTTTTAATGTCAAGAAGCACAGTTACTTTTGCACTAACCTAATAGAGGCAGGCTCAATATTTTCGTGGCTTATTGCCCTACCCCAAGTCAGAGGCGAGGACACAGACCAAGGAGATGATAGAAATAACATTACAAGAGAAAAGTATTGACCAACCCAGGAAGTCCAGGTGTTTGTATCTGCACAGATAATTTGTACTTATTTATAAGTGACAAGTTTAAACAGCTGTCATTCTGTATTAGATTTCTGTTTTGGGAAAAACACCCAATTCTACTAAGAAACTTATTTCTTAAAAGCAACAGTAACATCTTAGTGAACAGGGTGTCTTCAGGGTCCCACTTCCATTTCTCCCACCTCTCAGCTAATACCAATATTGTCATTTGTTTTCGTTGCATGCTGCCTCCCTGAAATGTCACCAAGACAACCTGTTGATTAGAGAAAGCTGAGTTTATTCTTACTGGTAAGATAGAGGAGTACTTTGTTATCAGAGTCTTAGTAGTATTGCAAGTCGTTAAATATATTTTTCCATAAAATCTAATTAAAATAATTCTTCATCTCCAGGACTTTAGTATTTCATCTGCAGGGAAAATGTACTTAACTGCTTTCATTGCATCCTGATAAACACGTAGGCATAAAATATAGGATCTTTTCCCCTCTGTTCTTTCTATATGCTTGACACTGTTCTCTCTTACTGTTTCACTCACTGAGTTCTTGCAAAAACCACTTACAATTATAAAAGAGGAAACAAGGCATTGGGCTCTTAAGTAATTTGTTCACAATCTCCCAGCTGCAAAGTATCATAGCCCAGATTTGGACCCAAGCTTCCTGGGGTCAGAGACCACATTCTTTCCCACACAACCCTCTTTACTGCCTCACTGAGGGCAAGACGTAGGCCTGTCGCCAGGGGGCTCACAATATGGTTGCAGAGACCCCATGACATGGACGAAATGACAGATGGCAGTCTGTCATTTTGCTGTATGTTGGCGTTTGAGGGGAGCTTATACATGACGTCTTTGCCATAGATTGACACCAGCTGAAAAAGAGAGGGATCCAGCAAACAGCTGGACATCAATATATCTCTTTATTAGTGATGCTCATATATTCAAGGACATAATTTAGACCTGGCTTCCTCACTCACAGGCAGGGCTGGAGGCAGGGCTGCTGTGGGCTGCAGATCCCTCCCATGATCTGGCCCTCCCACTGGGGAGAACTGAGTGGGCAGGGAGAGCCCACTTTACTCTAATGAAGAGCTTCTTAACCCCTCAACAATAGGCCTCTGGTATTTGGTGAAGCCCATAGATCCTTTCTCAAAACTTTTTTTTTTTTTTTTTTTTTTTTTGGAGACAAGGTCTGGCTCTATCGTCCAGGCTGGAGTGCAGTGGTGTGATCTTGGCTCACTGCCGCCTCTGCCTCCTGGGCTCAAGCCATCCTCCTATCTCAGCGTCTGGAGTAGTTGGGACTACTCACCACCATACCCAGCTAATTTTTTTATTTTTATTTTTGTATATTTTGTAGAGATGGTTTTGCCATGCTGCCCAGGCTGCTCTCGAACTCAAGAGCTCAAGCAATCCACCCACCTAGGCCTCCCGGAGTTCTGGGATTGCAGGCATGAGCTACCATGCCGGCCTCAAAATAACATTTTTAAGGGCATAAAATAAAATACATGGTATTACAAAGGAAACCAATTACACTAAAATACAACCCAGAAAGTATATACCGTAAATACATTCATGATAAATAATCTATGTGCTCCTTTATTAATGCATTAAATAATAAGACAACGGTGGGACTAATAACTACCATAATTTTGAAGTAGTGATGAGCTTAAACGATATTTTGAGATATCTGCAACAAGTGAAATTTCATAAGAAAATATCTCATTTCTATTAGCTACAAATTTATAGACACTGGTAATACTGCAGTTTGTTGTCTATATTCATACTTGCAGGAAATACTGCATTTCAGTTAGAAGTCAGATAAAATGGCTGGGTGTGGTGGCTCACGCCTGTAATCCCAGCACTTTGGGAGGCTGAGGCGGGCAAATCATCTGAGGTCGGGAGTTCGAGACCAGCCTGACCAACATGGAGAAACCCATGTTGGTTTCTCCAAAATTACTAAAATACAAAATTAGCCGGGCATGGTGGCGCATGCCTGTAATCCCGGCTACTTGGGAGCCTGAGGCAGGAGAATCACTTGAACCCGGGAGGCAGAGGTTGTGGTGAGCCAAGATCGTGCCGTTGCACTCCAGCCTGGGCAACAAGAGTGAAACTCCGTCTCAAAAAAAGAAGAAGAAGAAGTCAGGTGAAATTACAATGTAAGGTTTTTTTCTTATTAAGTTCATGGGTCCCCTGAAAGTGTCCACAGACCCCAGATTAAGAATTGTTGCTCTAATGGAAGCTCCGCCCCCTGGAAACAGAAGAAATAGGTAAAAAGCATCGCCCCCAGCAGTATATGTTATATGAACAAGACTACAGGTGGTGATCAAGTTTGCTTAAATTGTACCTAGTGGCCAAATTATTAAATGGTTATCATAGCAGCTTAGAAAGTAGTTGCTTACAAGGCATGCATTATCCATTTAATCCTCAAAACAATTCTATTGGTGGCTGGTATTGTTAACTCAATTTTCAAGTGAGGAAACAGAGAGGTAAATGTAACTTGTCAAAGGTCACACATCTAGTTAACAAAGAGGCCAGGATTTGAATCTAGGTAGTCTGGTTCCAAAATTCATTGTCTTAACCACTAAATTGAAGCTGCATAATAAGTTTAGAGAGCTAGTCTAGAAAAAACTAGGGCTAAGTATAACTACTGTTTATAAAATTGCTTCCATAGGAAAATACTTATAAATAAATCCTTGGGAGATGTATTAGTCAGGGTTTTCTCCAGAGGGACAGAACTAATAGGATAGATGTATATATTAAGGGGAGTTTATTAAGGACTGTTAACTCACACGATCACAAGGTCCCACAAAAGGCCATCTGCATGCTGAGGAGCAAGGAAGCCAGTCCAGGTCCCAAAGCTGAAGAACTTGGAGTCCAATGCTCAAGGGCAGGAAGCATCTGGCACAGGAGAAAGATGTAGGCCGGGAGGCTAAGCCAGTCTAGTCTTTTCACGATTTTCTGCCCACTTTTATTCTGGCTGCTCTGGCAGCTGATTAGATGGTGCCGACCCAGATTAAGGGTGGGTCTGCCTTTCCCAGTCCGCTG
Organism: Pan paniscus; assembly: GCF_029289425.2. Taxonomy (NCBI): domain Eukaryota; kingdom Metazoa; phylum Chordata; class Mammalia; order Primates; family Hominidae; genus Pan; species Pan paniscus. Next base: position 26,102,865 of record NC_073272.2, on the reverse strand, counting down.
ACTCAAGTGTTAATCTCCTTTGGTAACACCCTCACAGACACTCAGGATCAATACTTTGCATCCTTCAATCCAATCAAGTTGACACTCAGTATTAACCATCACAGTAGACAACCCTTCCATAGATTAGAATATACAGAGATTAGGAACTATGGAACACCCTATAGTTGTCTATTATCTACTATACTAAAATAAGCAGAATTATCTAAAAATGACCTCATTCTGAGTTGCCTGTACCATAAATCAGCTGGGGCTGGAACAGAGTGGGGAAGGGGCCTTCTACTGAACTCAGCTTCCTATGGGACCAGTGGCTGCCTTCCCCTGACCAGAGGGCACATAATTTCTAATGGGCTCTGTCAAGAACTGGGAAGGGTCTGAGAATTTACCCTGCTTGCAAGCTAATCAGTTAGCCTGCCACAGTTTCATGCATGCTGGCAGAAGACACAAGACTATCAGGTCAAAGAAAAATTACTTTATTACTCATAGTGCAATAGAAAGCATGAACCTCAGGTTTGCATTGGTTCCTCTGCCCCCCAAGTTTCATGGGGGCAACACGGAGAAGGACCCAGGTGGATGTTGCACGTGCAGTGGATGTGTGTCACAGATGAGCAACCCACGCTTAGAAATACTATTTTAGCTGGGCGCGGTCGCTCACACCTGTAATCCCAGCACTTTGGGAGGGATTACAAGCACAAGGTGGGCAGATCACTTGAGGCCAGGAGTTCAAGACCAGCCTGGCCAACATGGTGAAACCCATCTCTACTAAAAATACAAACATTAGCCGTGTGGTGGTGCACGCCTGTAATCCCAGCTACTCAGGAGGCTGAGGTTCGGGAATCGCTTAACCCTGAGAGGCAGAGGTTGCAGTGAACCGAGATAGTGCCACTGTACTCCAGCCTGGGCGACACAGCGAGACTCTGTCTCAAAAAAATAAAAATAATAAAATTAAAAATTAAAATTAAAAAGTTTTTAAAAGAAAATACTATTTTAAAGGGGGCTGCAAGCAAACTTGCCCAATTGTGTTCTCGAATAAGACATTATCATTTTTATTCTTTTTCTTTAAGTTGTTTAAAGACAAGATCTTGCTCTGTTGCCCAGGCTGGAGTGCTGTGGCTCAATCATAGCTCACTGTAACCTCGAACTCCTGGCCTCAAGGGATCCTCCTGCCTTGGCCTCCCAAAGCTCTGGGATTACAGGCATGAGCCACCACACTTAACCCTTTATCTTTATTATACTGGTCAACAAAAAAGTTTGCCCTTGGCTTCATAGGGAGACACTATACAAACTTTCTTCAAAAGTTAGTTCAGAATAAAAACTGTTAGTGCCTCTACTCACAAGACATGCAGAAACACACAAAAACCCATGGAGAAGTGGCACCTCCCAACAGAGGCCAGCAGCTGGAATTCCTAGGTAACTCCTTTAAACAGCTAGCATCCAACTCCAGACTTCCTGGCACTCAAGCAGTTTATGTGTCCCTTCATTAATAAAGTTGTCTTCTCATCCTCACTCTATAAAAGGAGAGCAGTAAGGGGGCAGGTCCCTCTTCCGGAATGCAGACACACACTATATAACCAGGAGGGTGCGGTGACACTGGCAAATTTCTCTAATGGATAATGGAAGGAAGGGGGGATGGGCCTTCTCTTCTCCTGTTACCCTGGCCTTGTTAAGTTTTCCTTCCCCTGAATAAAGGTGATGACTTAAAATTAACTCCAAGTCCTGATGCATGACAAGTGAGACCCAAATGGTCTCAGTACAATGGATAAAGAAAAGTAACAAGACATCTAAGAAGTCCCAGCAGGCCAGGTGCAGTGGCTCATGAGTGTAATCTCAGCACCTTGGGAGGCTGAGGTGGGAGGATCACTGGAGCCCAGGAGTTCGAGACCAGCCTGGGAAATATAGCAAGACCTTGTCTCTAAAAAAAAAAAAGGAAAGAAAATTAGTCAGGCATGGTGGCACACACCTGTAGTCCCAGCTACTTGGAAAGCTGAGATGGGAGGATCACTTGAGCCCGGGAGGTCAAGGCTGCAATGAGTGGTGATCACACCACTACACTTCAGCCTGGGTGACAGAGCAAGATCCCATCTCCAAATAAAAGAAAAAAAAAAAAGAATTCCCAGCAGCCAAAAGGAGGAAGATCAAATAAGGCAGGCACTCAGGGAAACAGAATTGCTAGAGGACAAATAACAAATTTTTAAAAATAAAACTAAGAAAAAGAGATTCAAATACAGCATTAGGGTGACCAACAATCCTGGTTTTCCCGGGACTAAGGGAGATGCAGGGATGTGAGGCCTTCAGTGCTAAAACCAAGACAGTCCCGGGCAAACCAGGATGAGTTAGTCACCCTATACATGCAAGCATCCTCCCACACACAAAAACTTTCTGTAACTAGGTGAAAATGATTTCAAAATTTTAAAATACAGTAGATCTCCTTGCATCCTGCCATTGCATCCAGAGGTAGTAATTTGGGGGAAGGAGAGGAAATATCTCAAACATACTATCTCAAAAAATACAAAAAGATGGAATTATAAAAATAAGAGACTTGGAAGATAGAGACAAGCAAAAATAGGAGATCAAGGAGGGGAAAACGAACTGATGGCGGGTAAGCATGATTATGCGAGTACATTGGCTCTTGAACGACACAGATTTGAACCTCATGGGCCCACTTATAATGGGGACTTTTTTTCAACCAAACTCAGATGAAAAATATGGTATCCATAAGATGTGAAACCCGTACATACAGAGAGCAGACTTTTCATATACTTGGGTTCTGCAGGGCTGCCTGTGAGACTTGGCTATGCACAGATTTTGGTAAATGTTAGGGTCCTGCAACCAATCTCTCACATATAAAGAGGGACGACAGTAATGACGGAAACTTTTCCTTGAACAAAACAAAGACCCAAGTTTATAGATTGAAAAGCTGCACTGAGTTCCCAGTAGTTTCCAGGAGGATAATAGTAGATAATCTACACACTACAATACATGAAATTGTTGCTCAACAGACATTTATTCCCTCCCCTTATCTAATATGGGTGAGCAGTACTTTCTTAACTCTTGACTTTGGGTTTGGCTGTGTGACTCACTTTGGCCAATGGGATGTTAATAGATGTGATTCAAGCAAAACTTGAATTATACCTGCATAGCTGGCCTCACCACCCTGTGCTCCTGCTTTCTGCCATGGGAAAAGCATGTTTTTGGAGGCTCCTGATCCAACCTGGACCCAATCTGGAGCCTAGATTTAAGTACAGCCTAGATTTATACGTGTGTGAAAAAGAATAAATACTTATTGTTTAATGCCACTGAGATTTTTGTGGTATTTGGTTATGCAGCATTATTGTGACAATAGCTGACTGATATATGCACGTATGCATACTGTGGTAAAATTCTGAGCTGTCAAGAACAAAAAATAAATCTTGGCTGGGCACGGTAGCTCACACCTGTAATCCCAACACTTTGGGAGGCTGAGGCAGGAGGATAGCTTGAGCCCAGGGGTTTGAGGCTAGCCAAGGCAACATGGCAAGACCTTGTTTCTACAAAAAATTTAAAAAATTAGCCAGGCATGGTGTCTCACTCTGGTGGTCCCAGCTACTCCAGAGGCTGAGGTGGTAGGATCCCTTGAGTCCAGGAGATGGAGGTTGCAATGAGGTGAGATCATGCCACTGCACTCCAGGCTGGGTAACAGAGCACGACCCTGTCTCAAAAATAAAATAAAATTAATATTCTTCCAGTCAGAGTAAGTTATCTACAAATAAGAAGAGGCTGGGCGAAGTGGCTCAAGCCTGTAATCCCAGCACTTTGGGAGGTCGAGGCAGGCGGATCACTTGAGGTCAGGAGTTCAAGACCAGCCTGACCAACATGGTAAAACGTCGTCTCTACTAAAAATACAAAAATTAGCTGGGCGTGGTGGTGCACACCTGTAATCCCAGCTACTCGGGAGGCTGAGGCAGGAGAATCGCTTGAATCCGGGAGACGGAAGTTGCAGTGAGCCGAGATTGTGCCACTGCGCTCCAGCCTGGGTGACAGAGTGAGACCCTGTCTCAAAAAAGAAGAAGTAAGATGAGTATTGGACTTCTCATGTACAGTGTTGGAAGTCCTAGAAGCTAAAAGATGTTGAAAAATCCTCTAGAGACTACTGAGAGTAAAGTACTACAACCCAAAAATCCCACACCCAGCCAATATTTCGTTCATCTATCACGGGAAAAAAAAAAGGTCTTTGAGGATTTTTAAGAATAAAAAAATTTTAATAACCACATGATTTATTTGAGAAAAATACTCAAGAAGTCATTCTAACCAAAAACCAAGTGAACGAAAACAGTAGCCTCAAGTACTGAAGCTTAAATTAAATGGATAGTGATTGTATTTCTGAAAATATGTAATAAGTAGTTTAATCTAAATTGATCATAAATTAATATCTTAGAATCTGTAATATGAGTACTAAATAAGGACTCTTAAAAGGAGTTGCTGCAAAGGCAATTTTAATAATAATCCAGAACGAAACTATTTCAGAAAAAAACAGGCATTAGATGTGGTGGAGTGGAGGGGAAGGAGAGTTAAAATACACGGACAACCTCATCTTATTAGGGTAAGGGATGCAAGGAAAAATAGACTGTTGGGTGAGAAAATAGTTTGGGGGCTGTGTTTTCAAGTAATGGTAACAAAATATGCAATTGGTTATAAATACCAGATGACAATGAGTTGCAATTAAGAGAATGGAAAGTGCCATGGAACTTCCGAACTAGCCAGGGCAAAAAAAAAGGAATGGATAGCAACTTCATAAAACTAACAAAAATAAGGAAAAAGAAGAAACACCAAATTAAAATGATATAGAATAAACATAATATGGAAAAAAATTAATCAAATATATCAGTCGTTTCAGTGGATATGAATAGACTTAATTTTTTTTTTTTTAAGGTGGAGTCTCTCTCTGTCACCCAGGCTGGAGTGCAGTGATGTGATCTCGGCTCACTGCAACCTCCGCCTCCCAGGTTCAAGTGATTCTCCTGCCTCAGCCTCCTCAGTAGCTGGGACTACAGGCATGCTCCACAACGCCTGGCTAATTTTTGTAATTTTAGTAGAGAACAGAGTTTCGCCATGTTGGCCAGGCTAGAATAGACTTAATTCTATCAAAAGATAGAAAATATCAAAATGAGTTTTGTTTGGGTGTTTGTTTTTCTGTTTTTTGTTTGTTTGTTTGTTTTGAGACAGGGTCTCCTCTGTCGCCCAGGCTGAAGTGAATTGGCACAATCATGGCTCACTGCAGCCTAAACCTCCCAGGTTTAAGCAATCCTCCCACCTCAGCCTCTTGAGTAGCTAGAACCACAGGCATGCCACCAATCCTGGCTAATTTTTAAAAAAATTTTTTTGTAGAGAGGGGAGTCTTGCTATGTTGCCCAGGCTGGTCTTGAATTCCTGCGATCAAGTGATTCTCCCCTCTTGGCCTCCCAAAGTGCTGGGATTACAGGTGTGAGCCACCACATCTGGCCTTGAAAATATCAAAAGGAGTTTTTAAAAATGAATAATTTATAAGAAAGAGATAGCAGGCCAGTATCATATATAACAGAAATGGTAATATTTATCATCAGGCAGGAAGGAATTGAAGATGAAAAAACCTATAGAGACTGAAGAGGGAAGTTATGGAATGACAGCAAACAGTTTAAGAAAAGAAGCGATAATATGGAAACTTGTATGTCTCGAACAACATAGCAGCTAAATATATAAAGAAGAAAGGCTAGGATTGAGTCTTGAAGAAGGCCAATATTTACAGGTTGGGAAGAAAAGAATAAGCCGGAAAAGGAAGCTGAGAAAGCATAGCAAGAAATAAAGGAAGAGCAGGAAGGTGGGAAATGGTAACATGATCCCTGTGCCCTGGGAGTGCCCCAGCCTACAAGTAAATATGAGCCAAGCAACACTGGTCAGCTCTGCGCTCAGAGAGGACAAAGCCTGAGTGACCACACTTCCTTCCCTGTGAGGAGGCTGCAGGAGACACAGGTTTTTGCCTACAGGCTTCCATTCTCCTGCATCTGCAATTTGTAACAGATTGTAATTGAGATGCACAGAGCAGAATTCGGTCCTTTTGTCTAAATGGGAGTTTTATAGGCTTGGAGTATTAAGAAAGGAACAGCTGCCCAATGTACGGGTGACACTGTGGAACACATCAGTATGTGGAAATTAGAGAGTGCCTATTACTTCCCATTAAAAGACCCATTTAACTTTCTGAGACTTAAAAAGTTAGCCCGTGTTAAGCAATGGAATGTTTCTTACCCACTGAAAATCCCCTTTTCTCTTGACTATTCAGGAATCTATGCTTATTGTCACATTTTCAGGATAATTTTAGGGAATTTTTCTAATATCTACAGGAAATACACTTCTTAATATTGGCAAATACCTGTCAAATCCCATTTCTCTGCCTTACGCTGTGCAGAGCTTTTGTTTTTCAGTCATGGTGATCTGTTGCAATTAGTAAATTTTTAAAATGACACTCTCACTTTGCATATTGGCTGCCTCCCACCCCAACCCCCCCAACATAAGCATGTGCGAACGCGCGTGTGCATACACACACACACACACGGGCTCTTTTTTTTCTGGAAAAGGCAATCAGGCAATAAATTGTAAGAGCAAAATAATACACCAAACAAAATACATGTATGATCAAGTTGTTTCTTACTTTGGATTTCTACCTAAAGGTTTTGCTGGCATTTTCAATTAGCAGGTGACATGGTTAAGTTTTGTGTCCCCATGCAAATCTCATCTTAAATTGTAGTCCCCATAATCCCCACATGTTGTGGGAGGGACCAGGTGGAGATAATTGAATCATGGGGGCAGTTTCCCCCATCCTATTCTCGTGATAGTGAGTTAGTTCTCACGAGATCTGATGGCTTTATAAGGGGCAGTTCCCCTCCTCACGCTCTCTTGCCTGTCGCCGTGTGAGGTGGGATTTTGCTTCTCCTTTGCCTTTCGCCATGATTGTGAAGCCTCCCCAGCCACGTCGAACTGTGAGTCCATTAAGCCTCTTTTTCTTTATAAATTACCCAGTCTCAGGTATGCCTTTATTAGCTGCATGAGAACTAATACAGCAGATATGTAGGGAATTAGGCCTGATTGGAGGTTGCACAGGAGGAGGAAAGTTAAAGGGTAGGTGATGTCCCAAGCACCTGAACTTCCCCTGACTGTACTAAGTAGAACATTGGAAAATAGCAAACAGCATCCATTCAGGAATGTAACGTAACAAGAAATGAATACAACCAAAATCTTGCACCATGTTACTCAAAGGGTGGTACCTGGACCAGCAGCATTGGTATCCCCTGTTAGAAATGAATGCAGACTCTTAGGCCTCATGTAAGACCTACTGAATCAGAATCTGCATTTTAACAAGATCCAATGAGACGTGCTGCTATGGAGAATCTCCTGGCGAGCTCATGAAGAACACAGAATCCCAGCCTTGTTGAAATAGTACGCAGCCTAGGCCTGTGTAGTTTTACCAAGTCCCCCAGGTGACTCTGATACCAGCCGAAATTTGAGCACCACTACACTAAAGCTGTGCCATTCAAATACGGTAGCTGGTAGCCACGTGTGGCTATTTAAATTTGATTTTAAATTACTTAAAAAGTCATCTTAGCCACTAGCCACATCTCAGTGCTCAAGAGCCACATGTGGGTACTGCATTGGACGGTAAAGGTCTAGAACAGTTCCATCAATGCAGAAAATTCTGTCGGGCAGCACTGGTTTCATTGGTTCTCAATCTTGACTACACATGCAAATCACCAGCCCTAGCTTTTTTGTTTTAGGTTTTAATACAGAACATTACTTATTTTAGGCCTCATCATACAGGCATTTTACCTTCATAGAAACTTGGCCCAAGGTTTTCTAGTACAAACACTGTTAGGAAAACCAAGATCTTGATCTCGATAAAACCACACATATTTCACATTTAGACGATCACGTGAGATATTGTCGCTTAACTTTGCTGAAATCCAGGCTGTGGTGGCAGATTCTATGTGGGCAATTTCGTGGATGTGCTACTTCATTTTCCCTTTCAATAGTTGAAAAGATTCCCTGGAAACACTGAACATTTTTAAAAGATTCCACACCGTCATACTATTTCCCTCACACAATCATTTTTGTTCAGGGACCTAACCCTCTAATCCTTGCATATCTGCATGTAGAAACTGATTATTTATTTATTTATTTTGAGACGGAGTCACTCTCGTCCTGGCTGGAGTGCAGTGGCGCGATCTTGAATCACTGCAAGCTCCGCCTCCCAGGTTCAAGTGATCTTTCTGCCTCAGCCTCCCGAGTAGCTGGAATTACAGGCACCCGCCACCACACCCGGCTAATTTTTGTATTTTTAGTAGAGACGGGGTTTTACCATGTTGGCCAGGCTGGTCTGGAACTCCTGACCTTAAGAGATCCACTCGCCTCGGGGTCCTAAAGTGCTGGGATTACAGGCATGAGCCACCGCGTCCGGCCAGAAACTGATTTTTCACAAACCTCCTGGCCTGACTGCTCAATAGATGCATAACAATCACAGGACTGTATTTCTCTAGATCAGCTCCCATCCCCAACTCGCAGAATCCACAAACATCTGTAAATGCCTGCCTTCTAACTCCTTAGGGACAGAGGCAGGGACTGGGAAGGGGGCATCTGGTTTGCCCTACAAATATTTCTACACACACATAATGTGTCATCTTCAGCCTTTGCTCCCACAACAACAATGGTGCCCCGGGTACCCAGGTTGCTATAATGATGTCCGTTGCTGCTTCTAACTCACAGACATGTCTCCATATCACACTGAATCTCCAAGAGTCACCTAACTAGGTCACTTTCACTCTGGAGATTTGCTTGGTGTAGGGTAGGGCATTATTATTTGCTCTATCTTCTTGTCCCAGCCTAACCCCCTGCAACATCTACTTAACACTGGACTACACCGAAACATCTTCCCTCTGGATCAACCATTCCTTAACCAAGTGTATGCATTTGGACTTCTTCTCCTCTTGGGGTTGGTAAGGAGTGGCCCTTATTCCCAATGGGGCTCAGTCCTAGAGCAAAGAGAGGGCCACTGGCCCTAGAGGGCTGGCTACTGTTAAAAGAAAAACTTCGGCTAAATTAAATTTAAAGGAGTTTAGGCTGGGCATGGTGGCTTAAACGCCTGTAATCCCAACAATTTGGGAGTCGGAGGCCAGCGGATCACGAGGTCAGGAGTTCGAGACCAGTGTGGCCAAAATAGTGAAACCGTCTCTACTAAAAATACAAAAAAATTAGCCAGGCATGGTGGCGGGTGCCTGTAGTCTCAGCTACTCGGGAGGCTGAGGCAGGAGAATCTCTTGAACCCGGTGGGCAGAGGTTGCAGTGAGCTGAGATCGCACCACTTGCACTCCAGCCTGGGCAACAGAGAGAGACTCCATCTCAAAATAAAATAAATTTAAAGGAGTTTAACTGAGTAATGAACGATTCGCGAATCAGGCAGCTCCCAGAATCACAGCAGATTCAGAGAAACGCCGGCGCCGCCATGTGGAAGATTTATAGACAAAAGGAAATGACAGAAATCCACAGTGAGGCACAGAAGCAGCTGAATTGGTTACAGCTCGGCGTTTGCCTTATTTGAGCATGGTTCAAACAGTTGGCTACATTTAATCGGCCAAAATTCAGTGACTGGCACAGGTGTGGGCCACGGTGGGTTTACACCTCCACTTGTTATACTTCACCATGTACAGAAAAACCCTGAGGCTGAATTTAAATACGTAAGGAGGCCGCTTTAGGCTAAACCTGATTAACACTAGTCACTGTCCCTACCAGGGCTGGGACTAGGGTGAGGCAGGTGAGGCACTCTCAGGCTTCAAATGCAGGTCGAACCTTTAAAATTTTGATGTGGTGTTCATCATGGTTTCTTGCCCTAATTTTGATTATTATTATTATTTTTTTTTTTTACTATTGCATTACAATATTTTTATCTTGATTACTGAGGGAGTTTGTCTGGCACTCTGTTAAATTTTGCATAAGTGCCTCGTTCACCCTCATCCTAGTCCCAAACCCTGGTCTTGTCCATCAGATTCCTGTCTCCTTTAGCCCTGGTAGGCTGCCTCCTCATGCCTTCAAGCTATATCTATCATAAATCCCTCCTGAGGCTGGGCGCAGTGGCTCACGCCTGTAATCCCAGCACTTTTGGAGGTCAAGGCGGGCGGATGGCTTGAGGCCAGGAGCTCGAGACCAGCGTGGCCAACATGGGAATACCCTGTCTCTCCTAAAAATACAAAAATTAGCCGAGTGTGATGGTGCTTGCCTGTAGTCCCAGCTATTCAGGAGGCTGAGACAGGAGAATTGCTTGAACCCAGGAGGCAGAGGTTACAGTGAGCCGAGATTGCGCTACTACACCACAGCCTGGGTGACAGAGTGAGACTCCATCTCAAAAAAAAAAAAAAAAAAAAACCCTCCTGGGCACCCGGTGTAGGTCCTGAGCTGCACATAGCAGCTACCTAGTTGTAATCACACTGCTCACCATTTTTTGTATTATCTTTTATTTTCATAAACAATTATTTCATAAGCAATACTTTTGGTTTCCAGGTTGCCTTAATTGCCTTTTTTTTAAACAGCTGCAAGATAGCCCACTTAGTTGATGCACTATTATCGGATATTTAGGCTAGTTTCCATTTCTAATTGATGAATGAAGCTTTAGATTTGTAAAGATGCTGAGTGTGGGGGTAGAGTGAGGTTTGAGTGAGATAAATTGCTCTGCCTGATAATGTAGGAGGCTTTGTTGTTGTTTTGGGGTTTGGAGATGGAAGAGTGGGCGTTGTTCGTTCTCTGATGGGCTACAAAGCAGAGAACAGGGTCCAACAACTTGTTGGGAAGCTGGAGCCTCATTTGGAAGAAATAGTAGAGGGACATTTTTAAAAGAGATGTGTGACACTGAATTATGTTGGAGAAAGAGGAGAAAAGAAAGACGAAATGGGAAACATTTGAAAATAGTGACTTTTTTCCCCTTAGTATCTCTTCTCTTCTTTTTATTTTGAGAGAGTCTTGCTCTGTGGCCCAGGCTGGAGTGCAGGGGTGCGATCTGAGCTCACTGCAACCTCTGCCTTCTGGGTTCGTGATTCTCCTGTCTCCTGAGTAGCTGGGATTAAGGCATGCGCCACCACATGCAGCTAATTTTTGTATTTTTAGTAGAGACAGGGGTTTTGCCATGTTAGCCAGGCTGGTCTCAAACTCCTGGCCCCATATGATCTGCCCGCCTCAGCCTCCCAAAGTGCTGGGATTACAGGCATGAGCCACCACCCCGGCTCCTCTTAGCATCTCTTCTGATGTGAATCAGCTGGTAGCTGGCAGGGCCGAGGCGTGCCACAGGAAGACCACCAGGGACACATCTCTAGTCCAAACCGAACTAGCTTCATTTACTTGCTGCAGCCAGTAAGATCTCGCTACAGGGGGACTGTAGGGGCATTTTAGTAAGAAGAACGGGGGTGGGGGTTGGTTATTACAGGATTTAGGCACGTGTGGAGGGATTCTAAGAGTTTAGGGATGCAGGAGCATGTTGTGAACTCTGTTGTCAGGAAGCAGAGGCAATACAATCATTGAGTATCTTAATTTGTATTTGGGAGCTGAGAAGCTTGAGACAGGGCTGGAATTGTCATTGGTAAAGGAGAAGCAGTGGATGGGGGAGCTGTTAATCATTTTCCTGGCTGAGGAGTGGCCTTGTCTCTGTTGAGTTCCAAACATGGTCACAGAGTGGCCTTCTCTGGACATTATTTATATCCCATGTTGCTATTTATCTTCAGTTGGGAACATCACGGCCTAGCTGCCAGCAGGGCTGTTCTTCACTTTCTCGGTCCTTCCTTTTGGCCAAGAGCAGACAAGCTGAGCCTGCAGGATATTAATCTGTGGGATCCAGGTCCACACAAGTGAGGGCATTCTGCTCTTGAACAGCTGCAGTGGTCACCCAGGGAATCATCTGGGTGGTTCAGGGATGGACGCGCCAGGAGATCTGGGAGTTTACTCTGACATGTTCGGGACAGGCTGTTTCTGCTTCGTGTCTGTCAGTGTCTTTTGAGAGCACCTGCATTTCAGTTACGCCTTTTCCCTCACCCAGTTTTTCTGAACAGATGCAAATGCTGGAACTTAGTTTCAGATCCCTCCAAGCAGAACCGGAGGTGACAGCTTGCGTATAGGTGGTTCACTGTGAGAAGTGATCCATTTTAGCAAGCATGGCTCAACTGCACAGGGGCCCACCAGAAGGCTTGTATGAGGTCCACCCAAAGCCCAGGGGAGGGGATTGCTTATCCACTGGCCTATCCCCCATGGCCAAGACTCCCCCGCTTCATGTCAACCCCTCACCATTCCAGGAGTGTGGATTTGCAAAAATGGTTGAGAGGCCCCTATTAGGTGTCCCCTGCCTAGCAGATGTTAAACATTTCATCAGTATTTGAAGACTCATGGATAAATGGAAAAAAAGTTAGGGCCTTTTGCTCCTGAGAATCTTCAGTGACTTCTGTGACCACCACCCTGGCAGGATCAAGTCCCAAAGAAGCTGTCTCATACTGATACAGTGAAAACCTTTAGACTCAGCCTGAATTTCATGGCTTTACCTAGACAACTCCCTTCTCCTCTTAGACTTTCTTTGAGTAATTAACTAGAGTGCTGCCTGCTTCTCCCAGGGCATAGAACCCAAAGGTATTTCTGTCCTTGTGGGTGAAGGCCCTTGGCAAGTGCATCTCCTACAGACCAGACCTATTGTCAGCCCAGTAATGAGAAGGAGTAAAGAGAAAAGGAAGAAGGAAATCCTGTCCCATGCTACAGCATGGATGAACCTCAGAGATACCATGCTAAGCAAAATAAGTCTGTCACAAAAGGACAATTACTTTGATTCCACTCATATGAACTGTCTAAAGTAGTCAAAATTATAGAAACAGAAAGGAGAAAGGTGATTATTAAGGGCTAGGGGGATGGGGTGGAGGAATCGGTATAGAGTTTCCGTTTTGCAAGATGGAAAAGTTCTGGAGATTGGTTGCAAAATAATGTGAGTATACTTAACACCACTGAACTATACATGTAAAAATGGCTAAGATGGTGCTATGGTTTGAATGTCCCCTCCAAAACTCATGTTGAAATTTAATTGCCATTGCCACTGTATTAAGAGGTGGGATGGTTAAGAGGTGATTAGGCCATGAGACAGCTCTATCCATATAAATGGATTAATGTCGTTATCATGGGAATGGGTTTGTTATCTTGGGAATGGGTTGTTACAAAAGCCAGTTTGACCCCTCTCTTGTGTGCTCTCTTGCCCTTCTGCCACAAGGTGACACAGCAAGGAGGGCTTTTCCAGATGCAGGCCCCTCAACTTTGTATTTCCCAGCCTCCAGAGCTGTAAGAAATCTGTTTTTTATAAATTACCCAGTGGGTGGTATTCTTTTATAACAAAAAATGGACTATTGGCCAGGCACAGTGGCTCAATCAAGCCTGTAATCCTAGCACTTTGGGAAGCCAAGGCAGGCAGAGCACCTGAGGTCAGGAGTTCGAGACCAGCCTGGCCAACATGGCAAAACTCCATCTCTACTAAAAATACAAAAATTAGCCAGGTGTGGTGGCAGACACCTGTAATCCCTGCTACTCAAGAGGCTGGGGCAGGAGAATTGCTTGAACCCGGGAGGCAGAGGTTTCAGTGAGCCAAGATCACACCATTGCACTCCAGCCTGGGCAACAAGAACAAAACTGTCTCAAAAATAAATAAAAATGGACTAAGACAGATGGTAGTTTTTGTTATGTGTTTTTCACCAAAATAGACTTTGAAAAGCAAATCCAAAAAAGAGTGAGAAAGGGAAGAGAGACTAGCTTTATCCTGCTGCTATACCACTGAGTAGACCACATATCTTAGGGAGCTCTAAGTGGACAATATGCCTCTATTTTTAGCAGTATAACTCCAGCAAAACTCTGGAAAAGTAAAGCTGAAAGCTGAAACATTCAGCAGGTTAAGAAAGACTGGCCAGAGCTGAAAAGGAGCCCAAAGTATAATCATTGAAACTGGTAATGTACATAAATAGCTGGACCAGTTTTTCTCTTGTTCAAAAATCCCATTCTATTTGAAAGCAATTTTCTTCCACTTCAAACTCTCTCATTATATACCCTTTCATTCAAAATGTTAATTCTCCCTCCTCTTGTAATTTAACCATCCGCTAATCATTTCTGGGATGGAAACACATATTCCTAAGTGAAACTCTTTTGAAGAGCTGAATTAAGCAGACAGTGGGTTTGTTTCTGTAATTTCTTGTCTAATGATTAATAGAATTGCCAGTGAAGAACTTTCTCAAAGTCTTAAAAACTATCCATGACAATGTTTTTGTGCAAACTAAACTTTTTTTTTTTTGGCCAGATGGAGATTTATATCTCAGTAATTAAGGTGAAAAAAAGACCCAAATAATACAAATATGTTGCCCACAAATAATATTTGCAAAAATGACTTAATAGTCTATTAAAAATGCAGTCCAACTCTCTTTGCAAGCAAAAGAGAAGCTATGGAGATACGGGTGCTAGCCTTGGGTCTTCTGGTTACTTTCTAAATGACCTTGGTGATATGGTTCTGTGTCGCCACCCAAAGCTCACCTTGAATTGTAATAATCCCCACATGTCGTGGGAGGGATCCAGTGGGAGGTCATTGAATCTATGCTGTTCTCGTGATAGTGAATAAGTCTCGTGAGATCTGATGGTTTTATAAAGGGGAGTTCCCCTGCACATGTCCTCTAGCCTGCCACCATGTAAGATGTGCCTTTCTCCTCCTTCACCTTCATTGTGAGGCCTCCCCAGCCATGTGGAACTGTAAGTCCATTAAACCTCTTTTTCTTTATAAATTACCCAGTCTTGGGTATGTCTTTATTAGCAGTGTGAGAAGGGACTAATACACTTGGGAGGAAAGGAAGCAACCTTGGCTCAAAGTCTGTATCTTCCAGCCAATATGAGTCCACTTGTAACACAAATGATAGAAATCAGATCAAGAAACAAAAAATAATAGCAAGGAAGTTTTATTTGGTTTTTTAAATAATAAAGTCAAATGTCCTTCGCAGCAACATGTATGGAGCTGGAGACCATTACCTAAGTGAAATAACACAGAAACAGAAAATCAAATACTGCATGTTCTCACTTATAAGTGGAAGCTAAACACTGGATATGCATGGACATAAAGATATAAATAATAGACACTGGGGACCCCAAAAGTGGGGAAAGTCAGGGAGGGGAAGGGTTGAAAAATTACCTGTTGGGTACAATATTCACTATTTGGGTGATGGGTATACTGGAAGCCCGAACTTCACCTTATGCAATAGATTCATATAAGAAGCCTATATGTGTACCCCTTAAATCTAAAATTTTTAAAAAGATTTATTTGAAAAGGGAATATCAATGCGATGGGACATTGAAGTCAAATATTTTTTCTGGCTGATTTTCTCTGACATCGCTGCTGTCTCTCCTTCCCTATAGCTCAAGGGGCTATCTAATCAGAGTAATTTATGGGCTCTTTAGCAAAAACAACCCTCTTAAAGATGTCAGCAGAGAGCAAGACCAGCTAAGACTTTCCAGTGTTTGAAGTTGATTGATAAACCAGCAATTGGCTCCAAATTATATCTCATTTATAAATTTAAAATAGAAGTACATGTGGTCAACTATTCTCACTGAATCCAATGTCATCCTTTTATCACCCTTGAGAAGAAACTGGAAAGATCTTTTATCCTCCTGTCCTCACAAAATAAAAACTTCCCAGCCTATCAAATACATGGTGTGGTAAATTACATGGAAGGCCCAATTCTCCAGCCCTCCTGGGATCCACACCCTTTGCCATGTAACTTTGTAACGCGCTGTTGCTGAGTGGCTCAACCAGCTGCAGGGCCGGCCACACGATTTGTGGGGGCCAGTGCAAAATGAAAATGCAGACTCCTTGCTCAAAAAGCAGGAAATGAGTGCCATTACAACCACTAAAATACAAAGCTTCTTTCTTTCCTCCACAGTCTTTCTCTACTCGTCATGGTGTTTTAAATTTGCTATTTCATGTCATTCTAAGTAAAGAAAATTTTAAGTTATTAGCATGGGTTTTACAGTTCATCTTTATATTTTGCAAGAAGTAACACCTGAGGCTGGGAAACCTGTGCAAAAATAAATAGGCTACTGTCTCCACTGGGCTAAGGATTCCTAGAATATGGAGACCATTTCTTTTTTTTCTTTGAATCTCCAGTGCTAGGCATGGTGTCTGTTACACAGTAGGCAATAAATAATATATTTAAAGGTGAAAGGAGGGAAAGAAATGAGTTTTAAAGTCAGTTATGCCTGTGAGACGGTGAAGAAATTGGCACATTCATACATTGCTGGTGAGAATGTAAAAGGGTACAGCTGCTATGGAAACACTTTGGCAGGTCCTCAAAAAGTTAAACATAGAGTTAACATATGACCCAGCAATTCCACTCCTAGGTATATACCCAGGAGGATTGAAAGCATATGTTGACACAATACCTTATACATGAATGTTCATAGTAGCATTATTCATAATAGCCAAAAAGTTAGCTGGGCGTGGTAGATCACACCTGTAATCCCAGCTACTCGGGAGGCCGAGGCGGGCGGATCACTTGAGGTCAGGAGTTGGAGACCAGCGTGGCCAACACAGGAAACCCTGTCTCTAGTAAAAATACAAAAAAAAAAAAAAAAAAAAGCCAGGCATGGTGGCGGGCACCTGTAATTGCAGCTACTTGGGAGGCTGAGGCACAAGAATCACTTGTACCCAGGAGGTGGAGGTTGCAGTGAGCCGAGATCGCGCCACTGCACTCCAGCCTGGGCGACAGAGCGAGACTCCATCTCAAAAAAAAAAAAAAAAAAAAAAAAAAAGCAAAAAGTGGAAACAACTCAAATGTTCATCAGCTGATGAGTGAATTTTTAAAATGTCATCTATCCATACAGTGGAATATTATTTGCCATGAAAAGGAACAAGGTACTGATTCATGCTACAACATGGATGACCCTTGGAAACATCCTAAGTGAAAGATGCCAGACCCAAAAGACCCTATATCATATGATTATGTTTACATGAAATGTCCAGAATAGGCAAATCTATACAGACAAAGTGGTTGCCGGGGTCCGGGAAAGGGGGAGTGACTGCTGATGGGTATGGAATTTTCTTTTAGGGTCATGAAAGTGTTCTGTAAATATGATGGTTGCAGAACTTTGTGAATATACTGAAAACCACTGAATTGAACACTTTAAAAGGGTGAATTTTGTGATGTGTGAATTACATATTGATTTGAAAAATCATTTCTGCCTGACTCTGTTTTTTTAGTAGTGTGACCTTTGAAAAGTTATATGACCTCTCTGAACTTTAGTATCCTGGACTGTGGAAGAAATGGGGAGAAATAATACTTAAAACATGTAGAATTGTTTGTGAGGATAAAGTGAGATCTTAAATGTAAAACAGTTTGCACCGTGCAGTCCTCCAGCCCTCTTCTGTTACCCTCTCCCCTCAATATCAGGGAGGGACTATACGGGTTTCAAGGCAGTGACACAATGTGGTCCCTCACTCACCCTCTACCCACGGGGAAGTTATGGACGGATCAAAGTTCTCTTCTTCCTCCTGCAAGTGGATTCTCCCCTCCTCAGGGTGGTCAGATGGAGCTGAATGAACTTTCTTCTAGGGAGGAGCCCTCTGCCTTGGAGAGACCAGGTGGGGCCCAGGGAAAAGGAACTATCAGGTTGGGGCAAAAGTAAGTATGGTTTTTGACGTTACTTTAATGGCAAAAAACGCAATTACTTTTGCACGAACATAATAGACTGCTGTCTTCTTGAGCTTGGCTGGTGTCCAGGCCATACAATGGAGAGGGACAGGAGTTCTTGGGATTTCTGCTTGGTCCAACCCCCCTTTCCACCTTGGCATGGAATAAAGTGTAAATAGTGTGCATAATATCTCACTGGACCCAGACACTCAGCAGAAATACAGTTCCAGGGGAGAGAGGGGGAACCCCAGTGTCTGGCATAGCCAGGGCTATCTAAAAGAGTCAGATTTGCAGAGAGCAAGGAAGCAGAGAATACAATAGTGGCTGCCAGGGGCTGAGGAGTAGGGGAGATGTAGTGTTGCTGTTCAATGGGCCTAAAGTTTCAGATTGCTCGATGAATACATTCTAGAGACCTGCACAACATTGTACCTACACTTAATATGGTATCGCGTGCTTCAAAATCTATTAACAGGGCTGGGTGCAGTGGCTCATGCCTGTAATCCTAACACTTTGGGAGGCCAAGGTGGGCAGATCACTTGAGGTCAGGAGTTTGAGACCAGCCTGGCCAACATGGTGAAACCCCATCTCTACTAAAAATACAAAAATTAGCTGGGCATGGTGGTGGACGCCTGTAATCCCAGCTACCTGGGATGCTGAGGCAGGAGAATCGCTTGAACCCGGGAGGCGGAGGTTGCAGCGAGCCCAGATTGCACCACTGCACTCTAGCCTGGGTGACAGAGGGAGACTCCATTTCAGGGTGACAGGGTCAATCTCGTTTTAAGAGGTTACTACAAGACAAAAGGGACACAAGAAAACTTTGGGAGGTGTTAGATATGTCTGTTGATACCATCAAGATGATGGCATCATGGGGGGGTGTTTGCGTAGGCTCAAACACTTCAGATTGTATGTATTAAATATGTACAGTTCTGTGTGTATCCATTATACCTCAGTAAAGCTGTTAAATTATTTAGCGGCCAGGCGCAATGACTCACACCTGTAATCCCAGCACTTTGGGAGACTGAGGCAGGAGGATGGCATGAGCCCAGGAGTTCGAGACCAGCCTGGGCAATATGGTGAAACCCCATTTCTACAAAACATAAAATTAGCTGGGCATGGTGGTGAGTACCTGCAGTTCCAGCTACTCAGGAGGCTGAGGTGGGAAGATCAGCTGAGCCTGGGAAGTCGAGGCTACAGTGAGCCATGATCGTGCCATTGTGCTACAGCCTGGGCGACAGAGTGAAACCCTGTCTCAAAAACAAATTTAGTGAGGATGGGTGATATTGTTGAGGAGTGTTTTCACATTTGCACCAGAGGGTGCTGTCTGCTTCCTTGATAGCCACACCGATGTTCTATGTGATGAGATAAGTGGAGTTAACTAGAACCACGTGACCAATTTATTACACCACCATCTCTGAATGTCAAAATCATATGTTTTCCCTCAGATTCAGCCCAAATGTTGCCACCACCATAAAACCTCTCTGAACCGCCGCCTCTCCTGCACTCCCACCAACTTTAAGTCAGGTCTTCTCCATCCAAACTGTCAAAGCATCTTATACTTTTGTTGTGGCATTTATCCCTTTCTGCCTGGTACCTAGCTACTGCAGTACAAGTTGCTGTATTGGTTTCCTAAGTGCGCCGTAACAAATAACCACAAACTGAGTGGCTTAAAACAACAAATTCTGCCGGGTGTGGTGGTTCATGCCTGTAATCCCAGCACTTTGGGAGGCCAAGACAGATCACCTGAGGTCAGGAGTTCGAGACCAGCCTGGCCAACATGGTGAAACCCCGTCTCTACTAAAAATACAAAAATTAGCCAGGCATGGTGGCGGGCACCTGTAATCCCAGCTACTCGGAGGCTGAGGCATGAGAATCGCTTGAGCCTGGGAGGCAGAAGTTGCAGTGAGCCAAGATCACGCCACTGCACTCCAGCCTGGGCGACAGAGCAAGACTCTGTCTCCCCACCACCACCACCCCCCCCAAACACACACACACACAAAAACACACTGGAAAATTTATTCTCTCACAGTCTGGAGCCCAGAAATCCAAAGTCAAGGTGTCAGCAGAGCTGGTTCCCTCTGAAGGCCTCAGTGGGAAAAATTAGAGATTCCTGTACTCTGAGGAAACCTGATCATTATTCCAAGTATGGCTCAAAAAATTTAGTGCACAGAACGCAATGAAAAACCACTGCATGGCTTCACAGCCACACAGCTTAAAGGAAAAACCCTCGATTTTCCTTGGCTTGTAGCAGCATGAGTCGCTCTGCCTCCATCTTTCCTTGGCCATCTTTTTCTCTGTGTCTTCCTTTTCCGTCTCTTAAAAGGACACTGTCATCAGATTTATAACCCACCCTAAATCCAGAATGTTCTCATCCTGAGATCCTTAATTATGTCTGCAAAGGCCATATTTTCAAATAAGGCCACATTCATAGGTACCAACCAGAGTTAGGACCTGGACATATCTTTTTGGGTGAGCACAATTCAACAGCACTACATGTGTCATTAGACTAAGCTCCTTGAGATGAGGATCTAGGTCTTGTCCTTCTTTGTCGACAAGTGCCTTAAACATAGAAAGTGCTCCATATGCTTGCTGAGTTCATGGGTGGATGGATTGAGGTGGTTGGCCAGATAATGAATATTGTCTAACCTCTTCCACTCCTAATGCAGTCAGAATTGGGAAGCATGCATTAGAGATTCCTGTGCCCCATGGAAACTTGATCATGATTCCAGGTATGACTCAAAAAATACAGTGTACAGAACTCAATGAAAAACCACAGCGTGGCTTCACAGCCATGTAGCTTAAATGAAAAACTGGATTTAGGGTGGACTATAAATCCAATAACTGTGTCCGTATAAGAAACTTCTCTCAAATCCTTGCAAATATATCCCAGATGAAGCTGCTCTGGCCTTCAGAGGTTAAGGTAAACTTGGCTGAAACCCCAGGTGTCACAGACAATGAGAATCCACAGCCCTTCCTACAATTTCTGCAAATCCTGGCCCTAATTCATGGCCCTAATTTGTTGTCTCTGCATGTGTTCTTGATTCCTTCCCTTGCCAAAGGTCAGACCCTTTCCCGGTTGTTGCACAAGATCCCTGACTACCCCCGCCCCCACCGTCCCCATGAGCATTTTGTGACTTTAGAACTTCACTGAAGATTTGGGGGTTACAGAGTATACCCCATATTCCTCAGCCCATTTTCTTACTCCATTTTCTCATTTTACTTTTCTCTCTTCTCTCTCTCTGGTTCAAAACACAAATTTCTTTCCTTGTTTCATGCCAAGCGGTTCTGTTCATACTTAGGCCCCTTGCCATCTCAGCTTCTACTCTAAACAGGCTTTTTTTTTTTTTAATGTAAGGCAGGAAGGCAAGAGAGAAAGGAGGGAGGGAGACCTAGAGGGAAGAAGGGAAAGGAGGAGAGAGAATTGAAACCTTCTAAGAATTTTCATACCAGCTATCAAAATAATATTTTCCTTCTCTCTATTTTATAAATATTAATAGGTTAAAGTTTGAAGTTCTTTGAGTAGGGAGAGAAATTTCAACAGCCTTTGGTCCACTTGCTGTAGACACCCCTCAAATCCTTGGCGTCCTTAGCAGAGTGAAGCAATCCTCTTCTCAAGTTAACATTTAATTATAATTGCAACCATCGTGACGATTAAACCTCCCTTTTTGTCATTGTCTTTTCTTGGTATCATTCCTTTGGCTCCATTCACATGATATAGACTGTGTATGAATCACAGAGTCTGTGCTTTTTAACTGTGGCAAAACCATAGGCAGCTTTTTGTTTATTCCCAGAATCAGTTCCAAAACAGCTGTTAAATGTTCGTCCTTGGTTCTGGCATCTTATTTCAGGGAATTGTAACAGCAGCATCTTCTGCTTTTAATTCTCCCGAAGAATGAAAAAAAAAAAAAAAAAAAAAAAACTCCCCAAGTTTGTGTGCCCTGTGTAGGTGCTAGTTAATGTCTTATTTCCTCTCATTTCCTTAATCAGGAAATTTCATAGTTCAGCAGCGGCAGGGTTCCCATTAATGTGGTTCTGACCAAGCTGTATGAAACATTGGACCGTGAAAACAGCTGGCTTTGCAAGCCACTGAGTGTTCTGAACTGAGACAGACCAGGAGCTGCCATTCGACACCAGTAAGAAAAGCAAGGACATTTTTCACAGTGGCGGTTCCATCTCTGGTAGAATCGATCTGCTGAAAAGTAATACATTAGGTCGTCCACCGAGTAGTTTGGACATGAATTGGCTGGTGAGTTTTGTTTTAAGGAGATTTCCTTGTGAAAAACTGCCATTGAATGATGGACACATTTAATACATTGTGGTATGAAAAAGCGCTCAAAATCAAGACAAATTGTTTTTTCTTGGTTCAAGGTATTGCTTCGTTTAAAATTATTACTTGAAGAGCAACAGCTTACCAAAATGGCCATTTTCAAATGACATGAGCTATGTATAAATTGCTCTTTACCAATGGTTTTCACACACCATAGTTATACGTCGGAATAATCTGAGGAGAGCTTTGGAAGAAAAATACTGGTAACTGAACCCTACTCCCAAAGATTTCAATTCACTGGCTGGGGGTAAATTCTGGGCAGTGGTGTTTTATAAATGCCCTCAAGAGATTACTGCCGGGCACGGTGGCTCACACCTGTAATGCCAGCACTTTGGGAGGCCAAGGTGGGTGGATCATCTGAGGTCAGGAGTTCAAGATCAGCCTGGCCAACATAGTGAAAACCCATCTCTAATAAAAATATAAAAATTAGCTGGATGTGGTGGCACATGCCTGTAGACCCAGCTACTTGGGAGGCTGAGCCAGGAGAGTCGCTTGAACCCAGGAAGTGGAGGTTGCAGTGAGCTGAGATCATACCACTGCTCTCCAGCTTGGGTGACAGAGTGAGACTCTAAAGAGATTCTAATGTACAGCCAGGATTAGAGCCACTGCTTTATGAAAATCACAACCACAGACAACTTTTGAGACCAATATGTTGTGTATGGGGTATGTGCATTGCAGTTAAGTCAATTAATTTTCTAATTTCCTGCCTTTTAAGTAGAATTTGTTCTCCTTTGATCAGAGATGATGAACCCATGACAAATCTTTGGCAAGCCTCAAACTCACTTTTTCATACCCAGCCTCCCTTCCCCCTCCCTCTCTGCCCAGGGAGACGCATATGTAATTTTCAGCCCATACTATCTTGTAGAGACCAAACATTCCCAGCCCAGTTCAGACTGCCCCCGATGGACTGGCTTCTCTAATACATATATCATTCCCTGTTTGAGTAAATTAGGCTTCTCTCTTTCTCTCCTCAACCTACAGCAGCGGGGAATCACCAAAATGGGGGCCTACAAAGAAACTCCCAATATCCCAATTGACCATACTGGTCTTTGTCCAGTATTCTCCATTTCAGGAGATGGTCCCCAAATCTACCCTCTTGTTCAGCCAGTCACTTGGATTCCTCTTTGATTCTTTCCTTTCCCTCATCCCTCCCATCTGATTCCCTTCCTCCGCAGTCAATAAGTTCTCTCTCTCTCTCTGAAGCATAACTAACATTCACCTGCTTCTCACCACCCCCACAGCCACCTGCCTGATCCAAGCTATTAACGCCTTCCACCTTGGTACTGCAGTTGTCTGCCGAATGTATCAGCCTCTCTCTCTCTCTCCTGCTCTTGCCCCATTCCACACCCAGCAGCCAATCTATCTATATGGTGGTTCATAGACCACTTTCCTGCTGGAAACCTTACAATAGCTGCTTATTTATGAGATGGAGTCTCACTCTGTTGCCCAGTCTGGAGTGCAGTGGCGCAATCTCAGCTCGCTGCAACCTCTGCCTCCCAGGTTCAAGCCATTCTCCTGGCTCAGCTGCCTGAGCCGCTTGGACTACAGGCACACACCACCACAACCGGCTAATTTTTGTGTTTTTGTGTTTTGTTTTTTTGTTTTATTTTTTTATTTATTTATTTTTTTTGAGACACAGTCTCACTCTGTTGCCCAGGCTAGAATGCAGTGGCATGATCTTGGCTCACTGCAACCTCTGCCTCCTGGGTTCAAGCAATTCTCTGCCTCAGCCTCCCGAGTAGCTGCGATTACAGGCACCCGCCACCATGCCCAGCTAATTTTTATATTTTTAGTAGAGATGGGGTTTCACCAACTTGGCCAGGCTGGTCTTGAACCCCTGACCTCGTGATCTACCTGCCTCAGCCTCCCAAAGTGCTGGGATTACAGGCGTGAGCTACCGTGCCTGGTCATCAGCTTTTACTTAACAATTCTACTAGGTCCATTAGCTATTGTTGACACTAGGTCCAGTAGCTATTGTTGACACATTTATCACTCGAGCTATTCTTGTAATGTGTGTCAGTTAGGGCCCTGGTTACAAATACAGAAACCAACTTAAGCGAACTTAACCAAAGCAAGAATTCATTATAAGACTACTGACCTGCCTTATGGAACTTACACAGTGGAGACCTAGAAAGGAATTAAAATCAAACTCATTATTGGGAAGCTGGGGAATTCTCATATTTCCTCTCTCTCTCTTTCTTTCTCTTTATCCTGCTTTTCTCTGCACAACTAATTCTTCTCTCTGCATTTCAGCTTTCAGCACACCTGCCACTATTTCTGAGTTTTTACATCTCTGCTGTCCTAAAACCCAGATGGACCTTGAATGTCACAGAATTAAACTTCCAAATTTCCTGGAAAAAAAATTTTAGTTGCCCTTGGGTTAGATGCTGAACCCAGGCAATTTTCTGTAGCCAGTGAGGTGTGGGAATCAGCGAACAAACACCCTCCAAGGGGTATCACTTTAAAAACTGGGGGCAGGGGTGAGAGAGTTTGGAGAGATAATTCCTGGTGACAGGGGTAATCACTGGCTTTTTGGCTAGATAGATACCCCAAAATATACCCACTAGAGGAGTCAAGTTGTTTACTGGGGCATGTTCATCCTCACACCCTCCTGGGTGTCTTTTTTTGGGGGACAGATTCTCTGTCACCCAAGCTGGAGTGCAGTGGCGTGATCTCGGTTCACTGCAACCTCTGCTTCCCAGGTTCAAGCAAGTTTCCTCCCTCAGCCTCCCGAGTAGGTGGGATTACAGGCAGGCACCACCAAGCCCAGCTAATTTTTGTATTTTTAGTAGAGATGGGGTTTCACCATGTTGGCCAGGCTGGTCTCGATCTCCTAACCTCAAGTGACCTGTCCACGGCAGCCTCCCAAAGTGCTGGGATTCCAGGCATGAGCCATCATGCTTAGCCTCTTCCTGGGTGTCTTTACTGTTTGTCCCCTATAGTCAGTCTACATCCAGGGAATTCCAGGCTTATGAGCTGGTTATTTAATTCCTGGAGGACAGCAGATGTAGAACTGGCACCCTATGAGAGAAAAGAAGCAAAGATGGTAAGTACTTTTATGCCACTGAAAGAAGAGAATTAAATCAAGGAAAGAAATAGTATATTTTAAAGCATGAAAGTGTGATACATTATTTCTAAGAGAAGAATTGGATTAAGAAAAGAATAGGGCACAGAAGCTCACACCTGTAATCCCAGCACTTTGGGAAGCAGGGGCAGGTAGATCACTTGAGCCCAGGAGTTCAAAACCAGCCTGGTCAACATAGGGAGACCCCGTGTCTACCAAAAAAAAATTTGTTTAATTAGCTGGGTGTGGTGACATGCGCCTATAGTCCCAGCTACTCAGGAGGCTGCAGTGGAAGGATCAGTTGAGCCTGGGAGGTTGAGACTGCAGCGAGCCATGATCGTACCACTGCGTTCCAGCCTGGGCAGCAAATGGAGACCCTGTTTCAAGAAAAGAAAGAAAAGAATATATAATAAGGATGAAAGTTTGGATTCTTTTAAATAGTTGCCTTTTAGTCCTTTTGCAAATCAAATGACTCCGCCACCAAGAGATTCTTTAGTAACGTGATCAATCTTACTTCATTGCTAATATGGCAAGTTCAAATGGTGATCTATTTCTGCTTTAAGATTGCAGATTGTTTCTCCGTCCTTATGCTCAGCTGTATGAAGCATTATCTTCCAACATCGCTGCTTGAAGCTATGAAAATATACCCATAAATATATTTGAATTAAAAAATAAGTGGTTGAATTTGGGTTTCTGATTTCAAGATCTTATGTAATGATGCCATGCAAGATAGAACAATAGGCAGTTTTAGGAAAAAAAATAGAAAAAATCAATATGGTACATTGGTTAATATTTGCAGCCTAATGGTTAGAGCCCTGTGATATGGTTTGGCTGTGTCCCTACCCAAATCTCACCTTGAATTGTAGCGCCCCATGTATTACGGGAGGGACTCGGTGAGAGGTAATTGAATCATGGGGGTGGGATTTTCCCATGCTGTTCTCATGATAGTGAATAAGTCTCACAAGATCTGATGGTTTTATAAAGGGCAGTTCGCCTGCACACTCTCTCACCTGCTGCCATGTAAGAGGTGCCTTTGCTCCTCTTTCACCTTCCACCATGATTGTGAGGCCTCCTCAGCTGTGTGGAACTGTGAGTCCATTAAACCTCTTTTTCTTTATAAATTACCCAGTCTTGGGTATGTCTTTATTAGTAGCATGAGAACAAATATACCCTTGTTTCTGTCTCTTACTTAGCTATG
The DNA here is from genome assembly GCF_029289425.2 of Pan paniscus. Classification (NCBI taxonomy): domain Eukaryota; kingdom Metazoa; phylum Chordata; class Mammalia; order Primates; family Hominidae; genus Pan; species Pan paniscus. The sequence continues at coordinate 26,076,559 of NC_073272.2, read as the reverse complement.
TGATCTTCAACAAAATTTTTAATTTCTTAGAAATTAAATTTAGGAAATTAAATTTAGAAATTAACATTCCTAGTTAAATTAGGAATGTGAATAGTGCTTGCCTGTGAGGAGTCGGGTGAACAATGGAGTCTATCTGTTAGGAATTGTGTTTGATTGTGAGCAACAGAATCTCTGACTAAATAGTGGCTTCCTCAGATCAGGAGATGATTTTTTCTGACAAGCCCAGAGGTAGGTGGTCACTGGCCTTGGTGAAGTGGCTGAAAGATTTCAGAGCTGAGGTCTTTGCGGTTCCATGACCTTTCTCTCATGATCCCAACATAGCTGCTGCAGCCTTAGCCATCATGTCTGTATTTCTGGCAGGGAAAAGGAAGGAGGGGTGATGACTGAATCAAGAAAGCAAAAGCTTTCCCAGATGTTTAAGGCAGGGTAGGCTAAGTGCTGTAACAAACAAGCCCTACTCATCAGTGCATTAACACAATAGAAGTTTATTTCTCACTCTTGCCAAGGCCAATTGATAGCAGGGAGCGGGAGTTATGGGGGGAGGATGGGATGCAGCTCTTCTCAGTGCGGTCCTGCAGGGACCAATTTAGATGTGGCTTCCAGGGTCATAATGGGCATGAATGTGCCGCCAGCAGATGCGGGGAGAGAGGGAGCATGGGGAATTGTGTAGGAAGGTTTATGGATCAAGTCTAGAATCAAGGTATATTTTTGCCCACATTTTATTGGCCAGACTTCAGTCACATGGGTCCACATAGATTCAAAGGGAGCCAGAAAATATAGCCCCCGAATGGGCAATTCTTCCCAGCAACATCTCTATGCCATGGAAAGGGAACGTGAGTCTTTGGGGGGTACTGCTAACTATCTCTGCCACATTGGAAATTCACTGCAACTTCCACAGCAATTATATTGCCTAAAACTATGACGCTTGATCAGCCCTGGTTGCAATAAATGCTGGGAAATGTAATTTTCAGCTGCTATCATCGAAACCTTGGGTAGCTTGGGTTTCTCTTAGGAAGAAGAGGAAGATATGTAGGCAACTAGCAGTGTTTGCCACGTGTGAAAAAGGTATTTAGCACAGTGCCCAGCACTTAGTAAATACTCAATAAATGCTAGCTATTGTCATTGCTATGATATCTTTCTCAGGGAAAGATATACTCTCTTACCTATTTGTCTCTCCTGCTGTAAGTTACCTTCTTGGCATTCTGGTTGAGCACTAAACCTAGAATCAGAAGACCTGGATTTAAATCTTGGCTTGGCCCTTTAATATCTTATCTGGGCCTTAGCCTTTTTTTTTTTTTTAAAGGACAGACAGGATTTCACCATGGTGGCCAGGCTGATCTCAAACTCCTGACCTCAAGTGATCCGCCCACCTCAGCCTCCCAAAGTGCTGAGATGACAGGCATGAGCCACGGTGCCCAGCCAAGGCCTTAGTTTTTTTAATTGAGAAACTGGAGAGAATTAAACCTGCCTCACAAGGTTGTTGTGTGAATTAACTGAGACGATGTGCTTGACTGAGCCAAAAGCATTATTTCACATATAATGCAGACATAATATTAAAACTGAGTCTCTAGTGGAAGCAACCCAAATGCCCATTGTATGAGTTTCCTAAGGCTATGTATTAATCCATTCATGAGAATGAATTAATTGCTATAAAGAACTACCTGAGACTGGTTAAGTTATAAAGAAAAGAGGCTTAATGGACTCACAATTCTGCAAGCTGTACAGGAAACATGGCTGGGGAGGCCTCAGGAAACTTTCTATCATGGAGGAAGGCAAAGGGGAAGCAGGCTTGTTTTACGTGGCCGGGGGAGGAGGAAGAGAGAGCAGGGGGAGGTGCTACACACTTTTAAACAGCCAGATTTCATAAGAACTCACTACCACGAGAACAGCAAGGAAGAAATCTGTCGCCATGATCCAATCACCTCCCTCCAGGCCCCTCTTCCAATACTGGGGATTACAATTCAACATGAGATTTGGGCAGGGATATAAATCCAAACCATATCAGGCTGCCATAACAAAATTCCACAAACTGGGTGGCTTAACACACACACATTTATCCTCTCACAGTTATGAAGGTTTGAAGTCCAAAATCAAAGGCTGGCATGGCTATGCTACTTCTGAAGGCCCTAGGGGAGAACCTTCCCTGCCTCTTTCAATTTCTGGTGGTGACTGGCAAGCCTTGGACTTCCGTGGCCTGCAACCGCATAACTCCGGCCTCTGCCTCTGTCGTCACGTGGCATTTTCCCTGCGTGTTTCTGTCCCTCTTCTCTTATGAGGATACTACAGTCGTATTTCCAAATAAGGTCACATTCTGAGGTACTGGGGGTTAGGACTTCAACATACCTTTCTTTTGGAAGCCGGCACAATTCAATCCATAACATTCATCAAACGATGATCGAAAAAATAAAACGTGGGATAGCCACATAATGGAATATTATTTGCCCATTAAAAAGGAATGAAGTGCTACAACATAGATGAACCTTGAAAACATTATGCTAAGTGAAAGAAACCAGACACAAAAGGACACATATGATTCCATATTAAGTGTCCAGAATAGACAAATCTTATTTATTATTTGAGACAGAGTCTTGCTCTGTTACCCAGGCTAGAGTACAGTGGCGCATTCTTGGCTCACTGCAACCTCCACCTGCCAGGTTCAAGCAATTCTCCTGCCTCAGCTTCCCAAGTAGCTGGGACTACAGGCATGCACCACCATGCTTGGCTAACTTTTGTATTTTTTAGTAGAGACAAGGTTTCTCCATGTTGGCCAGGCTGGTCTCAAACTCCTGACCTCAGGTGATCGACCCACCTCGACCTTCCAAAGTGCTGGGATTACAGGCGTGAGGCACCACGCCTGGCCCAGAATGGGCAAATCTAGAGAGACAGAACGTCGCACGTTAGTGGTTGCCAGGGGCTGGGAGAGGTGAGACTGGGGAGTGACTGCCAAAAGGTACCAGTTTCTTTTAATAGAGGACAAAAGTGTTCTAAAATTGACTGTGGTGGTGGTTGTACAAGTCTGAATATACTAAAAATTATTGAATTTTACATCTTAAATCAGTAAATTATATGAATTATATCTCAATAAAGTTGTGATAAAATACAAAACAATCTCTCATGAGCTAGCAGAAATCAGCTTTCTACAGTTGCATCACCATATTCTGAAACTTTAAAACAAGGTCAGAATCTGGACCCATCAGCGTCCCCATCTCCATGTGGGCATTCCATGAGGTCCTGCCCAGAAGAGCCACATGGTGTCTACTTTTGACATCTCTTAACTGTTGTTTGTCCATCCAACAAGCATTAATGTGTCAAGTGCCAGATTAAAATAAATAGCACATGGTTTCTCACCCCAGAGAACCCACAGTCAAGTGCCACGAGGTGTTACTTCTCTAAGGGTAAGGACAGAATATAGTAATAATCGCATCCTTATACTACAAGACAAATGAAGAATTTAAAGGCAACTGGGGAATATTCTTCAGCCTTAAAAGGAAATTCTGACACATGCTACAACGTGGATGAACCTTGAGGACATTCTACTAAGCCAGACACAAGAAGACAAATACTGCATGATTCTACCTATACGAGGTATCTAGAGTAAATTAATTGACACAGAAAACAAAATGGTGGCCGGGTGCAGTGGCTCATGCCTGTAATCTTAGCACTTTGGGAAGCCAAGGCGGGTGGATCCCTTGAGCCCAGAAGTTCGACAACATAGTAAAACCCCATCTCTACAGAAATACAAAAAAATAGCTGGGTGTGGTGGTGCACACCTGTACTCCCAGCTATGCGGAAGGCTGAGGTGGGAGGATCGCCTCATCCCGGGAGGTCAAGGCTGCAGCGAGCCAAGATCATGCCACTGTACTCCAGCCAGGGTGATAGAGTGATGCCCTGTCTCAAAAAGAAAGAAAACAGAATGGTGATTGCCAGGGGCTGGATGAAAGGGGAGTTACTGTTTAATGTGTACAGAGTTTCAGTTTTCTAAGATAAAATGAGTTACGGAGGTGAATGGTGGTGATGGTAGTACATTATTATTAATGTGTTTAGTGGCACTGAACTATACACTTAAAAATGGTTAAGAATTTTTTTTTTTTTTTGAGACAGAGTCTCGTTCTGTCACCCAGGCTGGAGTGCAGTGGCTCAATCTCGGCTCACTGCAACCTCTGCCTCCCAGGTAGCTCAGATTACAGGCATGTGCCACCACACTCAGCTAATTTTTGTATTTTTAGTAGAGATACGGTTTCACCATAGTGGCCAGGCTGGTCTTGAACTTCTGACCTCAGGTGATCCACCCACCTCGGCCTCCCAAAGTGCTGGGATTACAGGCATGAGCCACTGTGCCCAGCCGTGAATTTTATGTTATGTGTGTTTTACCACAATTTTTTAAGGGGAAAAAACAACTGGGATTTTGGGCATTCTCCAAGATAGCAGGGACCAGGACTTTTAATTCTTTCAATGCATACTTTCTTCAATACATGTAGTGGATTTAATTGAATCCACAAAATTTCTGAACAAAGAAAAACTGCTTTACTTCAAAAACATAAAAATGAAGCTTTCATCAAATTATTTCCCAAAAAACTGCTTTAAAATAATACCTTGATGCAAAGCTAAAGCTTTGCTTTGCTCTGCTCTAACTTTTCTGCCAACTCTAAAGTCCCAAGGTACACGTTTGAAGTTACAACAACTAACTTTCTTTTTTGCGGGGGAAGCATCTCTTTTGAGGGGGGCAATTTTTTTCTGCTTGTTTGTATTGTGGCAAAATATAAAGTAATATTTATCATTTTAACCACTCGTACCATTCAGTGGCATTAAATGCATTCACAATGTTGTGTTACCATCACCACTATCTATACTCACAACTTTTCCATCATCCCCAACAAAAACTCTGTATCCATTAAACAATAACTCCTCCTTCCCCCTCCTCCAAGCCCCTGGTAAACTCTATTCTACTTTCTGTCTCTATGAATTTGCCTATCCTGGGCACCTCATATAAGTGGAATCATGCCATATTTGTTCTACTGTGTCTGGCTTATTTCACTAAGCAGAACATTTTCCAGGTTCATCCATGTTGTAGCGTGTATGAGATTTACCTTCCTTTTTAAGGCTGAATGATATTCTAGGATATGCTACATTTTATTTGCCCATTCATCGGTGGATAGACACAACAAAAGGTTGTGTCCACCTTTTGGCTATTGTGAATAATGCTGCTATGAACATTGGGGTACAAATAGCTGTTTGAGTCCCTGCTTTCAATTCTTTTGAACTGAAAATACGTAGGAGCAGAATTGCTGGGTCATATGATAGTTCTGTGTTTAATCTTTTGAGGAACTGCCGAACTGTTTCCCATAGTGGCTGCACCATTTTACAATCCCACCAACAATGCATGAGGGTTCCAATTTTTCCACATCCTTAACACTTGTTATTTTCTTTTTTTTCCTTATAAATCCTAGTAGGTGAGAAGTGGCATCTCATTGTGGCTTAGGAGACAGCAATTTCTAGACTGATCCATTAAGAAGATGCTGTGTATTTCGTGTGTCTTGGTTTCAACCAGGTGTTTGACATCCTTTTGGACAGGAGGGAGACATGTAATTGGATAATAGTAGATATAAGTGATTGTTTAGTTGATTAAAAAACTATTTCTGTACCAGAAGTGAGATCAAAAGTGGTATGCCCCAGGTTGACCCTCACCTACTCAACACTTTTCTTAATTAATATTTTATCAACAGTGTGGATAAAGACATAGAAGCCATGCATATGAAATCTGTAAAGCTAAGATCCTACAGGAAGAACTGTGAAAAGTAATAAGAACCTCACTGAACTGGGTGAAAGATCAAAAGAAATTGATAAAATCTACCAAAGAGAAATGGAAAGTCCCAACTGAGGTCTAAAAGATAGTGTCCCCCAAAATGTCATGTCCACCCATGTATTAGTCTGTTCTCACACTGCTAATAAAGACATACCCGAGACTGGGTAATTTATAAAGGAAAGAGGTTTAATTCACTCACAATTTAGCATGGCTGGGGAGGGCTCAGGAAAATTAATGTATTTAATGGCACTGAACTGTACACTTAAAAATGGTTAAGATGGTGAATTTTTTTTTTTTTTTTTTTACAATCATGGCAGAAGGTGAATCAAACATGTCCTTCTTCACATGGTGGCAGGAAGGAAAATGAGTGCCCAGTGAAAGGGGAAGCCTGTTATAAAACCATCAGACTTCATGAGAACTCACTATCATGAGAACAGGATGGGGGAACCCCCAACCCCTGCATGATTCAATTATCTCCACCTGGTCCCTCCCATGACATAGGGATTATGGGAAGTACAATTCAGGATGAGATTTGGGTGGGGACAGAGCCAAACCATATCAACCCAGAATCTTAGACCTTATTTGGAAATAGTTTTTGCAGATGAAATCAGTTAAAATGAGGTGATACTGGGTTGGGGAGGGGTGGCATTAAATCCAATATGACTGGTACCTTACAAGAAGAGGAGACACAGACACATACAGAGGGATGCTGACCATGTGAAGATGTAGGAAGACATTGGAGTGATGGAACTGAATGCTGAGGAATGCCAAGAATTGCTGGCAACCACCAGAAGCTAGAAAGAAGCAAAGAAAGAATCTTCTCTGGAGCTTTTGGCCCTGCCAGCACCTTTATTTCAAACCTCTATGTGCCTTGCCCGAAAGACTGTTTCTTTGGGTCTGTCTCCCTTCCCTTCACCTCCACTTTTCAAGAAGGAATACTTCTGGCCAGGTACACTGGCTCATGACTGTAATCCCAGCACTTTGAGAGACTAAGGTGGGAGGATCACCTGAGCCCAGGAGTTCGAGACCAGCCTGGGCAACATGGTGAAACTCCATCTCTACCAGAAAATACAAAAAAGAAAAGAAGGAATACTTCTTTCTGAGGTGACCCTTTCCTGGCCCCTGTCAGCCCCCAAATCAGCAGGCCATTTCTTCTGTTTCTAGCTGCCCTGGGCTTAAATACTAATGTGTCATATTAACGGAAGAAAATGGAACTGAAAGAAAGTTTGCCTAATTTGTAAAATAAAAATGAGTTTCGATCCTGGTGGCTTATGTATTATTCTTGTGAGGACTGGGTTTACATCGATCATCTTTTCCACGGCAGTCGAGTGTGGAATATGGCGAAGTTAGAAATGTAATTGTGTAGACATAAAAAATTGCATCTCGATAACCATCATTGGGACACTTTTCTCAAGATGCTGTCTCGGTGTCCTTCAGAGCAATAACGATATCAATTGAGAATGTAACAGAAGCAACTTAAATGTTATGCCTCGTTTACTTCTGGTGAGCCTAGTGTGCTTCAGAGCTATTGCTCATGACATAAGGTTCTGTCAGGCTGGAAACGCTTCAAGACCATTAAAAGAAAATGCCAGCCATTCCTGCTGTTCAAATATTCTTCAACTTCTAATTTAAGGCACCCACACCTAAGAATGTAATTGTGTTATTCTCTCTGATAGCTGGAATCTATCTAAGCCAAATACCTGGGAATTATGGACTATTGGGTCTACAGGAGTCCGGAAAACAAATGAGGTGGATAAAACGTGTTATTTTGTACTGGCACGTTCAACATTTGCGCTCCCTTATCGTTTCTGTGTTAAAATGTATTCAAAGATGAAAGTGCCTGAAGGGTCTTTTCTCAGCTGAATTGAAGGAGGTTGGCGAAATGCATAAACTGCCTCAGGATCTAAACTTAGAAATCTGAAAGAGAAAGACTCACACACCTGTACTCAGAATTCTTTTCCACACTAAATTTTCTCTAGTTGATTGTCCTTTATTTATTTATTTAGAGACAGTGTCTCGCTCTTGCTGCCCAGGCTGGAGTGCAATGGCGCAATCTCGGCTCACTGCAACCTCCGCCTCCTGGGTTCAAGCGATTCTCCTGCCTCAGCCTCCCAAGTAGCTGGGATTACAGGCATGCGCCACCACACCTGGCTAATTTTGTATTTTTAGTAGAGATGGGGTTTCACCATGTTAAGCTGGTCTCGAACTCCTGACCTCATGTGATCTACCCACCTTGGCCTCCCGATTGTCCATTTTTGATTCAGAAAGTTGTCATCTCAGTAAAGTAGGTCCCCCATACCTCTCCATTCTCTCCCTGATAAACAAGTGAGACCACAGTTTGAGAAGGGCAAGTTGGATCAGAAAAGGGCAATTTTAAAAGCAAATGCTGTGAAAGGTGAAGCTTCCCCTTCACACTGTTAAATTATTTCTGTTTAATGCCTGTCTTGGGAAGGATACACTTTAGGTTCAGGGACCCCATTGGCACATCAGGGCTTTGACTGGGACACAGTGCCAATTCAAACTGTCATACAGTACAGAGAGGGGAAAAAAGCCCAAATCAGTTTCTATTCTTTAGTAGAAAGCAATACTGTAGTTTAAATTAGCAAGGCGCTGCTGAACCACTATTTAAAATGCGTTTGCACTGACATTCCAAGAAAGGATTTTTTTTCTTGTTTAATTGCACTGTCAGTGTGGAACGCTTTCACTTAAAACCATTCTGAGGTAGACCTTTTAATAGAAAGTGACAATTTAAATTGCCATGATAGCAGCGTAAATGGTGCTTAAAGTCATTACTAAACTGATGTCGCAGTTGGCTTCAGACCAGTTTGTTAAAGCTGAAGAAAAGGTGTTGGGGGAAGGAAGGAAAGTAACTAAATGGTGAATCATTAATTCCTTTTCTAGTCATTGTAATACATTAGCTGTGATGAAGTCATCTGGCTCCCGATGGATGTAATATACATTTCTATTGAATTCTACATTATTCCATTCTAACATTGCCCTGATTCATGTCGATTACTGAGGAATTGCTTCAATCACAGGCATCTATTTCTCTGCAGTTACTTTTTCTTGTCTTCACTCTCATGGTCCAAAGATAGGATCTGTTGCTTCCATTTTCTGGTTTGTGTTCTGAAGTGCAAGTCTTGGTTTTATCCGTGGCCTTTCTTTACTCTTGCTATAATAAGTTAGATTCTCTTGGCAGCCCTTGGAAATGACTCTCACTAGCTTTCATGAACCGAATGGAACATATGACATGAGGTCAAGGCCACCTGAGTGGGGTCATTGGTCAAACCTGATTGGTTTAACCGAACCAACTGGTTTGCCAAACTCTTGTTTCAGCATCTGGGGGCCCAGTGGGTAGGGGCACCATAAAATGTCAGGCAGTTACTGGGTCTGCGAACCTGGAAAGGAGATCATAGTTGGGTTAAGGTTGAATTTGGTACATTGGCAACAGTGGGAGGGATGGTGGCAGGGGTCGGGAGGGACAGACGACAGAGAAGCCTGTGAGTCAGTAACCACTCAGCCACTTTCGTGGTCTCCCACTGATTTGTCTTGCTTCTGAAATATACCCCCATAAAAGTAAATGAATCATGAGGTGTTTTAGGAACAATAGGTAAACTACTTTATTATATGATTACCATGTTAAAATATACTACACACTCCTTTTCATTATGTACAAATTACCTCAAAGGCCAACAATTGTAGTTGGGCTCACAGTAGGGAAACATACTTCACATTTTAAATTTAAAACGTTATATTTAGGATGGGGTTTTTGAATAGTTTCCTGAGGTCATACAATTGAAGAGCTCTGAGAACAACTCTACACCCTTCAAAATTTCCCTAAATCACACATTGCAATTTCTGAAATTTCTGTCATTCAAAATCGGAGGCAGTTACGGTGATCATCGAAGGCACAACATTAGGGTCTTAATTTGGAGGTCTTGGAATAGGTTATAGAGAGACCATGAAAAACTGGCCTCTGAGTTTTGTATATATATATATGCGGAGATGCATGACGCAGGAAAGAGAGCTCTTTTTTCTTAAATCAGGTTTGCAAAGGAGTTTGCAAACCAAAAATAGTTAATAAATACTAATCCAATCTGACTTTACTAAAAACTAGAAAACAGAGACCCAGAGAGGTGGTACGCGCCTGTAGTCACAGCTACTCAGGAAGCTGAGGCAGGAGAATTGCTTGAACCTGGGAGGCGGAGGTTGCAGTTAGCAGAGATCGTGCCACTGCACTCCAGTGCAGTGGGTGACACAGCAAGATTCTGTCTGCAAAAAAAAAATCCATCCCCTGACATTTCATATCCCTTTTCCTGTTTTCTTAGCATATATCACTATCTAAAATACTATATATCTTACTCATTTATTTTGTTTATTGTCTGTATATTACTAGAATGTCACTTATTTAGGAAATTTATCCATTTAGAGATTCTAGAGGATCGGGGTATATAATGAAACTAGCAGTTACATGTTATCATATGTCTAATGTGTAGTAGGTGCTATTTTTTAAACAAATGAATGAATAAACAACTAAAGGTATGAATGCTTGGTTGCTTGACTGGATGAGTGGATGAGTAATGGTGACATGGCCCCCAAAATGCCACCCACTCAAGCCTACAGAGGTTTGAATCAGGCATGAGAAAATACCGAATACCACTGTTGGAGTGAGACGACTTGCTGATGAAGCATGACATGACTTATTGTGACTCTAACAGTGTGACTGAGTCACAGAATGTGACCTTTTAATGTATTTATTATTTTATTATTACTTATTTATTTTTTGAGACAGGGTGTCAGCCTGTTGCTCAGGCTGGAGTACAGTGGCGCAATCATAGCTCCCTGTAGCTTCGACGTCCCGGGCTCAAGCAGTCCTTCGTCTCAGCCTCCTGAGTAGCTGAGACTACAGGTATGTGCCACCACACCTGGCTAATTTTTTATTTTTTTTAGTAGAGATGAGGTCCTGCTACGTTGCCCAGGCTGGGAATATGCCTTTTATTTATTTATTTTTTTTTTTGGAGACAGTCTTGCTCTATTGCCCAGGCTGGAGTGCAATGGTGCGATCTCAGCTCACTGCAACATCCGCCTCCCGGGTTCAAGTGATTCTCCTGCCTTAGCCTCCCGAGTGGCTGGGATTACAGGCATGAGGGTAATTTTTGTATTTTTAGTAGAGATGGGGTTTCACCATGTTGGCCAGGTTGGTCTCGAATACCCGACCTCAGATGATCCACCTGCCTCGGCCTCCAAAGTGTTGGGATTACAAGCATGAGCCATCGCGCCTGGCAAAATATGCCCTTTTTAAAGGCCCATTCTGAGGCGGATGGTTGACTTACCAAAGTCACTCTGATAGCTATTGGCCAGTCTACAGAACCTTGGTCTCTGATTCGTGGTCCAAAACTACCTTTTAAATTTTTTACAACTGTTCCTTTTGGAAAACAATAGATCTGCAATGCTGCACTTTTCTGAAAGCCACTCTCCTGGCAACCTCAACTCCATGGAATATAACTCTCCCTGGCAGAGGCAAAAGAGGCCTCAGAGCCACTGAAATTACTGTTACAACACTCATGCACGTTGGCCCATGAGAGAAGCCCCCGAGAGATCATTGAACACCCCATTCATTTACTTAACAAATATTTATCGAACTAAATACTTACCAATGTTTTATTTGTACATAACTCTGGCAAATTTTTTGTACATAACTCTATCTATATAGAGATAGATATCTATATCTCTATATATCTTTATCTCAATGTGTTCTCTCATCGGATAAACTTGGGTTTTGGACGCTAGTATCTATCACCTTAGCCACCTTAAGATAATTCTCGAAACAGAAAAGGGGAGGAAGTGTAACATAAATAAGCTTGCGGTGTGTTTGAAAAGCTGAGTCCATTGGAGGAAACTGAGTCCTGGGATCCAGAAAACAGAGTCTCTTGTGTTTGAAGGGTCAAAGGAGAGAAACTGCCTGATGGATTGGGGCAGTAGTTAGTGGAGAAGACAATCTACATGTCTTCAGAAAGGGTATGACCTCTGTATTGTGTTTAGGGAATATAGGATGAGCCCTCTGGTGCTGTTGAACTCCCTAGGACTGGAAAAGAGGCAATAGTTGTGAGTTTCACAAAATATGGATACCTGGGCCAACCTGGACCCAGCACTTCTAAGACATCAGGGCACTGGAAGGGACAAACTTGTGTGACTGATGGGACCAGACACAAAGAACTGTGACCTATAGGTTGTGATATGGTTTGGCTCTGTGTCCACACCCAAATATCATGTCAAATTGTAATCCTCGTGTGTCAAGAGAGGGACCTGGTTGGAGGTGATTGGATCATGGAGGCAGATTTTCCCCATGCTGTTCTCGTGATAGTGAGTTCTCATGAGATCTGATGGTTTACAAGTGTGGTACTTCCCCCCTCACTCGCTCGCTCTCCTGCTCTGCCATAGTAAGACGTGCTTGCTTCCCCTTCGCCTTCTGCATGACTGTAAGTTTCCTGAGGCCTCCTAGCCATGGTTTTGTACAGCCCGCAGAACTGTGAATCAATTAAACCTCTTTTCCTCATAAATTAACCAGTCTCAGGTAGTTCTTTATAGCTGTGTGAGAACAGACTAATACAGGCTGGGTGCAGTGGCTCACACGTGTAATCCCAGCACTTTGGGAGGCTGAGACAGGAGGACTGTTTGAGTCCAGAAGTTTGAGACCAGCCTGGGTAACATAGCGAGACCCCCATCCCTACAAAACAAACAAAAAACTGTGACCTATGGATGCCCATGTGCCATGAGTCGAGTACCCTTGGTTGAACAAATCACAGAGAGAGTGGGGACACACTGGCCTGGGATAGGAGCTGGGTCCAGGGAACTTGATGGTGTGTAATCTGGCTTTGCTCCAAGTCTACCGAGGAGGTGGCTTTTGAGGAAAAAAAAAAAATTTGCAGAAAGTGAGGAAGTGAGTCATGCAAATAAACATCTGAGAAAAAGAAATCTAGGTAGCATGAGAAGCAAGTTCAAAGGCCTTGAGGTAGACGTGTGCTGGACACGCTGCTGGAACAGAGTGACTGTGATGGTTAATAGTGTCAACTTGATTGGATTGAAGGATGCAAAGTGTTGGTCCTGGGTGTGTTTGTGATGGTGTTGCCAAAGGAGATTAACATCTGAGTCAGTGGACTGGGAGAGGCAGACCCGCCCTCAATCTGGGTGGGCACCATCTAATCAGCTGCCAGTGTGGCTAGAATAAAGCAGGTGGGAGAAGATGGAAGAGCAGACTGGCTGAGTCTTCTGGCCTTCATCTTTCTCCCATGCTGGATGGTTCCTGCCCTCAAACTTCGGACTCCAAGTTCTTCAGCTTTTGGACTCTTGGATTTAGTGGACTCTTAGACCACTGGTTTGCTGGGGCTCTTGGGCCTTTGGCCACAGACTGAAGGCTACACTGTCAGCTTCCCTACTTTTGAGGTTTTGGGACTCAGACTGGCTTCTTTGCTCCTCAACTTGCAGACTCTCATGGGACTTTACCTTGTGATCATGTGAGTCAATACTCCCTAATAAACTCCCTTTCATAGACACATCTATTCTATTAGTTCTGTCCCTCTAGAGAACCCTGACTAATACAGTGACCAAGGGTGAGAGCAATGGAGATTTGAAGTCCAGGGCGCAGAGCATGTGGGACCTTGCAGGTCTTAAGAAAAACTCCAGTGTTATTCTGAGAAAATGAAGCAGAGGGATTGAACAAAGGAATAACACTATTTGACTTAGGTTTTAACGAGATTGTTGGCAGCTGTGGTGAGAACAGAGTGCAGGTGGGCAAGGACAGAAGCAAGAAACCGTTTGGGAGGCTATTTGAATAGCCCAGGTGAGAAATGGTGGTGGCTTAGATCTTGGTAGCAGTCAGAGACAGAGGGAAAGGTCAAGGGAAATGGCTGAATTCTGTGGATCATTTGAAAATATAGCCAAGAAGATTTGCTGACAGCCTGGATATGGGTTATGGGAGAAAGGAATCGAGGATGACACTAAGGTTTTTGTCCTGAGCCAGTGCAGCTGAGGCGAGGAAGTTTTCAGGAGTAGCTTGAAGTAGAGTGGAGGGTACACATCCAAGACTCTGATTGGGTCAGGCAAGTGGGGTGCCTAACACATATCCAGATAGAGATGTCTAGTAGACAGTTGGATGTACAGCTCAGGAGGGAGACAGGTTCAGGCTTGAGATATAAACTGGGGAGTTATCGACATATAGATGGCTTTAAAGTCCTGAAACACTAAAGGAGATGACGTAGAAAGTGAGAGTAGATACAAAAGAGGTTTAAGGATTAAACTTAACACTTGGAAGTTGGGAAAATGAAGAGGACCCAGCAAATGGGACAAGAAAGAGTGCCCAAAAAGAGAAACCAAGGGGGACTCCATCTCAAAAAAAAAAAAAAAAAAAAAAAGGAAGCCAGGTTGGGCACCGTAGCTCACACCTGTCACTCCAGTGATTTGGGAGGCTGAGATGGGAGGATTGCTTGAGCCTAGGAGTTTGAGACCAGCCTGGGAAACATACCAAGACCCTGTCTCTACAAAAAATTTAAAAATTAGCCAGGCTGGGCCAGGCGCAGTGGCTTCTGCCTGTAATCCCAGCACTTTGAGAGGCCAAGGTGGGCAGATCACCGGAGGTCAGGAGTTCAAGACCAGCCTGGCCAACAGGGTGAAACCCCGTCTCTACTAAAAATACAAAAATTAGCCAGGCGTGGTGGCAGGTGCCTGTAATCCCAGCTGCTCTGGAGGCTGAGGCAGGAGAATGGCTTGAACCTGGGAGACAGAGGTTGCAGTGAGCCGAGATCACACCACTGCACTCCAGCCTGGGTGACAGAGCGAGACTCTGTCTCAAAGAAAAAATTATCCAGGCATGGTCGTGCACACCTGTAGTCCAAGCTACTCTGGAGGCTGAGGCGGGAGGATCACTTGAGCCCAGGTCAAGGTTGCAGTGAGCTATGATAGTGCCACTGGGTTCCAGCCTGGGCAACAGCGTGAGACCCTTTCTCAAAAAAAGAGAGAGAGGAGACAGCTGGGCATGGTGATGCACACCTGGAGTCCCAGCTACTTGGGAGGCTGAGCCAGGAGTTTAAGGCTATAGTGTGCTGTGATGCTTGAGCCTGTGAATAGCCATTGTACTCCAGCCTGGGCAACATAGCAAGACCCTGTCTCTTTAAAATAATAAAAGAAGGCAAAAGAAGTGAGTGGGGTATTGTGGGAGCCAAGGAGTAAAGTATTTCAAGGGGAAAGTGATCAACATGTCAAATGCTGCCACTAAGGACTGAGAAGTGACCATTGGACTTTGCAAATGTTGGAGAGCTTTTGTGACTAGGGAAGTTGTAGTTTGGTAGAGAGATGAGGTCTGATTGGGTAGGTTCATGGGAGAATAGAAGCAGAGAAATTAGAGACAATAAACAGAAGCAACTTTTTTTTTTTTTTTGAGATGGAGTTTCTTTCTCTCTCTCACCCAGGCTGGAGTGCAATGGCACAATCTCGGCTCACTGCAACCTCAGCCTCCTGGGTTCAAGCTATTCTCCCACCTCAGCCACCTGAGTAGCTGAGATTACAGGCGCCTGCCACCACACCCGGTTAATTTTTGTATTGTTAGTAGAGATGGGGTTTCGCCATGTTGGTCAGGCTGGTCTCAAACTCGTGACCTCGTGATCCACCCGCCTCGGCCACCCCAAAGTGCTGGGATTACAGGCGTGAGCCACCGTGCCTGGGCTTTTTTTTTTTTTTTTTTTTTTTTTTTTTTTTTTAAAGGCTGGAGTATTGAGCAGAGCACATACGGGCTGGAGTGCAGTGGCACACTCATAGCTCACTGCAGCCTTGAACTCCTGGGCTCAGGCAATCCTCCCACCTCAGCCTCCGAGCAGCTAGGACTACAGGCTCACACATCACTATACCCAGGTACATTTTTATTTTTTTTCTAGAGACAGGGTGTCACTGTGTTGCTCAGGCTGGTGGTCTCCAGCTCCTGGCCTCAAGCAATCTTCTTATCTTAGCCTCCTGAGTCACTGGGATTACAGGCATCAGCCACAGGGCCTGGCCCAGAAGCAACTCTTATTAATTAATATCAAAGAAATAGTAGCACGTGTGCTGATGGGAATGATGCGGTAAATAGGAGAAAACTGGTGATGTGGTAGAGAGGAAAGAATTGCCACAGCCTGTTCTTGAGAGGGGATAGAATCTAGCACGCAGTGGAGAGGCTGCGGTTGGCTAGGAACATAAGTCATTCATCTTGGAGAGGAAGTGGAGTATCACGGGTTCAGATGCAGGGGGAAGGGAAGCTGCTGTGCTGGGAACTTGTGCACATGCTCTTCTAATAATTTCCATTTCCTCAGTGAAGTAGGAAGCAAAGTCAAGCTCAGCTGAGAGAGTGAAAATAGAGGAGGAGAGGTTGAAAGTTTGAGGAGAGAGTTAAAATATCCATTGCTAAATTTTGCTTGGATTCTATGCGTGGAAAGCAAGCTCTTCAGTAGTTAGAGCACAAGACATACCAAGCCCAGGAGGGAGTTAAAGCAAAGTCCGAAGTACACTGTAAGATCAGTGTTGGCAGAAGGGAGGGAAGAGAGGAGTGCCAAGGACGCCAGGATGCCCGCAGCAAGACAGGAAGTACCCCAAAGTGGACAAAGGGCATACCAGGTAGGGGGCCAGAGATACCAGTAATGGGGGCCCAAGTTAGACCCCATTGTGAGGTCTGTCAGTGCCTCCAGGAAGCGATAGATAAAGGGCATTCCCTCCATCGTGCCCGTTTACTCCCTTCAAATGGAAGATGGGATGTAGAAGGTCAAGTAGGCCAGGAAGAAACATTTGTTTGCAGGGCCCCCCACCTCCAAGAGGCTGGCCCAGCTTCCCCATTAACACAGGGTGTGCTGTGATGATTATGCCTGTGAATAGCCATTATACTCCAGCCTGGGCAACATAGCCAGACCCCATCTCTTTAAAAATAAAATAGTAAAAAAATGAAAGAGAGAAGGCAAAAGAGGTGAGTGGGATATTGTGGGAGCCAAGGAATAAAGTATTTCAAGGGGAAGATGAAAGTATTTCAAGGGAAAAGTGGCCCAGCTCTTCCATTAACACATGGCAATGGGGTAGGCGGCAGGGGGATGCTATAAGGAAGGAGAGAAGGATGATCTTCTGCACTTTAACAAGCTCCCAGTGCGAGAAGACTGTGGTTCTCAAGTGTGATCCCCAACCAGCAGCATCAGTTTCACCTGGGAAATTGTTAGAAATGCACATTATCGGGCCCCACCCCAAACCTGCTGCTATGGTTTGAAGGCATCCCCTCCAAAATTCATGTGGAAAGGGTATCCCCATGGTGGTGGTATTAAGAGATGGGGCCTTTCAGAGGTGTTAAGCCACGAGGGCTCTGCTGTCATGAATGGATCCATGCCATATAAAAGGGCTGCAGGGAACGGCTTAGGCTTTTTTTGCCCCTCTGCCCTCTACTATGTGAGGGTGATGCTAGGAGAAGACACCATCCATGGAGCAGGCCCTCACGGGACACTAAACCTGTCGGTGATCTTGGACTTCCTTGATCTTGGACTTCCCAGCCTCCAGAACTGTGAGGCAACATTTCTGTTCTTTATAAATAACTCAGCCTCAGGTATTTTGTTATAAATAACTGAGTCTCAGGTATTTGGTTATAGCAGCACTACGGGACTAAGACATGTAGTAACTCAGAAACTCCGAGTGCAGTGAGGCCCAACAAGCTGTGTTTTAACATGATCATTGGTATGTATACCAAAGTTTGAGAAGCAGCGCTTGAAGGCAGCCTGCAGCAGTTTCTGTCTGTTCTTATCCAGTACTGCCACCTATTGGGCAAGCTCTTCAGAAGCTCTGAGGTTAATACAAACATTAGGAAAAACAAAAGGGAATTTCCTTTTTCAATATTAAATAACTTTACAAACCAAAAGCAAACCCTTTGCATTATGCAAACACTAATTTTCCATGGTCGCAATGAGTGTATATAGACTCTTCTGTTTCTTTCATAAAACATTTTGTACCTGCTTTCCATGTATTCACCTAGTAAAACATAGAGTTAGTATTTTTTGTTATAATATTCCATCAGGATAAAATTATGTAGTCACAGTGACCACACATTTCAAAGTAAACTGGATGCATGGTCTGGCCAAGCATAAACAGGTGAAGACAATGTGACCTGATATTTGGAATTCATACCATCTGTGGAAATCTTAGACGTTTGTTAGATCACAAATTAGTCTGTTGTTCCACGGTTTTATATGCTTGAGCTATTTCTGGTTTTCAGTAGTTACTATCAATAAGGCAATAACTACCATGTTACTATAGCTGGGTAGTTGTTTCTTTGGGATTATAATCTCTAAAGTAAAATCTCTAGCCCAAAATGTATAATAACAGACAGCATTATTTTAAATAAGTTAAAAAAAAAAAACTACAAATAACCCAAAGGTGTTTGCAACAACCTTATCACAACATAGTGCCAAGGAATCTTGCCAAGGTTCCTGGCTTCCCAGCATCTTTGGAAGCTTTGTTAGTCCTGCCTCCTTGGTAGAAGCCAGAAAACTTGCTTTCTCGGCTTCCTTTGCAGACAGTTCACACACGACCCAGGGCTCATCCATCAGCCATCTCAAAATCGGACTGATTCCAAAGTGAGCAATGTGAAGAAGCAGGAAACACATGGAACCTACTTTCTGGTGAGGGTGGCAATGGCGTCCAGAATCCAGAGGTTCTGGAATCCAGTTCTCAGTATCACAGGTGCAAGCTGTGGGTCCACATCCAGTGGTCTTCACTGGACACCCAGTGATGCGGTTTGAGCAGTACTCCAGGCTGAGTAACATTTAAGTCCAACACTCCGGCCCTCTAAGAGATCTGTGAACTAATTTTCTTTGTTTGTTTGAGACAGATTCTCATTCTGTTGCCCAGGCTGGAATTCAGTGGCACGAACTCGGCTCACTGCAACCTCCGCCTCCTGGGTCCAAGTGATTCTCGTGCCTCAGCCTCCCGAGTAGCTAGGACTACAGGCACCCGCAACCACGTCTGGCTAATTTTTTGTATTTTTAGTACAGATGGGGTTCCACCATGTTGGCCAGGCTGGTCTCAAACTCCTGACCTCAGGTGATCTGCCCACCTCGGCCTCCCAAAGTGCTGGGCTTACAGGCGTGAGCCACCGCGCCTAGCCCGTGAACTAATCTTCTTTAATAAACTCCCTCTTGGGCCAGGCACAGTGGCTCATGCTTATAATCCCAGCACTTTGGGAGGCCAAGGTGGGTGGATCATCTGAGGTCAGGAATTTGAGACCAGCCTGGCCAGCATGGTGAAACCCTGTCTCTACTAAAAATACAAAAATTAGCCGGGTGTGGTAACAGGTGCCTGTAATCTCAGCTACTTGGGAGGCTGAGGCGGGAGAATCGCTTGAACCCAGGAGGCGGAGGTTGCAGTGAGCCGAGATCGTGCCACTGCACTCCAGCCTGGGTGACAAGAGCAAAACTCTGTCTCAAAAATAAATAAAAATAAACTCCCTCTCTGCCTGCATGATTGTTCTAGTACTTTTGCTACATTACAAATCAACCTAAAACTTAGTGGATTATGTAGTTTAAGTAGGATTTCTCGATCTCAGCACAGTTGGCATTTGGGACCAGATAATTCTTTGTCCTGGAGGCTGTCCTGTGTCCTGCAGGATGTTTAGCAGCACCCCTGGTCTCCACCCACTGGAAGCAAGTACCACCATGCACCCACCCCCAAGTTATGACAATATCTCCAGGCATTGCCACACATCCCGGGGCGGGGTGCAGCGCGGTGCAAAATCTCCCCCAGTTGAGAATTACTGGCTTAAAGCAACATTCAAGTATTGAGGACTGTATTAGCTGGGAGGGTCTGGCTTAGTGTGATTCATGCAGTTGTAGTCAAATGGTAGTTAGAGCTGGACCAGTGGGGGACTGCAGCAGCGGGGGGCTGGCTGGAAATCTTTTTCTTCTCATGTAGCCTCAAGGGCTCTTCCCATGATCTCTCTGTATGAGCTTGTTTGGGCTTTGTCATAGCATAGTGACATCAGGTTTAACTACTTGTATGGAAGCTCTGGGCTCCAAAGGGGTGTCTCAAAAAACTAGGTAATGCCTCTTAAGACCTAGCCTCAGAAATCACATGTTACCATTTCCACCATAGTCACAAGATTCAAGGGGAGGGAACACAGACGCCACCTCTCCATAGGAAGAATGCCAAAGTTACATTATAAGGTCATGTGGAATGGGAGACATTGTTGAGACTTTCTTTAGGAAAATCTCATCTGTCCCAGTGATCAACGTCACTACTCATCAGGAAAATGCAAATTAAAACCATGAGATACCTCTACAAATCCCCAGAATGGCTAAAAATAAAAAGGCTCATAATACTAGGTATTGGCAAGGATGTGGAGCAACTGGAACTTTCATACATTGCTGATGGGAATATAAATTTGTACAACCACTGTGGAAACATTATTTAACTGTATCTACTAAAGCTAAATACATGCCTGGTCTATGGCCCAACAATCTCTTTCCTAGGTTTGCACCTAAGAGAAATAAATGCATATGTATACCAAAATACATGAATGAGAATGTTCCTAGAAGTTTTATTCAGCATAACTAAAAATTGGAAAAGAACCAAATGTCTGTCAATAGGAGAAGGAATATGTGATCTATTCATCCAATAGAACATTACACTGCAATACAAAAGGACAACTTATATACACAACAAGGGTGAATCTCCTAACCATATGTTCAGCAAAGGAAGTCAGACACATACGTATGGTGTAATTCCATGTATATAATGTTCAAAAACAGGAAAACTAATCGATGATGATAGAAATCAGAGGAAACGGTTACTTGTAGTGGGAAGAGGGGATTCATACTGGGAAGAGGCACAAAGAACTTCTGGAAGGCTGAGGATCATCTATATTTTGATCCAGGTGGTGATTACACAAGTGTATACACATGTAAAAGTTAAGGTGTATAATGTATTAACTCTCTTTGAGTACTTTATTCCATTCCTCAGTAAAAAGTAGAAATAGGCCGGGCGCAGTGGCTCACACCTGTAATCCCAGCACTTTGGGAGGCCGAGGCAGGCGGATCACCTGAGGTCGGGAGTTCAAGACCAGTCTGACCAACATGGAGAAAGCCCATCTCTACTAAAAATACAAAAATTAGCTGGGTGTGGTGGCACATGCCTGTAATCCCAGCTACTCGGGAGGCTGAGGCAGAAGAATCGCTTGAACCTGGGAGGCGGAGGTTGCAGTGAGCCAAAATTGTACCACTACACTCCAGCCTGGGCAACAAAAGCGAAACTCTGTCTAAAAAAAAAAAAAAAAAAAAAAAGTAGAAATAAAATTCCTTTGCTGTTTAAAAGTAGTTAGTAGATTCTATCAGTTAAACTAAGACCTTCACCCTTCACGTCAGGAGGATGGTGACCCTTGCTGCTAGGAGGTCCGGGCTCACACTGCAGCCACAGTGTTCCTATGAGGCCTGCCCCTCTGCCAGTTAGGCCCTCTAGATAACCATTTCCACTAGGGATGCACCCAGGAGAATTTTCCTAGGGGAGAGAAGTACACAATCAAGCATTGTAACCATAAAATATTAAAAGCTTAGCAACCAAAAAATGTATCAGTGAATAGCAGATCATACACAGCTGAAAGATAAACCAGGAAGCTGAAGGCTATATTGAGAAATTTTCCCAGAACAGAGCACAGAGATAAAGAGATGAAAAGAATGAAGAAAATTGTAAAGACACATGGAGAAAAGATTCAGTAGTTACAAATTCCTCTAAAAGAATTTCCAGAAGGAGATAATTGAAGCAATATTCAAAAAATAATAGTCAACAAATTCCTGGAACTGCACCAAAACACAAGTCCTTAGATTGAGAGAGACCTCTCTGAATGCTAATCAGGATTTAAAAAAAAAAAAAAAAACATAGACACTGTGGTAAATTTTCAGAACAAGAAGGATGAAGAGCTACCTAAAAGTTACCAGAAGAACAAAAAGACCCCCCAAAAATAAGAACGAGATTAACATGAGATATCCCATCAGCAAAATAGATGCAAATATATTGATCATTGCTGAAGTCAAGGGAGGGATATCTGGGGTCTCATTGTGTTATTCCTTCTACTTTTCTGTAAGATTAAAATTGTTCAGAGTAAAAAGATTTTTTTTGTTTTTTTGGTTTTTTTTATGGATGCAAGAAGATAATAGAGTAATAGTTGCTAAGTGCTGAGGGAGAATATCTTTGGTTTTTGTTGTTTGTTTGTTGGGTTTTTTTGTTTGTTTGTTTGTCTGTTTTTGAGATGGAGTTTCGCTCTTGTTGCCCGGACTGGAGTGCAATGGCGCGATCTCGGCTCACTGCAAGCTCCGCCTCCCAGGTTCAAGTGATTCTCCTGCCTCAGTCTCCTGAGTAGCTGGGATTACAGGCACCCGCCACCACACCCAGCTAATTTTTTGTATTTTCAGTAGAGACAGAGTTTCACCGTGTTGGCCAGGCTGGTCTGGAACTCCTGACCTCAGGTGATCCACCTGCCTCAGCCTCCCAAAGGGCACACTCTGCCAGGGAAAATGTCTTTGAACTTCAAATTCTATATCTATTAATATTGTCCTTCGAGAATGAGGGCAAAATAAAAACATCCTCAGATTACAAGGACTCAGACATTTAATCATAACAGATGCTCCAAGAGCACTTCAGTAAGAGAAAAATGAAACCAGGCTGGGCACAGTGGCTCACGCCTGTAATTCCTACACTTTAGGAGGCCAAAGCAGAAGGATCGCTTGATCTCAGGAGTTCAAGACCAGCTTGGGCAACATAGTGAGATCCCATTTCTACAAAAAATACAAAAATAAACAGTCAGGAGTGGTGGCACATGCCTGTGATCCCAGCTACTCAGGAGACTGAGGTGGGAGGATCACTTGAGCCCAAGAGGTTGAGGCTACAATGAGCTGAGATCACACCACTGCACTCCAGTCTGGGTGACAGAGTGAGACTCTTTCTCAAAAAAAAAAATTAATTAATTAAAAAATGAAACCAATGAGAAGTGCGAGACTTCCAAACTGGCTGTTCTTTTTCAATATCGTTTTGATTATTCTGAGCCCCTTACATTCCATATGAATTTGAGGATCACCTTTTTTCATATCTGCAAAAAGACCATTAAAATGTAATATGAAATGTATTAAATCTTTTTAAAATTGTGGATATTATTGCCATCTTAACAATATTAAATTTTCCAGTTCATAAATAAAAAAAAAGAAACCAAAAGAAACGGTAGGATGCCAGAAGCAATAGACAACAAAGAAATTAATAAGATACCTGGTAGGTCTAAATTATTGCTTATAAAATTCATAGTCTTTAATACCAAATTGTAACTAAAATTCAAGATATATCAACATGGAAGAGATATGAGAGGGAGGAAGGGAATTCAACCCTTTTTTTTTTTTTTGAGATGGAGTCTCACTCTGTCGCCCAGGCTGGAGTGCAGTGGCGTGATCTCAGCTCACTGCAGCCTCCGCCTACTGGGTTCAAGCGATCTTTTCACCTCAGCCTCCTGAGTAGCTGGGATTACAGGCACATGCTACCATGCCCAGCTAATTTTTGTATTTTTAGTAGAGACGTGGTTTTGCCATGTTGCCCTGGCTGATCTCGCACTCCTGGCCTCAAGTGATCCACCTGCCTTGGCCTCCCAAAGTGCTGGGATTATAGGTGTGAGCCACCACACCCAGCTGGAAATAAAAGCTTTCTAAAGGTCTGATTTTGTTCAGGTTGGTTATACTAGAACTAACTGACCCTTAAACTAGTGCTCCTCAAACTTTAATATGTATGCAAATCATCTGCAGAATTTTGTTAAAGAGCAGTTTCTGATTCAGCAAGTCCAGGTGGACCTGAGATTTTGCATTTGAAACGAACCCACAGACCACACGTTGAGTAGCAAGACTTTAGACAAAACAGTGGTTCTGTACTGTGTTGATTCAGGGGGAACATATGCTAAGCTTTCCTCACTGTGTTTCAAAAATGTAAGAAATGATGGTGTGTTTCAGAAAATACTCAAGGACATGATTTTTAAAATTCATGGACTGGAAACTTAGTGGAAACCCATAGCAATAAGTGGGAGCTTAACGCATTGGCCCATAGCACCCAGGACCTGACACAAATAGCGAAGTCTGAAATTTCAACTCCAAGGAATAAGGAACCACTGCACACCTATTCACAGGAAAACTGATGCACTGAGCTCATGCTCAACCAGCTATGTCTGAAAAATTCTTACCTAGCGGCTGGAGAGTGCAACTAGAAACAAAGTTCTTGCCTGTGATAGAGTGGAAAAGCAGAGATATTTACACAGCAGGCACCAGGAATACATTTCATGCAAGCTCCCGGTTTGGAATTGTGATATACTCACAGGGCAAGAGCCCAGAGCCACTGAACTTTGTTCTCAGGACACTGGGCTGAAGCAATCATAAAACCATTTTCCAGGGAGAGTGGGAAAGAAAAAAAGCCTCCGTGTAAGATGAGCACTCAAAAAAAAATTACAAAGGCTACAATGAAACCCAACATATAAGAAGATTCACATAAAAGAAAATAGAAGTAATAGAGCAATCTGGAAAGGATTTAAAAATGAGTGCAATTAAAGTCAACAAACAGGCCGGGCACGGTGGCTCACGCCTGTAATCCCAGCACTTTGGGAAGCCAAGGCAGGCAGATCACCTGAGGTCGGGAGTTTGAGACCAGCCTGACCAACATGGAGAAACCCCATCTCTATTTAAAAAATACAAAATTAGCCGCGCGTGGTGGCACCTGCCTGCAATCCCAGCTACTCGGGAGGCTGAGGCAGAAGAATGGCTTGAACCTGAGAGGCAGAGGTTGCGGTGAGCCGAGATCATGCCACTGCACTCCAGCCTGGGCAACAAGAGCAAAACTCCGTCTCAAAAATAAAAAAAATTAATTAAAAAAAAAAAAGCAGATGGTTATGAATCAAGAATAGATGAAACTCAGCCAGGTGCGATGGCTCACGCCTATAATCCCAGCACTTTGGGAGGCTGAGGTGTGCGGATCACTTGAGGCCAGGAGTTCGAGACCAGCCTGGCAAACATGTTAAAACCCCGTCTCTACTAAAAAAAAAAAAAAAAAAAAAAAAAAGCTGGGCATGGTGGCACACACCTGTAGTCCCAGCTACTTGGGAGGCTGAGGCAGGAGAATTGCTTGAACCCAGGAGGCAGAGGTTGCAGTAATCCGAGATTGCAGCACTGCACTCCAGCCTGGGCGACAGAGCAAGACTCTGTCTCAAAAAAAAATTAAAAATAGATGAAACTCTTGGAAACCTTTTTAAAGCCGCTGAACTAATTTTTAGATGGTATATCAGTCAGGGTCCAGTTAGGAAAAGAAAAATCTCTCTAGATATTTTCAACAGAGGCATCTTTATAGAAGGAATTTATTACACAGGTGACAGAGGAACTTAGAAGCCAAGAGGGGATGGTGAGACATCCCAGAGATTCAAAACAGGAAAAAAAAAGAAGAAAAGCTGCTACCTCCCCTATGGCTAAAGGGACAGCAGAAGGAGGGTGTATTACCAGAATCAAGCATTTAGAGCTATCTGATTGGGGCTAGAACCACAGCAGGATCTGAGACCATGGAAGGTGCAGCTATCTGGCAGGAGATGGAGACACAGTCTCTTCCAGAGACATTGCTTAAAGCCGAGACAGAGGGAGAGAAATACCCTAGTTTCACTCTTATCTCTCCCTCAAGTCATCTGCCAATACTTCCCACAGGCCAAACTTACACAGAAAAGACCATGGGGTATATAGTTCCCTGCAACACAGCACAGGGTAGAGGAGGATGGGGAATGAATCTGGGGACAAAGTAACAAGTGCCCAGCATAATGGGATAAACAAGAGAATGTACACAAAGAGTGAGTTTGTGATTTAGAAGGCTGAGCTGAGGAAGTCATCCAGAGTCAGTGATAAAGAGATGAAAAATATGAAAAAGTAGTTCAGAGCTAGGGGGATAGATTGAAAAGCACCAAAACATATTTAATATAAGTTCCAGAGACAGAGAGAAACTAGAATCAGGAGGTAGCAATATTTAAGGTGATGATGTCTGAGAATTTTCCAGAACCAAAGAAAGACAGCGTCCCTAGATTTAAAAAGCTATTTCTGGGAAAGATGGGCTGTACTATTTATACCAACCATCCCATTGAAAACAACTAAATATGTGATATAAAATTTTATTTTTTTATTTTTTTTATTTTCATGCTGTTTTAAGGACTTTATAAAGTTGTAAATCTTTTTTTTTTCTTTTAAGAGATGGGAGTCTCACTATGTTGCCTAAGCTGGTCTCGAACTCCCTGGCCTCAAGCGATCCTCCTGCCTCAGGCTCCTGAGTAGGCAGGAATACAGATGCGCACCACTGCACTTGGCTTAAAATTTTAAATCTTAAGAGCATTAAAAAGCTAATGAAAAAGTAAGTAAATTCCAGGCTAAGCTCCAAGAAAAAAGCAGAAGCCTATAGAAAGATAATTTTAAAGCACAAAACCATGCTTACCCCAAGGTGGTATGCTAATAAGAAACACTTGTGCTTCAATTTTAGTGGATTAATGAGACAATTTGGACATAAAACAATGCCAGGGCCTGCCCAAGGTAGAGAAAATAACAGGAGGCCTTTTACAGGCTAAGCCGGGATTGCACTGGCTTATCGATATTTGGAGCAGGAAGAAAAGGAAAAGGAAAAAAATCTTGTGCCCATGAAGCTGGCTTTTGCGTGAATTTGCAGCACAAGTTCAGTGTCTGGGTAGTTCAGAGAAATTACAATTGTATCCTCATCTAAAATGGTCCCAGATGAGGAGTAATCCAAGAAGAAAAAGTAAATGCAAAATCTTTTTGAGAAAAGCAGCTTCATCTTGGGCTTCAGTGAATCTCCAGAATAATTTTTCAAGTACAGCAACCAGTATAAAGTAAAAAATATTGGCTTACACCTGTACATGCTTTGGGAAGCTGAGGCAGGAGGCTCCCTTGAGCCCCAGGAGTTGGAGACCAGCTTGGACGACATAACAAGACCTCGTCTCTACAAAAAACAAAATTAGCCAGGCAGGTGGTGGTGCATAACTGTGGTCCCAGATACTCGGGAGACTGAGGCAGGAGGATTGCTTGAGCCCAGGAGTTGGAGGCTACCATGAGCTACGATCATGCCACCACACTCCAGCCTGGGTAACAGAGCAAGACCCTGTCTCTATTAAAAAAAAAAAAATTAATAATAAACAGGAGAACAAGGCACCAGGAGTGGGAGCCAGTTGAAACAACTGAGTACAGAAACAGACATACCAAAACTTCAGACAGAGACTAATTTTTTTTTTTTTTTTAAGATGGAGTCTCACTCTCTTGCCCGGGCTGGAGTGCAGTGGCACAGTCTTGGCTCACTGTAATCTCCGTCTCCCGGGTTCCAGCGATTCTCCCACCTCAGCCTCCCGAGTAGCTGGGATTACAGGCGTGTGCCAACACGCCCCACTGATTTTTGTATTTTTAGTAGAGACGGGGCTTCACCATGTTGGCTGGGCTGGTCTTGAACTCCTGACCTCAGGTGATCCATCTGCCTCGGCCTCCCAAAGTGTGGGATTACAGGCATGAGCCACCGTGCCCGGCCGAGACCAATTTTTTAAATGCTTACTTTGTTTAAAGAATAAAAGACATGATTTAAAATATCTGCAAGAAGAAACAACTCTAAACAGTGATCCTTCTTGGTTTCTAATACCATATTCTCCAGTGAAAGGAACCAGGGGCTTGGCGTGGTGGCTCATGCTTGTAATCCCAGCACTTTGGGAGCCCGGGGCAGGCGGATCACAAGGTCAAGAGGTTGAGACCATCCTGGCCAACATGGTGAAACCCTGTCTCTACTAAAAATACAAAAATTAGCTGGGCGTGGTAGCATGCACCTGTAGTCTCAGCTACTCGGGAGGCTGAGGCAGGAGAATCGCTTGAACTGGGGAGGCAGAGGTTGCAGTGAGCCAAGATTGCACCACAGCACTCCAGCCTGGGTGACAAAGCAAGACTCCATCTCAAAAAAAAAGAGGGAACCCAGGGTTCCTTGGAGAAATTGTTGATTCTAGGACTGGGGCGGGGAAAATACAAAATGAGCCTGGAGCATCTTGAAGGGCCAGAGATAATGAAGTGCTCAAACAACAAAATGATGGGGCTGTGTCAAAGGGACACAGGAAGCACCTGAGGGGAACTAGCAATGGCCAAAGCTGGAACAATTTGGACAGGGGAAATAAAATGAAGAATGTAGTACTGAATTATAATCTGAAGCATACAAGAAATATTCGGCGGGGTGCAGTGGCTCATGTCTGTAATCCCAGCACTTTGGGAGGCCAAGGTGGGCAGATCACCTGAGATTAGGAGTTCAAGACCAGCCTGACCAACATGATGAAACCCCATCTCTACTAAAAATATAAAAAATAGCCGGGTGTGGTGGCGCATGCCTGTAATCTCAGCTATCCGGGAGGCTGAGGCAGGAGAATCGCTTGAACTGGGGAGGTGGAGGTTGCAGTGAGCTGAGATGGTGCCACTGCACTCCAGCCTGGGTGACAGAGACTCTGTCAAAAAAAAAAATCCATGACTCAACAGTAATATAAACAATTGAAAAAATTAATAAATGAAATGAGGCAGAATGGACAGTCTCCTATATGGAAGAATTCTACATGATTTATGTAGATACGCACTCCCCAGGGAGGTAAAACTTAACTCCCCACACCTTAAGTACAGGCTGTGCTTAGAGTTTTACTTCCAATGAGGACAGTATTAAAAGACTGGGGTGGAAAATAACAGCAGAGAAACCTCACAAGCACCATCTTGGCCAGGTGATCAAGGTTAATGTAATCTGTGACAAGTCACATTGATAGCATGTGTCCTTGATGGTGATGTGATGAGGGCCCATCACCTCTGCAGCCTCCTTCCTAAAAACCTGTAACCTTAGTCTAATCATGAGAAAAATATCACACAAGCTTAATTTGAGGAATAGTCTGCAAAATACATGACCAGTGCTCCTCAAAACGGTCAAGGTCACCAAAAACAGGTGAAGTGTAAGGAACCGTCGCAGTCCAGAGGAGGCTAAGAAGACGTGATGACTATACATAACATATCTGGGAGGGATCCTGGAACACAGAAAAGACGTTGCGGGAAGCTAATGAAATATGAATAAAGTCAGGAATTTAATAATATCAGTATTGGCTTATTAGTTGCAACAAATGTACCATAATGTAAGATGTTAACAATAGGCAAGACTGAAGGCAGGGTATATGGGAACTCTCTGTACTATCTTCGCAGCTTAAACTTTCTGTACTATCTTTGCAACTTTTCTGTCAATCCGAAACTATTGTCTTTGGGAGGCCAAGGTGGGTGGATCACTTGAGGTCAGGACTTTGAGACCAGCCTGGCCAACACGGTGAAATCCCCATCTCTACTGAAAATACAGAAATTAGCTGGGTATAGGAGCACGTGCCTGTAATCTCAGCTTCTTGGGAGGCTGAGGCAGGAGAATTGCTTGAACCCTGGAGGCAGAGGTTGCAGTGAGCCAAGATCATCCCACTGCACTCCAGCCTGGGCAACAGAGCAAGACTCCATCTCAAAAATAAAATAAACTATTCTAAAATCAAGTTTACTTTGTTAAATAAAAAAGATGACCCCAAAACTTGGAAAAACAAACA
The DNA here is from genome assembly GCF_029289425.2 of Pan paniscus. Taxonomy (NCBI): domain Eukaryota; kingdom Metazoa; phylum Chordata; class Mammalia; order Primates; family Hominidae; genus Pan; species Pan paniscus. Next base: position 26,047,082 of record NC_073272.2, on the reverse strand, counting down.
TACTTTTGTATAAAAAGATGACCCCAAATACTTGGAAAAACAAAATAGAACTTCTAGAAATAAAAAAACACTCAGTAAGCAAAATTGAAAATTCAGTGGATAGGTTTAACAGTAAGTAACATAGAGATGAAGAAAGAATAGCCAATTGGAAGATGGTTCGGAAAACATTATCCAGAATTTAGCATACAGACAAAAACAAAATACAAAGAGAAGCTAACATGGGAAATAATGTGAGAAGTCTAACATACATGTAGTTGGAGTTCCAGAAGGAAAAGAGAGAGCAAGAATTAGGTAGAGGCATATTTGCAAGTGATGGAAGCTGAGATAAAAGACATTGATCCGTATATTCCAGAAGCCCAATGCATCACAAATAGGACTTTCTAAAATCCATACCTAACACATCGCATCAAAACTGAAGAAAAAGTCTTCAAAAATAAAAATTTAAAAATAGTCATGAAAGATATATTACCAACAAGAAACAGTGGACTTTTTGACAAAAATAAAACATAATTTCAATGAGCACAAAGAAAAATAACAATAACAATCTATACTTAGTGAAAATGTCCTTCAAGAATAAAGGAGAAGGCCGGGCGTGTTGGCTCACGCCTGTAATCCCAGCACTTCAGGAGGCCAAGGTGGGTGGATTACCTGAGGTCAGGAGTTCAAGACCAGCCTGGCCAACATGGTGAAACCCCGCCTCTACTAAAAATAGAAAAATTAGCTGGGTGTGGTGGTACCCGCCTGTAATCCCAGCTACTCGAGAGGGTGAGAAAAAGAAGAAAACTAGACAATAGAAGTAGAACCACAGAGATTCAGATGAGGTTATTAGATTTCAATTTAAAAATTACTGTGGTTAATATGTCCAAAGACTTAAAATATTTAGGCCGGGCACGGTGGCTCACGCCTGTAATCCCAGCACTTTGGGAGGCCGAGGCAGGTGGATCACTTGAGGTCAGGAGTTTGAGACCAGCCTGGCCAACAAGGTGAAACCTCCTCTCTATTAAAAACACACAAATTAGCCAGGCGTGGTGGTGCACGCATGTAGTCCCAGCTACTCGGGAGGCTGAGGCAGGAGAATCACTTGAGCCCGGGAGGCAGCGGTTGCAATGAGCTGATATCACGCCACTGCACTTCAGCCTGGGCAACAGAGGGAGATTCTATCTCAAAAAAAAAAAAAAAGATTTTAAGTTTGGCAAAAAATTAGAAACTATGAAAAGAACCAAATGAAAATTGAAAACAAAAAAAATACGGTAACAGAAATTAACTTGATCGATGGGTTTAACAGCATATTATGCACAGCTAACAAAATAATTGATGAACTGGAAGATAGATGGGGAGAAAAAAATCCATGACAAAGTACAGAAGGAAAAAAAGAAGAAAACAGGGTAAGAAACATAGGTTACAATGACTAGATCTAACAAAAGGGTAATTGGAGTTCCAGCAGGAAAGGAGATAAGTTGGAACAAAGGCAATATTTTGGAGATAACGGCTGACAATTTTCTAAAACAAATGAAACATATGAGCCATATATTTAAGAATCAATATTAATCTAAAGCAGGATAAATAAAAATAAAACCACAGCTAGGTACATCATAGTCAAATTGCTAAAAACGAAGAAACAAAATCTTAAGACACAGACACACACACAAACACACACAAAGGCAATTGCCTTCAAAGGAGCAATAGGACAGCTAGTTTCCCAACAGAACAAGTTTGGAGAAAATAAAATGAGATCTTCAAAGTGTTGAGAGAAAATAACTGCCTATCCCAAATTATATATTAATTGGAAATAACCTTCAAAATTGAAGGTGAAATAAAAATATTTTCAGACAAAAGGCTGACAAAATTCCTTAAAGGAAATACTAAAAGGTATCCTTCAGGCAGAAAGAAGGTGATCCCAGATGAAAGTTTGTATTTGCAGGAAGGAATGAAGAGCAACTGAAATTGTAAATATGTGGGCCGTTCTAAATTAATACCGACTATAAAATACAATGAAAATAATGTCTTGGGAGGCTTAATATACACAGCTATAATGGCATATAGGTCAGGAGAGGGTATAAATGAAGTGTTCTAGAGTCCTTGCATTGTCTGGGAAGTAGGCAAAAATGCCAGTTAACATTAGACTTCAACAAATCTAAAATGCATGTTGCAATCTTACAACTACAGCCCATCAGTTTTACTCCTGGGTACGTGCCCAAGAAAAATGTGTGAGCATGTGCACCAAAAGAGAAGTGTAAGAATGTTCCTAGCAGCAGTATTCGAGATAGCCCCAGATGTCGATAGAGAAAAATAAATTGTAGTAGATTCATCCAATGGAACAAAACAGAATCAGGGAGTTCCAGAAAGTCTCCATGGTTTGACAGTCTTTCCCAGCACTGCCTCTGGAATGAATAGACTTGCTTCACTCCGTTTAGGATTAAAGGATTAAAAGTTCCGGAGGAGTGAGTCACCCTCACATACTTTCGGCAACATGCTGGCACCTTGGCTCTGTTGAAGAGATTAGAGGAAGAATCTGGAAGATGTTGCCTTCAGGGGCCTCTTCATTTCTGTAGTGAGAGTTCTGCTAGATCCTCGATTTATCATTCCACCAAGATGGTGCACACCTAGGGAACTGGCCAGAGGTGATCATGCGTGCTGTCAGGAAGGATGAATGGATGTGGGTGGTACCAACTTCCCCCACGAAATAGTCCATCCCTTTGGACATAGCTTCCCATAGATAAACTTTCCAAAATTCTGTTGCCTAAAATAATGTGATTTTTTCCCCTTACAACGGAAAGTGGACTCACATTTCCCAAAGAGAGACACACCAAAGTCTCTTCCATTTCTGCACCTACCTCCAAGATAAAGATCTTTGGATCAGACCTCTGCCTCTTCTAATTTCATCACAATTCTGTAACCTATGGTCTAAATAGCAAGTTTATCCATAGTGAGGAAAAAGGAGCCAAAGAGATGAGAAACTGTTTATGAACATATATATTTGGCAAGGAAGAAAATTTGAGGATCAGCAACAGTCTTTGTGTTTGCAAGTAGCTATGAGGCTCCTGTCCTCTCTCATGCAATCCAAATTCCTCTTCCCTTGCTGGTGTGAGGTGATCCAAGCTTTACTTCCTGAGGGTCCATGCCCTTGTTAGTCCTGCCTGTTTGGTTATTCAGTGGTATTCCATTAACTGTTACCTAGGGACGCCCCCTGAGTTCCAGCCATCCTCTGTCCTACCCCCATGGTGCAACAGCAACCTATTTTGATTTTGCACTGATTGGAGGCCATCAGTCCAGCCAATGTCCTAACCCTGTTGTCATTGCCTTCACACAGTGGTGTGAGCAAGCACTTTGTGGACTGCATATCCCCAGTGGCTCTCTCTAGATTGGTGACCTTGCTGAAAGCAGTGGCTCCTCCTCACCCCAGAGGGAGAGGCTGTCTGTGATCTCAGTTTCTCACAGTCTCCTCCAGTGCCATCAGCAATGGCAGCTCATATTCTCAGAACTGGTATGCAACTCCCCCAAGTAGTTGGCACCAAGGCTCAAATCCAATCCCCACCCCCACACCCCCACACAGACACACACAACTCCTCTCATAGGAGCCCTGTAAAAAGGGAGAGGACCTGCCAATTAATATATGAAAAGATTGTCAGCCTCACTAATAACCAGGGGAATGCAAACTAAAACAACAAGAAATCATTTTCACCTGCCAGATTGGAAAATATGACATTTTGGCAAAGATTGGGGCAAACAGGCAATTTCATTACTGCAGGAAGTATAAATTGGCACGGTCATTTTGGTGAGCAATTTGGGAGTGTGTCTAAGACTTTAAAATGTTCACATGATTTCCCCTGCCCTCCCCAACATTTCCTGTCTTAGGTGTCTTCCCTAGAAAAGGACACTCTGACATGGACAAGCAGGCGGTGCTCACTGTAGCATCGTGTGGAAAAAATGAAAATCTAGAAACAACCTATAAGTCATCAGTGGGAAAATAAGTTTTCATTTTTTATAGCTAAGAATTAACTAGATCCACATGTAGCAACAGGGATTTCAAAACTGAATGAGATGGTTGAGTGGAAAAAAGTGAGGAATGAAAAAAGTGAATGATATAGAAGGAGAGTATCATTGTTGCAAAAACAAACACATGTGTTTATGTAATTTTTTTTTTTTTTAGGTCTGGAAAGATTTACTCCAAACTCATAACTGGGGGTGGGGACAGGTGGGGAGGAGAGGGACCTAGATTGAGTTACTGTCAAAGAGGACTCTATTTATAACGTACTTATTTTCATAAGGAGAGTGTATTCATGTTATACTCTTGCAACAGAAAATTAATGATTAAAAAAAAAATACATGTTCCTCTGGAAAGTGTACCTAACCTTCGAACGCTCATTCACATGGTATATGATCAAGATTTACCTTTTGTGACATCTTTGCAGGACTACAGACTGAGTGGCCCCAGAAGCATCCAAAAGTTTTCCCCTGGGAACACAAGGTCTAACAGGCTAAACAGGCAAGCACAGTAGAAAGTTTTTACTGAGGCTTATGAAGCCAAATTCAAACAGGAAACTTCTAAAGCTTTTGAAAATCCATCAGAATTAGTTTGGGCCCCTGAATTAGTTACCTACTGCTGCATAACAAATTATCCTAAAACGTAATGGCTCAAAACGACACATTTCTTTTCTCACAGTTTCTATGCTGCAGGAATCAGGGTCTCTCCCAGGGCTGCAATCAGAATGTTCACTGGGGCTACTGGCTCATCTGAAGGTTTCACAAGGGAAGGATCTGTTTGCAAATTCACTCACGTGGTTGTTGGCCAGATTCCATTTCTCACAAGCTGTTGGACTAAGGGCCTTGGTTCCCCTGAGGGCGTCAGTTTCTTGCTGGTTGTTGGCCAGAAGCTGCTCTCAGTTCCCGGCCATGTGAACCTCTGCATGGGGTGGTTGACAGCATGGTAGCTGGCTTCCTCAGAACAAGCACGCAAGAGGTATCAGAGACAGTTTGCAATCAAGACAGAAGCCACAGTCTTGGCCAGGCGCGGTAGCTCATGCCTGTAATCCCAGCACTTTGGAAAGCCGAGGTGGGCGGATCACTTGAGGACCAGAGTTTGAGACCAGCCTGGCCAACATGGCAAAACCCTGTCTTCACAAAAAAATACAAAAATGAGCTGGGAGTGGTGGCATGCGCCTATAGTCCCAGCTATTAGGGAGGATGGCTTGAGCCCGGGAGGTCGAGGCTGCAGTGAGCTGTGACCGTGCCACTGCACTCCAGACTCAGCGACAGAGCACGACCATGTCTCAAAAAAAAAAAAAAAGGTCACCATGTTTTGTAACCTAATCTCAGATGGGACATCCCATCATTTTTGTCCTATTCTGTTCATTAGAAGCAAGTCACTAGTGTAGCCCACACTCAGGGGATCCAGGTCAGAAGCTGCCTGTCATAGCCTCATGGGAATTCTGTGTTCCGTTCTAGCTGTGTTAACATGGGGCTAGTGGGAGTGGGATAGGGGGAAGGGAAGGGAGGGAATACTCGCTTCCAAAAGAGTCCTGAAAGAGAATTTCTGATGTTGTCAGAGAAAATATTAGTATATCCAGTAGGTGGCACCCATCACTGTGAACAAGGGTCCCCAGCCCCTTGAGAATAGCACCTAACACAACAAACTCTGGTAATAAAGATTTAAGCAGCCAATCAAATATTCTTGTTAATAGGGAATTTTTGCATATTATGCAATTGTTCTTTTAAAAACTATGATTAATTTCCATTCTGTTACCATTCTAAGTGATTTAGATGATTTTCAAATTTTCTTGCAGATTTTGACACATATGGTGGCAAATTATAACGACATGTAAGGTTTTTGCACGCAAGCCAGGATGTTTTACTAAGAGAGCAGTCATTCTACACTAAGGGTCCCTTAAGTTAGCATCACAACTGATAAATTCAACATGTGATCATTTGTGCCTAACAAAATATACTTCAAAAAAACGTGGCTGCGCCATTCACAATGTACCAATTCATAACTTTTAAACCTTTCTTCATATGGCTAAAATATCTAGGTTGTATTAAAGATAATCTAGCAGTGCTTTTCTACCTATTTTATGTGACTTATTCGTGGATCAAAATAACTTGGTGGATTTTGATAAGTAAATTTATATCACAATATTTCTTGGTAAATGGTAAAATGTACATATCCTAAAATATATCATTGTAATCACTTTAAGTGTACAATTCTGTGGCATTATGTATATTTAAAATGTTGTTTAGATCAGATGCGGTGGCTCACGCCTGTAATCCCAGCACTTTGGTAGGCCAAGGCGGGTGGATCACCTGAGGTCAGGAGTTCAAGACCAGCCTGGCCAACATGGTGAAACCCTGTCTCTACAAAAATTAGCCAGGCACAATGGAGGGTGCCTGTAATCCCAGCTACTCAGGAGTCTGAGGTGGGAGAATCACTTGAACCCTGGAGGCAGAGGTTGCAGTGAGCCGAGATAGCGCCACTGCACTCCAGCCTGGGCAACAGAGTAAGACTTCATCTCAAAAAAAAAAAAAAAAAAAAAAGTTGTTTAAATATCACTACTATCTATTTCTAGAGCTTTTTCATCATCCCAAGCAAAAACTGTAGCATAGGTAATAGCTTCCCATTCTTTCTTTCCCCCGCCCCTGGTAACCTCTATCCTTCTGCCTCTATGAATTTGCCTATTCCAGATGTTTCATATAAGTGGATAATATATTATTTGTCCTTTTACATCTGGTATGTTTCATTTAACACAACATTTTCAAGGTTCATTCATGTTGTAACATGTATCAGAACTTTAGTTCCTGTTTTCAATTCTTTGGGGTGTATACCTCAGATTGGAAGTATTGGATCATATGGTAATTTTTTTTTTTTTTTTTGAGACAGTCTTCGCTCTGTTGCCTAGACTGGAGTGTAGTGGCATGATCTCGGCTCACTGCAACCTCCACCTCCTGGGTTCAAGCGATTCTCCTGCCTCAGCCTCCCAAGTAGCTGGGACTACAGGTGTGCACCGCCACGCTCGGCTGATTTTTGTATTTTTAGTAGAGACGCAGTTTCACCATGTTGGCCAGGCTGGTCTCGAACTCCTGACCTCAAATGATCCGCCCACCTTGGCCTCCCAAAGTGCTGGGATTACAGGTGTGAGCCAGGCCAGATCATATGGTAATTCTATGTTTAACTTTTTAAAAACCACCATACTGTTTTCCACAGCAGCTGCAACGTTTTACATTCCTACCAGCAATATACAAGGGTTCCAATTTCTCTATATCCCCATAACACTTGTTATTTCCATTTTTTTATAATAACCATCCTGGTGGGTATGAAGTAACATCTCATTGTGGTTTTAATTTGCATTTACCTAATGACTAATGATGTTGAGCATCTTTTCATGTGCTTTTGGTCCATGTCTAAGTCTTCTTTGGAGAAATGTCTATTTAAGTCTTTTGCCCATTTAAAAATTGGGTCGTTTGCTTGTACTTGAGTTGTAGGAGTTCTTTATATTTTTTGGATATTAAACCCTCATCATATGTATGATTTGCAAAACTTTCCCCCATTTCATGGGTCATCTTTTCACTTTCTTGATAATGTCCTCTGAAACATGCAAGCTTTTAATTTAGATGAAGTTCAATTTATCTATTTTTTCTTTTGTTTCTTGTGCTTTTAGTGCCATATTTAGATAAATGAATGTCTTCATGAAATACAATAGAAAAATCACAATGTGGCCAGGCACAGTGTCTCATGCCTGTAATCCCAGCACTTAGGCCAAGGCGGGTGGGTCACTTGAGCTCAAGAGTTCGAGACCAGCCTGGGCAACATGGGGAAACCTTGTCTCTACAAAAAAAATATAAAAATTAGCCAGGCATGATGGTGTACACCTGTAATTCCAGCTACTCAGGAGGCTGAGGTGGCTGAGGTAGGAGGATCATTTGTGCCTGGGAGGCGGAGGCTGCAGTGAGGTATAATTATCCAACTGCACTCCAGCCTGGGCGACAGAGGAGACCCTGACTCAAAAAAAATCAGAATGGGCGCGGTGGCTCATGACTGTAATCCCTAATCCCAGCACTTTGGGAGGCCGAGGCAGGTGGATCACCTGAGGTCAGGAGTTCAAGACCAGCTTGGCCAACATGGTGAAACCGTCTCTATTAAAAATAAAAAAAATGAGCCTGGGGTAGTGGCAGGTGCCTATAGTCCCCAGCTACTCGGGAGGCTGAGGCAAGAGAATTGCTTGAACCCGGGAGGCAGCTGTAGTGAGCCGAGACTGTACCACTGCACTCCAGCCTGGGCAACAGAGTGGGACTCTATCTCAAAAAAAAAAAAAAAATTCACGATGCCTTACACATAGGGTAAACATTGTTTAATGAAACTCTTGTCTCAGTTACCTGTATCATGAATGAACGTCTATGTAAAATGTATTTCTTCTTACAGGTCACAGTGAACATTTTTTGAAATTCATCAGTGTAGAGTAATTCCCTGTCACATACTTAAATATTCTCCATCTTCCTTCTACTTAAACACAGAAGCCTGTCACGGTGGGGAGCTTGCGCCCTTCCAAGGCAGCCTCCTGGCATTTAGATACAAATTTCAAATGGATCACATGCACCTAAATCCCTTCCAAATGACTGAAATCACAGGGAAAAAAATTTTTAATTATTTATGTATAATACCACTAGAAAGCCAAACACTACAAACGAAAAGATTTGAGGAACTCTTGAAGGAAAAACAGAAGGTGAGAACAAACCCAAGAGGAAACTGAGGAAGGAGACTGGAAAAATTGGGGAGCAATAGATGGAGTGTGCAGGGGTCATGGGACAATCTTCCGGGTGGTTAATTTGAAGACTACATGTGGAATATTCTCTCTCTTTCTCTCCCTCTTTCTCTCCCTTTCCCTACCCCCCTACCTCCGCCCCCGCTCAGCCCCCTCTCTGCCCCCTCTCCTCTCTCCCATTTTCTCTAAGGGCTTGTGCTTACTCTTTGCCTAAAACTGCCCCCGGGGCCACCATTCCCCAAGTGACAAAGGCAGCCTAACATCCCCCACTCCACTCAACCCCATAATCCTCAAAACAAGCTTCTCCATCAGAGCCAGCATCTGTAGCCACAAAAGCAGAAATTCTCACACAGCAAAAGGAGCACACAGACAAAAACCACAGAACACCTGAAGAAATCCATTGCCATGAAAGACAGGCACCAAGCTCAACCAACACAAGGAACAGCTTATGGAGAGATAGTTTTGTGTGTTTTTTTTCTTTCCACTCCACCTCAAGGAGCCTGCCACATCCCAAGATAGGGGTGATAAGAGGGCTTTTTAAAAACGTAACTGATCACGCCTGTAATCCCAGCATTTTGGGAGGCCAAGATGGGAGGATTACTTGAGGCCAGGGGTTTGAAACAGCCTGGGCTTAATATAGTGAGACCCCATCTCAAAAAAAAAAAAAACTAATTAAATGTTGAGAAGGAGACACGAACTCTTTCAGCATAATTAAGTTCAAAATATACACCAACAGGAAGTTCTCCTTCACAGAAATGTCTGATTGCTTTATAACTATTTCACCCACAAGTCACGGCATCACGATGAATTCTTCCACTGTCGACTTCCACCTTCAGGACCCTAAAGGTTTCTCCCCCTCACCTCTATCCAAGAGGGAAAGTGGATGGGCTACAATGTAACTGACAGTCCATGACAGAAGAGGAGACAGGAAGATGAAAGAGGATAACAGATAAAAAGACTAAGGAATATGGGGAAAGGGACAAAGATGGGAAGGAAATGGTTCAAGGAGGTCGCCCTCTACTGACTGAAGGACCGGACACAGGTACATAAGATGAGTTGAATGGATGAGGGCCAACCTTCCAAGATCTTTAGACTCCATATGGCACAGAAGATGAAGGAAATAACCAACTTCGTATGTTTCCTTGGCTGAGGATGTGGGCATGCTACACATTTTACCTCTCTAATCACCCAGAATACTTTGCTTTTTCCCAAGTAGAAGACAAAGACAGGAAAAGGTCACGCAGGGATAGTTCTTGACTGTCCTGTCCCTTCTCCAGCAAAGCAAGGGGCATAGGGCCTGGGTTATATTTGGAGTGCTGTAAACCATCTTTGGGGTTTAAGGTCTGATATTCAGATGGACTTCAGATTAAAAGTTGCATGCTGGCTGGGTGTCGTGGCTCACGCCTGTAATCCCAACACTTTGAGAGGCTGAGGCAGGAGGATCACTTGAGCCCAGGAGTTCGAGACCAGCCTGGGAAACATGGTGAAACTCCACCTCTATAAGCAAAATAATAAAAAATTAGCCAGGCATGGTGGTGCACACCTGTAGTCCCAGCTACTTGGGAGGCTGAGGCAGGCAGATTGCTTGAACCCAGGAGGTCAAGGCTGTGGTTAGCCGTGATCTCACCACTGCACTCTAGCCTGGGCGAAACAGTGAGACCCTGCCTTATTTTAACAAAAAAAAACAAAAACAAAACAAAACAAAAAAACCTTTCATGCTAAACCTGAACCAGAAAACATTTTCACCATGTTTCACCAACAATGATGTCAAAAAATAGGAGCTGCCCAGCTCCAAGCCATGATAATTCTGACATTAACCCCAGATAGCCCAAGAGAGAGACATTGTGAAGTCTGGTATCAGAGTGGTACATCTGGTGAGAATATGCTGTTTGAATTGTATATACCAGAGAGAAAACCAAACATACGTGATATTATGTAAGTCTACCAAATCGAGAAAATCCATTGTCTTTTTAACACCTAATCTCAGTTGGGCGCGGTGGCTCACGCCTGTAATCCCAGCACTTTGGGAGGCCGAGGTGGGTGGATCATGAGGGCAGCAGATTGAGACCATCCTGGCTAACACGGTGAAACCCCATCTCTACTAAAAATACAAAAAATTAGCCGGGCATGGTGGTGGGCGCCTGTAGTCCCAGCTACTCGGGAGGCTGAGGCAGGAGAATGGCGTGAACCCGGGAGGTGGAGCTTGCAGTGAGCCGAGATCGCACCACTGCACTCCAGCCTGGGCGACAGAGCTAGACTCCATCTCAAAAAATAAATAAAAATAAAACCTAATCTCCACCAATGACCAATTTCTTTCTTTCTTTTTATTTTTTTTTAGATGGAGTCTCACTCTGTCACTAAGGCTGGAGTGCAGTGGTGAGATCTCAGCTCACTGCAACCTCTGCCTCCTGTGTTCAAGCGATTCTCCTGCCTCAGCCTCCCAAGTAGCTGGGATTATAGGCTTGTGCCACCATGACCAGCTAATTTATTTTTTGTATTTTTAGTATAGACGGGGTTTCACCATGTTGGTCAGGCTAGTCTCAAACTCCTGACCTCAAGGTGATTCGCCCTCCTCGGCCTCCCAAAGTGCTGAGATTACAGGTGTGAGCCACACCACACCCGGTCTTATTCTTATTTATTTTTATTTATTTATTTTTTTCGAGACGGAGTCTCACTGTCGCCCGGGCTGGACTGCAGTGGCGCAATCTCAGCTCACTGCAAGCTCCGCCTCCCGGGTTCACACCATTCTCCTGCCTCAGCCTCCTGAGTAGCTGGGACTACAGGTGCCCGCCACCATGCCCAGCTAATTTTTTGTATTTTTAGTAGAGACGGGGTTTCACCGTGTTAGCCAGGATGATCTCGATCTCCTGACCTCGTGATCCGCCCACCTCAGCCTCCCAAAGTGCTGGGATTACAGGCTTGAGCCACTGCGCCTTGCCCCTTATTTTTATTTTTTTGAGACATAGTATCTTTCTGTCACCCAGGCTGGAGTACAGCCGCATGATCCAGGCTCACTGCAGCCTTGACTTTCTGGGGTCAAGTGATCCTCCCACCTCAGCCTCCCAATTAGGTGGACCACAGGTGTGTTCCACCACACCTGGCTAATTTTTGTATTTTTAGTAGAGATAGGGTTTCGCTATGTTGCCCAGGCTGGTCTCAAAATCCTGATCTCAAGTGATCCGTCTGCCTTGGCCTCCCAAAGTGCTGGGATTACAGTTGTGAGCCACCCTTGCAAGATGGCCAGTTTCTTAAGAAATTGAAGTTGCTTCTGGATGGGGACAGGGGATCCATGACCAATATGCCTGCACTCACTCAGGGTCCTATTGGGCTCCACCAATGCTATCAGCTCCCTGGGACTTAGCAGCCTCTGTGAGGCTTGTGACAACATAGGCTTACCAGAAACAAATTAGTAAGAAGTACCTCTTAAGGTACCAGATCTGAAGGCTTGATCTGTGATTAGAGGTGCCAATGAAATAGTAAACAGGTGGAAGCCCCAAGAAGTGAACATCAATTAAGTGACTCCAGTGTGAGAGTTGTTCATGAACCTTAGGTCACCAAAATTGGTTTTGGTTTTGGTTTTGGTTTTTGAGGGCTGCTTTATACCCCTAGAGAGAATAGCAGAATGGACAACTGCTGAAATTCACAGGCCCAATTTATCAGCACAGGTTGGTGAGAAAGGAGAAAGGGCACCTCTGTTTCTTCAGATTGAAACAACAATCACAGCAGGCATCTACTGGGGAAGAAGCCAGCAAGGCTAGAAGGGCCAGAGGCACCAGGAGCAGCAGCTCTCAACCTCGGCTGCACAGAGTCACCTGGGGAGCTTTTTATACTGATGCCTGCCCTCCTCCCAAGAGATTCACCTTCAATTGGCCTGGCCTGAGTCCTGCAAAGAGGAACTTTGAAAGGATCCCAGGTGAGTCTAGCATGTAGCTAGAGCTAAGAACCTCTGATGCAGATGAAGGGCCTGTAATCCTAATTTATACTCAAGATGTATTCAGTTATCATGGACTTCATCATAATCTTCAGAATTCTCATAGTTGGTGTAGCTGATCTGAGGGAGAGGAAAAGGTTACCATATCTGTTCTCCAAAAGCAAGCTTACATGATGTATTAGTCTGTTTTCCCCTGCTGATAAAGACATACCCGAGACTGGGTAATTTATAAAGAAAAAGAGGTTTAATGGACTCACAGTTCCACAATCATGGCAGAAGGTGAAAGGCACATCTTACATGGCAGCAGACGAGAGAAATGAGAGCCAAGCAAAAGGGGTTTCCCCTTACAAAACCATCAGATCTCATGAGACTTATTCACTACCAATGAGAACAGTATGGGGGAAACTGCCCCCATGATTCAATTATCTCCAATTATGTCCCTCCCACAACACGTGGGAATTACGGGAGCTACAAATCAAGATGAGATTTGGGTGGGGACACAGCCAAACCATATCACATGATAAAGCTCAGATGGAGGATTCTGGTGGAGATCTGTGTGAGAGAAGTGATTCCAAATACAAGATGTACCCAGGATGAGCAAGATCCCAGTGCTTTGCATGAGCAAGGTCTGAAACCTGAATAGGGCCTCCCTCCCAAAAGTTCAGTTACAAGACTGTACCCACTAGTTTGCTTTCAGCTGAACAGAATGAGTTAGAAGTGGGGTAGCACAGGTCGGATGCGGTAGCTCACACCTGTAATCCCAGCACTTTGGGAGGCCGAGGCGGGCAGATCATGAGATAAGAATTTGAGACCAGCCTGACCAACATGGTGAAACCCTGCCTCTACTAAAAATACAAAAATTAGCCAGGCGTGGTGGTGCGTGCCTGTAATCCCAGCTACTCAGGACACTAAGGCAGAAGAATTGCTTGAATCCAGGAGGCAGAGGTTGCAGTGAGCTGAGATCATGCCACTGCACTCCAGGCTGGGCAACAGAGCAAGACTCCATCTCAAAAAAAAAAAAAAATTGGGTAGCACTGAGTTTTTGGCTACTCATACCCTGGCATTTTGGAAACCCAGACACATGCAAAATGAAAGCTAAAGGGCTAGCTCCAAACATTGGGAGGCTCTGTGTGTCCTGGGTTTGCTTCAAGCCTCAAAGAAAGAAGGTCATGCAGCAGCAGTCTACAAACACGAAGATAACCGCTTGGCGAGCATATCCTCCTTTTCATATTATGTAGGGCAGAAACTGTGGCGTATCTGCCACTCCCTGGCTCTGAAGTTTGTGAGAAGGAATCATGATTGAGTCAAGCTCGACCTGGCAGGACCTCCAGGATTTCAAAAAATAAGTAATTAAACTCACCCCAAAAGGAAAAGGATAAAGATTGAACTGGAAGAAAAGTCGTCTCTGGGTGCTACCATAAAATACCAGGATTCTGTTTAGAGAGACTTTCAAATACTTCCTTGGGAAAAGCCTAACAGGGACAAAAATTCACAATCTTCCCTCACTATCTTCATTTTCTAAGGGAGGAAAATTCTTCATGTTACAGCTCCTAGGTTTCCTTTGTTGTAGAGAACCCACAAGGAGAAATTTAAAAAAAAAAAAAAGGAAATAAGGCCAGGCACGGTGGCTCATGCCTGTAGTCTCAGCACTTTGGTTGGGAGGCTGAGGCAGGCAGATCACTTGAGCCCAGGAGTTCGAGACCAGACTAGGCAACATGGCAAAAAAAGCCAGGCGTGGTGGTGCACGCCTGTATTCCCAGCGACCTGGGAGGCTGAGATGGGAGGATCGCTTGAGCCCAGGAGGCAGAGGTTGCAGTGAGCCATGATCATGCCACTACACTCCAGCCTTGGTGACAGAGCCAGACCCTGTCTCAAAAAAACTAGATAAGATGTTTAAGATCTATTTGAAGGTATCAGAGATTCCAAGTTGGAAAAAGATGGGCAAAAGGGAAAAAATAGAAGCTGTATGGACTAGATATTAGAGGGGACTTGGGTAGGGCTGAAAAGTGCTAGTTGGAGAGATTTTCAGAGCTCTATTGCTAGAGGTGTAGGGTATATTTGGGGAGAAGAAATATTTAAGATGTTAGGCATTAAAAATACATTTCCTCTTTGGCTCTTCTCAAGAAACAAAATGCTGCAAATTACTTGTCATGAATTTTAGCTGCTGACCTAGATTTCTTTGGATGGATGCCTTGCAATAAATGGATTACATATGGTCTTGATTTACATTAAAATTATTAGGGGTATATAGGGAAAACAGAAGATGACTTAAAATCCATTATAATTAATATCTAGAGAAAGATTAAAGAGGTGATCACATTCATAAAACAAGAACTGGCTGTGAAGAAACAAACCAGTGAAAGATTAGAAAATTAAAAATTGAATATCAAAAAACTCTAGCTGGAGAACAAATTTTTCTGAGTGATTTTTAAAAACACAGTGCAGGCTGGGCATGGTGGCTCACACCTGTAATTGCAGAACTTTGGGAGGCCGAGATGGGTAGATCACCTGAAGTTTTGGAGTTCAAGACCAACCTGACCAACATAGTGAAACCCCATCTTTACTAAATATACAAAATTAGCCAGGCATGGTGGCACATGCCTGTAATCCCAGCTACCTGGGAGGCTGAGGCAGGAGAATCACTTGAACCTGGGAGGCGGAGGTTGCAGTGAGCCAAGATCACGCCGTTGCACTCCACCCTGGGCAATAAGAGCAAAACTCCATCTCAAAAAAAAAAAAAAAGTGCAAAAGGGGAACAAAAGAGACAAAGACAAAAATGTCCAAGAAAAGTTAGAAAACAAAGATCCAGATGTATCAACACTGATCTGATGAAAGTTCCAGAGAAGCTAAAGAAAAGAGAGGGGAGAAAATCATTTTTGAAATGAGATGAAAATTCCCCAGAGGTGAAAACAAGACACCAGTTTTCATATTTAAAGAGTCGCTCAAATGCAAGGAAGATCAATTTTTAAAAATATATCTGGGTCTATCATGGGGAAATATCAGGACACCAAGAATAAAGAATAAAATTCGTAAAGTTACCAAAGAGAAGAGACATACTGCTTCAAAATAAAACGGAATAACATTATGCTTAGAATTCTCATCAGTACCTCTAAATGTAATAAGAAAGGCACTAATATAGCTGCAACTGTCAAGAGTGAGAACAGAAGAAAGACGTATTGAGACATGCATGGACTTAATATTTATCTTCTTAAACCCTTTTCAGGAATTTAGAGGATGTGTTCCAGCATGTGACTATGTAAGCCTAGAAAGAGAAAGATATAATGTTAAAGAAATAGTAAATATAACTAGGAAAATAATAAGTAATTCAAGGATAGCAGCTGCACAAATCAACCTGGAGAGAAATCAAGCCAGTTGGAACAGGGGAAGGAGGATCCCAGAGAAAAATTTTTGTGAATAAAATCCAGCCAACTAAATCCTGAATCAAAATAAACAGCTCAAAACCAGCACTGCAATGGTGAAATGGCTGGTGGTGAACAGTGTAACCATATACATTTAGAACTACCACTAAACAACTCTGTAAATTATGACCATAGAATAGAATGCCAATTCCAAACACTTTGATGAAGTAAAATAACCAACAACAAAAAATGAAAGGTAGGTTTTCTGTTTCAGGCAGAAGTAGACTAACTTTTTGCATACCAACTCTCTCACTAAGTACAATCAGAAAAACTAGACAAGATGTTTAAGATCTATTTGAAGGTATCAGAACTAGTACAATGAGGACGTGAGAGCAAAGATAGATGAGAAACATACAAAGATGAGACCAACATTCAGTGCTGCTTTTCCATCGAGTCATCTACTGATTTAAAACACACACACACACACACACACACACACACACACGCAGCTGAAAGGCTGAAAAGCTGAGCAGAAAGTGATGACTCATACATACCGAGGAGCTGTGCAGTGCTTCCAACAGTCTCAAAGGGATAGGGAGGAAATTAGACTTTAGAGTCCACCAAGGAAGAGACCCTCATAAACACTCCATGCTTTCAGCTGGAATATCTGAAAGGCCAAATATTTGGAAAACTGGTGAATCAGAAGTGAATAAGCCCTCAAAAAGACTTATTCCCAGATTCAAATCAGCTCAATCCCTGAGTAGATTAAGGAGAACTGGCCCACTTTCAACTGACAGCCAGAAGCTAAAATAAAACTATAAGAAAATAACACCGTAGGCAGGGCGTGGTGGCTCACACCTGTAATCCCAGCACTTTGGGAGGCCAAGACAGGCAGATCATCTGAGGTCAGGAGTTCGAGGCCAGCCTGGCCAACATGGTGAAACCCCATCTCTACTAAAAATACCAAAAAAAAAAAAAATTAGCCGGGCATGGTGGCATGTGCCTGTAGTCCCAGCTACTGATGAGGCTGAGGCAGGAGATAATCTGATAATTGCTTGAACCTGGGAGGCAGAGGTTGCAGTGAGCAGAGATCACACCACTGAACTCCAACCTAGGCGACAGAGCAACACTGTCTCAAAAACAAAGAAAAAACACTGTACAGGGAATCAAATTATGTCTATAATTTTTCATATGCAATACCAAACATTCAATGAAAAACTATTAGGATGATTCTGGCCAAGATCGACTAAAAAGATTACCTTTATCCTCCCATCCAAAACAACCAAAAAGATGGGGGGGGGAATGAAACAATAGGTTATAAGACACTGAATATTAAAGCAACAAATAACAGTCATGGAGAGAGCTTGGAAACAAGGTAAACCCTAAAACTGCCCTGCATTACTGCCTTGAAAGAGTTTCCAGGTCACGGTGCGGGGAAGGAGAACCCTGCATAACCTAACAAACAGCCTGAGTTGAGGAGACAAACTGAGAATCTGGGGTGACAAAGCAGCTAGAATCTGCAGGAATGAGTACCAGAGAGGAGGAAACTGCAAAGACAGAGAAAACTCCAGATATCTGCAGAGGGTTCCCCTTGAGTATTCAACAGAGTACTAATCAGTCCAAGCATGTTTGGAAACTACCCAAGGCCAGGGAATGAACCAGCTGAAGAGATTAGAGGGAATGGTGCTGAGAATTTACACAGGGCCAAGTGGAAACGGACTGTTTCCACTAACGAGACTGGAAAACCTCAAAATGCACAGGGAATTTGGTAGAGTACGCAGAAGAGTCTTGGGTCAGTTGTGGGAATAATTAATCCTAAAGGATTCTGGTCCTGCCTAACAGATTTTAAAAGCAAGACCTGAAAGGATCAAACTGTTTCCAAGTAATTTAACTGTGTCCCAGAATAAAGCTCAAGAACGTTTATGGGAATAAAAATTATCAAACATTCAGCAAGGTAAAATTCATAACGTCTGGTATCCAATCCAAAATTATTAGGCACAGGTCAGGCACGCGCCTGTGGCTCATGCCTGTAATCCCAACACTTTGAGAGGCTGGGGTGGGAGGCTCACTTGAGCCCAGGAGTTCGAGAACCAGCCTGGGCAACATAGTGAGACCTCATCTCTACCAAAAATTTTTAAAATTAGCCAGGTGTGATGGCACATGTCTGTGGTCTCAGCTACTCAGGAGGCTGAGATGGGATCGCTTGTGCCTGGGAGGTCAAGACTGCAATGAGTCACGATCGCGCCACTGCACTCCAGCCTGGGTGACAGAGCAAAACCTTGTCTCAAAAAAAAAAAAAAAAAATTACTATGCACGGAAAGAAGGAAGATACAACCCAAAATAGGGGGGTGGGTGGGGAATAAATCAATCCAAACCAACCCCTAAATGAACGGATGTTAGAATTAGTAGACAGGAACATTAAGAGTTATAACAGTATTTCATATGTTCAAAAAGTTAAGACATGGAAGATTTCTTTTAAAGACCCAAATCAAACTTCAAGAGATGAGAATTACAATGTCCAAGATGAAATATACTGGCTAGAATTAATAACAGATTAATAATAGCCAAAACTTTTGCAAGATACAAACTAGAAGAAAATATTTGCAAATCATATACCCAACAAAGGATTTGTATCCAGATAATAAACTCATAACAGTAAAAAAAAAAAAAAGCCTATTGAAAAGTGAGCAAAATGTATTAAACCAAAAATGATATGTGATAAGTGAGCATATGAAAAGATGCCCAACATTATTAGTCATTAGGGAAATGCACATTAAAATGGCTAAAAAAGGCCAGGTGTGGTGGCTCATGCCTGTAATCCCAGCACTTTGGGAGGTCGAGGCAGGTGGATCATCTGAGCTCAGGAGTTCAAGACCAGCCTGGGCAATATGGTGAAACCTGTCTCTAAAAAAAAATACCAAAAAATTAGCCAAGCATGGTGGTGCGCGCCTGTAGACCCAGCTACTCGGGAGGCTGAGGCAGGGAGGATCACTTGAACCCAGGAGGCAGAGACCATCGTGAGCCGGATGCCACTGCACTCCAGCCTGGGCAACAGAGTGAGACCCTCTTTCAAAAAAAAAAAAAAAGGCTAAAAAAGAAAAGAAAACTGACAATACCAAGTGCTGACAAGGATGCAGAACCACTGGAACTCTCATATATTTCTGATCAGAATACAATATGGTACAGCTACTCTAGGAAATATTTTGACAGTTTCTTAAAAAGTTGAACATATACTTACCACACTACCTAGCCATCCCACTTCCATGTATTTACCCTGCATAAATGAAAACTTATGTGCACAAAAACCTTTACGTAAATGTTTATAGCAGCTCAAACCATAATGGTGAAAAAAAAGGAAACCCAAATGCCTTTCTTTTTTTTACTTTTTTAAAAAATGTTTTAATTTTTCATTTTTGTGGGTACACAGTAGATGTATATATTTGTGGGGTACGTGAGATGTCTTGATACAGGCATGCAATGTGAAATAAGCACATCATGGAGAATGGGGCATCCATCCCCTCAAGACTTTATCCTTTAAGTTACAAACAACCCAATTACACTCTTTTAATTATTTTAAAATGTTCATTAAGTTATTGTTGACTACAGTCACCCTGTTGTGCAGTCAAATAGTATGTCTTATTCATTCTTTCTAACTATCTATTTTTTGTACCTATTAACTATCCCCACCTTCCTCCCAATCCCCCCACTTCCCATTCCCAGCCTCTGGTAACCATCCTTCTATTCTCTGTGTCCATGAGTTCAATTGTTTTGATTTTTAGATCTTACAAATAACATGCAATGTTTGTCTTTCTGTGCCTGGATTATTTCACTTAACATTATGATCTCCAGTTCCACCCATGTTGCTGCAAATGATAGGAATTCATTCTTTTTTATGGCTGAATAGTACTCCATTGTGTATATGTACTACATTTTCTTTATCCATTCACCTGTTGATGGACACTTAGGTTACTTCCAAATCTTAGCTGTTCTGAACAGTGCTGCAACAAACGTGGGAGGGCAGATATATCTTTGATGTACGGATTTCCTTTCTTTTGGGTATATACCCAGCAGTGGGATTGCTGGATCATATGGTAGAGATCCATTGCTGGATCTCTATTTTTGGTCTTTTGAGGAACTTCCAAACTGTTCTCCATAGCGGTTGTACTAATTTATGTTCCCACCAACAGTGTATGAGGGTTCCCTTTTCTCCATGTCCTCACCTGCATGTGTTATTGCCTGTCTTTTGAATATAAGCTTTTTTTTTTTTTTTTTTTTTTTTTTGAGATGGAGTTTCACTCTTGTTGCCCAGGCTGGAGTGCAATGGCGCGATCTCGGCTCATCACAACCTCCGCCTCTGGGGTTCAAGTGATTCTCCTGCCTCAGCCTCCTGAGTAGCGGGGATTACAGGCGCCTGCCACTAAGCCCAGCTAATTTTGTATTTTTAGTAGAGACTGGGTTTCTCCATGTTGGTCAGGCTGGTCTCAAACTTCTGACCTCAGGTGATCCGCCCACCTCAGCATCCCAAAGTGCTGGGATTACAGGCGTGAGCCACCGCGCCCGGCCGAATATAAGCCATTTTAACTGAGGTGAGGTAATATCTCATTGTAGTTTTTATTTGCATTTCTCTGATGATCAGTGATATTGAGAACCTTTTCAGATGCCTGTCTGCCATTTGTATGTCGTCTTTTGAGAAATGTCTATTCAAATCTTCTGCCCAGTTTTTGATAGGATTATTAGACTTTTTCCTATATAGTTGTTTGAGCTCCTTATATATTCTGGCTATTAATCCCTTGTCACATGGGTAGTTTGCAAATATTTTCTCCCATTCTGTGGGTTGTCTCTTCACTTTGCTGATTGTTTCCTTTGCTGTGCAGAAGCTTTTTATGTGACCAAATGCCTTTCAATGGGTGAATGAATAAACAATTGTGGTATAGCGTTATAATGGACTACTACTGAACAATAAGAAGGAACAGACTATTGGTACATGCAACTACATAGATGAATCTTAATGACACTATGCTGAATGAAAGACACCCTCAAAGATGTATGATTTCATTGATATGACATTCTGGGAAAGGGAAAACTATAGTGATGAAGAACAGATGACTGTTTGCCGGGCTTAGAGGTGGGATGAGGGTGTAATTACTAAGACACAGCCTAAGGGAGATTTGGGGGATGATGGAATTCCATATCCAGTTTGTGGTAGAGGCTATATAAATCTATGCATTTGTTAAAACTCATAGAACTTTACACCAAAACAAGCATCAATTTTACTATGTGTTATCTTCTAAATACAGACCTGAACACCAAATAGGTCAATTTTACTCTTTATTATTTAAAAGTAAAATGGAAACACAATGAGATATCACAACGTACACCCTAAAATGGCTAAAATGTTTAAAAGACTGATCATAACAAGTGCTGGCGAGGATGTAGAGCAACTGCAACTCTTAACACTGCTGGTGGAATTGTAAAATGGTACAACTATGTAGGAAAGTTTGGCTATGTCTAAAATATTAAATATATACCTACCACACAAACTAGTCATTCCACCTACCCCAAAGAATTGAAAACATATGTCCACACAAATATATAAATGTTCATGGCAGTTTTATATGTAATAGCCCCAAACTGTGAACAATCCAAATGGCTATCAAGAGGTGAATGGGCAGATTGTGCTGTATCCATACAATGGAATAATACTCAGCAATTAAAAGGAATAAACTATTGATATATGCAGCAATAGAGATGAATCTCAAAATAATGGTTCTGAGTGCAGGAAACAAGACTAAGAAGGGAAAAAAAAAGGAGTGGCAGAGTTAAGAGATGATATGTAGCCCATAATGAAATTACTGAACTAGAAGGCAGGTTAAGAGAAACTATCCAGAATGAAGCATGGAGAGACCTAAAACATGGAAAATATGTTTTGAAAAGTGCAAGAGACATACAGGATACAATGTGAAGGCCTAACAAATATTTCTCCCTTTTTTTATTTTTTTGAGACAGGGTCTCACTCTGTCGCCCATGCTGGGGTGCAGTGGTGCAGTGGTGCAGTCACGGCTCACTGCAGCCTTGATTTCCCAGGCTCAAGTGATCCTTCCACCCTCATACACTGCTGATGGGAATGTAAAATCATGCAACTGTTTTGGAAAATAGTCTGGTAATTGCTAAAAATGTTAAAAGTCAAGGTACTATATGAGTCAGCAACTTCACCTCTAGGTTCATGGCCAAGAGAAGTGAAAACATGTACACACAAAAACTTGTACACAAATACTTACAGCAGCATTATTCATAATAGACAAAAGGTGGGACAACTCAAATGTCCATCAACTGATGGAAGAATGGATAAACAAAATGTGGTATATCCATACAATGGAATATTATTTGGCCATTAAAAAGAAACAAAGTACTGAGACATGCTACAACATGGATGACACTTGAAAACATTGTGCTAAGTGAAAAAAGCCAGTCAAAAACAGCATATATTTTATGATTCCATTTATATGAAGTGACCAGCATAGCAAACCCATAGAGACTAAAGGTAAACTAGTGGATGTCAGAGGCTAGGAGGATGGGGGGAGTGGGAAGTGACTGCTTATGGGTATGAAATTTCTTTTTTATTATTATTATTTTTTATTTGGAGACGGTGTTTTGCTCTTCTCACCCAGGCTGGAGTGCAATGGTGTGATCTCGGCTTACTGCAACTTCCACCTCCCAGGTTCAAGCGATTCTCCTGCCTCAGCCTCCTGAGTAGCTGGGATTACAGATGCCCACCACCATACCTGGCTAATTTGTTGTATTTTTAGTAGAGAGGGGTTTCGCCATGTTGGGAAGGCTGGTCTCAAACTCCTGACCTCAGGTGATCTGCCCGCCTCAGCATCCCAAAGTGCTGGGATTACAGGCGTGAGCCACCGCAACCGGCACTGGGTATGAAATTTCTTTTGAGAGTGATGACATATTCTAAACTTAGATCATGTTGATGGTTGGACAATTCTGTGAATATACTAAAATTTGAATTGTATACCTTAAATGGTTGGATTTTACAGTGCGTGAATTATATCCCAGTAAAGATTGTTTTAAAAAGCCATGATGGGGCCAGGTGCGCTAGCTCATGCCTGTAATCCCAGCACTTTGGGAGGCTGAGGCGGGTAGATCACTTAAGGCCAGGAGTTCGAGACCAGCCTGGCCAACATGATAAAACCCTGTCTCTACTAAAAACACAAAAATTAGCTGGGGGTGGCGGTGCGCGCCTGTAGTCCCAGCTACTCGGGAGGCTGAGGAAGGAGAATCACTTGAACCCGGGAAGTGGAGGTTGCAGTGAGCTGAGATTACACCACTGCACTCTCGCCTGGGGGACAGAGTGAGACTCCATCCTCCCCCGCCCCTGCAAAAAAAGTTATGGGGCACAGTTACAGAGAAAGACAAATGACAAATGGAACAAAACAGAGATCCTAGAAGCAGATCCACATACATAGGAATATTTTATACATCATGGAGCTGGCTCTGCAAATTAGTGGGCAAGTATTGATTGTTTCAATAAAGAGTTGAACTGTATGAAGTTGAAGTTGAAAAACGTTAAAGTGAATGCTTAACTCACACTATAATCCACATCGAATCCGTTTCAGGATAAAGACATAAGTATGAAAAGTCAAACTACAGAGCTTTAAAAAACTAATATCAGAGAATAACTTCATTACTATCAGGAAGGATTTCTTAAGACACATAAAGCATTAATCATAAGGAAAAGATACCAATTTTACCAGGTTATAATGATGAACTTAAGTTAATCAAAAGACACAATAGAGTAAAATGGCAAGCCACAGACCAAGAGAAGATATTTACAGAGATTTTAAAATTACATGTATGGCCAGGTGTGGTGGCTCATACCTGTACAGCACTTTGGGAGGCCAAGGCAAGAGGATCACTTGAGCCCAGGAGTCTGAGACCAGCCGGGGCAACATGGCAAAACCCCATCTCTACCAAAAAAGAAAAAAATAGAAAAATTAGCCAGGCGTAGTGGCATGCACCTGTGGTCCCAGCTACTCGGGAGGCTGAGGTGGGAGGGGTGGTTGAGCCCAGGAGGTAGATGTTGCAGTGAGCCAAGATTGCGTCACCGCACTCCATCCAGCCTGGGCGACAGAGCAAGGCCCTGACTCAAAAACTAACTAACTAAATAAATAAAATTACATATAACTGACAAAGGACTAATATCAAGACTATATAAAGGGGCCAGCCATGGTGGCTCACACCTGTGATCCCAGCTCTTTGATTGAGCCCAGGAGTTCGAGATCAGCCTGGGCAACATAGTGAGACCTTGTCTCTTAAAATAGATGATAGATAGATAGATAGATAGATAGATAGATAGATAGATAGATAGATGTTTATGGATCAACAAGAAAAATGTAAGCGATCCAATAGAAATGGGCCATTCATAGAAAATAGGCCAAAAAAAACCAATATAGGCTTGTCACAAAAGAGGAAATGTGAATAACCAATAAATATGTGAAAAGATGCTCAATATTATTCATAATTAGGGATATGTTCATTAAAATCTCAATATAATATTCTTTTACATGCACAAAATTGGCAAAACTTAAAAGTGTGCCAATATTACCATGTTCTCATTGCTGCACATCCTCACCAAAACTCAATATTTTCCAATTTTGCTGTGAAGAGTGTAAATTGGTCCATCTTGAAACAAAGCTTAGGACTGCACATGTGAACAAAAGTTCTCTGGAAAGGAATTTGGAGGAAAGATACTTTATTTCCGTGCATGGTTTGCAAACTAGGGAGAGGAAGGCTTCCCTGTAAAACAAAGGTGTTTTCCAGAGAACAAAAACAGGGTTAGGGTCTCATAGCAAAAGTTCTCGACCAAGTTCCCAATCTGGTCTGTTCATGCAAATAAAGGACTGAAACTTAGTTTTGATTGGTCAGTGAAGCTGAGTTCTGATTGGTTGATACAGCTGAGCCCTGATTGACTGAGGCAGGTATGCTCTGATTAGTTGATTCAGGTGAGTTCTGGAGTCCCAAAGTTGAACAGAGGTGTGGATTTAGGGGGAATTCAGAGGATATGGGTGACCTCTAGTCAGCAAATGGCTGCTTGGCTCTATTTTTACAGTTTTTTTCCTTTTTTTTTTTTTTTTTTCCTATACCAGTTGGTTCACATCTATTTTAAATTTAGGCCCAGTTAGCCACTGGGGATCCATCTTGAATGACTGGCTCTCTCAGGTTCACATTTGTTCACACATGTTAAATTTGAATAAGATCAGGAATGACATTCAGGGACAGTGGTGATGTCTGCTACAACAATGCTCTCATTCTTGCTCATTTAACAAAATGTGTAACATACAGGGAAAGGAAGAGATGGAGAACTCTTATTCAGCACTGTGTACCTAGCATTAAGACTTTTTTTACATGCTTCTTTATTTAAAGTTGAGGCAAAGAAGGTACTCAGAATGCTGTTATTCTATGAAAGGAAATTTCTGGCTGAAGTTCCTTCTACTAGGGAGAAATAAATCAAGAGCACTGTTACTCCATCAGGACAGTCTGCACATTTACAGACTATCACTCTCTTGCTTCTTTTTTTCTTTTTTTTCTTTTTTTCTTTCAGCAATCCCACCACTGGGGACATACCTTCTCTCTTCAAGAGACATCCCTTTCAAACATTTAAATTTTTTGGTACAATAATGATCACATGCTGGGGCACGGGATTAAAGGGATTCTTTCTTCTTGGTGCCATTTTATGATGACAAGACAAATCCAGGAGATGTTATATGTGAAAAATAGGAATTCCCGAAGAAGCAAAATGCCAGTATGATAAGTAATAATTACACACAAGATGTAAGAAAACTTCTTTAGCTGAAGAGAGACTTAACAGAAAGAAAGGAATCAGCAAATAACAAATCCCAGATGTGATTAGAAGTACACACAAACACACACGTGCACACACACACCCCTAGATAGATTCTAGTGACCTTTCTGAGTTCCAAAGACAAAGGAAAATTCATATGAACTTCAGGAAACAAAGGAAGAGGCATTGGAGTTCTCATAACACTAAAGTTGGAAAACAATGAAACATCTATAAACTGTGAAAGAAAAGAGACTGTGAACAAAAGTTTATACCTACTAAGATCATTTGTCAAGGCAAAAATAGATGTTTTGGGGTAGTCAAGGTTTTAGAAAGAATATACACCCACATACCAAATATGAAGGAACAAACGAAGTATACATCAACCAAATGAAAATTTATTCAGCACAGAGATGTCAAATGGGGAAAGATGAAATGGACAAGAAACAGCAGTAGCCAAAAATTCTGCAGTGTACACTTATGTCTAATAAATTATAACAGAATTTGTAATATAAGACATAAGAAAGGATTGAAATAGAAAACACATATCAAAGTAGAGTTCAAGACCAAATACGTTAAAGAGGACAAAAATATCCTGTAAAAGGTACAATCATAAATAAGATCTGTCAAACATCTATGAAACAAAAATCGATAGAAACCAATTATATAAAGCAAAACTTTAAGTACAAGGAAACTCCATAAAACTCCCTTATAGTGAGATATTTTGATATTTTTTCAAAAATTAAAAATCAAATAGTCGCCAGGCACGGTGACCCATGCCTGTAATCCCAGAACTTTGGGAGGTTTAGGTGGGAGGCTCGCTTTAGCCCAGGAGTTTGAGACCAGCCTAGGCAACACAGCGAGAACCTGTCTCAGAAAAAAACAAACAAAAAAACTCAAGTAGTCAAAAAATAGCAAGGATATAGGATATAAAGGATCTGAATAATCAACAAGCTCAGTTTTATCTATAAGTTTATACCTATAAATGTAAAGATACATGTTATACTATATCTGTGTTGTATTTTCAAAAAAATTATGTCTTGCCGAAAAGGAAAACTTCAAAAATTCCAAAAAAAAATGTAGAGGTTATACAGGCCATACTTTGAACTCAGACCAACAAAACTAGAGATCAAGGCTAAAGGGATTAATAAAAATGTTTACTACTTGAAAGTTAAACTCTACTTAAATAGGAAATCAAAACAGATGTAAAACTATCTAGAATACAAAAAAGGACAATTCATATACAATGGCCTATAGCTAAAGTTGTATACCAAAGGAAATACACAGGTTTCAAGGATTTCCTTTAAAAATAAATGAAAATTAATGAAATACAAAACATCAGACATTTTAATTAGATAGTAAAATATACCAGAAGAAAATAGGAAAAGAAAATAGGCCAGGCAGGGTGGCTCACACCCGTAATCCTAACACTTTGGGAGGGGGAGGCAGGTGGATAGCTTGAGTTCAGGAGTTTGAGACCAGCCTGGGCAACATGACAAGACACCGTCTCTACCAAAAAAATACAAAAATTAGCTGGGCATGGTGGTGCGTGCCTGTGGTCCCAGCTACTCGGGAGGCTAAGGTGGGAGGATCACTTGAGCCCAGGAGGTCGAGGCTGCAGTGAGCTGTGATCACACTACTGCACTCTAGCCTTGGCAACAGAGTGAGACCTTGTCTCAAAAAAAAAAAAAAAAAAAAAAGAGAAAAAAAGAAAAAGTAACAACGAAAGATAAAATTAAGTAGAAAACCAAAAAATATAAACAAAAGAGCAGTTTCTTTGACACTACCTATGAAATAGCAAAACCTCTGAAAGCCACTTAAAGAAATATGAGCCAGGCACAGTGGCTCACACCTGTAATCCCAGCACTTTGGGAGGCTGAGGCAGGCGGATCACCTGAGGTCAGGAGTTCGAGACCAGCCCGGCCAACATGGTAACTCATCATCTCTACTAAAAACACAAAAATCAGCCAGGCATGTTGGCGTGTGCCTGTAATCCCAGCTACTCTGGAGGCTGAGGCAGGAGAATCTCTTGAACCCGGGAGGCAGAGGTTGCAGTGAGCTGAGATTACACCACTGCACTCCAGCCTGGGCGACAGAGCAAGACTCCGACTCAGAAAAAAAAAAAAAATATGACAGAAAACAAAACATATAACATTTAAGATGAGGAAGGAGATGCAACCAGAAATGCGAGAGAATGAGATTATTAAATAGTAAGAAAATATTGTATCTCTATGGCAATAAACTGCAAATCTAGAAGAGTGGTTCAAATCTTGGCTGCACATTGTAATCACCTGAGGAACTTGAAAAACTACTGTCTGAGACCCATTCCCACCGGGCTCTGGGAAGTTCAAAGGCTGCCCCGTGTAATTCTATGACCGAAATCGAGAACCACTGAATTCTTCCAGGGCTTGGACCACGTGGTCCATGGACCACAGCGTCAGTATCACCAGGGAGCTTGCAGGAAGTGCACAGTCACAAGCCCCACTCTGGACTCACTGAATCAGAATGAGCATTTTCACAACATACCCCGGATGATGCATATGCACATTAACAACATGAGAAGTATGGATCTAGAGAAAATGGATGATTTTCAAAGATACCAAATCTTAAGAAGAAAAGCTGATGGGCTAATTAATGTAGAAGAGATCGGAAAAGTAAAGGCCTCCCAATTTTATTTTATTGATTGATTGATTGAGACGGAGTTTCGCTCTTGTTGCCCAGGCTGGAGTGCAATGGCGCGATCTTGGCTCACCGCAACGCCGCCCAGGTTCCCAGGTTCAAACAATTCTGCCTCAGCCTCCCGGAGAGTAGCCGGGACCACGGGCGAACCACCACACCCAGCTAATTTGTGTATTTTTAGTAGTGGCGGGGTTTCACCATGTTGGCCAGGATGGTCTCCAACTCCTGACCTCAAGTGATCCGCCCTCCAAGTGCTGGGATTACAGGCGTGCGCCACCGCCGCCTGGCCCCAAGACCTACCATTTATAAAAAGGCATCAGACCCAAGTGCTTTCACAACTGAGTTCTATCTGATCTTCAAGGATTAGATAATGCTTCCAGTTTTTAAACTATTGGAGATTGTAGAAAAGTTTCCAAGTTTATTTTTTAGAGCTAGAGTTAAATTAATATGCAAACTAATTAGTATTAGTCTCGGCCGGGGGCCATGGCTCACGCCTGTAATCCCAGCACTTTCGGAGGCCGAAGCGGGCGGATACCTGAGGTCAGGAGTTCAAGACCACCCTGGCCAACATGGTGAAACCCCGTCTCTACTAAAAATACAAAAATCAGCTGGGCGTGGTGGAGCATGCCTGTAATCCCAGCTACTCGGGAGGCTGAGGCAGGAGAATCGTCTGAGCCCAGGAGGTGGAGGTTGCAGTGAGCCGAGATCTCACCACTGCACTCAAGCCTGGGCGACAGAGTGAGACTCCATCTCAAAAAAACAAACAAACAAAATGCATGCAATCTGAATCAAAAATCCCAATGAGGCTTTTAAGGGAAACAGGGTAAAATGATTTTCATGTTCCTATGGAATAAGTGTCAAGAAAACTATGAAAAAGAATAGAACTAAAGAGGGACTTGCCTTCT
This sequence comes from Pan paniscus, assembly GCF_029289425.2. NCBI lineage: Eukaryota > Metazoa > Chordata > Mammalia > Primates > Hominidae > Pan > Pan paniscus. Next base: position 26,017,611 of record NC_073272.2, on the reverse strand, counting down.
GGTTCACCAGAGTATTGTGAGAAAAACAATATGACATTGGCACAAAAATGACAAACAGATCAGTAAAACAAAATAGACTTCAGAAATAAATCCAAAGACATATATGATGACAACATAAAGTGTCATTTCGGCTCATGAGGGTAAAGGGTGACTTCATAAACAGTACTGGAATAGGTGGCTCTCTATCCAAGAGAAAACAGAAATTAGATGCCCTACCAAACAATACATTTTTAAAAAATTTTTTTGAGCTGGGGTCTCACTCTGTCACCTAGGCTGGGGTGCAGTGGCACGATCATAGTTCACCATAGCCTTGGATTCCTGGGCTCAAGCTATCTTCCCACTTCAGTCTCCAGAGTAGCTGGGACAACAGGTGCATGCCACCTTGCCCAGGTAATTTTTTTTTTCAAAATAATTTTTAAAATCACCATTGGATCTGCTAAACAAAATAATTTTAATTACATAAAAATCCAAACAAAACAATAAAAATATAGGAAGAAAATCTAGGCATATATTTGTAGAACTTTGCGATGGAAAAGACCTTTTTAAGCAGAACAAGAAACACTAGGAATCATAAAGGAAAAAAACATTTGATTACACAAATATTAAAGATTTTTATATATGAAAAGATTACATAAGCAATAACAAGATAAATCATGGACTACAAAAATGTGCAGCAAATGTATTAGAAAGTTAATAGGCTTAATGTACAAAGAACTCCAAATAGAAAATGGGGCACAGGATTTGAATAGGCAGTTTATCAGAGCGACAACTTAAAGTGCTATTATATACATACAAGTATTAAACCCCACTAGGAGTCCAGTCAAAGCAAATTGAAACAGCAATGACATATTCTTTTTTTAACCTGTGAGATTAGCTGTAACACCCACTGTTTGTAAGGTTGAGGGGAACGAACTCTCCCATATACTGGTGTAGACACATGAATTACATTTGATGTTTGAAAAAGAAAATCCCTGAACCCAGAATAGAATTGATATTGTGGTTACAAGACAGATAAAAGATTTATGTGTATGGACTAAGACTAGAAGAGAACAAAGACAAGCAATCCCTTTAATAAAGGTGGTGGCCTTGTGGGTGATCATTTTCCCAATTTTTGTTACGAAAGCATGCAATAAAAATAACTTGCAAGATTTCCATCTTTGTATAGTAAGTACATTTGCCCTTTAAAAATTAATTTTCTGAAGAACAACCAAAGCATACTGCCTTGAGAGAAAGGAACTTTAGAAAGTCTGCCACAACCACCACTTCAAGGGGGAACAGTAAAAATCAATAAAAGTGGACACAAACATGCAAGGCTAATGGCGAAACCTCACATGTTGCTAGTGTGCTAATGTCAGAGGGCAATCCAGAATTGGACTAACCTTTATTAGGATGATGTAAGGGAACTCTTCTCCCCCTTTTCCTGTGTTCTAGCCTGGGAGGGCTGGAGTAGATGCTCCCTTTCTCTGATGACAGAACTAGTCTCCTGATAGCTCACAAAGGAGTGGAAGGTAGGCCCCATGCCTTCAAATGACTGGCTGCATCAGTCAAGGCCTACATTGGAGGGAAAGAGATTGGAAACAGACTCATCTCAGCCTCTGGGTCTCCCAATCCAGCCTTACTAGAATAAATCGCACACTTAATTGGTGGTTTCTTGTCTATCTTCAATGCGGTTAGAACTCAAGAGGGGAGGACAGGTGACTAGAACCTTCAAAACCCCAACAGATGGCTTTGCAATACCCCTCCTATTTCAAAGAATCTCAGACAAAAGGAAATGGGTTCTGCATTTAAAAGCAGAAACTGGCCTCTTAGAAAGCAAAATAATATAGGTCTAGTTAACTATTCTATACTTTTAGTCAATGTGTTTAGATACTTCTGTGGTAGTTCACAGAGCCAAACAACATCTAGAAGTCCTGAGCAGGTTTTTAGTAGCCAAGTCTCCTAGTGGCTTTACAGTCTCGACAGGTCACTGTAATGCCAGATCCTTTGTGTCCACCAATACCAGCAATACAAGTAACATGGGAGACCAATTGAATAGGAAAAACCAAGTAAAGGAAAGTAATTCTTGATTTTGACCTCAAACTTCATGGACTGAGTACTTCCATCGCAGAGGTCAAAACATGATTTTGAAATCCAAGTCGGTACAGATGCTACGCCTATATGCACCAGTGACATGTTCCTTGGTGCTATTATTAGTGTTGAACCACTGAAGGGAGTCGAATCACCTCCAGCTTCAAACAAGTTGGGAATTCATTAACTGTGTGATTTAAGTCTCCTCGTTTCGAGTATATACCTTGTCTATAGCCAACACTCCACTAGGGTAACTTAAAACAAAATAGTAATTTATTTACAATAGCAAAGATGTCAAAAATAACAGCAACAATATATAACAAATCCAAGATTTTTATGAAAAAGGCAAACAGTATATACACGAAACAAAAGATGAAACAAAATCCATAGGGTAAACTTAATTTGACCTTAACTAAACAGTTACAGAATGTGGCAAAATGGTTATGATTTATTTAAGTAACCCTGGGCCAATTAAACACACACACACACACACACACACACACACACACACACACACACACACAATCTTTTTCAACCCTTCTCTTTTAAATGCTGAATCTTCCTCTCAACTCAGTTTACCTTTGAAGAATGTAACCATGGGAGGCCACACAAGATTTAGGAAGTGCAGGCTATTTACATGTGCGCTAAAGGCATACTTGTTGACTTGGCAGGCTCACACTTTTAAAACAGCAAATGGAAGGTATAAACTGTCTGGGGTCCTATTTTTCTCTCACTGTTCATTTCTGATTTTTTGTGATAATTTCTTATCTACCACACAAAATGCTGAACCAGTCATCTTTTAGGTTCCTCAAGTGCTCTAAAAGTGTTTCCCAAGTTTGAACAGGCATCAGAATCACTTGGAGAACATGTTAAAACAAAGATTGCTGGGTCCCACGCCAGTTTCCCAATTCAGTAGGACTAGGGTAGGGCTGAGAATTTGCATCTTTAACAAAGTCCCAGGAGATTAAGATGCTGCCAATGCTGTCCGGCCACACTTTGAAAACCACTGCTCTGAAAGATTGCCCCTTTAAGATATTGATTAGCCATGTTTTTCCTTACATGAATGCTAGAATTTGTGGGAAATGAAATTATTAATACTGAGATTCCCAGAGAATACAAATACAGCAGCATGTTATCGGACTTGTTGGATCACAGACAGGTTAGGTGTCATTTGTTGGGTGTTCCATTACAAAAGTTTTCCAGCATGCTATGTATGGTTTTGTCTGATTTATGGCTCTGGACAGTGACATTCACCACATTCCCTTCGTCATTTACCTAAAATTTTAATTTATTGTTTCAACTATTAGGCAAACGTTTGTTCATACAGTTGGAAGAACTGCAGAATCTTGTCTATAAAATCAAAGATGGCACAACTCTATCTCTTTTGACTCCTGACATTTACTTAACTGCCGATTTTTAACTGTGGCAATGACCATTCCCTAGTATGTTAGCATCTACTAGTCCTCTAAACTGGGCGCAGTGGGGTAACTCGAGGGCATGATTTCTGTTGTGGAGGTGGTAACAGTCCCCACTGATTAAATATGCTGTAAATTAATACTGAAATGAACTTTAAGTGCTCTCAAAAACCACTTTATGCATGAGTAATTTATCTCAGGGGAATTGGAGATGCTAATAAAACAAATCCTTTATGAAGATAAAAGAAAAAATGAATTCCAAGGACATGCTCATCAAAGGACTCACCAATCACCTCTTAACTTCTCTGAAATATTACTTGCAAATTCACAGAACTGAAATATTACCAGTATTTGCATCCGAGTCACAAAATTCAAAGCAATCAAGCACTTTGCATTCCACTGCTGTGAAAAAGAAATTAAGAAATGGGGGGATGAAAATAATCCACTGCTTTTGATGTTTATTAGGTTTACAAAAACTGTACATTTTTTTTCCTTGAGAAAAAGCATTAACTTAGTACTGGTATCAAATAGACTAAACATTCAATAACAGGAAAATATTCTGATTTTTATTTTTGCACGTTATTCTCAAGTACACAATTACAATAATGTCACACATCCCTATATGATTTTCTTTTTATGTATTTTACTTTCTTTACAAAGTGTACAGAGGGAGGGACATACAATATTTAATAGGATATTTCTACAGAACAATAACTTATATTATGTCCTTGTAAAAATCTGTACCTCTTTAAAACATTTAACTGAAACATCCATTTTTTTTAGCTTTGCTAATCAAAATTGTTTTAAGAATTAAAACTAGGTTGTAACTAATGTCAGTACATAACAGTGACTACAATTTCATTTTCTCTTTATACAGACAAGTATGTTTTATCATATTCACTTGACCAAACCCTTAAATACCTTTTAAAGGTTTTAATGTTGTGCTTTAAAAAGAAAAGAACTGTGTATGATTCCAGAGTATGTAAGAGAAATATAAAATGTGTTGTGTTCTTTATCTTTCAGTTTATTTAAAAAAATATAGTTAAATGACCCAATCAATCATTTATATTTTCTGTATTAATTTTATAGGATTTAAAATTAATACATTTCCACTTTCATTTAAGTGTTTTTACATTATTTCTGGGAAAATAAAAATTAAGGGAGATTTTAAAGGTTCTCACAAAAAAACAGACAGAGCTTTCAAGAATCGCAGGGCAATGAATCACGGATCACAAAATTGTAAGTTAGTTAAAAAAAAAAAAAAAAAAACACATTATGGGGGCCAAGAAGGTACAGGAATTTCCTATAAGATAGGCTAGGAAAACCCATGCCTTGACTTTGACTGGCATTTGGGCTGGAGTTCACACCTGCCTAAAGCACTTGGTTTAAAACTAGACTAAATCAGTCTAGCACTTCAGAGGTTTGCCAAACACCAAATATTTTGATTTCTAACCCTAAAAATATAACTCTTGAATACAAACATCAATGGCAAAGAGAAAGATGAAAGGTAAAAACCTAAGCACACAGGGGATGGAGCACCATAATGAGGTGACAAGGCAGCTATCGGGTGGGAAGACAATTTCTAAATCTCCTACAATGTGCTAGATGCATACGGACCAATAGCCAACTGAAGGGACCCCAAAAACTGTTTTCTGTTCTCCAAGATTCGTCTTAACATAACCAAGTTCTAATTAACCGAGTGTGTTTTATGAATGTATGACACTGATTCAGACCTATGTGGTGTCTGGGCGCGGTGGCTCACGCCTGTAAACCCAGCACTATGGAAGGCCGAGGCAGGTGGATCACGAGGTCAGGGTTCAAGACCAGCCTGGCCAAGATGGTGAAACCCCATCTCTATTAAAAATACAAAAAATTAGCCGGGCGTGGTGGTGGGCGCCTGTAATCCCAGCTACTCGAGAGGCTGAGGCAGATAATTGCTTGAACCCAGGAAGCAGAGGTTGCAGTGAGCTGCAGAGGTTGCAGTGATCACACCACTGCAGTCCAGCCTGGGCAACAGAGCAAGACTCCATCTTAAGAAAAAAAAAAACAACAACAAAAAACAAACAAAAAACCTGTGGAAGACTTAGTGATGTTCCAAATAAGGCCTCAGACTTTCCTTATCCACTTAAAACACATCTTTACCTTTTAATCAAAGCCAACTTGAGTGTTAAGTTTTTAAAGTTTGCTAACTATAACTGAGAAATAACAGATCAGCCTGAACTTGCCGAGTGTGAAGTCATAATTAGCACCCGTTCTCTGGTCCACAGAGCCATCACTTCTTTTCCATCCCACTCACTAGGTAAGACAGAGTTCCCTCTCAGGCTTCTCAAAGAGAACTGTGGGAGTCATGTCTGGATATTCATTTGCTTTTCAGAAAAACATAAAGACATGGAGCTGAAATTGTATGAAAACATTCTACCTAGAAACATCTTAACCTCTATGTTTCAATTACCAAAGATATTTAAAAGAAAATATCTTTACTCTTTAAAAATACTAGTGTCCTTATTTTCCTTCTAATTCTTCACCTGAGTAGTCTCTCTGAAGAGCATGACTTACAAAATGCTCTCTCATGCATCCCTGGATCTTTCATGTTATTGTAAATTTAATACTTTTCATTATAGATTTTAAACAACTACTACTTGGGGTTGTGTGTATAAATATGTAAAATAAGCAATACACACAGGTACATGATATATATGTGTATATATATAATTCAGGGTACATTTACATACATAAAGTTGCAAAAGATCCTATAAGCCATGAGTTACCTCTAGGAGATTCCAAAATGCAGTCCTCAGTAAGTGTCATTTGTAGCACACAACCATTCCAAGATGAAGCCGCACAGACACAATAATCAAAATACAACATGAGCAAGCACAATTTTTCAATAAGGTTTTCTAAAAGTTTGCTATGCTGACAAAAGATGTAAATAATCCAAAGAAAGCCAAAAGAAGTATATTTGAAAAGTAAACACGAACCCAGCCACTGCTCTTTACTCAGCAAAGCCAGGGACGCAACAGCTCAAATGGAAACTTTCACTGTCAAGTGGTCTGAAAATATTAAGCAAGACAAGTAAATGACTTCCATGTTATGATAATTAGACCTGACTGTAAAATCTCCCATTTATATTAGTAGATGTCTCTGACAATTTTATTGTGAGAAATGTATGGGGAAAAAAATGAGTCAACATGAATACTTTCAGAGTTACCAATATAAAGTTACCTTAAGTTAATGGTCTTAGAAGAGTACCATCAAGGTAAGCAAGGTAAATATTTAAATAAATATAAAATTCTAAGATATAAAACTTCGGTATAGAATCAGGGATTACTTTATTAAAAGTAACTAGCATGTTGCCAGTTTTCCCTATTTATTAAACAAACTGAATAGAATTCAGAACACACTACTGAGCAAAATGTATATTAAAAAAAGTCAACTAGAAGTAATAATTCTATTTGTACACAGCATAAATCAATATACAGTATTGTATGTGAACGAGACTGATTGGCTTTAAAATGAATTTTCTGCTTCAAGGCCAATATCTCTACAAACGTTCTGTAGAAGTATTGTTAGGGCAGGCCAACTTCTTTATGATGTCGCATTATGTGCTGGTTCTTTTCTGAAGGTCTTCGGAAGCCTTTCTTGCAGTACTCACACCGGTGAGGATAGTCTTTCGTGTGAATGGAAATAACGTGCCGTTTAAAGCCTGAGGCATCTGTAGTGCTATACTCACAGTACTCACACTGATACACTTTCCTGCCACTGTGTGTCTTCATATGCTTTTTAAGCTCACTCTGTTGCCTAAATCCCTTTCTACATCTCTTGCACCTAAATGGAAGATCCTTTGTGTGAACTGAGAGAATATGGCGACTTAGAACAAATGGATCTGCAATCTTAAAGTCACAATGTCTACACTGGTGCATTTTTTTGCCCTTGTGGGCAGCCACGTGTTTCTTGAGTTCTGAAGGCCTGTGAAAGCCTTTATCACACATGTCACACTTATGGGGGTAGTCTTTCGTGTGAACTGAAATTATGTGTCGTTTCAAATCACTTGAGTTCGAACTCTTGTGGTCGCAATGCAAACACTGGTGTGTTTTGCTTTCTTGGTGGATAAGAGCATGTTGCTGCACCTCTTTGGTATCCGAGAAAGTCAGAAGACAAATGTCACACTTGAATGGCATCTCTTTACTATGCTTAGTTTTGACATGCGTTTTCAAGTTAGAAGAGTCTGCAGACCTATATTCGCAGTACTGGCATTGGTACGGCTTCTCCCCAGTATGAATTCTCATGTGCTTTTTGAGCTCTGACGGGTGACGAAAACCCTTACCACACTCCACACAAATATGAGGAAAGTTCTTGCTGTGGACCGCCAAGAGGTGGCGATTCAATAACCCTTGTTCAGCTGTCTCGTATTCACAGAATTTACACTTGTGCATTTTGTTGGCTCCCTTTTCCTTATGCACCATTTTGTGAGTAAACAAAGCCCCTGCATGAGAGAAATGCTTCCCACACTCATCGCATTCAATGGCCTTCTCTGCCTTGCTGGTCAGCTTGTGGCTCTCCAGGTGGTTGTGTAAACTTATCTTCTTGTTGGTAGTGTAATCACAGTCAGTACAGCGGTATTTCTTCTTGGCAAGGTGTTCGGGATGGTTTTTCATGTGCCTTTTCAAAAAACCTCTCGACTTAAACTTCTTCCCACAAATCATGCAAGGATAGACAGTCAAAGGATGTCCATCAGGGCCAATAATTATTGCTAAAAAAGGAAAAGAAAGGAGTATGAGTGCTCAAACCAAGTTCTGTTCCAGTTTCTTTGCGAATATAAAGTGTGGGTTCTGACCACTGTTGGCCAAGGACTCCTAAATTGGACTATTTGCTACTTAACATTCCTTTTACTGTTTTTCAACACAAGAGATATAGCAACCTAGTCATAGAGAAAATGGTCTGGAAACTTCATTCATGAAGACTGTATCACCTTCACTCCCTCTAGTTTAATAAAATTAATGAATATGTAACTTTTATCAATTAGTGATTAAACCTACAGCAATTTAGAAATTGGTGGAAAATTGGCTGGGCACGGTGGCTCACGCCTGTAATCCCAGCACTTTCGGAAGCCGAGGCAGGCAGATCACCTGAACTCAGGAGTTCGAGACCACCCTGACCAACGTAACATGCTGAAAACCTGCCTCTACTAAAAATATGAAAATTAGTGGGGCACAGTGGCACACATCTGTAATCCTAGCCGCTTGGAAGGCTGAGGCAGGAGAACCACTTGTACCCAGGGGGCAGAGGTTGCAGTGTCAGTTGAGATCACGCCACTGCACTCCAGCCTGGGCGAGAGAGCAAGATTCTGCCTCAAAAAAAATAATAAACTGGTGGAAAATTATTCATAAAAATAAACTTTGGTGACAAAAATTTCCACGGTTTATTCCAAAAAACATAACTTACATTAACTTACAGCAAAGTTTAAATATACCCATAAAATTTTTAATATGCAAATCATCATACAAGAATAGGAATGTCATATGAACTAAAGTACTTATCCTGCTGCTCTGTAAATTATGCCTGCTTTATGCTGACATAGATTCTCTAAATATATTAATTTATTTAAAAAGTTAATGTTTATAACATATTTGAGGGATTTCATTCCATGTACACATAAAAATCATCCAAGTTTTCAATTTTTCTCATCCATGTTTCAGCCATGTCCTGTTTCTTTTTATCCAAGGAAATCATTCATGAATATCACTGAATTCTGAAAATTATATTTTCAAGTTCAATAGACAAAGCTATATATGGTCTAGCAGCTAAAATGCCATTGTGACACCCCTGTGGATACATACTAGAGTTTCCTCTGAGAGCTCGCAGAGCACGCTGCGCCATGGAACTCGTGCGCCCTCACCTGTTTGGTACTGCCTGGAATCAGGTCTTCTCCTTTTCTTTGGTTTTTGTTTAGCCAGTCTGCCGAGGCCAGCAGACTCATCTATGTGCAAGAGGGCACTTGCAGTGCCATTCCGGTTTTCAATTCCATCAGAATTATTACCTAACAATGTGTATTAAAAAACAAAATTATACAGTATTATAAATTTTAAAGAATTAGGAATTCTTCATTAACTACAACAACGAAAAGTAAGCCATGATACTCATGAATGACAGAAATTCCCCATTCTAGGTCATGGGTTTTATGAGCACATTTATTATCGCGAGACCGTAGGAAACGCCTAGCTTCCAAAGCTAAAAAACACATGTCAGCATTTTTGCCCCATGGATTCCCTTGTTGTCTCCCAAAATGAAAAAGTCATGGGCCAAACATAATCAAGATGAAAACTTTCAGCCTGAAAGCCTGTGTACTTCTTGCAGTACTTCCTTCTACATAATATACACATGAAGGAAATTCCTGTTAAAAATAAAGACAAAAAGTAGACTTTATACTCTAATTCAATTCAAATAATCCTTACAGGATACTGGTATTTCAGACTTCTGAAACCTAAGACCACAGAAACCATTTTTCAATCATGGATTCATGTTTAAGAACCAACTTCTTCAATGCTAAGAGCTGCTGGGCAACTTACCATAAGCTGCTGCCCATGCAATCGGCATGAAGGTTTTGATTTCATTGTCATCCATTTGCTGCTCGTGCACGGCGGCGGCTGCCGCTGCTGCTGCAGCATCCTCCTCTCCTACGATCACTTCCATATAAACTTCGTCAGCGATTTCAGCAACATCTAAGTAGAAAGTTACAAAAACTTCTGTGACCAGGTTTATAGAGATCACAGGAAACACGTTTTTATTTGAATTCAGTTAATAGACAAAATGGAAAGATGGTCCAAATATTACATACCTAGAACATAGCTTTCACGTAGTAAGCACTCAATACATATTTGTTGAATGAATCATTTACTTCTTGGCTTTCACCATAACTTGGTTTTAAAGCAACATCATAAGCATATATAAAGAGTCAAAGATGTTTCCCTTGGAATGTAGTAGCATAATAATCTCTAAAATAATGCTACTTATTTCAAACACTGGCCACTTAAAAGCTCCAGAAACATAAAATTTTCTCCCACAAAAAGGCCACCTACTTACTTAAATCTTCATCTTCTGGCTGAGAGTCATTGACAGTCATATAAACCATCTTTTCCCTGGGAACACGAATACTGCTGTTCTGATCAAGCAGTTCAACTCCATGATCATTCTCAGGCTCACTCTCCACAATGTCTACAGTTCCACCTATCAACCAGGGAAGACGACAGCTTCAATAATTTATTTGAAAACTGCATTTCCACCTATTTCTTTTTACATACTTTTCTTATTACTTTTTACAAACTTTGGTATTACTATACTGGAATTCTTACATAAAAGTTACTTCAGAAGAGACTCCAAATGTTCTCAATCTAAATAACCCAAAAGTAATCAGGCTGAAACATTTGGATGAGGATGTATAATGTCTAAACACTTCTTCTTACCTAAGTCATCTTCTCCAGGGTCAGCTTTAAAAATGTACACCTTGATGACCTCAGGGCAAGTGCCATCCACTTTACAAGGATCAATTTCCGACTCTGTGTCCATGGTCATTCCAGAAGAACCGTCGTGTTCTATTTTGCCAGCATCATCCACTAAAAAGGAAGGAAATAAATCACAAATAGTAACAGATATTTAAACAAAATGTTACTATTCGCAAAAAAAAAAAATTTTTTTTTTTTGAGACGGAGTCTCACTGTCACCCAGGCTGGAGTGCAGTGGCGCGATCTCAGCTCACTGCAACCTCCGCCTCCCAGGTTCAAGCCATTCTCCGGCCTCAGCCTCCCGAGGAGCTGGGACTACAGGCGCCTACCACCACGCCCGGCTAATTTTTTGTATTTTTAGTAGAGACAGGGTTTCACTGTTTTAGCCAGGATGATCTCGATCTCCTGACCTCGTGATCTGCCCACCTCAGCCTCCCAAAGTGCTGGGTTACAGGTGTGAGCCACTGCGCCCGGCAAAAGTTCTTTTACAAATATAATCTCTAACTTGATTCACATAAAATTGGATTTTACCTAGACAACTAGAAGATTCAATAAATACATTTCTAAAGACTTCTAAAAACAGAATCAGATATTAAAGCAAAAAATACTATACATAGAGAAAACTCCTGGTAGCCTAGAAAACTGTAAATACAAAAGAATATACTTAACAGCCTTTGCTAAGCCATAAGGTAAAAGCACTCTTATATTAAAGATCTTCTAATACTAAAACCTTAAAAGAACCGGCCAGGTGCAGTGGATCATGCCTGTAATCCCAGCACTTTGGGAGGCCAAGGTGGGTGGATCACTTGAGACCAGGAGTTTGAGACCAGGCTGGGCACCATGGCAAGACCCCCATCTCTACCAAAAAAAAAAAAAATATATATATATACACACACACACACACACACACACACACACATTAGCCAGGCATGGTGGCATGTGCCTGTAGTCCCAGCTACTCAGGAGGCTGAGGTGGGAGGATCACATGAGCCTGGGAGGTGAAGGTTACAGTGAGCCAAGATAATGCCACTGCACTCCAGCCTGGGTTACAGAGTGAGACCCTGTCTCAAATCAACAACAAAAAAACTTAGAAGAATGTCCTAGAAGTAAAATCAAGAAATAGTCTTCATATAAATATTTTATAAGCAGTACTTCGTGGTCACTATTCTTGAATATCACTTGATATGATCTATTTGCAATAGAATAATACATTTGAAAATAATCAAAACATGATTGCCAGAAAGGTACACCGCAATGAGATTGGTCAATGGAAATTCAGCTTCAATCTGCTTAAATGTAAATATGCATAACATACACACACAACTTTAGTTTATGACAATAATGAGTCTAGGTCCTTGCTGGCAAATGCAGCAGTACGTGAATTTAAACATATTCTCATATACCCATTGCTCTCATTAATGAAGGTATAATAGCCTGTATGTGTTAAAAAAATGAACAAACAGAGAGAGACAGAACGGGAGAAAAAGAGAAAAAAAATTTAAAAAAAAAAGAGGTACGTATGATTTCCAATAGTAGAGACTCGGGATATACAACAAACATCACATTTATTTATTTTTATATTTTATTTTATTTTTATTTATTAATTTTGAAACAGAGTCTCTGTCATCCAGGCTGGAGTGCAGTGGCACAATCTTGGCTCATTCTGCTTCCTGGGTTCAAGCGACTCTCCTGCCTCAGTCTCCCAAGAAGCTGGGATTACAGATGCCCGCCACCACACCCAGCTAATTTTTGTATTTTTAGTAGAGACAGGTTTCGCCATGTTGGTCAGGCTGGTCTCAAATTCCTGACCTCAAGTGATCCACCCACCTCGGCCTCCCAAAGTGCTGGGATTATAGGCGTGAGCCACCACGCCCAGCCAAACATCACATTTTTTAAAACTTTACAAAGTAGCCAAGAAAATAAGTGTCCTGTTATTCACAGGACCTGGAAAATAAAGCTGCAAAAAATGGTGTCTTCAAATAACAGACTCTGGATTTGAATAAATACCAAAAGCATAATCCCCATATAATGTAGCCTTACATTACATGTCACTTATGGACACTCACTGCTATGTCTAGCTCAACAAAAAGTGTGGCAAAGACTAATGAAAAGTTAGCACCCAATACAATTTAATTTATCACAAAAAGTTGGGTTTTTCAATGTTGAGTCCATTAGTGAAACACTGAAGCAATGTTCTCTCTGCTCTAGGCCCAGCTGGCCTATCTGACATGGTGGAAGACCAACTAGAGGGGAGCAGGACGGAGGCCCAGAAAAGAAGGCTCATTGAGCTTGTCTGTAATACCTGCAACAACAAGCCTTTTCATTTCCCCTTTGCCCTTTTAGTTCCCTTTCTGGTGTTCCTCTGCTAGACATATCTGTTTTCCTTTTGGATGGACATTGTTTTATTCAGTTCAGCAAACAGTGAATCACAACTACATTAGACTCTAGGCAGGTATTGGAGATGCAAATATGAAAAAGTCAAGGGCTCCAGAAATTTACAGTCTTATGGCAAAGTGGACAAGTAAACAGGTGAGTATTTTTAAATGTAATAATAATGCAGCTACCATTTACTAAGTGATTATGGTAAGTACTACTTAATACAACAACCCTGTGAGGCAGGTGGTACAATATTCTCTACATTTTACAGCAAAGCAAACTGAAGTTTAGAGAGGCTGAGTAACTTATCTGGAGTCACGCAATTCAGATCTCAAGCTACGTTAGTCCCAATCAGGGCTCATCAACTTCTGGAATTTGGAGCATGGGGTTTAAATTGGTAGAGGCAACTGTGATTTTTGAAAAATCAGAAAATAGCGTTAACTATCTAAACATGCTTTCTTTTCGTGGAAAACAAATGAATGTGCTCATGACTCAGGCAGGCATAATCAGTATTGCAACCAAGGCTAGGTGGTGGTGGTTCTGACCACTATAACTTTTAAAATTCACAGTCATCCCTTGTGTAATTTACACCAGTTATACCAAGACAGAACTCAGATTCTGACGTCTTTGAAATGATACTTCTGCAAAGTTCTGTCGTGATCTCCATCAGATCCAAAAACTGTGTTTACCTAATCAAAATTCTTACACAGAACATCAAGATGAATCTAATATCTCAAAAGCCAACATTAAAAAGCAAAAATACAGTGACAATTTGTCAACTTAACTTCTGACTTACTGAGAATCAAGACCATCCACATCCCAAATTACTTGCAAAGAAAAGCTTGAAAATGGCAGCCCCAAACCTTTGTCATTTACAAACATAAAAATTATAAAATTTAATCAGCTTGTTTCAAATGCAAAGTTCAAGAATCCCAAACTCTGGGTCACTGAAAGCAGTTGTTGTTTTGGTCTATTTTTGATATCACTAATCAACAAACTACATTTTAATATACCTTCAGTTTCAAAACCAAACAAGTCACTTAAAAATGGACTTGTTGATAAATTATACTTTTTCCTACATAAATTGAAATGAAGGTCATTTATGAGAAAAAAGCTAAAGCTTATTTATGTATATTGTAAGATGACATTAATGTTGAACTCTCTAATGCAATCTTTAATAAATTGATACAGAAAATGAGAGGATGAGAGTCTGAAATGACTGGCAAACATCACCGTGCACTGACTGCTGCCATGGGAACAAAAGAAAGATACCTCACTCAGGTGAAGAGAAAGAGAGGGGACAAATGAAGGGAGACACAAAACGGCATGATGGTAAGGGAATGCATGGTTCAATATTGCTGGAATGTGAGGGTAAAGGGTGGCACAGGACATGGCAGGAAATGCAGCTGACTGCTAAGCTGAAGCCAGGTCATGAAGGGCCTCATGCACAGGCAGAGGGGCTCCGACTTTATCCTTGCAGGCCAAGGGTTTCTCAATCTGGTCAGGTGTCAAAATCTCTTAGGGAATTTCAAAACAAAGCATCCAGTCCAGCAGCTCTACAGAATTAGAATCTGCAGTGCTGGGACCCGCTATATAGAGACAGATTTAGGGGCGCCCTGCCTCTGGGACTCTGATGAGAGGCTGGAGAACATCTGCTGCAGGACTGGGAGACTTTCACACGGAGCAGTGACTAAGTCAGGTGCCCATTTTTGCTGGCCTTGGAAAGGTAGATCCAATGAGATCAAAGCATGGAGCTGACTTGAGTCTACTGCAGTAATGCAGGTGATAGATGACGAGGCCTTGAATCAGGACAGAGGTAGTACAACTGGCGGAGTGGGCTGGATTTGAGGCCTATCTTGGGACTGAAATGAGTAGAACTTGGTGTCTGACTGAAAGCCCAACATGACGAAGAAGCCAAGGATAACTGGGTTTAAATTTAGGTGACTGAGTGACTGGGGTAAGAAATGTGAGAGAAATGAGGAAAAGGATCTCTCTTCCTGCATGTTTGATTAACTTAAGGTCCTAAGAATAACGTCCTGAAAAGCCCTAAGAACCAGTGATTGTCGCTATTGCTTTGTGCTCATGGCACCCTTTGCTTGCTTCTCTTGGAATATGTGATTCACTGTGTGGCCACTGTCTGGTTTTTCTCCCCGTCTTTCCCATTGACACAGCAGAACCTGTATTTTCATTACTCAGTCTTTTAAGACCCAGTCTGGTGATGGTAGATGATCAGAATATTGATGAATCAACGATTCACTGAATGAATGAGATGTGAAGCCAGCTGCTTAATATTCAAGTCTGAAATTGGAAGGCTGACACAGTTTGGGGAGCCCTCAACTGTGTTAACTAAGCTTTGCCATCATGCAGTGAGAATCTGCAGTGTGAGGACAGAGTCCTGGGGAATGCCACAGTTGAAGGGAGGGGCAAGAGTAGTTCATAAACCAGAGAAGGGAAAGCTGGAGAGGGCAGTAGAAGGGCATGAAGGAAGCTAGGGAGTTAAAAGATGCAGGAACCCTAGTAAGGCGCATGGCAATAATGCAGCACCACACCAGAAGGAACATGGAGGAGGAATGTCCACCGTAGTAGCATGAGGTCGCTGATGTTCTTGGTTAAAATCAGTGGAGTGAAGGCTGTAGGGGGTCAGACTAGAGTGGGCTGAGGAGTCAATGGAACATGTGAATTTCTTCAAGTATGTAAAAAGGCAAACAAAAGGACAATAACTAGAATGGGTTGCAGAGTCAAGGACTTTTCCGTTTAGTATTAATAGATAAAAATACTCAAGCATGCTCAGTCTGTGGGAGAAAACGGAATAGAAAGTGAGAGACTGAAGCCAGAGGACATGATGAAATTTTGGGATCCAGATCTCAGAGGAAAAGGGATAAATGAAACTAGGAGCAAAGATGAAGGAATTTTCCTTAAATAGAAGAGAAACATGCTATCCTTCTGAGACTTGAATGAGAATGTAGCTATGCTGTGTTTAGGGAAGCAGGGAAGGTGATAATGC